>NC_139145.1:130756109-131956109 GCF_964270905.1 Leucopleurus acutus | reverse complement strand
ATCACGGTCCTTTAACATAGGCACCTCTCCTTTTTTATTTTTTTTGAAAATAAATTTGTTTATTTTATTTTTGGCTGCGTTTGGTCCTCATTGCTGTGCTTGGGCTTTTCTCTGGTTGTGGCGAGCAGGGGCCACGCTTCATTGCGGTGCATGGCCTTCTCATTGAGGTGGCTTCTCTTGTTGCAGAGCACGGGCTCTAGGCACGCGGGCTTCAGTAGTTGTGGCATGTGGGCTTAGTTGCTCTGCGGCATATGGGATCTTCCTGGACCAGGGCTCGAACCCATGTCCCCTGCATTGGCAGGTGTTTTCTTTACCACTGTGCCACCAGGGAAGCCCCCACCCTCCTTTTTGTAGCTAGTTTTCTCTGCTCTAGAGACTGGCCTCTAGCAGGAAGAAGAGGAGGGTGAACCAGTTGCATCTAGGAATGAGTTTAGGTCGTACTTGCATTGCTAGTTGAGGACATGGAGTCTACTGTGAACTCCAGAAGGGTGAGTGAGTTACATGGAGAATCAAAGCAGTCTATTTTCCCACAAAACATGCCAGGAGCGAGACAACATCCGCTGAAGAATAACTCTAATAAGTGGTATCTGTCATCCCGGGAGCTCAAAGCATTCATGGCCACTCACTCACCAAGCCGTGTGCCACACCTGTGCTGTATCTATAGCTCATTTACAGATCAAGAAGCCAAATTTTAGCAGGTTTGACCCTGTGACTCAAAGGGAAGCAGGGGAATATATGAGAACATATCCTAGGGGCCAAGTCTTCTCACTCAGAGTAATCGTGGTGTGGAATGGGCTGTCAAGAAGGGACAGTGGGCACCACCATTATCTTTATGATTTTGATTGGCCACTGTTTTGAACGATGGGGATTCTAGAGAGTGAGGAGGTAGTTTCTGCCCTAGAGGAGCTTCTAATTCCATTTGAGAACTTTGCCTCATGTGCGAAAACAAGTAGACGAAGCTAGCCTAGCCTAAGCGCCAAATAAATTCAGACAGGAGGTTCAGAGGAGAGGACTGTTGCTCAGGCTGAGGCTGTCGGAGATAACTTTACGGGGAAGGACGTTGAGTTGGGGCTTTGAGGAAAGACGGGACTTGAGCATGGAGAGAGGTGTGAGCAGGTGAATTCCAGGCTGAAAGATGCGAGGGCAGTTGGGGGGAGTGACCCCTGTGGGGTGTAATGACAGAGAGGGAGGTACCACTTTTACCCAACCAGGTTAGATTACCCGACAACAGATCTCACATCTGCCTCCCGGAAGGCAAGGAGCCCGGGATATCGATGAGATAAAGCTGGGTTGCGGGGAGCTGGGGAAAGCTAATTGGAGATAGGAAAAAGGGAAGAGAATCGTCATTCTGCGCAGGTGCAACTAAGCTACGTGCTTCTTTAAGGGACACACGTACAGAAAATGGCAGCATCGGCACCTCAGGGTGGAGGTTTTGGCCCTCTGACATCAAAAGGTCACCAAGAGGACACTCGCGCAGGCCCAGTTGGAGGGACCGTAATCCAGTCCTAACCGGCTCGAGCTTGTACTGGACACAGCTGAGTCCAAGTTCCTGAAGAAAATTCGGGCAGACATCTTATTGTTTACGGTACATGAGGCTTGGAGGACAAGCAGGTTTTTGTAAAAAACAATTAGCTTGATCAGTGAAGGCAGGTGACAGGTGTAATGGATCTAACTGATGATTACCCTCCATTCCACCACCTTAAAGCGAGTTTAAAAAAATCCCTGGAATCTCTGATCAGGGAACAAGCTCTTTTCTCTGAGTTTCTGGAAGTGTAATTTCTTTTGTGAGGTAAGCGTCTGCCCGACCATCCTTTCTCTGAAGGTCATGATGACCAGATTGAGGTTCTGTTTCACCTGCTGGATTTTTACTGGGCAGGATCCAGATTGGAGCAGCTCTCCTCTCTGCTTCCTCATCCTGAATGGTGGCCTTGTCCTTGCCTACAAGAAGTGGCCTGGGGCTTCCCTGGTGGCGCAGTGGTTGGGAGTCCACCTGCCGATGCAGGGAACACGGGTTCGTGCCCCGGTCCGGGAAGATCCCACATGCCGCGGAGAGGCTGGGCCCGTGAGCCATGGCCTCTGGGCCTGCGCGTCCGGAGCCTGTGCTCCGCAGCGGGAGAGGCCACAACAGTGAGAGGCCCGCTTACCGCAAAAAAAAAAAAAAAAAAAAAAGTGGCCTGAAGCAAACGGAGACAGAGCTGTTTTGTGAAAACCAAAGGAAGGATTTTAAGAAGGAAGAATGGTCAACAGTTTTGACGGATACGAAGAAGTCAAAAATGAGGTTAGAGAATCTAACTTTTTATGGTCGATAAGTAGAATAATTTATTCGTTTCTTTGTGGATTAAGGGGGTGCAGATAATCTGAGTCAGGCATTGCCAGGTGTCCTGCACGAGCTTGAACAAACTTTCCAGTGACTCGTATATATGTTATTTAAAAATTTTCACCATTATCCACGTATTAAAAATTAAACTCAGATTTTCTGCAAGATGCATATGTATAGTGCATGTGTTCGGGAGGCTTTTATTATGTTAAAGAGTTGCTGTAGCCTGTTATTAAAATTAAGTGGTTTATTTCGACATTAGGCAGAGGGGTTTGACCAATGTTAACATTCTGAGAGAAATTTGTGGAAAACAGTTTTTAAGTTGAAACACTGATGCAGCTGATGCTAATTGCTAGTCTCCTAGTTAAAGCTCGTACATTTTTTGTAGGGAAGTTAGGACCCATTTGATTTGGAAGTTTAGGAAAGTCCAGTAATAAACCAATGGGAAGGAGGGATGCTTTGAATAGGGAAGCAGAAGAAGAGTAAAATGAACAGGTTTTTTTTTTTTGGCAAAATATTTAATTATAACAGAAAATTATTAAAGAAAAATGATAAATGCTGCTACACTATCATAGCAATTATTTTTGCTTTATGAAAATATTTTACTCCTGCCTTGCCAAGTTTCTGTCCATAATCATGCAATTTTAAAAACATTGTTGTAGTATAGGGTACGTAAAATGGAGTATTCTGCCTTTTAACTTAGGATGTGCCTGACGTATGTTGATATTTCTATTTAGTCTCCATAATTCACTTTTAACATTGTCTTGTAATATTCTGGTAGGGGTTTCCTCTCAGTTCCTGCCTCTGGCCAGTGACTTCCGTTTTTCTCTCTGGTTGTCAGCTCACAGCCCAGGGGTAGAGTCAGTGCGGAGTTTGGGTTTAGGATCTTCATAATATTTGCTGGTAGCTGATTTTGCCAAGGATACGCTCTCACTGGGCATTTCATGCCACCCTCAGGCTGGGGAAGACCGTGAAGGAGGAGAAACGGGACTGGAGAGTGGGAGAGAGAGAAGCTTGTGGAAGGAGGGAGAGAAGCCAGGGCCGGGAGGATGGCTTCCTTTCTCATCCTCGCCCTGCAGCTTTCTTCTTTGACTTTCTGCCCACGTTCAAGCTCTGTCTGCACCCATTGTTGCTTATCCTCCCCTTTGTTCCGGCTCCTTCTTTACCTCTCTCTTCATGGCTCTCCCCTCAAGGTTAGTGTAGTTCAGAGATTCTGAACCCCAGCAGTGCCTACCTTTTAAATATGTATTTTGTAATGTACCTTTTACTATCTTGAAATGCAATTTATAGGTCATAGAAGCTCAACACGCATAATTTAACAAAATCAATATGATGCTCTAACTGTAAGATAAAGAAAAAATAGAAGGCCATCAGTTTAAAATAAAATCAGGCACACTCACAAATGCTCAGGCACAGCTGTACTAGAAGTCTCTATGAAGGAGACAGATGCTCACGCCTACTGATAATGAATACACTTGGTATTAAGAGAAATAGCGTTCAACTGGGTATTTTTGGCCTCAAAAATTTTCAACATATTTGAAAGTGTGCATAAGGGCTAGAGAAACATCTGCCTATCAGGTGTCTCCAGCTCCTGCTTGTTAAATGCCAGTATACCCCCTAATCACTATGATGATCAAAATTACCCCAATAAAATTAAAAACCCCTTTAAGGTGTGGTACCATTCCCATTGAAAATCACTCCTGTAGTTAATGGAAGACTGAATTCTGAGCTTCAGTACCTGGACCCACGTCACATCTTTCTTGAGCTATCTCTGGGTGAACAGGACCAGTGGGATTTTCGTAGCTGCGGGCACTTCCTGGTGGGTCTCTGGAAAGGCCCCCCCGAGTGGGAGCCAGTCCGTAGGGAGGTCCTCCTCCCTGATTTCTATGACATAGAGCCACAGTGTGCTTGGCATGACATCATGCATTGCCACTTCTTTTGGAGAGTGAGCCTCCTCTCCCCTCCAGCCAGAAGGTTCAGGAATCTACACCAGACTCTCAGGGGCATAGTACAGTAGCACCAAACACAGTACCCTGCCCTCCGAGCCACATGGAGGAACGTGGTACGCTGTCTGGCCCAATCATAGTGTTTCTCTGGGATTTTTCGCATCAAAATTGATGGAGAGGAACTTTCTTTGCTCTGGGCATGTTGATGAATGAAGTCCAGAAGCTTCTAGAAGTTGTAGTTTAAGCTTGTGGAGAAAGCTGCCATGTGGAAGCAGAAATAGAGACATTGATATCTGACAGCGATCTTTGAGGCTGAGCGCTCTCTCTGCCCTTTCCCTTCCTTGCCCACGGTAGTTTGAATTGTATCTCTGCGATGGGCAAGCTGGCCAGCCCAAATGCCTTTCCAAGAAGTCCTACCCTTATCCAGGGCTACCGCGTGATGCAGTTCTAGAACTGCGCTGTTCCATGTGGTAGCCCTTAGGCTTATGTAACTGTTTTTTTTAAATACACTTTAATTTTTAGAGCCGTTTTAGGTTCACAGCAAAATTGAGCAGGCGGTACGGAGCTTTCCCATGTACTCCCCGCTCCCGCCCATGCACAGCCTCCCGCATCATCAGCATCCCCGTTACAGCTGATGCACCTACACCGACGTGTCATCACCCAGAGTCCGTGGGTTACTCGAAGGTGTTACTCTTGGAGTTGTGGGTTCTGTGAGTTTAGACAAACGTATAACGACACGTATCCACCATTAGAGTATTATACAGAGTAGTTTCACTGCCCTAAAAGTCTTCTGTGCTCCACCTATTCTTCCCTCCTTCTTAACTCCTGGTAACCACTGATCTTTATACTGTCTCCATACACGTGCAGCTTTTAAACTTTTGAAATGCGACTAGTCCAGACTGATGAAAGTGTAAAATACAAACTGGATTTCAAAAATTTAGTACTAAAAAAATGTAAAACATCTCAATAATTTTTGTATTGATTATATGTTACTCTTTGGATCAGTGATACTTAGTGACACTCTTGGATCTATTGGGTTAAATAAAATATAATGTTAAAATTAATTTTACTTGTTTCTTTTACCATTTTAAATGTGAGTAGAAGAAAATTAAAAATTAAATTAAAAATTAATTAAGAACTAAATTAAATTAAAAATTACGTATGTGGCTTACATCTGTGGCTTTCATATAGTTCTTTTGTACAGTTCTGGTCTATTGCCCTCCCCTTTTTTCAAAACAAACAGTTTTTTATTGAAGTATAGTTTATTTACAGTATTGTATTAGTTTCAGGTGTACAGCAAAGTGATTCAGCTATATATATACATTTTCCTTTTTCAGATTCTTTTTTATTATAGGTTATTACAAAATATTGAATATAGTTCCCTGTGCTATACAATAGGTCCTTGTTGTTTATTTTATATACAGTGGTATGTATCTGTTAATCCCAAACTCCTAACTTGTCTGTCCCCCCTGTTCCCCTTTGGTAACCATAAGTTTGTTTTCTGTGTCTGTGAGTCTATTTCTGTTTTGTAAATAAGTGCATTTGTGTCATATTAGATTCCACATATAAGTGATATCATATGGTATTTGTCTTTCTCTGACTTCACTTAGTATGATAATCTCTAGGTCCGTCCATGTTGCTGCAAATGGCATTATTTCATTTTTTTAAAAAAATGGCTGTACAGCTCTGGTCTAGAATACCTACCCTCACAATCCTTTCTATCCCTCGGAATTCAGTCAACAGGTCAATTTTGTAGATTAAGATGCAGAAGGGTTCCTAGGTGCAGATCCCAATTTATGAGTTTTGCTCTGCTATTGGTGTATGAATTTTGTCCATGAGACTGGATGGATTTTGAAGAACACACACAGGCTCAGCTTCTAGTCCCTCACCAACACCTCTGTTCACAGAGATCAGCAGGGCCATGGTTTAACAATCCCAGCTAATGACACGCTGCTAGTTTCTAGCCAGTAGATAGTGGTATTTTTCTACCGGAAGAAAGAAGCCTATAATCTCTGCCCTTCATGCCATTGACATTTATTAGTGCTTTTTGAAAAGACAGTGACACAGGTTAAGGAATTCAAGTTGCAGGTGCAGTTTCCACCATATTTTAGTGAGATGTTGATGAAACGAGATTTTATGGCTGTCAGCACCTCCAGTTTAGTCATTGAAAGTAATTGTGGCGTTCATGAACCTCAGAGATCCCTAGATTATAGTTTGATAGCTCACACAAATTAGGTCCTGATTAGCCCCTGAGAGGTTTGGTGGTAATTGACTGAGAGAGGTAAACAGGCACACATACACACACACAGATACACAAATGTGTGTGATGTGTGTATGTATATTCCAAATTGTTCCTCATTCCTAGAAAGTGATCGAGGTCCTATGAATGAGCATGTATGGTCTAGATTCTGAGGAACACACTTGTTTAGAGAATGCTTATTGCAGTTAGAAGCCTTTATGAGGGCCTCAGAGTTAGGCCGAGTGAACTGATCAGCGTATTTTTGGCTCTCTGGGGGCCCCTGAGGGTAATAGTCACTACCAGAGAACTTATCTGTAGGACTCCACAGGGCCACCAGCCTAGTAGAAAATGGGAAAATGCTGGAAAATTTTGCTGAAGAATCATAGTGCAGTGAAAAATGCATGGAAAATTGAGTCACAAGACCTGAATTTGAGTCCTAGAATCCATCATTTACTAGCTACCATGACTTCAGGGAAGTTGGCTAGCATAGCTTCCAAACCTATAAAATAATAATGATGTTAATAATAATAAAAATAATAACCCCCAACTTGCATGGTGGTTTTGAGGATTTGAGGTGCCATATGTAAAAGCAATTTTATTAATAGAAAAATAACTTTATAAATATTACTTGATGTCCTGGTTAATAAATACTTTGGCTATAGGGAATTTTTAGTTATAGCATCATGTATACATATAGAGTGGCAATTTTCCAAAAAATGAACACAGTAAAGTACATTAATAGTAAAATTCCACTAAGCATTTAATGTTTTTGGATTATTCTATAGGCATGTTGGGGCTTTGGCATGCCCTGTAATTTAAATTGCCATACCAATTACAGCAGAAGATAATAGAGTAGTATAATCAGTTAACCTTCGGACAAATAAAGACTTTTCTGTATAGTGTTTTAACGTGGACCCTGTCCTTCCTGTGATCTTCATAGATGCTCTGATGATAATCCATAAGTATAACCTAATATCTATTAAAATTTGCTTAGCAGATCCCAATAACTGCTGCACTAGGCTAGGCCAGAGAGACTGGCCTTTGTTGAAGGATGGGGGAGAAGGAGGCCTGGGATTCGGTTCAAGGTTGCTTTTACTTGGCTTTTCTCCTATGGTGGCTTAGCAGCAGTATGAAGGATGCACACGATATAGGATGTGAGTGGGTACGGGCCTCGTTGCTTCCTTCGTATTTTAGGGAGGTGCCTCCACAGTTTGCTGGCCTTGGCCAACCTTGAGAAGTAGGAAGTCTGCCAACTTGGAAGAGAACAGAATCAACTGCCTTTTATGCCCTGGCATCCAGAAATACATTATTTGAGCATATAATGCAAAAATTTGCCCCCCTCAGCACGCAGAGTCTCCAAGGTCCAGGTTCTTGCTGGGCCAGCACCGTGATAATATATTCTAGGCCAGGCCATGGCCTGCCTCATCCTTATAGGAACAGTCCTTTCAATGGCTGCCTCTGTGGACTTACTGTATCTAAAATACATGTCTGGGTTCATGGTCTGCTTTATTTTTATTTATTAAAAAATTTTTTAAAAAACAATTTATTATTTTGGGTTGCGTTGGGTCTTCGTTGCTGGGCGCGGGCTTTCTCTAGTTGCGGCGAGCGGGGCCTACTCTTTGTTGCGGTGCGCGGGCTTCTCATTGCGGTGGCTTCTCTTGTTGTGGAGCGTGGGCTTGAGGTGCGCGGGCTTCAGGAGTTGTAGCTCATGGGCTCTAGAGCTCAGGCTCAGTAGTTGTGGCGCACGGGCTTAGTTGCTCCGCGGCATGTGGGATCTTCCCGGACCAGGGCTTGAACCTGTGTCCCCTTCCTGGGACTTGGAATGCCACTTGGAATGCCAATGCCACTGCATTGGCAGGTGGATTCTTAACCACTGCACCACCAGGGAAGTCCCTAGTGATTCTGTTTTAAAGTATAATTCCCCTTGAGAGGGCACCAGCGTGTTACTGTGAATTAATTTTTATCTGCTTTATTAGAGTTCTTCCATAACGGGAACAAGGCAGTATAAACACCCTGGATCCCTGTGGGGTGAAATGAGGTTCAGAAAGGAGGATGTTTCCTCCCAAACAGCTTGTCAGTCTTTCAGGAAGGAGGGTTGGGTTTATATGTGTGCCCAGGTTGTCAAAAGTGGATCAGGAATTCCCTCTATGCCCTGTTTTTTATCAATGGCTACCACTGAGTATTGTGTCTTTCAAAATGAGTTGGCAACTGGGCCAATGACTAGAAGAAATATTAAGCAAAGAACTTTAGAGAAATGTATAAATCCCCCCATCCATCCATCCCCCCATCCATTTATCTTTTCATCCATCTATCTATTCCTTCACCCATTCGTCCAGTCTACCACCTCGCTCATTTCACAAATGTTTCTCGAGTACTCGTTGCTATGCAGGACACTGGTTAAATGCTATGGAGGATATAGCAGTAAGTTAGATATGGTCCACACCATCACCAGATTTAATAAGGGAGATAAAACATATGCATATTAAACTTAAATAATCAGTGAACGTTTATTTATAATCTACTTCACATGAAACACATTATGTATATATTAAAAAGTTGAGGAAGACTCTCTGCTTTCAACAAGTTTACATTGTGTCACCACATTAGTCAAATGCCAAAATAATTATGATAAAAGGCATATTATGATACATGACATAAAAGAGGCACAAAGCAAGTGCCTTGGGGATGAGAGAGGGAAGGTCATACACTTAGTGGGCTGAGAGGATGGGGAAAGTAAAACTCATGAAGGAAGTGTATTTGAGCTGGGGCATGGAAGATGAACTGGCTTAGAGGAGATGGCGACAATGAGCGAACAAAGACGCAGAAGGAGGAAATCACGAGGCATGTTTAAGGAAGAGTGAGATGTCCAGTTTCAACAAAGTGTGAGATAATATGTAGAGGGGAGAGTTTGGAGTCAATGGGGAGCCAGTGAAGGTTGTTGAGTGGGTGAGTGGCATGAGAGAGGAGCTGTGAACCGGGAAGATTAACTGGAAGCAGGTCTCAAAAATGGATTCGAAGAGACAGACAGTAGGTGGGGAGATCCTTTTAGGAAGCAATTAAAGTAGTCCCCAGGGGGAGTTGATGAATGTTTAAAGTGCAGTAGAAGGCAGTTTTAGATTGAGAGACCTTGCAGAGGCAGCTAATTAGACAATACATTTCAATAACAATATTTAAAAAGAATAGAAAATATTTATTGAGCCCTTTTTATATGCCAGACATGGTGCTAAGTGTGTTTTCTTGTTTAATTTTCACAACAGCTCTTTATGATAGAGACTTTTATTGTCTGTACGTTACTGAAGAGGAAATGGTATTTTCTAGAGGCTAAGTCACTGGCTTAGGTCACTTAGCTGTAAATAGCAGAGTCTGGATTGGAATCGCCATTAGCCAGCCTGCAGAGCTCCGAACAAGCAGGCCACACTGCTCCTCCAGGTTACAGCCCAATAAAGCCTTTGCAAAGCCTTTATGCATCAGATTTTATACCTTAAACCAGAATAATAATGACCTGATACTAAATAAAGGTAAGATCAATGGCATGTTCCATGTTTAAATGAAGATTTAAAATAATGGGTGCTGTATTGTTCATTTCCCTTTCTGTCCCTTGTTTTTAAAACTTGTCAGGTTCACCCTTCTTTGCAGTTTCATCAAGACACTTGTAACTTCAGGCTGTGTTGTGGATAATAAAAATGCTAAGAGATTTTCTCCCATGTGTTTAGTCCTTGTCCAAGGGTTCAATGCTTTTATCACTCTAGAGAATCCCCGTAGCACAGCGACTCTGGACCCAGGCTGCCCGGGCTTGCTCTTTGGCTCTGTCAGTGACTAGCTGTGTGCTATTGGGCAAGTCATTCAACTCCTGTGTGCCTCAGTTTCCTCATTACCCCTTTTCAGGGTCATTGAGAGGGTTATATGAGGTATCTGCCAAGCCCTTTGAACAGTGCCTGCCACAAAGTGAGGGCTGTGTACGATAGTTATTATCATCACATTACTTCGGAGTTACTAATTTCTGTCTCCTCAGATTTTTCTTCTAGGGCCTGCCTCTGATTTCCTACCCCCTACCTCTCCAGTCTACCTCCATCAACTCTTAGGCAGGTACTAGTAACTCTTCTGTTAGATGTCACGAGAGCCCAGCTCTAAGGTGTCTTCCTTCACCTTTCCCAAGGTTTTACAGGTAATGTAGGAGGCCGTCTGTTTTAAGTGGCAGTAGTCTGGACACTGGAGTCAGACAGAGTAGCTTCAAATCCTCGTTTCATCATTTGCTCACTATATAACCTTGGACAAGTTACTCACCTTCCCTTTAGTAGTTAAAGTCATGCTAGTTGCTGTAACTGATAAACCTTCAAAGCCCAGGCTGGATCCGGTAGAAGCTTATTTCTATAAAGTAAAAAAATCAGGTGCTCCTGAGTAGTGAAGTGATGCGGGCTCCCAGGTTTTCCCTCTTCAGTATGTGGTTTCCAAAGCTGCTCTGGAAAAGGAAAGAGCCTGGAGGAGTCTATGTGGAGGTTTTCAGGGCCAGGACTTAGAGTTGTCTTACCACCTTGGCTCATGTTTCATTGTCTAGGATTTAGTCAAGTGGCCTCACAGGAGCCTGGGAAACCTTAGCTGTTAGCTATAGGCATACCAGTGCTACTTCACATGCCACCCCAAACTCTGCCGCTTGTAAAACAGTCAGCGTTTATTGTTGCACTCATGGGTTTGCAGGTTAGCTGCAGCCTGGATGACCTGGGCTGGGCTTGTCTGGGTGGCTTGGGCTCAGGTCCGCTCCCCACATGTTCATGCTGTGGTCCAGGCTCAAAGGGCAGCCACTACCTGGAGGAAGCTCTTCTTAAGGTGATGGCAGAAACATAGGAGGTATATTCATTTCTTAGGGCTGCCATAACCAAATACCACAAATTGGGTGGTGTAAAATAACAGAAATGTACTCATTCATAGTTCTGGAGACTAGAAGTCCAAAATCAAGGTGTGTACAGGGCCATGCTCCCTTGGAAGGCTCTAGGGAGGAATCCTTCCTTGCCTCTTCCAGCTTCTGATGGCTCCAGGTATTCCTTGGCTTATAGCAACATAACTTCACAATCTGTGCCTTCATTTTCTATGGCCTTCTTCTCTGTACAGCTGTGTCCTTTTCTGTTTCTTATAAGGATACTCTCCTTGGACTTCAAGTCTACCATATTTCACTATGCTCTCATCTCAATCCTTAATTATACCTGCAAAGACTCTGTTTCCACATAAGGTCACATTCTGAGGTTCTGGATGGACATGAATTTGTGGGGGACACTATTCAACTCACTACAGGAGGGCAAGACCAACCAGGCAAGTACATCATATCTGCTCATGATGGCCAAAGCAAGTCACATGGCTAAGCCCAGTCCCGCCTCTGGGGGGGCGGGCAGTTGCAGTTACTGGACAAAGGGTGTATTCAGAGGGGGCAGGTAAAGAAATGGGCCAATAATTCAGCCTACTAGGAAAACATAGTTTGCCGTGAGTCTAGAAGAAGGGATTGGTTGGTGATTCTGTAATACTTCTTCCTCATCTGTATAAATGGGTTTACTGAGAAGTACATAACTCATGGGTGTTGTGATGATTAAAGACATGTAAGCTGCTTAGCACAGTATGTAGCACATGGCAAGCACTAAATTAATGTTAGCTATTATTGTCCTTATAGAACTTCCATTCTTTTTCTCCCGTCTGCTTCATTTCTCTATTATTCCTTATATTCCTCCCCCCCTTTTGCTAATTTCCATCAGCACAAGTGATTTCCATTTTGCATAATTCACATAAACCAGAAAAGAAATTCTCCCGGTGATGATCCTGTTATATTAGAATTTGGAATGAAAGGGGCTCAATTATCAGGAGAGAACTATTTAGGACATTCAGTATTAAGATAGTGCACAATGGTGGCAATAAACAAGGCAGACAAATGCTTTGACCTCTATGAAGGGAGGTTGCTGTGGGAAGAAGAATTCGGTGAGGCTTTCACGAAAGCAGTGGGAGTGGAACGGGACCATTACCTTTGCAGAGCGGAAACAGTCCAGCTCAGTTTTGAAGCAAAAGCGGATCAGGTCAAGACAACACAGCAAAGGATGCTGCGTTATCACCAGCCTGGCCTCTTGGCCGAGAGATAAGAACGGGTTCCCCAGTAGCAAATTGCACTCTGTTTGGAATATGAGTTGTTCTATGCTAAGGAGTCATATTTCATCATTTCTGGGAGTTGATGCCAGAGAAGGAACTGTTGTCACATGAAGCCTTTTTATAAAAACTGTTTATTTGGTGGAGTCTTTATGTTTAACTTTTGTACCAAAATAATTTCTGAATGATGACTCACTTCCAACCTACATGGCATGCACAGATGCAGCTAATGTCACATGTTGTTGAAGCTCACTGTTTTCATCTTAAAGAGCCAGTGTGCAGCTTCTGCTAAGGTCTCAGGGTTTCCTGAGATTCCTGTGAACGCAGTATTGCAAGCTGCACCCTAGGCAGAGAGTGATGGGACAGGGTGTGACCTTTTAAGGACTGTATGGACAATTGGAGTACACAGGAAGCTCAAACACTGCAGATGGACTCAGGGACTCTCTTTGTGTCTGTTAGCTGTGGATGTCCTTTGTAATCTTGAAAACTTTAGGAAAGAGATCAATAGTTTCCATCAGTTGTGTGATTACAAATTTCTGATGGTGTAAATGTAAACTTTTATGTGGAAATACACATGATTAGTAAAATGGGTTCCCCTGCAAAGCCTGGAGCCAGCTCTGCTTTGTTCAACACACTGCTGTGCAAGGAACACTCTCTCCTGGCCAAGAGAAGTGGGTGTGGGTTAGGAAACATGAGTCCTTGGCTGGAGATGGAGAGGGGACTCCTGGACTTGGAGGGGGATGTGGTCTTGCCCAGCAGAGGGCAGAGCTGTTAGGGGCCCTCCCAGGAAGCTTCGCATATGGGTCACCTGGAGAGTGAGGGATCATTGCTCTTCTCCCATTGACCTCTGGGTCCAGAGGATGACCACAGGCTTCTTGGTCCCTTCTCTACCATCCATGAGTGTACGTGAGCGTGTGTGCGTGCGTGTGTTTGTGTGTGTGTGTGTGGGAGTGGGGAGGAGGCTGGAATACCAAGACAGAGGCATTAGTTATCCACTCGCCTCTGTGCTCTGCCACTGTGCCAACAGCATCCAAATGCACCCATTTGGGTTCTCCACCCAGACATAGCTACACAGGCCCCTCATAGCCCCTGGGCCTCACTGGAGTATGGGGCAGACACTGTCTATTGCCTACTCACGAGCCATTTCCTTTTTCAACCGCCTTCTTTCCTACTAACAGAACCTGATTTATTCAGGGAGCAGGTGGAATAGCAGGTTGATCTTGGGGAACACAGACCCTTTGTCAGCCTATAGGATAAAGCATTGAAATCAATTAAGGGAATTTCATTCTTTTTGGTTCGTGATTGGTCTAAGTATTTCCATATAACCCAGTTTTGATGAACTAGATGTAAGTGGAAGTCTGCAGGGGATGGCCTTCTTTGGTGGGGTGGGGAAGAAAAAGCTGCATGAGATGGGGCCTTTTAGCCTTTTCTTTTCTTCCTACCTGGAACATGGATGTGATGCCTGGAGTTTTAGCAGCTATCTTGAAACCATGAGGTAAAAAACAAACCAGCATACTAAAGAGGTCAGAGTAAAAAGACAAAAAGAACCTGCTTGGTTTGCTTATTTCCAGACTGTTTTATTGTATAAGGAAAATGTCTCCCTACCCCAATAAATGAGATCCACTGTTACTCTGTTTTTCTGGTACTTGTAGCTAAACACTTTGGCTTAGTTTCACTATTGGCTATTTTCCTAAATTCTGCAAAATGTGAGACTGCCCCAATGCAGGGAACAGGTGACAGTATTGGGGAAGAGAAGAAGGTGGTCCAACGAAATGGTGCTCTCTTCTAACTCACCAAAATCTTGAGGTGCTACTCTCTGATTACAGTACCTCTGTGACAAATGTGACACTAAATAGGTGTAAGTGCATTGTGCTAAATGGAGTGGGGCCTTAGAGGTAGAAGTAAAGGCTTCTAAGGGAGCCTGGAAGTGACTCTCTTATTGGAAAAATGGGATGGGGGAGAAGAATCAGAGGAAACAGAGGAGAAGATGGGGTTATAAAGGAAATAAAAAAGGTCCTCATATGCTCAGCCACCTTTCACCACTCTGTGAGTTTCGGATGAAATGTGGTCAGCTGCTGAGGGGGTAGTGAGCCTGGGAAGCCAGGGGTGACCCAGAGCAGAGAACCCTTGTTCCCTAGGGCTGGACATGAATGTCAAGGGAGATGCTTTGGCAGAGTGTGGCAGGACTCCCCACATTTAGTGACAGAATGTATAAAATCTGGAACGTGATGGCATGGGAGAAGGGCTGCCTGCTAGTCTTATACACCACCCGCAGAATTAATGTTGTTACCTATTATTTTATATACGTGTGGACCTACATAATACTAGCAACGATGCTGTTATCCAGGGATTGGACCCAGATGCATTGAATGATCAGGCAGTTTATGTAAATGAGAGAAACACATGCCTCATTTAAGGGGAGCAGGTATTACTAACCTCTAGCTCAGTGTTGCCAGAACTTCTAAGTTTCCCAGAGGACCTGAAAAAAATACTGATTTCTATATGAATTCCTCTAATTTTAAAAGTTGGTAATGAAGTCCAACTTTTAAAAATGCTGCGTAGCTAAGCAGCTGATAGCGTCCCTGGCTGGTGGGTCACCAGTTTACAACCTTGGTGCCATATAGTAACTCTCCAAGGTAATATTTTTAAAAAAATTTATTTTGTTGAAGTAGATTTACAATGTTGTGTTAATTTCTGCTGTACAGCAAAGTGATTCAGTTATACATATACATATATTCTTTTTCATATTCTTTTCCATTATGGTTTAAAACAGGATATTGAATATAGTTCCCTGTGCTATACAGTAGGATCTTGTTTATCCATTCTGTATATAATAGTTTACATCTGTTAACCCCAAACTCTCAATCCACCCGTCCCCCACTCTTCTTTACCCTTGGCAACCACAAGTCTGTTTTCTATGTCTGTGAGTCTGTTTCTGTTTCGTAGATAAGTTCATTTGTGTCATATTTTAGATTCCACATATAAGTGATATCATATGGTATGTGTCTACTTCACTTAGTGTGATAATCTCTAGGTTCATCTATGTTGCTGCAAATGGTATTATTTCATTCTTTTTTTATGGCCGAGTAGTATTCCATTGTATATATGTACCACATCCTCTTTATCCATTCATCTGTCAACGGACATTTAGGTAGTTTCCACATCTTGGCTATTGTGAATAGTGCTGCTGTGAACATAGGGGTGCATGTATCTTTTTGAATGATAGTTTTGTCTGGGTATATGCCCAGGAGTTGCTGGATCATATGGCAACTCTATTTTTAGTTTTTTGAGGAAGCTCCATACTGTTTTCCATAGTGGTTGCACCAATTTACATTCCCACCAACAGTGTAAGAGGGTTCCCTTTTCTCCACACCCTCTCCAGCATCTGTTAGTTGTAGACTTTCTAATGATGGCCATTTTGACCAGCGTGAAGTGGTACCTCATTGTAGTTTTGATTTACATTTCTCTAATAGTTAGTGATGTTGAGCATCTTTTCATGCCTGTAGGCCATCTGTATGTCTTCTTGTCTCCAAGGTACTGTTGATGGAGAGAGGCCCACAGGTACTGGAAGGAATGGGATACAGACCCAGAGAGGACAGGTGAGAGAGAGGTGGGAAAGTTCTGCATAACTAAGCTATTTTCATTAAGAAATAAAAACCGGAATCTGGAAAGTTACATATTGAGAAGAAACCAGGTCTTCTTAAAACATCCATTGATGGAGGACTTGGTACTGAAAGATAGTACATGGACAAGTACATACAAGAATCATGAAATATCTGTGATTACATGATAACAAGGGACCTGATATAAAAAATGGACATCTCAATGGATATGATGTGAAATGAGGAAAATATAAACAGATGGAAGAGGACTAAACAGGATGGAGAGTGTTCTGTTATCCACAATATTTAAGAGTTATCACCAGTTCTTCAGGAAGAGAGTGTTGGTGTCAGAATTCCTTTAGACATCTGTATAAAGTCCATCATCTGTCCATTTAGGAGGTCCTGCTTTCCCTGTCTTAGGCTTTTCTGGAGACAAATGGAGAAAGTGGGAGAAAGGGGACTTACTGGAGGTTTGCAGAAGTTACTTAGGGTATTTGGAAGAGAGCAGATTTGGCATGTGAGAGTAATGGGTAAGGAAATGAAAGGGGGGATTTAAAATATTGCTGTAGTCTCTGGATACATCCCGTCCCCGACCCATGATGCTAGGGAATTTCAGCAACCTCTTCCAGTCGTAATGTAATCTTTTACATGTTGTCTTGATGCAGTTTTGAAGCTCTGGCTAGAGGCCAGTCAGTTCCCCTTCTTAGACAGGAGGTTAAGTCCACACTCTAACCATCTCCCTAACTGGGCTCACAGTCTGGGCCCTAATCACTCTATGGCCAGGTACCAGGCAACCAGGGACACTCCCTGTACCCCAGAGACTGCTGAAATTATTCAAACTAGCTAATCCTGTTTACCCTGCCTCTCCTGTTCCTTCCTGCAGAAATAATAATGAAGGCTCTTGCCTACCCTTCCCCCCTCTTCCTCAGCCTAGTGGCTGACCCTGGTGCTTTCCCATGTGGCCCCCTGTGGCATGATGTGTACTCCTTCTCTTGGGATCTGTGAGTATAATAAGCTATCTTTTCATTAGCTGTCATCTCTTGATCTGTTGGCCTGTCATACCTAAATAATAATAAAACCTATCAAAACAGGTATATGGGCCCTCTGACTGCATCTTGCCTCTGGGGTAATAACTTTATGAGTTTTAGGCCAAAAGGTAGCATAAAAAAAAAAAAGATCACCTTGACTGTGGGTATCATGTAACTTTGCTCTCCTGTGTCATTCCAGATGGCACTTAGGGTACCAGGGAGGATGTGTGGACTGGGTACTTTGGGTTGGGGTGGGAGAGCATTGTCATTTAGAACCTGCTTTCGGTTCTTATGTGGGAGATCAAATAGTTGGTTTCAAGATTTTTTTTTAAGTATGCTTTTTTTCCCCCTTGATGGGCTTTGTTAAAGATACATTAGTACAAGAACCAATATCAACCATGGCTGTTATTTTAATGTATTTCTTCCTTGGCCTTTTCTATGCATTAATTTTTTTCTTTACAGAGATAATATTTATTGTATATATATATGTGTATGTATATATGTATACACACATACATATACATGTATGTAGTATCATTTCATATAATATTAGAACCTAAATAGGCCATAAAGAATCCACCATTGAAATCCATTCATACTAATAATTTTAACTACTTTATGGTATTTTATTTTATGGATATACCATAATTTACTCAATGATTCTGTTTTTGTCATTTTGAGTTCTTTTCCCCCACCAAAATAATGTGTTAATTAGCAACTTTGTGCAAAAGTCCACCTACCTTTGGGATTATTTTCTTAGAATAGATTCTTTAAATTAAAATTATTGAGTTAAAGGATATTAATATTTTTCTCTTATGTACATTGTTCAAATCTGCATCTATTTTATACTTTGTCAACTGAAAACATATATTTCACATTCCATAATATTTAAAAATTAAGAAAGAATTAGAAGTAGAATTTTTAAAATTAAAAACAAAACCACATGCACATGTTATGTTGTGGAATGAAATTTGGGAACTATATGTCTAGAAAATAAGATTCCCGAACCAGACCTAACTGAATCAAAATGTCTTAGAATGCAACATGTTAACTTGTTTAAAACAAACTCCCCGGCTGCTTCCCTGGTGGCGCAATGGTTGAGAGTCCGCCTGCCGATGCAGGGGACATGGGGTTCGTGTCCCGGTCCGGGAGGATCCCACATGCCGCGGAGCGGCTGGGCCCGTGAGCCATGGCTGCTGAGCCTGCGTGTCCAGAGCCTGTGCTCCGCAACGGGAGAGGCCACAACAGTGAGAGGCCCGCGTTATTCATATTATTCACTTTATTTTACAGGTGAGGATTAGAGACTCAAAGAGACTGTGTATGTCTTGCCCAGAGACACAAGCCCCTGGGTTATAATGTGGATGGTTTTAATCATACCTCGAAAAGGTTAAGCCAGCAGCGAACTGAGAGAGTCATTAATTCCTGCAGTTCCTTGCTTATTAGAGCTGTCTCCTGATCTAACCTGCTATAATTAAGGGTCAGAAGATAGTTCCATTACAGTCTCTTTTTAACTTGGGATTGTCAGTCAACTTATTTTTGACTCACTCAATAGAGGAAGCCTATTTATTAAGCCATTAGTCAACTTGCTCTTTTTTAAAGACAGCTAATGTCCTTTGTCCTTTTCCAGTGCTTAAGTCTCCATTTTCCCATTTGGAAACTTATTGTCATGACCTGGCATTTGGTTCAGTAATTTGGAGGACATTGAAAAGGGGTTGGAGGTAGGGAAGAGAGACACTAGGTCTCAGAGTGAAGGTTATGTTGAGTCCTACAGGGCTGGGTCTCATCATCTTAGTTGTCTTGTGAGAGTGGGAGAAAACCTCAGTTAGCAAGCATATTTGAGGACATGACTTTGCAACTCCATTTCTGAAGTCCCATCTCTGGGTCCTAATCAGAGAAATTTCTGGGAAATTCATGACAGAGAAGGACATAATTCCTAGGTGTTAATTTACATTAATGTCAAGTTTTTGGAGAAATTTTAGCAGAAAATATCTAGGAAACAACCTCCGTTATGATGACATTTTCTTTCAAAAGACACACACATCCATATCCTCCATTGCCTCTCACTTAATTTTTTTGGGGGTGCAGGGAGAAGCTACCAAACACTTATGGGATGGTAATGAAAACCTCTTATTAAGAATGCAGAGGGCTGAATGGCCAGGTGTCAGATGACCCGCTTCTCCACTTCATCTCTGCCCTTTGTTAGATCTGTGATCCAAAATCAGATGAAACAGAAGAAACTTGATTGCATCCTTTTATATTGAATTGGCCCCCAAATCTTTTTTATTCCATTTCCAGTGCTTTGGGCACTTAGCCCACTTGCTGTCTATCTCTCTTTTTACTTCTGAGATTCCACCACATGATGGAAGAAAAAGAAATAATGAAGATGAATACCAGTTCCATGAATCTCCTCTAATAACTAAAGTTCTTAATGTAATTACAAATATTTAGATCTTGCAATGGTTATTTTCAAAAGGACAATTCCTACTTTTAATACAGTTGTAATATCAATGGATAACATTGTAATCTCTCTGCCTGCAAACACACAGACAAGAAATGAGCATTTGTGTAAACATCTCTGGAAATTTTTTTTTAAAGGTACATGAAGTATATAAATAATGCATAATGAGATCTTCTAAATTCTAAAGAAAAAGTTAAGCAAAATGATTGTCAATAAATGCTTCATTACTTTTTGTAACTTCTGAGAAAATGATTAGTTTGGACCACATTAATAATCCTACAGGTTTTAATTTTTCTGTAATCTGTGCACCCATTAGTACATTGGGATTGCTTTTGCTGTTACTGAAACCATGTGTATGCCAAGTCTTATACTATAATGTTGTTCCAATGGAGGGAACACGCAAGCTGCTTTACAAAGGTGTGCTTTGCAATGACCCACCTTATACTAATTCCCTTTATAATGATCTACTTTGCTACACTCTTTTAAGGCATTTGCTAGTGAGCAGAACAGTAAAAATTCTCATAGCTTTGAAAAATTTCATCTGTCACTCATTGCAAGCCTTACCTTTGGTATCTTCATCTGTCCACATCAGTTGCTATAATTTCTTTCAGGGTATAATTATATATCCATGTTATTTCACTCCCATTTTTGTTACTCATTTCAGGACAAGAAATTTATAACAAAATGACATTCAAAAAAACTGAAGGATATCAATTTTGGGGAAAGACATTATGAAACTACATAGTAAGGAAATATAATATTTTTGACTTAAGTCCATGTGTATTTTCAAAAGGTAAAAGAATTTCACATCATAAAGGAAAATAAATGTAACTCTAAGAATAGCTTTTTTTTTTTTTTTTTCCCCTCCCAGATGGTTTGTTAACTATTCTTAGTATGTATTTGATCTTTGGTGTTTTTCCAAAGTCTGAGCCAAAGTGAATATTGTCAAAGGCCATCCTCTTAAATGAGTAGATGGCTCCTTGCAGGTCTTCAGTTTAGTGTAACAAACATTTGTTAATCCCCGCTGCATGCAGGGTGGTGATACGAGAGAGATACAATCAGTGCTTTCTTTCTGAGAGAAAAGGGCACACAAGAACATAAGCAGTAATAGTGTCACTGGAGGAACAGTGATTTCCTTGGTTCTTTCTCCAGGGAAAGAATTCAGTCAGGAGGCATAGAGCAGTTTTAAGTAGCAAGAGTTTTATTAAGCAGAGTGAAAGTACACTCCCAAGAAAGGATAAGAGCGGGCGATCTGGAAACCAGAAGCAGTCCTGCAATGGGGAGGGGTTGAGTTTTTTAGAGTGGTGGTCCCTCCCTGTGTATTGTGTCATTTGACTGACAAATTGATTGACAGCTTTAGGTCATATAACTTTTCTCTTAGTGTGTAGGTGCTTACCCATAAGCACCCAAGCAAACCCCACAGGGTGGGAGGGGCAAAAACCGCAATGCTAATTTATTATAATTACGGCATAATGAACCCCGGTTACCCTGAGTCACCTTTTAGGTCTTGGTGCACCTGCGCCAACCTGTGCTGGCAGTTTTATCTTGCTTGGTCCTGATACGGCTGGAAACTTAGAGGTGGTCCTTGACCACAAGAGGGAGGATCTCTGGCCTGTTCCAACCACCAGTGTCCAGGTGGGGGAGGGAAAGACGAACCATCCAGGATGGGGACCGTTCCTGTCTGACTAGCCACCTACCAAAAGGACAATACAAAGTCGATGCTGGGTCTGTAAGAAGTACTATTTTTTTATAATGTGGGAAACACTGAGCTAGCTCCTGTGGCACAAGTGAGAATAAGAAGCTAAGGTCTTTGTCCTCAAGGGTCTTACAATTTAGTGGGGGAGTGGGGAGGAGGATGATAAGAGCAAGAAGGGGCGGGGGAGAAAGGAATTAAATACAGAAATCAATATAATTACAAACCATGGCAAGTGCTGTAAATTACTAGGTTGCCGTGTTGTCCATGGCGACCTAGTCTGTGCATCTGTTTCTCTGAGGCAGTGACATTTAAGCCAAGATGAAGGATGATACATCAGTCAAGGTTTCAGCACATGCAAATGATAATATTTGAGGAGAGCACTCTTTGCAAAGTCGTGGGTGAGTGTAGAAAATTCATAAGGGGTAGAGCAGCATCTCAAGGATAGTTAACACTGGACCATCCCCTCTCTAGGGCTGAAAGAGTGAGGGGGCAGATTCAGAACTCACAAGGAGAGAGCCTCGTGGACAGAAGCTGGGACATTGGACTGAGGAACCATTTCCTCTGAAGTGACTCTGCAGGAAGGGAGCCCAGGAGATAAATGCTGCAGCCTCACTCACCTCCCTCCCTCCTGCCTCCTGCTGGGGCCTCCTGTTGGTTGAGCGTAATGGGAAGCCAGTGGGCCCAGACAGCTCAACTTGTTGCAGCAGAGAGCAGAGTGGAGAAGGGTGGTGAGTAGGTCTGGAGGGGACAGAGGAACTATATAATGGAGATGAGTACGACTCTATCCATTTGCAGGGAACGAGGTAGAGTAGGGGACTGTGGGTGTGAAGTGTAGGCAGGCAGAGGGAGAGCATGCACAAAGGCCAGGTGGTGAAATCCAGGAGCAGGAAAATCAGTGGTGAGCTGGGTATGCGCCACAGGTTGGATTTTGGTCTATATCCAGAGAACAGTGGGAAGAGATTGGAGACTTTTTCATGAGGTGCGGCAGGGGAGGTGGCAGGGAGAGAAGATAAACCGGATGAGATGCGGGCTTTGAAGAGATCCTGGTGGCTGTGCTGTTCGGGAGGGACAGGAGGAGGTCAGAGTTCAAAGGCTGTCACGGTTGCTTTGCAATGTTTGTATATTTTATATTCCAATATGCTGTATATATGACTCTTTAAATTGCTCTTGTTAAGTTAATATATATAAATACCTTTCCAGCTAGTACTTTTAATAGCGCCATAATATTTTGTTACATATGTAAGTGCCTTCTTTAATCTTACTGAAGGACATTTAAGTGTGGCCAATTTTCCTCTTCCATGTGGTGCTGCAGTGAATGTTCTCATACCTGAAGAAGAGATTCCTAGAGGAGGGGGGATTGCTGTGTGTGCGCATGTGACTTTTTTATAGGTGCTGCCAAAGTGACCGTGAAAAAAGCTGTACTGATTTTCACTTGCGAGGAATATTTCTAACTGAAGGAAAAACTATATATATTTTCATAAACTAGAAAACTATACCTCACTTATAAAAATATATTTAAACTTTTTTCCAAAAACAAATCCTGACTATTCACTTGACATTGCCTTAGATGTGTGTCCCTGTACCCATAATATGGCAAGTTAATATCTAAGTGACTATTTATAGACATATCACTTTAGGGGTATGTTCTTTTCTTTCCCTCCCTCCCTACCTCCCTTCCTTCTTTCTTACTCCTCTTTTTAATAAAATAACTTGAAAAATAGTAAACAATTAAAATATTATTTGATTTATAGATCCAGTTTTAGAATTTAAATATTATATTACAGAATTAAAATTGTTGATGGAAAATATTAACACAAAACATTTAGAATATATCACAGATTGGAGTAAATTCTAATGGGGAGTTTTTAGTTTTTTCTTTTTAATGGACTATATTATTTTTTCAGTCAGATAAGTTAATATTTTGTTAGTAGCCAATAAAATTTTGGGCAGGTTGACACAAAACAGACAGAAAACAACCAAACAAAGAAACCTGTGAAACTTATAGAAACACCCCAGAACTGATTTATTTATGTTGGATAATTTTGAATTATAAACTAAAAACACAATGTGCTTGTATTATTTCATTAATCCTAGTTGCATGAATACCAAAATGAAGAGGAAAAGAAAAAACAGTATTGATTTCTTGAGCAGGGGGATATATTAGTCATTTGGTTGCAAGTGACAGAACCTAACTCCATTGGGACTAGGCACAAAAAGGAATTTGCTCATCACATCACTAGAACACACAGAAGAGAAATGGCTACAGGCACCTGATCTAAACACCAAGTGATGTTGACAGATTGGGTTCCCCCCTTCCTCACTCTGTCCCCCATCCTTTCCCCTCCCTCATATTTCAGCTCTGTTGCTCTCAACGTTTCTTTCTTTCTCGTTGCATGTGTCAGGCAAGGTGGCCGCCAGCAGCCCAGGATGCCAGCATTGGAGTTTAGTGCCCCTGAGGGAAAGGGAGCAGCTTCTTACAGAGGAGACAAGGATGTTTCTGAGCAAACAATCAGCTGACTTGGTACTAATGTAAGAAGCACCGTAACCTCTCTGAAATACACTTTCTACACTCCTTCAAGATTTGTGAATTTAGGTGAAAGTTGGATGTAGAGTCTGGAGCACAGTGCCATGAATAAGGCAGATGTCCAATAAATGGTAGTTCAAAACAAAGGAGTCGGGAGGTGGTGCACTTTGGAGAGGAAAGTGGTGGATTCAGTAGTCTTCTTAATAATGTCTGAGGTGCCCATGGGAGACTTAGAAAGAAATCTCTAGCAGACAACCAGTGACAAGGATCTAGAAGCTGGATAATATTTGGGAGAGGTGGTGGTTAGAATTATAGGAGCTTGTTACAGATTTTCAGGCCCCTGTTCTAGCCAGAGAAGCCTCAGCCCCCTCATAGTTACAGGTGTGTATTTTGCACTGGGAAGATCTCACTGCGGGAGTGATGCCCTGGAGGTGGGTTGGAACAGCTTCTCGCTGGGGACTCTTCTGCCAAAACAGGATTGTGCTCTTCAGTTGTTCTCTCAGGAGATTGTGCCTAGAGCTTGGGTTGATCTTTTTTCCTATCGCAGTTTTTATCCATTGGACGGTGTGGGATTTTCTAAGCTGTCACTTCATTTCTTTGTTTAAAAAAATTCTTGCCATTCTCATTTCCAAGTGCTATGTGAGGTCACAAGGGTGAACATTACAAACAGCAATGTGACAGATCAAGACAGTTCCTTATGGAATCAGATGAAGGATCTATCTGCAGGGTCCTGGAGGAATCTGTGACTTTCAGAGGGTACAGTCAGCCCCTAACAGTCATGAAGAGAACTCAGGGCAGAGAATACAACCATGGATATATACGAGCGTGGTGTCATGTTTAGCATGGAAGCTGCTGATTCTGAGGAGTCATTTGTAGACTTTACATAAATTTCAGGTTAATGTGGTTGCTCAATTAGTGGTGAAAAGTAATACCTATCATTCAGAATGATGTGTGAGAAAAAGTCATTGCTAAACGGGACCGATGTGGGTAAATTACATTTAATAACAGGATGGGTGTATTAGTTTTTATTGCCACTATAATAAATGAGCACACACTTAGTGGTTTAAGACAACACACATTTATTATCTCATAGTTCTGTAGGTCAGAATCCAGTTTCATGCACTTATAGGAATGAGGTCCCCATTTTCTTGTTGGGTCTTTACCAGAGGTGCTTCTCAGCTTCCAGAAGCCACATGCATTCCTTGGCTCATGGCCCCCCTTCCTCCATCTTCAAAGCCAGCAATGGCAGATGGAGTCCTTCTCACACTTTGAATCCCTCTGACCTCCTTTCTGCCTCATCTCTCCTACAGCATCTCTCTGAGAGACTCTTCTGCCTTTCTCTTCTGCTTTTAAAGATTGTGTGATGGTACTGGACCCACCTGGATAATCCAGGTTAGTCTCCCTGTTTTAAAGTCAGCTCATCAGCAACCTTAATTCCACAATGGTATCTGGTTTAGTGTTCGATTGACTCACCAGGGGATGAGGGTCTTGGGCGTCCATCTTTGGAACTCTGCCTACCGTAATGGGTTTCATGGGAGCTGCTTCCCCAGTGGGTCTCTATAGAGTTCTTTAAACGTTCTCATGGTTCTTTCAGAGCTTCGGAAATGCTCTTAATGTTTATAGAATGGGAGACACTGATCTATAGCAGATCTACAAGAGTGGAGAAAATATTCCTGTGTGCATGTGTGTGTGTGTGTGTGTGTGTGTGTGTGTGAGAGAGAGAGAGAGAGAGAGAGAGAGAATGCGTGAGAGAGGGAGAAGGCAAAAGCATGCTCTTCCTGGAGTTGGATGGGAGGAATGGCTTGGCCAAGGGGGCAGTTTCTTGACTTTAGAGAAAAGTCAGGCAGGCAGGGTCAGTGCCAGCACAAATCTGCATCTAATGAGGTTAGTTGAGGCAAGAGATACATCAAAGAAGACAGGTCATTGTTTTTTTGGGGTTGATTCCTGGTTATGTTCAGGAGGTGTTAGGTCTGACTTGTGTCTCCTAAAATTTGTATGTTGCAGACCTAACCCTCAGAATGTGGCTGTATATGGAGATAGGGTCTCTAAAGAAGAAATTAAGTTATAATAAGGGTGGGCTGTAATCTAATATGACTAGTGTTCCTATAAGAAAAGGAGATTAGGGGGGCTTCCCTGGTGGCGCAGTGGTTGAGAATCCGCCTGCCGATGCAGGGGACACGGGTTCGTGCCCCGGTCCGGGAAGATCCCACATGCCGCAGAGCAGCTAGGCCTGTGAGCCATGGCCGCTGAGCCTGCGCTTCCGGAGCCTGTGCTCCGCAACGGGAGAGGCCGCAACAGTGAGATGTCCGTGTACCGCAAAAAAAAAAAAAAAAGAAAAGGAGATTAGGATGCAGAGATGTTGAGAGGAAGGTCATGTGAAGGCTCAGGGAGAAGGCGGCCGCATCTATAAGCCAAGGAGAGAGAGACCAATGCTACTGACACTTCAATACTGGGTTTCTAGCTTCAGAATTTCTGTGTTTTAAGCCACGCAGTGTTTGCTACTTTGTTACGGTAGCCCGAGTAGACTAAAACAGGTTTTATTTCCATAAGGGAGGCTGAAGATCCCCAGCAGAGAAAAGCCTGTTAGCTCCAGCATACAGCAAACATTCCTCCTTCCCCTGGTGGCAGCTGAGGTTTCCTCTGCGAGCACGGCCCTGGAGAGAACTCTGTAGCTCCTGCCTATGTCCGCTCTGGTTTCCTAAGGGTGGGCTCTGGCCATTCCTACCCCAGACATCCCTCACAGGTGGTTGGGGTGATGGCACATGCTGGGAGTGCGGGTGGGAGGGCTGTGGGCTCTTGTCTGCTGATTTCAGGGCCTGCCCAGAGGAGGACATGGCCAGCTAGCTCTGTGTACTCAGGCTCCCTTCTCGTCTCCTTCTTCAGGGTCCTGCAACCTGTAGAATGATGATTCTGGCAGCAGGGCTCTGGCACTCCTGGTTTTGGAATAACAGGAAAACTGGGGTGAAAGGTTAGGTGATTCAGGTTCTTGTCCCCGTGTTGCAGGTAATTAGAAATTTTACCTTGGACCGGTTACTACTTTTCTTCATCTGTAAAGTGAAATGTTTGGATTCCACAATTCTGTAGTTCTGTGAATCATTAGTAGACGGCAGGGTGGATGGGGGATAGACTGGGAGTTTGGGATTGACATGTACACACTGCTGTATTTAAAATAGATAACCAACAAGGACCTACTGTATAGCACAGGGAACTCTGCTCAATATTCTGTAATAACCTAAATGGGAAAAGAATTTGAAAAAGAATAGATAGATGTATATGTATAACTGAATCACGTTGCTGTACACCTGAAACTAACACAACATTGTTAATCAACTGTACTCTAATATAAAATAAAAATCAAAAAATAAAATATGGAACCTGAGAAACACCACCATAAGAAGATGCAGTGCAAACTGTATCTTCTCTTCCTGGGAAGTGTGAAGCAGTTCATAACTGCTTCTGCACTTCTATTACTGCGTTTCATGTAGCTATTCATTTGTTTAGCTAAAAAGAAAGATTTCACAATAACCCTCTTTTTGGACAGGACCAAAGTTCAACTCAGGAGATTCCAGAGACTGGCTATTAATTTGCTTTCTATTTTTAACTACACTTCATTCCAGAGAATAATGTTTTCCTCTGTGTTTCAGTGGGGCTATAGAAACAGAATTTAGCAGTGAAAACATGCTTCTCAAAAACCCCACACTGCCCTAGTGAGCACCTACCCTGCAGGGCATGCCCAAGTTCAAAATGTAGAACTCTGAGAATGTAAAATTTTCATCTGTTGTTAATTATTGCTGTATGTATTCAAATTCCTGAAGTCAGATGGTTTGTGTTAGTACATTAAATTTTCATGTCCAGTAAATATTTGTATGCACACCACCCAAATGTGTGGAGTAAACATAATGATTTCCACTTCCTGTAAAGTAAGCTTATTTTGAATTTGAAAATGCTTGCAGAGGAAAAAAAGCATCTAGGCAAAATGACAAGTTTCAGTTTGTAGTCACCTTCCCAAAGATTTATTTGGAGCAAAGCTGAGAGCATGAAGTGCAGGGTCTGTATATAAAACTGGAGAGTCCTTGCTTGGGCAAAATGTTCGTTAGCTTCAGTCTGTTTTCTAATTGGAATGTGAAAATATCTTCTGAGCGGAGTCCAGCCCAATTTTATTAGCTTGGCAGACCATTTTACCCTAATGGAAAATGAACAAAATGTGCACTTTTTTGACATTCAAAATATTTTACCTCTAGACCGTGAATTTCTTTGGAAAATTTATATTTCTTGGATGAGATACACCGAATGAATGTGGGGGCTCTCACAGACCCAAAGGTAAAATTTGTAGTTGCTCATCTTATATTTATTGCTACTATCCCAGGTCTCCTCAGATCCTTTTTTTGAGGGGTCACCATTAAATGGTTCTCACAGATTATAAGGAAAAGTTTAAGAGAAAGCTGTGATTTCCAGGATATTATAAAGTAAACATTATAAAAAATTTAGGAGTTTAGAGTAACTAGGGGCAAATTCGAAGAGCAGGGAAATGAAGGAGAACTAGCCATTTACTATAGCTACAGGAGCAAACATAGAAAATGAAAAGCTTCTCTGTGGCCTTAGGTATCATTGGCAACAACACGGCAGTGGGGACTTAGGTCTGAAAAAACAAGGAGTTTTACTTGATCATAAGGTACTAAATTTAAACTTCTAGCTGGAGCCCCAAATGGCCCTAAATTAATAGGAGTTTGCCAACTGGTGTGTGTGTGCGCACACGTGCACGTGTGTCGGGGGGGAAGGTTTGGGAAGATGTACATACAAGGAACTAATTAGAACGCAAAACAGTGAAAATGTGCTAACTTGAGAGACAAACTTACTGGCAAGAGGTAGAGGGAGGGGTTAATGATGGTTTTGGCTAAAGCAATTGAGGAAGTTTCCATGAGGAAGTGCCGTTTTGTCAGGGCCTTGAAGAATGAGTAGTTTTTGATAAATAGGTAAATTAACAACAATAGCAGCGACAGAAACTAAAATTTGAACATGTTAGGCATTGTGCTAAGCTCTTTTCAAAGTATCATCTCTTATATCTCACAAAAGGTCTAAGAGGTGCATATAATTACTGTCCCTATTTATAAGTGAAGAAATTCGGGTAGACATAACTTGACCAATATCACACTTGAGTTCAAGTGCACTTGAATTCAGATGTATTGCTTCAAGCAACTGTGCTTTTTTTTTTTTTTTTTTAAAAGGGCAATTTAGAAGGAGGAGAAGCCTTGAGCAAAGAATAAATGAGCAGTTTTGGAGAAATTGCAAGGTTTTGTGTGGCCTAAGTATAGGGTGTTTGGGGAAATGAAGTTGGGCTAGATGGCAGAGCCTTGAATAGCATTTCAAGGAGTTTTTTCTTCCAGGCAATGGGGAGACATTATGGGTTTTTGCATAGAGGGGTCATGTGATGTGACTAGCAATTATAGATAAGTCTGGAGGTGGCCTGAAGCATGGGTTTGAGAAGGGAGAGATTGGAGGTCAGGGGAGGTCAGGTTACAGAGCAACTGTGACACACAGGTGTGATGACAGGTGAAGACCCAAGGTGGGGTTGGTGGGAATGAGCGAGGGAAGATGAGGGAGACACTATGGGAAGTGGAACTGGCTGGATATTATAACTGCTTTGTATCTGGGAGTGAGGAGAGAGAGTTTTAGTTTCCACTATTTGGAATATAGTGATGTGACTGACCTAAGGAGTACAGCAGCAAGAAGCTGGGAGGAAGACTGTGTATTAGGTTAGAAGCATGTTGAATTTGAGGGGCTATGTAATATTCAGATAGAGATGTCCAGTGGGAATTTGGAAAATCTTTGTCTAGGGCAGGGTAACAAAATTTGGCAGACGCAACATAGAGGTAAGAGTTGAAACCTTGGAACAGAAATGGGACAAAAGCGAGGAATACCAAGGCTAAATCTCTAAAGAATACCCAGTTTTAAAGAAGTAGTTGGATGAATAGACATCAGTAGGAGAAGACTTAAAAGACAAGGTCAGGAAAAGCCTTATCCAGATTATCCTGGATTCCAAAGGAGAGAGTTTCAGAAGGGAAAAATCATCAAGAGTGAGAGGCAGGTGTATAGCACAAATTCTGAAAAAAGATCATTGGATCAGACGAGTGTTTCTCAAATCTTTTAGTGTCAGGACCCTTTTCCTCTTAAAAATTATTAAGGACCTTGTCTTAGTTAGTTTGGGCTGCTATCCCAAAATTCCATAGACTTGGTGGCTTAACTACAGACATTTATTTCTCACACTTCTGGAGCCTGTGAAATCCTAGACCAAGGTGCCAGCACATTTGGTTCCCGGTCAGGGCTCGTTTCCTGTCTTGTAGACAGCCACCTTCTCTCTGGGTCCTCACAAGGCAGAGAGAGAGAGGGCTCTGCGCTCTCTTCCTTTTCTTATAGGGACACTTATCCCATCACAGGGACCCCACCTTCACGACCCCATTGAAATTTAATAACCCCCCACTGGCCCCACTTCCAATACCATCACATCAGGAGTTAGGGCTTCAACATATGAATTTTGGGGGAAATAACAGACCCCAAAGAGTTTCCTTTTTATATGGGTTTTATCTATTGATAGTTACTATATTAGAAATGAAGACTGAGAAAAAATTAATTACTTAGAAAAGAATAAAAACTCATTCCATGTTGATGTAAAATAAATTTTATGAAAAACAACTATATTTTGCAAAGCAAAATTAGTGAGAAAAATGGTGTTCTTTTACATATTTCGCAAATCTCTTTCATGTCTGGCTTAATAAAAGACAGATGGCTGTTCATAACTGCTTCTGCATTCAATCTGTTGCCATGTTACACATCATGGAACCTCTGGAAAATGCAACTGTGTGTTTAAAAGAGAATGAGAGTGGAAAAGCACCCCACTGTCTTGTCTATTTAGCCTTCCCTACCTCCAACACAATAGTTCTATTTTAGGTAATGGTTTGTTTCCCTCACTGGATTTCATGCAATTTGTAATTATTTCATTTACTTTTTTTGAGTTTGTTTGTTTTTGGTTAGTTGGCCCTCTTCGACTGTAAATTCCACAAGGAGGGATTGCATCTTACATCTGCCTTGTCCGTCACCATTTCACAGTAGCTCACACTCAGTAGATGTTCAATATAAAATTATTGAGTGAATGAAGGAAAATATAGCTAAGGGAGAGTTGAGTGGACCAGCTGGTGTCATTGAGGAGGTTAGGCGTAGCAGTGTGGGTGGTGAGGGAGGGTTTTCCTGATGCTCTGGAAGTGGCAATAAGACTCCATAGCTGAAAACAAAGTCCTAGCGCCATGCCCTTCTTGTCATGCCCAGGTGTGCATGGGGGGAACGCTGCAAGGGGAGGGCAGAGTCGCGGAGAGGGTTAGGGGTGTGGCAGAGTGTTTATGGTAAGAGAGCCTTTCTCTCCCCTCCCTGTGATGGTGAATGAGCCAGGACTGCTCCAACCACCCTACTAGATCCAAGGAACTAGACTGAGTGTGTCTGTAGGAAGGGAAGATTGACATTCTGCTCCCTGAGTGGATGCTTGTGGAGGAACAACTTGCAGCTGCCGTTGGCACAGAGGAGAGTAGGCTGAGGGGCCTTGGGGAGAGCATGACATACGTCCCCAAAGGAAGGGAAGGGGTGTTCTTGAACGTGAGACTAATGCTGCTTCCCATCTGGAGACTTCTGAATCTGATAATCCTGTGGGAGGACGAAAAAGGGTGAGAAATGCTCTTCACTGCTCCACGCCCTTCAGAGGGTCCCAAAGAGACATCAGCAATGCCTGTAACTCCACAGGAAGGAGCACCGAGGTTCAAGAGTCAGGTTGTAGTCACCAGTCCAGGTGAGGTGATGCTCCATCTGTGCTGATGTGAGGAAGGGCTGGGGTGAAGCGGAACGATACCTAAGAGAAACACACACACACTGTTTTTGTTGATACCGCCATGTCAGTAGATGGAGCCACACTAACCAGAGCAAAATGGGGCCACCTGTCTCCACCACTGGGCTGTCTGCTAAGATGAGCTTTCTTCCCTGTATCTCCCAGCCCCAAACTCTGAAGGTACTAGCCCCAGAAGGAAAAGGTGTGGGTGGGGAAAGGATATGCCCTAAAATTAGACGACTCCCCACCCTCCCTTCCAGGCAGCTGGAGTGAGAGGGGGAGCAAAGGGACAGATCACACCCTCTTCCTGACCACGTCCCCTGAGGCCCAACATGGAGAAGGTTTTGAATCAGATGTGGATTGGAGGTTTAAACAGAATTGGGCTTTTAATAATTTCAAGTGACCAAAAAATATGAAATGTGGGAAATAGGAAGTGTGGTTGAAAGCAGAAATTAGAGAAAAAGAAAACCATTTTGTGTTAGCACCTCACTGAATTAAGATGTCTTATGGAGGAAGTTATAATGTGTTTACTTTCAGGTTCTATGGGCTTCTGACTACCCTGTGGGCAGTGACAATCCATGTTTTAGTCATCTTGCTCCTCGGCATCAGCTAGTGGTGCCTTATGTGAAATGAGAACACTACCCTGCAGGTTCTTGTTAAATTGAGTTGCACATTTCTGTTCCAGGAAACCAGGAACACAGTAGGCTGGCTAGGAAGGGTTGTATGTATTCCTTTAGCCTTGACCTCCCTTAATAGCAGACCCATGAGTGACACAGAGAAGGGCAAACAGCCTTGATGACCAATTCCCTGTTAGTTTTATTCTTTATGCTTTTCAATATTTCCTTATTCTAGAGGTAAGTAAGACTAATCAGGTCAAAGAGAACAAGCAAGTGGGGTCGAGATGGGAAAGAGACACATGCCTGGTCATAGCATCAGATTTTATGAAAAGAAGCATACCAACAGGGGATTAATCTCCAAAATATACAAACAGCTCATGCAGCTCTATGTCAAAAAAACAAACAACCCAATCAAAAAATGGGCAGAAGATCTAAATACTTCTCCAAAGAAGACATACAGATGGCCAAAAAGCACATGAAAAGATGCTCAACATCACTAATTATCAGAGAAATGCAAATCAAAACTACAATGAGGTATCACCTCACACCGGTCAGAAAGGCCATCATCAAAAAGTCTACAAATAATAAATGCTGGAGAGGGTGTGGAGAAAAGGGAACTCTCTTACACTGTTGGTAGGAATGTAAATTGGTACAAACACTATGGAGAACAGTATGGAAGTTCCTTAAAAAACTAAAAATAGAAATACCATATGATCCAGCAATCCCACTCCTGGGCATATATCTGGAGAAAACCATAATTCGAAAAGATACACGCACCACAATGTTCATTGCAGTGTTATTTACAATAGCCAGGACATGGAAGCAATCTAAATATCTATCGACAGAGGAATGGATAAAGAAGATGTGGTACATATATACAATGGAATATTACTCAGCCATAAGAAAGAATGAAATAATGCTATTTGCAACAATATGGATGGATGTAGAGATTATCATACTAAGTGAACTGTCAGAGAAAGACAAATATCATATGGTATCGCTCATATGTGGAATCTAATTAAAAAATACAAATGAACTTATCTACAAAGCAGAATCAGATTTATAGATATTGAAAATAAACTTATGGTTACCAAAGGGGAAATGTAGGGGGAAAGGATAAATGAGGAGCTTGGGATGAACACAAGCACACTACTGTATATAAGATAGATGACCATCGGGGATCCACTGTATAGCACAGGGAACTCTACCCAATATTCTGTGATAACCTATATGAGAAAAGAATCTTAAAAAAATGAATATATGTATTATTGAATCACTTTGCTGTACACCCGAAACTAACACAACATTGTAAATCAATTATAATCCAATAAAATTAAAATATTAAAAAAAAGACGCACATCAGAGGGATGGAAAGGCAGGTGGAGAGAAGAAGGTGATGGGTGTAGAGTGGACTATTGACTGAGAAAGTCTGTTTCTTTAGAAGTTTACTCGAGAATTGTACTACATGTTTAATAACTCAGAGGATGTATTTACAGAAAACTTGGCAATGAAAGGTTTTTTTTTTTTTATTAACATCTTTATTGGAGTATAATTGCTTTACAATGGCGTGCTAGTTTCTGCTGTATAACAAAGTGAATCAGCTATACGTATACATATATCCCCATATCTCCTCCCTCTTGCGTCTCCCTCCCACCCCTCTAGGTGGTCGCAAAGCACCGAGCTGATCTCCCTGGGCTATGTGGCTGCTTCCCACTAGCTATCTGTTTTACATTTGGTAGTGTATATATGTCCATGCCAGTCTCTCACTTCGTCCCAGCTTACCCTTCCCCCTCCCCGTGTCCTCAAGTCCATCCTCTACATTTGCGCCTTTATTCCTGTCCTGTCCCTAGGTTCTTCAGAACCGTTTTTTTTTTTTTAAATTCCATATATATGTGTTAGCATATGGTATTTGTTTTTCTCTTTCTGACTTACTTCACTCTGTATGACAGACTCTAGGTCCATCCACCTCACTACAAATAACTCAATTTCATTTCCTTTTATGGCTGAGTAATATTCCATTGTATATATGTGCCACATCTTCTTTATCCATTCATCTGTCGATGGACACTTAGGTTGCTTCCATGTCCTTGACTATTGTAAATAGTGCTGCATTGAACATTGTGGTATATGACTCTTTTTGAATTATGGTTTTCTCAGGGTATATGCCCAGGAGTGGCATTGCTGGGTCATATGGTAGTTCTGTTTTTAGTTTTTAAGGAACTTCCATACTGTTCTCCATAGTCATTGTATTAATTTACTTTCCGACCAACAGTGCAAGAGAGTTCCCTTTTCTCCACACCCTCTCCAGCATTTATTGTTTGTAGATTTTTTATGATGGCCATTCTGACTGGTGTGAAGTGATACCTTATTGTAGTTTTGATTTGCATTTCTCTAATGATTAGTGATGTTGAGCATCCTTTCATGTGTTTGTTGGCAATCTGTATATCGTCTTTGGAGAAATGTCTATTTAGGTCTTCTGCCCATTTTTGGATTGGGTTGTTTGTTTTTTTGATATTGAGCTGCATGAGCTGCTTGTAAATTTTGGAGATTAATCCTTTGTCAGTTGCTTCATTTGCAAATATATTCTCCTATTCTGAGGGTCGTCTTTTCATCTTGTTTATGGTTGCAGTGAAAGTTTTAAAATGGCCTTCCTGTCGCTGGAAATCATCACAGACATGTTTAGATAAGGAGAGCTAGAAATGATGCAGTAAACATCTTTCAACATGATATTTTCAAATCTAATGACCTATTAGGGAGGACTGATGCAATCCATCATTGTCCTCTAAGCTCCAGACCCCATGGAGAGCTAAGCTCAGAGTGGAATAGTATTTAACCCCCAGGCTGAGGACAAGGGCTGAGGTGTCGGATTTTTGAGATATATCGACTGTTGCATAATGGGGGAAAATGACTGTGCCCATATCTGTACTTCATTTTCTGCTCTCTGTACTAGAAGGATTGGTAACAGCTTGGTTCACGCCTGAGTGCGGCAGATCCGGACAGTGGCGGCTTTTAAACTGAGACTCTGTTTAAAGGCAAGAGAAGATTTCATTGACTAGAAGCTATGTCATTTAGGACTAGTGTTGTCAGATAAAATAAAAATGCTCAGTAAAATGTGAACTTCAGGTAGACCACAAAAAATGTTTAATATAATTAAGTACCATGCAGCATTTAGGACATACTTATACTAAAAGAAAATTGATGTTTATCTGAAATTTAAATTTAACTGAATATCCTGTGTTTTTATTTGACAAATCTGGCAACTCTACTTGGAAGTCTGTCTCATCAGTGAGAAGTTGCTTTTCTCTTTTCTTAATTCAAACCAGGATCTGGTCAAGAGTGATAGGAAAACTAACTTCAAATGTTTGGGTTGGTTCTGGAGAATTTCTATGTGTACCAAGCTGAGAACAGGCAGGTTTGCAGACACATTGGACACCCTTGACTTTGCTTTTATAGATGTAATTGTTTTATTGTTGTAAAATATACATAACTTAAAATCTACCATTGTACCCATTTTTAAGTGTACAATTCAGTGGTATGAAATGCACTCACATGGTTGTACAACCATCGCCACTATCCATTTCCAGAACTTTTCTCTCTCCCCAGCCTGAAGCTGTGTGCTCATTAAACAGTAACTCTTTGTTTTCTCCCCCCACCCTCCTGTCACTGGCAACCGCCATTCTACTTTCATCTCTATCACTTTGACTATTCCAAGTACCTCACATAAGTGGAATCATACAAGAGTTGTCCTTTTGTATCTGGCTTATTTTACTTAGTGTAACGTCTTCAAGGTTCATCCATGTTGTAGCATGCATCTTTTTAAGGCTGAGTAGTATTCCATTGTGTGTATGTGTCACATCTTATTTATATAGTCATCTGTCAGTGGAGATTTGGGTTATTTCTATGTTTTAGTTATTGTGAGTAACACTGCTATGCACTTCGGTGTACAAATTATCTGTTCAAGCTCCTGCCTTCAATTTTTTGAGTCTCTACCTAGAAGTGGAATTGCTGGATCATACAGTAATCCTATGTTTAATTTTGGGGGGAACCACCATGCTGTTTTCTATAGCAGCTGCACCATCTTAATCATTCCCACTAGCAATGCATGAGGGTTCTAATTTCCCCATGTTCCTGATGATACTTTTCTTCCTCTCCTCTCCCTCCCCCTCCTCCCCCTGTAACTCCTCTTTCTCCTTTTGCTAATAGCCATCTTAGTGGGTGTGTGTAGATATAACTTTTTCTTTTTTTTACCCCACTGTGCAACCCACTTCAGCACCCACAGCCTAGGGGCACAGAGGCCAGGCAATAATTTGGGGTCACAGTCTGCTGTGGCTTAGGGCACTATTTAGGGACATAATTTGTAAGGATGGTTTGTTACTTCTGCTATTAGTGTAAACAAGAATAGTTCATTCTTTCTTGTTCTGGACTCACAGTGACTTTTGGCACTGACATAATATTATGTATTTACTGCACAAGATATATCTAAAATGTTTGGATACAGATTTCCCAGTGGGGCTTTTAAACTAGCCCTGAAAGTACTATCAAAAGAGGAGTTCTAGAAGAGTTGCAAACAATGATAGCAGGACATGGCATGAATTTCTTTATTTAAGGTCTAGTTTGTTTGCTGAAACACACACTCATACTCGAACATCATGATTTTGTAGTCATACCTCATGGATCCATACTAAGGGGTCTGGAGAGATTCTGGGAACCTAGACCTAGAATCTTTTCCTGGATATTAGTTCCCAAGATACCTGAATTTTCAATAATAACATGCAGGACAGCAGTATCAGAGAAAGGAGTGGGCTGAATTCAAGGTTGAAATAGAATCTGCTTTCTCCTAAATCTAATTACTAACCACCTTTCAGAAAATAGAGGGTGACTGTTCCTATGGCAACAGAAGCCTTAAAGCAAGAAAGCATTCAACGGCCTGACGTTTTTAGCCAGCTCTGCAGTGATGCAGCCTGCTGCTAGGGGAACCAAGACCCAGGGCCAAATGTAACCTCTCTGGCAGCAGACTCTCACTTCACAGCTCTCCTTTCTCCATAGTCCTTCAAAAGACATAGATCTGGGGCTGGCTGTCTTGCCTGTCTTTCAGCCTCCCCCAGACCACTTTCCCAACTTCCTGGTCTGTGTGTGTGTATGTGTGTGTGTGTGTGTATGTGTGTATGTGTTTCTGTATCTGTTCATATCCTATCTGTCTTACTCATCTCTCTGCAAATCCAGATTCATTTTCTTCGTAGTTGTCAATGAATCATTCAAAGTGTACTTTTAGCTCAGAATTGAATAATGCCTTAGGAATAAAAAAGATTCTATTATTAAATGTCTCTTGAGCAGGGCTTTTTGGATTGCTTGTTAAGTGCAGGTCACATTTTCTTAGCTGTTCTTTTTCTTTTCTTTTAAAAATGTTTCTCATGGGTGCACCCTTCTGAATTTGTTAGTTTTATTTTCATTGGTACTAATAGTACTTCTGATTGTTGTTTCTTTACTTCTAAGTGAACAATCTGAGTGGCCTGCTTGCCAATTCCCCAGTTACAAATGCCATGTTATTTCTAGTACTCTCAGCCCTACTAAATAAATTCAGTCTTAAATTATGTGGGGCTGGACTCATCGTTTGCTTTATGTTTTGAATGTCATAAGCAGACAGTGATATGAATAATTGAGGAGTATACATGGATGCAGTTTCAGTCTTTGTCTTAAAGACAAGACTGAAATTTTAAAGTGAACTGGATGGAGTCTTAACAGAAATAAATCCATTTTCATGCTGTATTTGACTGTATTTGTATTCAAGTTATGAATCAGTCTGGGGTATCATTTCAGGAGCCTACCGCCCAGCAGGAGATGGCTTGACAGAGTGTTGTTGGTAGCAGTTACTGGAAACGAATTGTATCATGTTTACATCTAGAACGTTGAGACTCTTTACCAACCTCTTTGCATTTCTTTTTCTGGGTTCACTATCCCTCACCTGAAAAATCTCTTAGTGGGGCATTTGGTTATTTGTTGTTGGCCAACGAACCCTGAAGGACTAGCCGCAGTGCTTGAGGAATAACAAGCTATGTAAACTCTGAGATAAAACATTGTTGATAACAGCCCCTGATTCTGAGAAACAAACCTGAATTTATTATGCTTGCCAGGCAAGGGAGCCCTGTCTTTAGGAACAGTCTCTACAAGTGGTGCTTGAGCAGAGCTTATATATGTTGCTAGGACAGCACAGGCGATTCTAATTAACAGAAGTGGTGACAAGAATACTGCCTGACTCCTAGACCAGAGCAGAGCTGCTGTAACACACTCAGCATTCCATCTGTCCTAGGTTAAAGCTGGTTTATTTTGGCCTTGAAGTTCCTGATTTGATTTCAAACAGCAGGGTTTCTCAGTACTGTACTATGTCCTTGATGCTGATGTGATTTAAAGCACAAGATTCTTAAGGTTATGTCCTAGATGCTTGCTAGCAGAGCTGTTTTATAGTTTTATTCAATGGGGGTTGGTGTGCAGGGGAGGCGGAGAGAGCCAGCCATGGTTGGTGGTAGAAAGCAGAGGGGAACATGTTGAAAATAGATCCTGGATCATGGCCACATAAAAGTGCTTGCGCAGGGCTTCCCTGGTGGCGCAGTGGTTAAGAATCCGCCTGTCAATGCAGGGGACACGAGCTCGATCCCTGGTCCGGGAAGATCCCACATGCCACGGAGCAACTAAGCCCGTGCGCCACAACTACTGAGCCCACGTGCCACAACTACTGAAGCCCATGCACCTAGAGCCCGTGCTCTGCAACAAGAGAAGCCACAGCAATGAGAGGCCTGTGCACCGCAATGAAGAGTGGCCCCCGCTCATCACAACTGGAGGGAGCCCGCGTGCAGCGACGAAGACCCAATGCAGCCAAAAATAAAAATAAAAATAAAAAAAGTGCTTGTGCAAAAGAACAGAGCAGGGGACACATGCTGCTTGAGCACAGGGACTGTCTGTTGGACCTCCACTGCATCCCCCAGGCTTAGCCTGGCACCCAGAACGGAGCAGGTGCTCTCTAAATATTTGTTGAATGAATTCATGGTGGAGGAAGATGAAGAAAACAGTCTGATAGGAGAACAATTTCAGACAGTCGGAGTTCAGGCCCTGGGGCTGTGGCTGGGAGAAGTAGATGAGCACTCAGGTTCCCTGGCCCCCAGTAATTACGGGGGCAGATGCTCCAGCACAGTCACACCAAGTGGTGCCTGAGAGCGGGCCCAGCTTTGCTCTCATGGTGGAGTAGCGGCGAGGAGTGGAGAGAGGCGAAATCACAAGGGGGTTGATAAAAAATGAGTGAAAACACCCCCCTCCTCTCTTTTTTTAACCTTGTCTACTTCAGACACTGTGCTAGACACTTCACAAATGTGATCGGTGGTCCTGACTTTAGTGTCCTTACAGTGAGGGTAATAATCCCCTTATTATCAATGAGGAGTCTAGGGCTGGAGTGGTCATGGCACTCATCTGGGCTCACACAGACAGGGCAGGCAGGCCAGGTCCCAGCCCCGTCTGGTCTGTCTGGCCCCAGAGCCTCTTCTCCTCCCTGTGCAGTCTCCGGTGCCCCCCACTCTCTGAGATGCTCCATCCTGGTGGAGGCCACTGCTGCCTAAAGTAGGAAGTTGACAGGCCAGGTGGGACCCAGAGGCGTTTGCCAGGTTTCCCTGAGCCCGACAAGGGGCAAGGAGGACGAGGGGCCAAGGAGGACGAGGTTCAACTTGTGGATGTTGGCTTTGGGGGCCTCAGAGGCCTGCCTTTCCAGTGCCCTGGCTGCTGCTTCCACAGGTTGGGACATGGAGTTGGCAGCAACCTGAGGAACCATACTCTTCATATCTCCATTCTTTTCTTGTTTCACGAAAAAATTAATAGAACTTGAAAACCTGATTTTAAAGTTGGCCTAAATGAGAACTATGCTAAGGCAATTTTGAAACATAAGAGTAATCCGTGAGGGATGCGGAACTATCTTGGCTTACCAGATATAAAAGAATACCATAGAGCTAGAAAATTAAACAATAATGGAGTATTTTCCAGTGGTAATTTGGCAGTATTCATCAAAACTGACAATAAGCAGGAATTTTATTTCTAAGAACTATTCTATGGAAATACTGGACATAAAAACAATGTGCTAGGATGTTCACTGCAGCATTGTTTGTAATAGCTTAAAAGTAGAAGTGCCCTAAACTTCCATCAATACAGTAGTGTTATATTACTTTAGCTTAGTTTCTTAATTTTTAATGTAGTATTAATTGAATAGTATCCTAGATTAATTAGGATATGTCACACTATGGAATACCATGGAGCCATTACAAGGAATTAGGCAGACCCAAATATGCCGACATAAAAAAGTTCTGAAATATATTGGGAATGAAGGAATGAAAAAAAAAAATCACAGAACAATATTGTGTTCTTAGGTTATAAACACATTGGAAAATATTTGGAAGGATACACACAAATGGATTTCAGTGATTAATTTTGCAGTCAGAGAAAAAGTCAAGAATGAGTCTTTCATGTTTTACTTAATACACTTCTTTGTGATTCTACTCTTTTATAATGAACATATTCATATGTTCTTTGTGTATTTGTAAAACAATAATATGGGGGAAAACAGAACCTGGTGATTTGGGGAATAAGAGGGACAGATGAATTCAAGATTATTTCAAGGTTTCACCCATAGGTGAATTGACCTGAAACTTCATGGACTAGACAGACCGATTGCTGTCATTGGTGTAGACCACCCATTTGAAGCCAGAAGACCCCTGGGCCTAGTGTGAGTTAAGTTTTTGTGGTCAAAGCGAATGTAGTCCCCTAAAGTGGTTCTGGGAGCTATTAAGAAATATTGTTTTATTGCATTCAGATTGAATATAACCTTACTGGCTATTATCAAAGAAGTGTTAGTACATTGAAGAAAGGAAAAAAAAAATAGGTTGAAAATGCAGTAAGCTCCAGCAGAAATAAACAAGGCAGTGTCTCTTCGGAAATTATCAGGAGGCTCTGTGTCAGCCTCTGAGATGGGCGAGAAGAAAGCTTCCTTTCAGAGCTGCAGTGAGACAATTCTCTTTTCAAGCAGAAAATGGGCTAGACGACTTTCTTTGACCTAATGGCTTGTTGTAAAACGCTAAAACATTATAGAAGTATGCAGTCTAGCAAGGAATCTTTCCCCTTCATCCCTGTTTCTAATTCCACTCCCCTTCCCATGAATCACTGCTGTTACAGTTTTGTGTAAGTGGATCTAGACAGTCTCCTGAGCATACAGGCTCACATATTTGCACACATACACATGCAGAAGCAAACACACGCACGACACATTTGCAGAGTTAAAAATGTATGTAAAATGGGACTTCACTATCATATTGTCGTTGACAGGAAGCTGAAACACTTCCAGCCCAGCCTGGTTCCCCTCTTTGGTGGAGCCTTTCTCTGCGTTTCTTAATGGGACTCTCCATTGTTTTTCTGGAGAGAAGGACTTAAACATAAATCTTCTATATTTTCACTGAAATACTCTGGAGAGCGGTGTAGGGCATCAGAAATGTCACTGAAGGGAGAGATGATGTAAATTTAGCTGAAATGAAGTGCAGAGTTTTCTATTTGGCTAGTTTGTAGCATAGTGAGTTTAAGAATTTGGGTTCTGGGCTTCCCTGGTGGCGCAGTGGTTGAGAATCTGCCTGCCAATGCAGGGGACACGGGTTCGAGCCCTGGTCTGGGAAGATCCCACATGCCACGGAGCAACTAGCCCCGTGAGCCACAATTACTGAGCCTGCGCATCTGGAGCCTATGCTCCGCAACAAGAGAGGTCGCGATAGTGAGAGGCCTGCGCACCGTGATGAAGAGTGGCCCCCACTTGCCGCAGCTAGAGAAAGCCCTCGCACAGAAATGAAGAGCCAACACAGCCATAAATAAATAAATAAATGAATAAAATTTAAAAAAAAAAAAAAGAATTTGGGTTCCACAAATATGAGTTTGAATAAGGTTTCACATTAATTATATGACCTTGGGAAAATTACTCAACCATTTAAAAACTCAGTTACCTCATTTAAAAAATAAGAATATAATGGTGCCTATCTTGTAAGATGGTTTGGAGGACTTAACTGGCTTGCAAAATGCTTATCATATTGAAGGCATGTGGTTGACTGCTCAATTGAGTTAAACTTTATCATATTCCCATTTCAGGGTCACTTTTGAACACCCATACTTCTCTTCTAGTCTATCTGAATACTGCTCTTCTAAAGATTTGACTCGCTTTTAGTTTTGATTCTGGGCTTATGCTCGTTTTCTCTTTTCAATCTATCATCTCCATTTAACATGCCAAGTCTCCTACATGGCATTTTGGAAATGAACCAAGAACAAACCCAAGTGTTTCACACACAGCTTCTTGAGCTTTCCTTAAATTGAGTTATGGCTGATCGTTTCTTTCCCTTTTTAAAAAGCCGCCATCTTTTGGTTTCTTTAATGACATAACTTTCCAAGTTGGTTTTTGATGTCTAAGAATCAGGAGCTCCCTTGTGTTTGGACCTGTGCAGATTTGGTTGCTTTTGTGCTTGTTGTCACTAGCTCACTCTTGACTCTATCAGCCCATGGAGGATTGCCATATGTTAGTTTGGTATTAAATCGGATTATGCCTTAGCTGTACATCTGTTTCATTGATTTATCTATTCAAAAAATGCTTATTGAGCATCAGTGTGTGCCAGGAATTTTACTATGTTTCAGGGATATGGTACAGATACAATAGAGATGGCCCCTCCTTCCATGAAGCATGAGGTCTAGCAGGGACTATACACATTAAATGATGAATCCCTAATGTAGCAGTGCCCTGCTGGGGGCTGCACAGGGCTGTGGGTGACTCCTTAACTAGCCTGAGAGATGGACCTTGGAGGGCTTCCCTTGAAGGAAGTGATACTGATGTGAGATCTGATAAAGTGAGTCAAGTGAGGAGTAGGTGAATATTCCAGGAAAAACAACACCATATTCGAAGACCTGGACGTGGGAAAAATCTTGGAGCATTTGAGGAACTGAAATAAAACTAATGATTGGAGAGGAGAGAGTGAGGGTGTTGAGTGCTGAGGTGGGATTGAAGCCATATGAAGGATTCAGTCTTTTCAGGAGTTTCTTTGATGGGTTTCTGATGATAAGTGGTTACATAGTCTAGACGGTTGCTAAGTTCAGTGATGATAGTATATTTGGACCGACCTCATTAAGCAGCAATATTTTATTGCTCTTTGGCGATTAATGAAACCTTGTCTCTGGCCAAGTAAACAGATTCTTAAAATGATATGTTTTAATTCAAGTCAAGAAGACAAAAGTGCAAGTGCTAGTGAATACCTCCAGTTAATACACAGGTAGAAGAACTTGGAACTAGAGAATCTTTCCTTTGTTTGAACAGTCTTATCTGCTCTTTGTTAGTCTTCCTCTCTCTTCTACTTTTCAACTTTTTCAATTTTGTCTAAATGTTATCAAATAGAGCAAACAAAAACCCAACAATAGATACTGCTCCAAAGCTGTGAGACTCAGGGCAACCTCAGTGCGTCAGTAGTTAAATTTTTCCTTTCAGTAGCTGTGGTTAGAATTATCTATAGTTCCAGCAAGTGGGTAGTGAGGAGTCATCCAAGACCCAACTTTCAAGGCATGTGGAGCTGGGATACTACATAAAAAGGAATTCTAGCCTTTTATTGATGTGTGTGTGTGTGTGTGTGTGTGTGTGTGTGTGTGTGTATATTTTTTACAGCAACAGAAATCAGTTTATTCTATACGTGAAAAAGGAAAATTACCAGTAAGAGATAATAAGCTCCATTTAAAATTTAACCCTTGACAGATATTCTCATTGTTTGTGCTTATCCCTTCTAGGGGATCAAGGACTCTATCTTTGGAATTTTAGAAGGGTGGGCAAACATATTAGACTTCCTGTGGAAAAGTTATAATAACTAGCACCTTTAAATTCAAAACATTTTGCTGCTGTTATATGAAGGCATATCAGGGGACATTCCACCATTTAAGAAGTGTTTCTCAAAGAGTGGTTTCAAGTCTGCCTGCTCTGGAATCAGAGTGCTTATTTAGAAAATACGATTTCCTGACCCCACAAAAGAACTATCAAATCTGAATCTATAGCATGGGAGGAGGAGGAATTGGAGAAAGTCTAGTCTTCTATTTTATGTAGAATTTACAAACTTATTTTTATTAACTAAAACCCCTAAACCTTAAGCGTAAAATGATGTAGAAAAATCAGTAAGTATAAAATATATTTATAAAAATAGAATACTCTGTAGAATATCTGATATACACTTTTAATTTTAATTGATTCTTCATCATACCTAAAGAGTTTCACCTATGGATTTTTTGGTCTTATTTAAAAAGCAGAACAATTTTTTTCTTAGCAAGAAAACTACTGGTTCCCAACTGCCCAGTCCCATTCTTCTTAGGGAATCAAAATTCTCTTTCCAGCCCAGATTTCTCAGTGAATTCTCCAGTATGTGTATAGCTCTCATTCTAGATATTTCGAGATCTTGAAATCACAGTCTTGTGTCTTTAGGGGAGCCATTAAATCCCACATGAGCTCTCTTTCCCCAACCACAGTAGGAAGGACTAAACTGTGTCCCAACACCACTGTTGGCTTACTATTGAGAACCCTTGGATCTGGTTTTTCTTTTTCTGTAGTTTAGTGCGTGCTTGTGAAAAACTATTTTGAGATAATAAAAGATACTGGCAGAAGGATTTTTTTATGTTAAAAACCAACCTATGGCAGAAATGGCCATTTGACAGCTTTGTGCTGCTAAATTGTGTATTTATAGGTTTATTTTCCTAACATTTGCACTTTTTTGGGGGCGGGGGGAGGGTCAGGTAGACGTGGCCAGAAAATTTTGCACAATGAGGAAACCTTTAGTAAAGAAGTGAATTTTGCTCAAGGAAGGATTCCCAAAGCATAGCATATTCTTGGCCATCCAGAAAAGCATTCTCCCGGGACAGCGGGAAGTGTGGAGATAAAGTAGAATGAAAATGAGTGATGGGAGATCCAAATAGGTAGGAACACGGTAGAGAGCCTAGATTTTGATGAGAGAGCAGAGGGAAAGTAAGAAATAAGGTGTGAGAAGATGATCGTAGGAAAACGGGTTAGAAGAAAGCCCACTTTGGTTGAATTTAAAATGGACCAGAGAGAAACATGGTGTGAAAAGTAGCATGACTGAATGATATCTGGTGTGTGGATGGGGGCGCCGACAGAGGGAAGGTCGATTTCAGAGAGAGGAAGGGCCTTACTACAAGGTAAAAAATGATTCTTAATTAGTAATGACTAGTGGGATTTTTAGCATAGGTGCTGTGTTGAAGGGACAATTAGGAAAAAATTATACGGTTATTTTCTCATCCTTCCTAAACACTGGCCATTATAAAAAATAGCGTTTTGAGTTAGATGAGAGTTAGATGTTTGTGCATGGCTACTGCAGGGCTTACCAGGGCAACATCTTCTTAGGCTCAGTTACATATTTAGACTCAAGTGATGACTACAGGCCACCTTTGTCCCCCCAGTCACCGTCCCCATCTATACAGAGTGCCAGCAGGGCAGTACCAGCCCCTCCTCTGCCGGGGAAGGGGAGTTCTTGCAGTGGTATTTACCACTGTCCACAAAGCTGCCCAGGAACCACTCTCTCGGACCCTCACATGGAAGGAATTAAGGCCCCATCTGGTGGGTATGGAAACAGCATTAATTTAGAAGCCTCATGTCCCACAGGAGCCAGTACCTCTTATAACAACTCCCATCACATGTTCGTTCCTAGGTCTGCCCGGTCCACATGCAACTTACTAACCAGGAATCATTTTTATCATCAGTAATGTGTCCTGGCAACAAAGTAGACCCCATTGAAATCAGGTCAGCCAGGGGACAGAGAAAGAAAGTTAACTGAAGGTCATATTCGCATGTGGAAAGAAAAATCGTTTTGTTAACCCTTCACCCACAGACACTAAACAAGGCTCCAAAGGAAACCAGTATTAGTGGACTCCTGTTAAAATGAGTTGTTGGGGAGGTTTTGGAGTACTGGCCCAGCACAGCTGTGATAAACAAATGTTGGTGTGGAGGTTTATCACTCTGAGAGGGATTATCCCTTCTCGCCTTTGCCTTCTGTCTGGGACTTTCATCTCCCCTTTGTTACTGGACTAACCTACTTAACTCAACACATCAGCTTGGATGTTACCTATTCCAGGAAGCCTTATCTGACACCCCCCACCCCGAATGTGGGCTAGGTACCCCTTTTGTACACTCCAGTACCACCCTTATAATTCTGCACTTTATGTTCGTCTCCCCTGCACTTTAGAGCAGTTGTTCATTCTTGTATTCCCAGAACTAAGCATCATTCCCAGCACATGGTAGATGCACAGTAAATAATTATTGAATTTAATTAAGTTGAATTGATAGTTTAAAAAAAATAACTGAATTGTCCATTGGGACAAGGAAAAGAGGGAGGGAGGCCAGAGCTCACTCTTGGGCTGGGTTGGTAGAGAAAGATTATGGGATTTCAGAAGGATTTTTAAGTCTGTGTGTGTGTGTGTGTGTGTGTGTGTGTGTGTGAGAGAGAGAGAGAGAGAGAGAGAGAGAGAGAGAGAGAGAGAGAGAGAGAAATGAAGAAACAGAACATCAGTAAAATCAGTTGTGCTTTTTCATTGGATCCTTCTTTGATAGTCTTTCAGAGGCTAAGATATAAATTATATTTTCAATTGTTTTTGATTGTCATGTTATCAGTGAGGATTTTCCTGACCTATTTAAATTGAACCTCACCTGTAACCCAGCACTTCCTATTCCCTTTCCAGCTTTACCATAGCACTTACTGCCCTCTGATATGCAATATATAATATTTATTTATCTAGTCCCCTCCCACTACAATGTAAACTTTATAAGGGAAAGAAATTTTATTTATTTTCTGCTGTACTCCTATCACCTAGAATAGGGCTTAGGGCACCCAACAAATATATATTAAGTGAATGATGATGGGAGTGGTTTTATCTGAATGCAAGTCTATGATGGGACTGAACGATATGGACCTTAGAGGTTTGTAATTTACAGAAAGGATATCCTAATTTCTATTTGCTTTATATAAATGCGTCAAATGCCAAGTTCAACATCTCCTACAGATGAAATTTGCTCTAGCATGTCTAACTTGAAATGATAAAGAAAATAAATATACATAAATGTTGCATAGTGTACTTAAGCCAAACTAGTATAAACAAAATGCAGCATGTCTACCTACAGTACTGCTGTCTCCTCTAGGTTGAGCTAGTTTGTGGTGACAAGGGAATGGCCTGTGGTCTGTGATCTAGAAAGGCCTTCATTCACATGAAGCTATAAAGTTGCTTAGTGTGCTTCACCATGGTGCTCTCCTGGCCCATGCATCTCAGTAATCAATCAGTACTCCTGGACTTACATGGGTCATGTGATGCAAGCAGGGAAATGTGGGTTCTCTGAAACCAAAGGGCTGAAACTGGTGGTTCCAATGGTCAGACCCTGCTTCACAGTCCCCATCAGGTCTGTGTAGCCAGGCTACATTCTCATTAGTTATTCCTCATAAAATCCTGCAATGTGGGTCCCCACTTCGCTGATTTTTAGATAAGATAACAGGAATATAAAGGGAAACCTACCAAGAAAATTATTTTCTCTTTGAATAAATATTTTGGTAATGGCGAGACCTAAATAATAAAGATACAGGGACTTCCCTGGTCCAGTGGGTAAAACTCTGCGCTCCCAACGCAGGGGGCCTGGGTTTGATCCCTGGTCTAGATCCCGAAGGCATGCCGCAACAAAGATGTCACGTGCCTCAACTAAGACCCGGTGCAGCCAAAATAAATAAATAAATATTTTAAAAAAGGTACAAATTAAAGAGGGCTTATGGTTTCATGTGTATAGTTTCCACTCTCTTGAAATGAATTTCTCTCTCTTAGTGTTAGGCAACACCTTGAGTTTTTTCATATCAAGATAACTGCTGTTCAGAAACATTGAAAATAGAGAAAATTTTTGAAGAAATGTAAGTTCGATGTACAGGCTGCTTCTGACCTATTTGCTTTCTGTCAAATTCTCTTTTAGGCTGGACGGTCCCACTTCCAGGTGTTCTGCATTTTTTTCACATGACAATTTCTGTTGCCTTTCTCCATGTCTGCAGGATTTTTCTTTCTTCCTTTCCTTTGTTCACATAGCATTTGTTGAGTGACTCCCATACCAGCCACTGAAGTTACATGACTGACATCTTCTGATCCCAGGACTTAGACATTGTTGGCAGATAGACTTGTCAGGTACACTTGTCCTTACTGCAAAGTTCAAGAGGGAAATCAGGCATCAGCCTCACACTGATATTTTTGAACACATGACAGATGTCTGGTAATCCTCTTGGAGGATAGCTAATTAAGATAGGAGGGTCACGTATATATGCTGTCTACAAGAGACCCACTTCAGACCTAGGGACACATACAGACTGAAAGTAAGGGGATGGAAAAAGATATTCCATGCAAATGGAAATCAAAAGAAAGCTGGAGTAGCAATTCTCATATCAGACAAAATAGACTTTAAAATAAAGACTATTACAAGGGAAAAAGAAGGACACTACATAATGATCAAGGGACAGATCCAAGAAGAAGATATAACAATGGTAAATATTTATGCACCCAACATAGGAGCACCTCAGTACATAAGGCAAATGCTAACGGCCATAAAAGGGGAAATCGACAGTAACTCAATCATAGTAAGGGACTTTAACACCCCACTTTCACCAATGGACAGATCATACAAAATGAAAATAAATAAGGAAATACAAGCTTTAAATGATACATTAAACAAGATGGACTTAATTGATATTTATAGGACATTCCATCCAAAAACAACATAATAGTCTTTCTTCTCAAGTGCTCATGGAACATTCTCCAGGATAGATCGTATCTTGGGTCACAAGTCAAGCCTTTGTAAATTTAAGAAAATTGAAGTCGTATCAAGTATCTTTTCCAGCCACAACGGAAGTCTGTGAGACTAGATATAAATTACAGGAAGAAATCTATAAAACATACAAATACATGGAGGCTAAACAATACACTACTTAATAACCAAGAGATCACTGAAGAAATCAAAGAGGAAATCAAAAACCACCTAGAAACAAATGGCAATGAAAACACAACAACCCAAAACCTATGGGATGCAGCAAAAGCAGTTCTAAGAAGGAAGTTTATAGCAATACAATCGTACCTCAAGAAACAAGAAATGTCTCAAATAAGCAACCTAACCTTACACCTAAAGCAATCAGAGAAAGAAGAACAAAGAAACCCCAAAGTTAGCAGAAGGAAAGAAATCATAAATATCAGATCAGAAATAAATGAAAAAGAAATGAATGAAACAGTAGCAAAGATCAATAAAACTAAAAGCTGGTTCTTTGAGAAGATAAACAAATTTCATAAACCATTAGCCAGACTCATCAAGAAAAAAAGAGAGGGAGAAGACTCAAATCAATAGAATTAGAAATGAAAAAGGAGAAGTAACAACTGACACTGCAGAAATACGAAGAATCATGAGAGATTGCAATAAGCAGCTCTATGCCAATAAAATGGACAACCTGGAAGAAATGGACACATTCTTAGGAAAGCACAACCTTCCTAGACTGAACCAGGAAGAAATAGAAAATATAAACAGACCAATCACAAGTACTGAAATTGAGGCTGTGATTAAAAATCTTCCAACAAACAAAAGCCCAGGAGCAGATGGCTTCACAGGCGAATTCTATCAAACATTTAGAGAAGAGCTAACACCTATTCTTCTCAAACTCTTCCAAAATATAGCAGAGGGAGGAACACTCCCAAACTCATTCTACGAGGCCACCATCACCCTGATACCAAAACCAGACAAAGATGTCACAAAGAAAGAAAACTACAGGCCAATATCACTGATGAACATAGATGCAAAAATGCTCAACAAAATACTAGCAAACAGAGTCCAACAGCACATTAAAAGGGTCATACATTATGATCAAGTGGGATTTATCCCAGGAATGCAAGTATTCTTCAATATCCACAAATCAATGAATGTGATATACTGTATTAACAGATTGAAGGTTAAAAGGCATGTGATCATCTCAATAGATGCAGAAAAAGCTTTCGACAAAATTCAACACCCATTTATGATAAAAGCCCTCCAGAAAGTAGGCATAGAGGGAACTTACCTCAACATAATAAAGGCCATATATGACACACCCACAACCAACATCGTTCTCAATGGTGAAAAAATGAAACCGTTCCCACTATGATCAGGAAGAAGACAAGGTTGCCCACTCTCACCGCTGTTATTCAACATAGTTTTGGAAGTTTTAGCCACAGCAATCAGAGAAGAAAAAGAAATAAAAGGAATGCAAATCGGAAAGGAAGAAGTAAAGTTGTCACTGTTTGCAGATGACATGATACTATACATAGAGAATCCGAAAGATGCTTCCAGAAAACTACTAGAGCTAATCAATGAATTTGGTAAAGTAGCAGGATACAAAAGTAATGCACAGAAATCTCTTGCATTCCTATACACCAGTGATGAAAAATCTGAAAGAGAAATGAAGGAAACACTCCCATTTACCATTGCAACAAAAAGTATGAAATACCTAGGAATAAACCTACCTAAGGAGACAAAAGACATGTATGCAGAAAACTGTAAGACACTGATGAAAGAAATTAAAGATGATACAAACAGATGGAGAGGAATAAACCTACCTAAAGAGAATAAACCTACCTAAGGAGACAAAAGAACTGTATGCAGAAAACTATAAGACACTGATGAAAGAAATGAAAGATGATACAAACAGATGGAGAGATATACCATGTTCTTGGATTGGAAGAATCAACATTGTGAAAATGACTATACCACCCAAAGCAATCTACAGATTCAAGGCAATCCCTATCAAGCTACCAATGGCATTTTTCACAGAACTAGAACAAAAATTTCACAATTTGTATGGAAACACAAAAGACCCTGAATAGCCAAATCAATCTTGAGAAAAAAAAAAAAACGGAGCTGGAGGAATCAGGCTCCCTGACTTCAGGCTATACTACACAGCTACAGTAATCAAGACAGCATGGTAGTGGCACAAAAACGGAAATATAGATCAATGGAACAGGATAGAAGCCCAGAGATAAACCCTCGCACATATGGTCACCTTATTTTTGATAAAGGAGGCAGGAGTATACAATGGAGAAAAGACTGCCTCTTCAATAGGTGGTGCTGGGAAAACTGGACAGCTACATGTAAAAGAATGAAATTAGAGCACTTCTTAACACCATACACAAAAATAAACTATAAATGGATTAAAGACCTAAATGTAAGGCCAGACACTATAGAACTCTTAGAGGAAAACATAGGCAGAACACTCTATGACATAAATCACAGCAAGATCCTTTCTGACCCACCTCCTAGAGACATGGAAATAAAAACAAAAACAAACAAATGGGACCTAATGAAACTTAAAAACTTTTGCACAGCAAAGGAAACCATAAAGAAGACCAAAAGACAACCCTCAGAATGGGAGAAAATATTTGCCAGTGAAGCAACTGACAAAGGCTTAATCTCTGAAATTTACAAGCAGCTCAAGCGGCTCAATATCAGAAAAACGAACAACCCTATCCAATATTGGGCAGAAGACCTAAATCGACATTTCTCCAAAGAAGATATACAGACAGCCAACAAACACATGAAGGAATGCTAAACATCACTAATCATTAGAGAAATGCAAATGAAAACTGCAATGAGGTATCACCTCACACCAGTCAGAATGGCCATCATCAAAAAATCTACAAACAATAAATGCTGGAGAGGGTGTGGAGAAAAGGGAACTCTCTTGCAGTGTTGGTGGGAATGTAAATTGATACAGCCATTATGGAGAACAGTATGGAGGTTCCTTTAAAAACTAAAAATAGAACTACCATATGACCCAGCAATCCCACTCCTGGGCATATACCTTGAGAAAACCATAGTTCAAAAAGAGTCATGTACCACAATGTTCATTGCAGCTGTATTTACAATAGCCAGGACATGGGAGTAACTTAAGTGTCCATTGACAGATGAATGGATAAAGAAGATGTGGCAGGCACACATATATACAATGGAATATTACTCGGCCATAAAAAGAAACGAAAGTGGGTTATTTGTAGTGAGGTGGATGGACCTAGAATCTGTCATACAGAATGAAGTAAGTCAGAAAGAGAAAAAGAAATACCATATGCTAACACATATGCATGGAATCTAAAAAAAACAAAGTTATTAGGTTCAGCCGACGTAGAGAATGGACTTGAGAACAGGGGGAGGGGGAAGGGTAAGCTGGGACGAAGTGAGAGAGCGGCATGGAGATATATACACTACCAAATGTAAAATAGATAGCTAGTGGGAAGCAGCCGCATAGCACAGGGGGATCAGCTCAGTGCTTTGTGACTATCTAGAGGGGTGGGATAGGTAGGGTGGGCGGGAGACGCAAGAGGGAGGAGATATGGGAATATATGTATATGTCTAGCTGATTCACTTTGTTATACAGCAGAAACTAACATACCATTGTAAAGCAATTATACTCCAATAAAGACGTTAAAAAAAAAAAAGATAGGTGGGTCAGCTTAGAGAATCCTCCCTTTGATTGGGCACCTCACACGGTCGCTTGGTGTACACACTGCATGATCCCAGTGGGTGCCGTTTACACAGAAGGCAGTGGGAATTGGGTCTTCCAGGGCTGTGCCCCACAGAAGCTGGGCTCTCCCAGAGGTAGGCTTGGAGGTTAAAGTGCAAATGTGTATTTGGGAAGTACAGAGAATACCAGTAGGGAATTAGGGGATGATATAGAGAAGGGAAGGGACTTCCCTGCGGTGCAGTTGTTGGGAGCCCGCCTGCCAATGCAGGGGACATGGGTTCAAGAGCTGGTCCAGGAAGATCCCGCATGCCATGAAGCAGCTAAGCCTGTGCACCACAACTACTGAGTCTGTGCTCTAGAGCCCATGAGCCACAACTACTGAGCCCACGTGCCACAGCTACTGAAGCCTGCACGCCTAGAGCCCATGCTCTGCAGCAGGACAGGCCCCCGCAACGAGAAGCCTGCGCACTGCAGGGGCCCCCACTCGCTGCAACTAGAAAAAGCCTGCGTGTAGCTACGAAGACCCAACGCGGCCAAAAATGGATAAATATATTAATTTATAAAAAAAGAAGACTACAGAGAAGGGAAGGCAATAATATAGGGTGTGCTACCATGCCAGCTACCACAGTGGACAACTGGAGCTTCATCCTGTGGGGAAATCTGGGAAATGGTGGAAATACACGCCTCAGAATGAGCCCATCTGGGGGCCAGGGAGTTGTGGGGTTTATATAACAACTGCCTATAGTCATTGGTTGAAGGTATTAATTCCCTGGCCCTCTGGTCTGCTGCATGTGGGCAGGGAAGATTTCTGGTGAAAAGATCCCTGAGGTGAGAGATACAGGTAATAGCATCTGGATGTCACTTGAGTGCAAACATCCATGGGGATGGAAGGGGCGTATACAGCATCTCTACCAGCAGCCTTGCATTCTGGGTCTGGAAGTGACACAACAAGCAACTCTCTTTTCTATCCATTGATAAATGAGGATGAAACTCTTAATCTGATGTCGATGAAACAGTATGAGCAGAGTGATTAAGTGCTGTTGGGAGTTTAACAGTTCCTGGGTTTTAATCCCATCTTTGCCCCTTATATAGTTTACCTGTGTAATTTTGTCAATTTCTATAACTTCTCTATGCTTCAGTCTCCTCAGTTACAGAACTGGTACAATAAAGTGGTTGTGAGAATTAAATTAGGTGATATAAATAAAACACTTAAACATATCAGGTTGTTAGCGTCAGAGACGAATAAGTGAGTCTGCTCTCATATAATTTAAATTTTAATGGGGAAAATACTTGAGCAATCATATTATCTTAATATAACATGATAAAATTTAGGATAGTGGCAAGCACAAAGTATTTTGAAAGCAGTTAGCACACCCTGAGGAATCAAAATTACTTCCCGAGAGAGGTGATGACTAAACTCCTAGACAAGAGGGACTGGATGAAGAGAGAGACGTGTTACGTGAAGGGAATCGTTTGTTCCATGTAAAGGAATGTGTACCCCACTCACCTTTTTCTCATTTGAGTTGTGTGGGATGCAGAGCCTGAGGAGTGAGCTTAGGCCATTCCTTAAAAGCATTAGCACCTAACAACCTGTGTGAATGCAGGCAAGTCCCTCATCCTCTCCAAGCCCTCGGCTCTCCATCAGACCATGAGGGACCCTGCATAGTGATAAGGGCTCTGGCTCTGGCCAGGCAGGCACCTTGAGAAGCTCTGGTTTTGTGGGTGGCTGTATGGCTGCTGCATCCCACGATTTAGAGGGTTTGTGCTGGGAGTGCCTGCTCCCTCCTGTGCTTCCCATATGGAGTTCTTAGCTCTTTGCCAAATTTCTCCCAGCTCCTTGGTACAGAGGCTGCCACAGCCTGGTCCCAGTTGGGCTGTGCTTTAGAATTTGGCTTTTTGGGGTACATTCTCCAGTTCGGGCCTGTGATGTGTTCTTGCTTATGTGGTTTCCATCAGTGCCTGCTGGGATTTGGCTGGCAAACCCCCAGCCCAGACTCAGGATAGAAGACAATGGGAGCCCCTCACAGGACTGCCCCAAAGTGTGGAAGGACCATGCTGTCTGTGTCTTGGGTCTCAGATGAGGTCTTTAATGCATGATTTGGTATCAGAACTAGGCTTCTGGTATTTGAGAGGTAGCACAGCTTTCAAAACATCACATCAGAGGATGTAACTTTCAACTCTGTGACCTCCCTTTCCACTGTGAAGGTTAGTACTTAAGAGGTTGGATAATTTAGTTTAGAGGGAGGATGTTAATATAGTTGCTTCTCTACCCAAGAGGACTAAGATAGCAAAATGAGTTTCAATGCAACTTAGCTGGTCAAATGATTGTGTTAAGACCCACGGAAGTCACCTGGCTTTTCCACCTCAGCTGACCATTTGTAAGGAAGCTACCTGCTCTCATCAGATCGTTTCTGTCTCTGATCACCTATGTCCATCATATTGTAGAGAAGCAAACTACTTATCAGTTAGGACTTAGTTCTCAGTTAAAGTTAGGTTCAGTTAAAGTAGTAGTAAAATCAAAACAGCAATAGCTTAAACAAGGCAGGAATTTGCTCTTTTATCTCACTCTCATATTTCTTTCTCATATTAATGTCAGGATGTAGGCTGTCCAGGGTAGCATGGCTGCTTTATGCCACAAAGTCTGTAGACACCCAGGCTTCTTCTGTCTGTGGCTCTGCCATGCAGGACCTCCACAGCCAGGGTTATCTCATCGTCCAAGATAACTGCTCCTGTTCCTGCCATCATGTCCACAATCCAGTGAGTAGGACGAAGCAAAGTATAAAAGACTGCGTGATACCTCTCACAGGTCCCTTCCTGGAAGTTGCATATGCCTTTTTCCCTTAAATACCATTGGACAGAAATCAATGGTTTGGTCCTGCCTAGCTGCAAGGAAGTCTGGGAAATGTAGTCTTTTTTTCCTGGGTGGCCACATGCCTAGCTGGAATTTGGGGGTTCTGTTACTCAATGAGGAAAGAGAGAGACTATATTAGGGGACAACTGGCAGTTTCTGTCAATAACCGGATTGGACTCTTTACAGTGGTTTGCGATCTTGGGCACAGAACTGCAATTTTCTGAGCCTCAGTTTTCTTATCTGGAAAATCACTATAATAATATTTACCTCATTGAGTTTTTGCAAGGATAACACAAAATTAAATAATGTAATGTTTGTCAAAATGCTCTGTCAACCAGAAAACACCATACAAGACATTATTAGGCAATAATTTGTTTTTTAATTAAAAAAATAAATTTCTCTCATTATGAAAATGGACAAAAGGAGGAGCACGGTAAACACATTTTGAATCAAATAGAAATTACTTTGGAGACAGAGGCTGATCTAGGGGAAAATGTGGAGTTTCATCTTGTGAAATCAGGCAGAAACTCTCAAAGGCAAATATTCAAATGTGAGTTTTCAATTGCAAATGGAAAGATGATGTATGCCACTCATAAGGAGTTTCCTTTGGTATTTCAGCATCATTAGCCTCAGCTCAAATCTGTAACAGGAGAGGCACTCATAACAACAAGTAGTAACAAAATCTTCAAAGAGTTTTTACAGCAGAAAGGCTTTATTTGAATTAGGGGAGAGGGTCCTAAAAAAAGCCCAAATCCATTTGCCAATTTTGCCTAATAAGGTAATACTTTATAGCACATGATGCAGTGCTCTGGGAAAAGAATCAGCATTTTTTTCTCTTTATTTTAATGGGACCTGATGTAATAGGAATGGACTGCAGTTAATATTGCATATAATTTATGAGACTTGTAAACACCTCCTATTGCCAAGGCTCCTGGGCATATGGACAAAGTTGGAATATTAGGTAGTAAATAGAAGCTGACTCAGCAAACACAGTTGCAAGGTCATTCTGTTAGTGGGCTCAATGGAAACACTGGCTCTTCTTGAGCACAGAAGTAGACAGACTCTCTGGGGAGAAAAATGACCAGGTTAGAGGCAATGGCCTCTTCTTTGGCCTGTGTTATTGTTGGGAACCACACTTTGCTGGAGGGAGGAGGTCTCCACAGTTCTTTGTGCCCATAGTGTATGGGCCTTTGCCATACCGGTCACTGAAATCACAGTGCAGCTCACCGAGGGGCTGATTCCATGACCCATGGACCCAGGGAATCACTTGGAGTACAGTTTTCTTGTTTTACGCGGAAGGAGCTGGAGGTGGGGAGAGTAAACTGTCCTCTGATTTTCTTGTCATATAGAAATAGCCACAGTAACACAGTGCTTAAAGTAAACCTCGAATCAGGCATATTTGGACACAAATCCAGATTCTGCCAACTAATATCTAGATGTTTTGGAGTAAATTACCTATATTTCTGAATTCTGCCAGGTTATTTTGAGGATGAAAACAAGATGTAGTAGACACTCAATAAATGCATCTGAGAGCTAGCTAAGGGATATCATAAAGAAGAAGGTCAAATACAGTTGACTTGTAGTTCCTTCTCTGCCCAGTGAAGCAAATGGGGCCTTATACTAAGCATGGTCACGTCCTCAGATTTTGAGTTTTGAAGGCACCGTTATTTGTCCAGAGCATTCTAACTCAGAGAAAGAGGTAGGTTTATAAACCAAAGCATTATTTATGGGAAAAAAGTCTTTCTGACCTAATTTCTTTACTTTCCTTAATCTATTTCACCTTCAATTTTGGATATTTCAGACAGTAGCCTTCAGTGCAACTTTGATGCAACTTTATCATAATACACAAAACTTAAAACTAATGCTTCACATTTCTGAGACCGTTAAGAACACAGTTTTATTGGTCTCGATGATAAAATAAAAGAATTACAAAATAAACATTTGTAGAGACCTCTGTAGTTTATAAAGTATTTTCATTTCCCAACACCCTGTATAATAGGTCAGGGAGATACTATTCTTTTTCTCAGATAAGAAAATGGAAGCTCAGAGGTTGAGGAACCTGTCTTGGGTCACCTAAATGGAATGGCCGTGCTGTGGTCGTTTAGGTTTAGGTTTCCTGTGCCTCAAGTTCATGCTGATAGCCTATTGTACTCAAGTCTGTGAAAGCCCCATTTCAATAGATCCAGGAGGATATTTGAGTCATTTCCCATGAAGATCAACCTTTACCTTTGGAATTGCTTGGGCCAACTTTCGTTTCATATGCATGTGTTGCTTATCACAATGTCTTGTGTTTCTGTTGCTCGTTTCTCTGAGAAAATCCAGGCACATTCCAGACACTCAAGTCTAATCAATTCCGATAGCAGGGAAGCAGGATTGGACAACCATGGGGGTTATTTGGCGCGTTCCCAGAGGCTGTGGGGTAACCTGTTCATTTCTGGCATTCCTGGAACAAGAATGAGCCTCAGTCACCTGCCATCTTAGGTGTTCTAGGTACTTGGCTGCTTGTCCCCCTCCTTAGAATCATGCTCACATGCCCCTGCTGCCGACCTCTTGGCTGTCCTCCCTTCTGTGCCTAACTTCTCAAACAAGTAGTACACACCTGCAAATTCTAATTCCTCTGCTCTTATCTTCAACCTGTCGACCTGGCATTAGCTTTTTTTTTTTTTCCCTGGCATTAGCTTTGATCTTCCCTCTGACTTATTTTCTCCAAAGGTCACCTCCAATATGAAGATCTTTATATGTTTTCTCAGGTTGCTTTCTCCTTCACTTAAACTTGGCTGCATTCCTCTTCTTGAAACTCTCTCTGTCTCTTAAATCTCCTGCTCTGGTTCTCTTTCTAGCTCTCCAGATACCATTTTCTCTCCTCTCCTCTTCTCCCTTTCCTTCCCTTTCTTTTCTTCCTTCCTTTTCTTTCTTTCTTTCTTTCTTTCTTTCTTTCTTTCTTTCTTTCTTTCTTTCTTTCTTTCTTTTTTCTTTCTTTCTTTCTTTCTTTCTCTTTCTTTCTTTCTTTTTTCTTTCTTTCTTTCTCTCTCTCTCTCTTTCTTTCTTTCTTTCTTTCTTTCTTTCTTTCTTTCTTTCTTCTTTCTCTCTCTCTCTCTCCCTCCTTCCCTCCCTCCCTCCTTCCCTCCCTCCCTTCCTTCCCTCCCTCCCTTCCTTCCTTCCTTCTTTCCTTCTTTCCTTCCTCCCTTCCTCCCTCCCTCCCTTCCTGACTCCCTCCCTCCCTTCCTTCCTTCCTCTCTCCCTCCCTTCCCCCTCCAGCATCATTTTCTTCTTACATTCTACGACAGTGGGTTTAACCCATAGTCCTCTAAGCTTTATTCACATTTCCCTCTTACATACAGTTGCTTCTGTGATTTCATCTCTGACCCCAGTTTTGAATGACTCCCAAATCCAAGGCTCAAGCTACGTGTTCTTTCCTTGGCTTCCGCCTCTAATCTCCCCATGCCTGTGGCACAGCTTTACCTACGCGTCCAGCCACCACCTTTAACTTGCATCTAAACACTGACTCTTCCTGATCGCTCCCAGGCGTCTTCATTTCTGTTGGTGGTGTCATTCCTCAATTCACCAGAAGCCGAAGTTTTGTATTATTTTGGGCTATTCCTTTTTCTTCCTCCAAATGCGACATCAAAACTCTTTCTTCCTAACACCTCTTAAACCCACATCCCACTCTTCTGTTCCCAATGCCATTGTCATGGTTCAGACTGCCTCTATTGCAATGAATAATCTGTCTTTCTTTGGTTTCTACAAACTGCTGTACCATCCTACATGTTGTTGCCCCTGACTAGTTCTCTTTTATTTTCATTTGATATGATTTATCTCTATGCTTTGAGCTGCCACTTCCCTACCATATATTGTTCTATGCACTTCTTCATCCAATTTTAAAAATGAAAGAGTTATAATATAACTCAAACAGAAACCAGTTTGCTCTCTCAAGGAAGCCATAGACTCCCATAAATTTTAACGGGGTCTTCGCTTCCTGATGCCCTCCCCTATTTGGGTTGAATGCAGGTGGTAAGGAAAACGAAATCATCTGTTAGTCTTCTCTTCCTGTGTTGTGGTTTCTCTGGGCTGATTCCCTGGTTGGAAGAACTGACTCCCACAGTGAGGTTTGATGTGCTGTCTCCGGGCTGTGGTTGTTCCGTATTAGACTTGAATGTATGCACTGCTTAGCCTCCCAGACATGGTTTGCAAAATTCTTTATTGTTTTTCCCTCTGGGGAGCGATAAGGTATAATGTTCCTTATTGATTTTGGAACTGTTTCTACAATACAAGCAAACACTTATCTGAAAAACCTTGTACTAATCACAGAAAAATGTGACCATGTGGGTCCTGGAGTGTAAGAATTTCCATAGCTATAGGTCTGTGGAGAGTTTTCTTCTTATTATTCAGGGTTCTGTTAAAAATAGTTCTCTCAATGGAAAATGAACAATGCAGAAACAGGATATTGGAACTCTTTCTGCATTAATTCTCGTGGTAGCTTAAGATTAGAAAAACCCTTGCCTGCTATATCTCCCTGTAGGTGACTCAGACCCTAGATTTCCTTGGTTGCTGAGTGTTGAAACTTAATGGAACTTCTAGCCCCATAACCTTAAGATGACTCTGAGGGACTTCCCTGGCTGCCCAGTGGTTAGGACTCTGCGCTTCCATTGTAGGGGGGACGGGTTTGATCTCTGGTCAGGAAACGAAGATCCCACAGGCAAAAAAAACAAATAAATAAAATAAAAAACAGAAGAGTACTCTGAATACCAGAGGGGACATTATTTCTGGCTGCAGGGCACAAAGATTGTTGGTGACAGCCTGGACAGATGCCCTCCCCCACCCACCTGCCCACCTTCCCCACATTGTGTCCTGCCCTTGGTTCTAGTGTTTGCCTCCTGCTTGAGTGAAGAGATTTACGTGAAATCCAGTGGGCCCACCCTCAGACTTGCAGGGCCCAGGACGAGAGTACAAATAGAAGCCCATATATCTCACGTCTAAATAGTGAAAGTTATAAGTCAAGCTACAAAATGTTAAATAAAATATGTTCTATCTTTCTATCTTGACAAACATATTGTAATAATGAACTGCAAGGCCAGGTTTAAATTTCGACTTTTCAAAATCTTCAAAGTCTGTTTCCCAGACATCACCCATCCTTTTCCCTTCCCGGCATCAGCTCCAACGAGCACCAGGAGGGGCCTGGTGTGCCCACATCTGAGTTCTTTCCGCTCTCCCCTTCAATTAGCTGCCCCTGGGGCTTATGTGGCATTTGCCAACTATGCAGCCCATTCTCGGTAGAACAGACCTGGGAGGAGACCCTCAACAGGCCCAGCAAGCAGGCTTGGGGATGTTTGGGCAAGAAGTTCCAGGATCCTCAGCACGCAGAGATTGGTCTGGAAGCGGGATGTGAGTGCCCCTTGGCCACGAAGACTCCTTATCCCGTGGAAACTGGTTATAGCCACAGTGGGTGTCCAAGGCAGGACTCCGCTTGCTTGGGTCTAGGAGAAGCACTGAAATGTGTCAGAAATCTGGGAAACACCATTTGGAGGCTCTTTCACTCTGACTTCATGTCATCTGTTAGGGGTGGCTCCCACCTGGTATAGAGAGCACATGAACCCCTCGGACAAGCCTTCAAGTATATTATTGGCCTGAAATACCCCCATCCTGTGTTTCCTTTGTTAAGTTTTGCCCTCCAGCATCACTGCTAGGCTTCCATGTAACCCCGGTACAATTTCAGCCTTTGAGAATCAGCTGTCTGTTATGGTTCAGTGCCAGTTCCAGGGGATGCCGTGCAGTAGAAAGGTAGAGTCCTAGGCTTCCTTTCAATTCTCTCTCTTGCTTCCCAGATGTCCCCACCTTCCCACACGCCCACCCCTTCCTGCGCCGACTGTCAGATGCCTCTTCTCTCATCTCTTTTGTCTCCTTCACCCTGCCCCCTTCCTCATGCTTTCAGTACTTTGAAAATACCACCCCCTTCCCAGCCTTTTCTTTTTACCTCTTTCTTCAGTCATCAAAACTCTTTCCTTCAGAAAAGCTGTGTTAAGTGTATGAAAAATTTTCAGGTTAATCCGAAAGAAAAACTGGAAAGGTGAAGAAGTTCACCTTTAAGCACCAGGCTGCCTTTGTCCACCTTTGTGTTGTCCCCATTCTCCCTTCTCAAAATCAGCTCTCAGGAAAGAATCCTAATAGATCATATGCGCATCTCTGATGTGGAAGACAAGACCTGAATTCTTCCAAAGTACGTGCCGTGCTGCTGCTGTGGGGCTGGGGAGTAGTATTTTAGGGCACTTGAAAAGGCTTTTGTCTTGAGGTGCTGGATGCCTGCAAAGCATGAGGGTCCCACCTTCAAGAGTGAGTCTACATGTCCTGAGGGACACTTTGTAGGAAGACTGTAATGGCAACCGTTTATGCCCAGTTTGTGCAAATTGGGATTGTCTTCCATTTAGGCAGGGAAGCGAAATGCATGGAAGCTTCTATTGAGACTGAGCACAAAGTGTTGAAGAGCCTGTTCCCAACAGTTTAGACAGGGCTACTCCCTCCCTTGCGTCGCACCTTCTCCCTCTTCCAGCACTCTGACTTCAGGAGTGGACGCAGCGTGTGCATGCAGTCACAGGCTCTGAGGTGGTGCGTCTGTGGTCTCTGCCGTACCTCCTTTCAGAACTGACCAAAAGGATAGAAAACATAAAGATTATCTTGTCTTTCTGATATAAACAATCTGTGGCTGCAGGAAAGGGGGCTGCAACTTGCGGCCTAGGTATTAATCACACCGATGGTTTGCTTGCCGCACAAACGCCATTTTAGGCCTGCGGAGAGAGAGGCCAGGAAGTGATCTTCAAGTATGGATACATCAGTAACTGGGACGTGTGTGTGTGTGTGTGTGTGTGTGTGTGTGTGTGTTCATGAATGTTACCAACTGAAGTGGTATGCAGCTCTATTTCTGTAGTTCTTACAGTGTAGTTGAAGTTACTCCTTCACATTCTCCAGGGAAGAAATTGAGAGATAATTTTAAGTATTGATACAACAGAAGTCTGGAAGATGTGCTCCATGTTTGAACTTTGGCAAAATGTTTTTCCTTGGAGGAAACTTTGAAGGCTGAATGGTTGTGGCTAGAGTTCAAGTTTTGAAGTTAGATCTGGTTTAAATATTTCCCTGTGTGTGGGGCTGGCTTGCTTATTCTCTCTGATCCCATTTATTTATCTGTAAATGTAATGATAACTTTCAAATCTTTCTGGGTTACTATGAGGATTAAATGAAAAGAATTTATGTGAATTGTACGGCAGGGAGTTGATACTCAATAAAATTTAGAGCCCTTCTATGGCCAGAGACTGCTTTTGCCCAACCAATTTTCATATCCCCGTTTTGTTTAGCACCAGAACCCTGATTGCATTCAGATGGCAGTGTGCTCCGTAATGAGGCCATATTTCCCAGCTTCTTTGGCTGCTAGATATGGTCACATGACTAAGTTCCAACTAATGAAGTGTAAGAAGTTGTTGGCTGGGAATTCTGGGAAAGTGCCTTAAAAGGGAGACAATCAACTAATGCAGGCTTTAAAAAATCTTTAACTCCCCACTTCCCCTGGAAAGTAGACATGATGGCTGGAGTTGCAGCAGCCATCACGGATCATGAGGCAACCTTGAGGGTGGTACAAAGAATTGTAGAGAAAGATAGGTATCTGGATCCCTAATGATAATGTTGAGCTATAGTACCAGCTGAGGACTGCCTACATCCACCTCTTTTTTTTTAATTCGTGAGCTAAAGAAATTTTTATCTTGTTGAAGCATCTGTTATTTTATTTTATTTATTTATTTTTTTGCGGTACGCGGGCCTCTCACTGTTGTGGCCTCTCCCATTGCGGAGCACAGGCTCTGGACGCGCAGGCTCAGCGGCCATGGCTCACGGGCCCAGCCGCTCCGCGGCATGTGGGATCCTCCCGGACCGGGGCACGAACTCGTGTCCCCTGCATTGGCAGGTGGACTCTCAACCACTGTGCCAGCAGGGAAGCCCGCATCTGTTATTTTTGGCCTCTCTTATTAAGCAATGGAGTGCAATTCCTAAAACACCTTTCCTTTATGCTCGTATGCTCTTATTTAATCCTCACATTTATCCTGAGAGTTAGTATAGTTCTTCCTGTTTTACAGACAAAGATACTTAAGTGGAGGGAGTTAAATATTTTGTCACACATCACGTGGCTATTTTGTGCCACTGCTGATTTCTGACTCTATTTATTGTACTTTCTACTATGAAGGGTAATCTTGGGTTTTCTCCAGATCCTTCTCTTCTAGGTCTTCTTGGCAATATGGCATAATGGCTAAGAGTTCAGACTCAGGAGCTAGATTGCCCAAATTTGAATCCTGGTTCTGCCGTTTATAGCTGGGAGATTTACATGCAAGTTGCTTGATCTCTCTGTGCCCCAAATTCTTTTCTGTAAAATGGGGATAACCATAACCTCACAGGGTAGGTATCAGGATCAAAATGAGTTAATGTATGTAAAATGCTTAGAACAGTGCCTGGCATATAGAAAGAACTATTAAGTGTTAGCTATAATCATTCCTTTTTTTCTACAGCAGGCAGACGAATTCACTCACTGGACGCAAAGCCTCTGTTAGGACCATAGCTGATGTTTGAATGCTTTACCATTATTTCTCTCCGTGTTACAGGCTGTGGGTATCCTTAGCTAGTCCTGAGACCTTCCTGAGAGCACATGGGTGCAAGTGGAGGCTCCATGTAATGGCACCACTGACGGCCTGGGGGGCCCGGGAATCCCTGGGGGTATGACGTGAAGTCTGTTACGCAGGGCATGGGAAGAGGGGCTGGTAGGACTCTGGGTGGAGAGTACCAGTGCATGGGAGACTAAAAGCCAAGTAGGGAGTAGAGGCTCAAAAAATTATGTTGATATCTTGGGGAAGAAAAAGATGTTCTTGGCTAGAGGCAGCAGAGGGGAAAAAAAAGAGAGGATTAGAAAGAGCAGGAAAATCCTCCAGCCTGGTGATCATCCAGATGCTAAGTCCTTGGGGTTTCAGGTGATACCAGCCTGACAGGTAAAGTGGGAAGGAGCAAGTGAACAATGGTTTCTTGTGGGTGCATTATCTAAATATATATATATATTTGTCATCTGACAGTGAAGACCGTGATGAAGCTTCAGAGGAAGTGGCAGAGCAGAGCAGAGAAGGTGGTCAGAGGACGAGCCACTACTCAGCGCTTGCTCCTCTGTGAGCCCTCAGGGAGGACTCGGCCAGTCCCTCCCATGCAGCCCTGCCCCAGGTCCACCTCCTCCTGAGATGTTAAAACTCGGTAAGATTTCTAGATGTCTGTTACTCTCCTTTGTGATTGTTATGGAGGCCCTCTGTCAGTTTCCTCCTAGAATTTGCTATAAAACTCTTAAATGAAAGCAGACCTCTGCACTTGTCATCATGGTCAGTCAGGAAAAGGTGGCGAAGACTCTCGCAGTCCGCAGGCCGAGGGGAGCACGGAGAGTGATGGTGACGGGGACCAGGCCTGGCCCTGGGGTTTGCCTAGAGGGGAGCGGGGCCAGGTGCAGGCGTGATCCTGGGGCCTGAGAGCAGAAAGGCTGGTGAGGGTCTCCTCCACTACCCCTGCCTTGTTTGCCGAGCCACACGGGCAAATTTTGTTTCTCTCCTACCTCGGTTTTAAGTTCCACTGAAGTTCATTGTCTGCCATAAAGGGGACACCTCTGTTTTCAGTGGGCTGTGTGCGGCCACTTGGTGGGCAGGAATAAACTTAGTATACTTGGCCACTGCGTGTTAAACCCCTTGTTTTTGTGTTTGAAAGGTTCAGCGCTTTCCTTTTCCCTGCCCCCAGCCTCCAAGTCACATGGTGGTGTCGTGTGTCTTACACAGCCCCTCTCGCTCTCAGAGGGAGCACATTAGGCATGAGTCAGCCTGGATGGGACTGGAGGTGGGGCTGCCTGGAAGCGTTTCTTACCAGCTCCTGGGCGCTGCCCCAGGTCCTACTGGTGGAGGTGGCCCAAGGCAGGTGGGGAGTCCCTGTCCACAGGAAGCAGTGAAGGAAGACTTTGGGAACCACAAGGAATGGGGCATCGGTTGCCAAGAAGATTCAGATCCCCTGGTGCTTGGCATTGCCCTTCCCTTCCCCCAACATCTTGGGGAGTTGCAGTTTGCCTCAGTTCAAAGCTGGTTTAAAGTATCGTAGGACAACCCCCCTTGTTTATCCCATCTCAGTGGCTCCTGGATCCATTGGAAGAGAACCCTCCAAGGATGTCTTTATTAGTCATATAAATAACTTTGTGGTGTTGTGTGTGTCTGTGCGTACAGAACTTGTCTAAAAGATCTTTCAACCCCTAGGATATCGCCAGGGAGTTTCTTAGATAACCACACAGGCGTTTGGGAGAGACGCTCTGGAGACTTAGTGTCCTCGGGGCCCAGAGCAGCTCAGCGGCAGCCTCTTCTGTGATACGAAGGGGGTGGGGGGGAAGGACACGAATCTGAATCCCCAGATGGACCCCCTGCTCCCCCCACCTCCCCGCATTGCTCAGATCTCCTTTCTGAGGCAGCCCCGGCAAGTCACTGTGCAGGAGCCACTGTGCTTAATATCTGTTTTAACTCCTTTTGGTTGGGAAGCTATGGGTTGGTTGAAGTTGTCTACCATTGTGTAATAAACCCCCTAAACAGAGCAGCTTAAAAGAACAATCATCACTGAGTTTGCTCATGAACCTGCAGCTTGGCCGGGGCTTGGCAGGGGCAGCTCGTCTTGCCGCACACACTGTCATTCGGGGGCATTTGAAAGCTGGAGTTGACCTGCTGGCTGGGGGCTGGAGCTATCTGAAGGCTCACTCACATGTCTGGCATTTAACCCTGCCTGTGGCTGGGACGTTAAGTTGGAGTGATCAGCCGACACCTGCGCGTGGCCTTTCCATGCAGCTGCTGCCTTTCTCACAGCGTGGCGGCTGGGTTCCAAGAGCGAGCGTTCCAAGAGCGAGGCAGAAAACGCACGGCATCTCTATGACCTGGCCTCAGATGTCAGTTACCACCATACTCTTTTGGTCGAGGTAATCCTTATTCAATTCCTGGAAACGTTCTTCTTTGACATTCTTTTAATAGTATGACTTCTAATTTACTTGTGCTGGTCTCTTGTGAAAGAGAACTAATCATCCTTGTATTGGGGTGCTTTTGTCACCCATACAAATTCTTTCCCCTTTCAGTGTTTTTCTTTTTGTCATTATGCTCTGCATCTGGGAAAAATTCTTGTTTATCTTCTACATACGATTTAATTTTCTGCATTCTCAATGCTGCTCTTTTAAAGATTGATTTAAATTCTGCTGTAGTATTTTTATACTCAGAAAGGAGTTAAAAGGTATATTTTTATACCTTTTAACTCTGCAGACTTCTTTTTAACTTTTTTTATGTCTAGTCCTTTCATCCTTTTATTTCTTAAAATTAAGAGTTTGTGTTAATTTTATTAACAAAGAAAGCAACTGCTGTCTACATTTTTTTTTAAACAGTAAATCTTTCTATTTAAAGATTTACTACCACATTGCTTTCTTCTACCTCTTTTGTGCTATGTCTACCTTTCTTTTATGCTGCAGAATACTTTCATGGTCCCTATGTTTTTTGTTTTGCTTTTTGTTTACTCATCCTTGAATGAGAAGAGGACTATTCCAGTGTAGTAGTTACTCTAAGAAGGATGGCTATGTTTGTTTGGGTCCTGTCACATCCTCCTGGATGCAGTTAGATTCATCCTGCCAGTATGTTCAGCTCAGGGGCTGGTGCTTTTAGATGATGTTTGTAGTGATCTAGTGGACTGGGGAGATGCTGGAGGGACCTGACACCTGAAGCACCACAGTGAGGAAAATTCATCTCTGTGAATTTTATTTTCTGTGCTGCGGAAGTTGCTACACCCATTGCCAGGTTTCTGCAACCAGACTTCACTTACGGGCATGAGTTGGCACCCATGGGTATCACCTCTGTTCTGGAGCAACTGGCCAGTAAGTTGAAGAAGGTGCTGATGAAAGGAGGATGGAGAGACGGAGTCCACGGGTCAAGAGGATCCCCATGCAGAGAACTCTCTTGTTTCCGCTGGCAGGCTTTTGGTTTGGCGTGTCTTTGTTTGCTCTTGGGCCTCACGGCTTAGCTAACTGGAATGCTGCCCATGAGCTGGGACAGTATGGACACTGAGTGGAGGCAGGTCTTCCTGATTGCCCCTCAGCCTGCCCTGCTTCCAGCTCTCAACCCTCCACATGAGGGACTATAGAGTATCCTGACAGGTTTTCCTTTGCTTACACGAAGAGTCCCATCACTTCCTAGGGAAGGAAAATTGGGATTCAGGAGTCAGTGTTTTCCCTCAGTCTGGATCCATCCACCCTTTAGCAGAAACTTCTTGACTTCTGTGTACATAAATGATGCCCTTCTCTTCTCTGAAGCACAAGGCTTTCCCCCTGCTCCACCTCCAGGTTTATACCTTCATAATAAGTTTGGCTCACTTCAGGGTAGAAGGATGTTGGGACTCCAACACTCACTTCACCATCTTTCCCCCACTCCTGGTTTGATTAATTTAGGTGTATCAACCTCAGGACTATTGACATTTTGGGCCCAGTGAGTCTTTGTTGAGGGGCTGTCTGTGTATTATCTCCTGTTCAGCCGTATCCGCACCCACTAGATATCAGTAGCACGCTGTCCATCCACATGCCCCCTCCTCCCCATTATGGCAACCAAGATTCTCACCCCTCTGCTAACCCTAGCTGGGAATCATTGCTTTAGAGCTTCTGTAACATGCCATTATTCCCGCTATTCCCAAGCCAACTACAGACCCCAGAGCTGTAAGGCAGCTCAAGAGATCACCTGATCCAGGCCCCTTCTATCAGGCAAGGAAGCTGTTGCCCTTTGCACTCAGTAAATGAGGTAAGATGATGAAGGTGTGGAGCAAGAAGCAACTGGGACTTGCCCGAGGTCGCCCCTCCACATTTATTCATGAGAGCAGGACTCAGGTTTCTTGCCTTCTGGAACTTTCCCTATATACTTGTTAGTCCCAGCTCATTAGTAGATAAAGTCTTCACACAAGTGAAGATTTCACACAATGAAACTTCACAAAAGTTTGTAGGATTTCTCTAATCCTGCTTATTTGAGAGAGAAGGAAACACTGAGAACAACTTGACTTCTAAGGTATACATGTGGGCATTTTTGCCCTTGGATCTCATGTTGCCTGAAAGCTATCAGTTCCTCGTTCATTCAGCTCTGTGGCAGGTGGTGAAGGTGAATGATGGGGAGAGATGGACATGGACATTAGAGTTTACCAGCCTGACTCTCAACTGGTTCTCATCAATGTCAGGGAAGAGCTGGTTCTGAAAAAATGGGAGGTAGAGGGAATGTTGCTTAATTTAAATCCAGGGTGTTTGAGAGAGAGGCCGCAGCTCCCAGACAAGAAAATCCTGGCTGGCCTGTTGAGTAGGGAGTGAGCAAAAAATTGTACCGGGCAGACGTAAAAATAATGCAGGGGAGATAGCTTAACTCTGTGTGACCGCTGAAATGCTAGCTGTTTGGGAACTGAGCAGGTATCACCTGAGTGTTCGAGTTCTAAGGGGATCGTTAAAGCCCTCATTAAGCTGTGGAGCCAGGGCATCCCTCAAGGAGATGTACTCCCTCAAAACAAGAAGCAGCGCTGCAGTGTCAGGACCTGTATCTCCTCCTGCACCTTCCTCCTCCAGGGAAGAAGAAAGGGTTTATCATGCATGTTTGGAATGTACTAATGCGTGAGCAGAGCTATAAACAAATTCTTCCCTTATTTCTTCTGCTGATCTCATTTCTCAGCAGTCTCTGGCAGAATGTTCCCACTTCATGGGTGAGAAGGAAAAGCAGTCTCCAGTAGGTTTTTGGGCCTCCGAGATAGGACACTTAGCCAGAGCTGGTGCCCCTTGGAGTTTCCACCCCCACCGGCATCCCCAGCAGCAGCAGCAGCAGCAGGCGTGGGCAGTAAGATTGACTCCTCTCTGGGTAAGGATCCTTGGAACCTGAGCTGCTAGAAGACATAATTCCTGGCTCAGGGGCTTTCAGTCAGATGAGAAAGGTAAGAATAGATGAGAAAGCCAAAACAAAGCCCGGCACAACTGCAACCCCAGATCTCAAGACCGTCTGTGCTAAATTCCTGTGGAACGGTCCAGGCAGCAGATGTGGCTGCAGACCAAGGCGCTTGGGGAAGGTATCCGGGTGTGGGCTCCTGTGTGTCAGCCTCGGAAGAAAAGGTGGTACGGACGTCCCATGTGATCACTACAAAATCCTTCAAGGAGGATGTTATTAGTATCCTCATTTTATGGATAAGGAAGCAGAGACTCAAAAAAAGAGAATGAGGTGAACAACCTGTGTATCCTACTGAGTGGCTGGCACTGTACTCAGAATTTATAACAGGGCTTTAATTCCCACAACAATCCTGCTGTGTATTATAATGATTTTCACTATTCTAATTTTACAGCGTCAGGAAACTGACGCTTAGCACAGCTGAATAACCTTCCTAAGACCATGCAGCTAGTATATGACTTCAAGTCCTAACCTTTTTCCAATTTCATCACATAAATGTGACATTGATGAGTAAAGAGGAAGTGAGGGGACAGTCATGGCAGGGAGGGTAGCATAGACCGAAATGTATCCGATATGTGTAGAAATGTACCTGGTGTGTTTGGGGACAACCCAAAGTCTATGATGACCACAGCAGCCTCTCTGCGTGTGAAGAAGATAAGTTTGAGAGGTAGGAGGGCTCAGATTTTGTTTTTTTGAACATAAATTTAGCTGGGATGTGTCAGATGGGTGGAAGGGGTGAGTCTGGAGAGCAGCCAGATCAGGTAGACAAGTACCACAAATGTCGGAATGAGTGAGAGGCAATACAAAGGAAAGGCCAGACAGCCTGGGTCGACGGCATTTGGCCTAAGAAGAAACAGTGGCATTAGTGTGGGCCTCAAGATTTTAACCACCAGGACTGGGGGAATGATGAAGGGCAGAAACAGGTAAATTCGAAGAGGCTACTTTTTTTTTTTTTTTGAATTGGTGGGTTGCTCTAGGAGTATCAATAATCAATACCACTTGGAACATTTTGATGGAACCAGATTCTATCAGCTTGATGTATCAAAAATCAAATAATACCCTTAGGACAATGGAGAAACTTATTGGCCAGGAAGTTTGATTCCATAGTTGTTGAGCTTTTGGTTCTTCTGGGTTGAGTTGGTAGCCTCAAAGCATTTCAGAGAGGTTGCATTTTATGAATCAAATCATCCTTTTAAAGTTCCTCTTAAAAAACAACCTATGTACTGGGAGAAAATATTTGCAAATGATGGGACCAACAAGGGATTAATTTACAATATATACAAACAGCTCATTCAATTCAACATCAGAAAAACCCACAACCCAATCAAAAAATGGGCAGAAGACCTAAATAGACATTTCTCCAAAGGAGACCTACAGATGGCCAACAGGCACCTGAAAAGATGCTCAACATCACTAATTATTAGAGAAATGCAAATCAAAACTACAATGAGGTATCACCTCACGCTGGTTAGAATGGCCATCATCAAAAAGTCTACAAACAATAAATGCTGGAGAGGGTGTGGAGAAAAGGGAACCCTCCTACACTGTTGGTGGGAATATAAGTTGGTGCAACCACTGTGGAAAACAGTATGGAAATTCCTTAAAAAACTAAAAATAAAGCTACCGTATGATCCAGAAATCCCACTCCTGGGCATATATCCAGAGAAAACTGTAATTCGAAAAGATACATACACCCCAATGTTCATATCAGCGCTATTTACAATAGCCAAGACACGGAAGCAACCTAAGTGTCCATCGACAGAGGAGTGGATAAAGAAGATGTGGTGCATATATACAATGGAATATTACTCAGCCATAAAAATGAATGAAGCATTGACATTTGCAGCAGTGTGGATGAACCTAGAGATTATCATACTAAGTGAAGTAAGTCAGACAGAGAAAGACAAATATCATATGATATCACTTATGTGTGGAATCAAGAAATACAATACAAATGAACTTATTTCCAAAACAGAAGTAGCCTCATAGACATAGAAAGCAAACTTACAGTTACCAAAGGAGAAGGGGTTAGGGAAGGATAAATTAGGAGTTTGGGATTAACATATACACATTACTATATATAAAATAGGTGGACAACAAGGATTTACTGTATAGCACAGGGAACTATATTCAGTATCTTGTAATAACCTATAATGGAAAAGAATCTGAAAAAGAATTATATATCTATAAAACTGAATCACTTTGCTGTATACCTGAAACTAACACATTGTAAATCAACTATATTTCAATTTAAAGAAAAGTTCCTCTTGACCGTTAACCTGTGTGGGATCCTAAATTGGCTCTAACTGCTACTTGGATTATTGAGAAACAGGGGAAGGGGAGCATAGGGGAATGACGTGAGTTCGCTGATATCCTTATTCATCCATACCTTCAATATTTATTTATTGAGCACCTACAATCTGCCATGAGCTCTTCTAAGTCCTGGGCACACAGCAGTGAATAAAACATTCATGGAATGTCCTATCTAGAACCCACTTCCTTTGCCAACGGGACCAAGAGGAGGGTTACAGTGGGGTGTTCTGGGGGTTCACATGTATCCTGTGATAATCCCATAGATATGGTAAAGGCCATGCTGAGGAAAATGCCTGCTCTTCTCTCTTTTTTTTGAATTTTTGAAACCTATTTTTTTACAAATATTTTAATTAATGTATTTATTTGGTTGCAGCAGGCAGGCTCCTTAGTTGTGGCTCACTGGCTCCTTAGTTGTGGCACGTGAACTCTTAGTTGCAGCATGCACGTGGGATCTAGTTCCTTGACCAGGGATCGAACCCTGGTCCCCTGCATTGGGAGCGTGGAGGCCTAACCACTGCGCCACCAGGGAAGCCCCTGCCTGCTCTTCTCTTGAACTGCACATTTTGTCCTGAAATTCAAATTCAGTCACGCAGCCCCTGCTTCAGAATATGGTCTTCACATACCCCTTGGCTTTTCTAGAGGGGAGTTTACAAGAGACTGGGTTGCCCTCAACTCTTGCTCTCACTGGAGGCTGAGAAACCCTTTTGCTTCCCCTCTTCCACCTGGCACTTCTGGGACCTCAGTCTTGTCTTTGTGACTAAAAGAGCAGAGTATCAGTCAGACTTGGGACATGACTTCCTTGGAGAAGCTTAAACCACAAGAGTTTATGTAAAGGGCTCTTTATACCTCACCACACTGAGTATAATTTGGAGGAAGCCTGCAGACTCCAGATAAAGTTTTATTCTTTATATATTTATTATCTTTGCCATGGTCTATTTTAGTGAACATGGAAAACAAGCCTTTAGCCTGAATGGAGAGCCAAAAAATGTTTTTAACTTATAAAAGTCCTAGCCCACAATCTTTATCGTGTTTTCTTTTTTTCTTAAGTTTCTTTGCTTAGTTGGGCCCGGGCCCTTTCTGGCTTGTCTAATTTACGCTTTGGGGGAGATAGATGACCCCTGAGGCTGGTCTCCTACAGAAAGGGAAAAGCTTCTCTCCTCATAGCCCTTCCACATGCACAGCAGGTTTTCCTTGGCCGAGCTGCTGTCTCTCTCCTTGAATGCCTGCTTGTCCTGGGGAGACAGGCACGCTTATTGTTCTTGGAGGAGGGCAGGGTTGAGTTACAGCTTTTCTCTCAAAGAGTCATGCTGTCTCTGAAGCCCCAAGTGGTCTGCTCAAGCCCAAGGGCAGTGTCAGTTCTCAGGGTCTCCACTAGGCTTGCCATCCCAGGGCCCCTACCTTCTCCGCGGGTGGTGGAGTGGAACTAGCACCGGGCTAAGGCGTAACAGCCTTGAATTCAGTCCTGGCTCCTCCATTTATTAGCATCATTAGACAGACCCCTTCACTTTTCAAGTCTTAGGTTTTTCTTCTATAACAGGAGGATGATATCACTTCCTCCGAGAATTACTGTGAAGACCAAGTGTGACAATGGATGTGAAATGCATGTAAATTTCACACACTGTATATACGTTTGGATTCATTCCAGTTTGCTCTGACCCAGGGTTCAGATGATCCACATGTCTCAGTGTTTCTTATGCCAGGGTGGCTGTGGCAACCCATCGGCAGGGATTGGGTCAGTTGATGGATAAGGGAAGGTAGGGGTCTATGAAGAGGAGAGCAGGAGGGAGAGTGGTGAGGAATGTGATAAGCAAACGAAAGGGAGTTTTATAGAGAGGGCTGCAGGCCAATGATGGGCTTGTTTTGGGAGGGACTTGGTGAGACACAGAGGTTCAAGCGGTGTTGCTTTGCGGCTCAATGCACAGAGCAGGGAGAAAGCTCTTCTCTGAGCCTCAGCACAGAGCTCAGCATGGCTTCAGCTTGGTGAGGGCTGCTGGGAAGGCAGAGGCAGCCCTGCCTCAGGCATCATGCTGTCAGACAACACTGGCACTGGCAAATACGTCAAACTTGAGTCACTGTCTTCCCAGGGCTTTCCAGGAGGAATATGATGGTGAGGGCTATTTGTGAGCCCAGGAGACATGCCCTGGGTCCTATCGGAGAAAACTGGTGAGGCTGATAGGAGGCTGGAGGGCTCGTGCCATTCAGGTGGGAATAGGAGTTAGTGAAATTGAGTTACTAGTCATCTGTTACACAAGATAGTGAAACCTGAGGAACTGGAATGATGCAGACATAGGGGATCACTATTTTAGGCACCTCCAAAACATTAGGGTAGAGGCAGAAAGGAACGGACTTTAGAGTCAGATAAACTAGGGCTCAAATCTCTGCAACTTAGGGCAACTCATATTGCCTCTTTAATGCCCAGTTTTTTCATTTTTAAAATGGGAATATAACCACTCACCCTGTAGAGTAATTGGGAAAATTAGAGATATTATATATGGCGGGCATAGCAGAGTACCCATTGTGAGACAGATAGTCAATAAATTACGGCTCTCTTTATATCAACATCCTTTAGTTCAGGCCATGTGTTCCAATGGTGGCACCGCAGGGGTTGGAACAAATGCTGACTGACATGAATGGGTCACAGGGGGACCTTGTCCCATTCCTCAGGACCTGGGGCAGTTGGAGAGCTCTTAGAGATTCCCTGGTATTTAGGGCCAAGGGCCAGAGTGGGTCGGTAGTTGAACAGGTTGAAAAACGTACTTGTCATTCAGCCCACCATCCTGTCCCCAGGAAAACCATGTGTATCAATTTCCTATTGCTGCTGTAATAAACTCCCATAAACTTAGTGGCTTAAAGCAGCACAGATTTGTCATTTTATAGTTTTGGAGGTCAGAAGTCCAAAATGGGTCAGCAGCGCTGTGTTTCTTTGGAGGCTCTAAAGCAAGAATCTGTTTCCTTGCCTTTTTCAACTTCTAGAGGCTGTCTGCATCCCATGGCTTGTGGCCCCTTCCTGCATCTTCAAAGCCAGCAATGTAGCATCTTCTCACCTCTTTCTCTCTGACTCTGCTTCCGTCATCACAGCTTCTTCTTCTGACTTTAGCTCTTCTGCTTCCCTCTTTGCATTATAAGGACCCTTGTGATTCCTTTGGGCCCATGCAGATAATCCAGGATAATTTTCCCAGCTCAATATCCTTAATTTAATCACAACTTCAAAGTCCCTTTTACCTTGTAAGGTAACACATTCACGAGTTTTGGGGATTAGGATGTAGACCTCTTTTAGGGGGGCATTATGCTGTTTACCACACGTACCTCTAGTGTGGGACTTGAAAGCAACTCTATTCTGGGGTCCAGTTTTGGATCTGGAGAAGGGCTGCTTCTGCGCTAACACTTTCTCTGCAACCCTCATAGTATTTGTGTGGGTGTCTCTCTCCCATTCATCATAAGCAACTTTACATGCAGTGATTGTGTCTTGTTAATCAACCTCTTATCTTTTCCCTCTTAGTGTCTAGCATAGTGCTTTGTTCATAGTGGGCACTGAGTGCATATGTTTGCCAAACAAATAAACCACTTGGTTTATGCTTGAGTAATCCTAGGACATTCCTGGTTACAAGGGGGAGTCCTGGAAAAGGCAGAGGATAGTACTTGTGGCTGGTTTAGACAAAACCAGGGCTTACTGTGAGTTGGTTCTCCCAAGGGGTCTTGGACTTACTGATTTTCCAGAAAATCCTCCTGATTAGTCGCACTAAAGATGCTGGTGCAGGTGATGGGGTGTGATGGGCTGCCCTCTCTCTCTCCCAGAAGGTGACTTAGGATGTAGAGGTGATGCACCTGCTGAGGGAGGGCCAGTGTTGTCTGAATTAGGATGTTAAGGAGGTAACTTAAATGTTTCTTTAAACACGTTGGGGAAAACTTTTGGAGTAGCATATAAATACACATTGTAAAGTTACAGTAAAATTAACGTGAGGAATATAAAGCCTGGAGGTAGCCAGTTTCTGGTATGGAAAGAGTGACACTAAGCGAAATAAAGAAGAGGCAGTGAGTCGTCAGAAGTCCTAAGAAGAGAACAGAGGGGACCTGTGTATTGGTCTCCTACAGCAGCTGTGGCGGAGTTCCAAAAATTGGGTGGCTTAAAACAATGGAAATGTATTGTCTCGCAGTTCCGGAGGCCAGGAGTCCGAACTCCAGGTGTTGGCAGGGCCGGGCTCCCTCTGCTGGCTCTAAGGCAGAATCCTTCCTTGCCTTTTCTAGCTTCTGGTGTCTTCTGGTGATCCTTGTGTTCCTTGGCTTGTACACGCATCACTCCGTTCACATGGCTGTCTTTTACTGTTTCTTCACATCATCCTCCCTCTAGCTATTCTGTTCCTGTCCAGATTTCACCTTTTCAGAAGAACACCAGTCATGTTGGGTTAAGACCTGCCCTAATGACCTCACTTTAACTTGATTACCTCTGTAAAGATCCTATTTCCAAATAAGATTGCATTCTGAGGTACTGAGGGTTAGGACTTCAAGATATCTTTTTGGGGGGACACACAGTTTAACCCATAACAACCTGTTAGATCCAAGATGGCAGCTCAGATATTAGATTGGGGAGCAGAATTGTCAAAGGCAGAGGAACAAGCAACCACATAGGAAGAATGGACTGTCAGGATGATTTTAAAGGAAAGACTGGGCCAGAGTGAAGAACCAATGGAATGTAGTATTTCTTAGGTCATACCTAGCTTTTATTGATTTAGCATGATTTGAATTGGGGAACTCTGGACACATAAGTAGTCACAAAAGCATACTTACTGACACTTAATTGTGTCAGGAAGTCTATATTGGCTGGAGGTGGCTCTTAAGAGGCAGAGGGGGTTGGGGACAGAAGGGTGGATTGGGGTTAGGTCATGTGGGGTCTTAATGGCTGTTGAGGAATCCATATTTCAGTTCAGTAGGGAGGGGGGTCCAGGGACAGTTCTGTGCAGTCCAACGACACAATCAGAGCTGAGTTTAAAAAGTTTAATCAAAAAGTGGTGGAGGTTAGATTGGAGTAGGGAGAAATGAGATGTGGATCTTCCAAACAGGAAGGCTAGTGCAAGAGATTAGATGAGAGATCAAGAGGGCTTGAACTTAGGTGATGGCCGTGGGCGGGCACAGGAGAGGAACCGTGTAAGAGTATCATTTTTTCCTAGGGCTGGGCTTGCTGCTAAGGGGAAGGGATCTGAGTCTTACTCAGTTTGTGAGGATCACTGGAGGGGATGGTTAGAGCACCCAGAACCGTTAGATATTTGAGGCAGTTCAGCTAACACAGTTCTTTTCTGAACATGTCATTGGGAGAGAGTCTGGTAAACTGCTGGATGGATTTTGAGAGAGTCAAAGGAGATCAACCCAAGGAATAAGGAGAACTGGGGAAAAGGAATGAATGATCTACATATTTGAAATAAGCCGAGGAGCTAGATAATGTTCTTTGATAGGTTTCCCTGTGTATGGTTCTGTCACACCAAATTAGAAGGTTTCATAGTCTAAGAGAGCCTTCCTGTGGAATGTAAAGACTTCAGACCATGGGTCCAAAGTAATCAAAATCTCTAGAAACACTCATTCCTATTGTGATATCATGTTATTTATTTTTCACAGAAGACTAGATTGAAAAAAAATTGTACTGAATTTTTGCTTTATTTTCTTTGGAATCCATGCAGGGTACAATGGATGAAGTGATAATTGCTAACCCCCATCTCTGGTCAAAATAAGCGAAACTTTGAATTAGACTTGGGAGTTCTCCAAGATACATTACCAAAGGACTTTTCATTCTGCGACTTGAATTCCATTGTCTGTCCTGTGACTAGCTGAATACTCTTTTTGCTGTGTTTTCAGAGAAGATGAGTTTGATTCACAAGAACTTCAACACGGTGCAGAAGGCAACATTCATGTTACTAATATCTGTTCTTAGAGCCTGGGAAATCCCTCTGTGTTTATTGACTTCACTAGCTCTGAAAACCAGCATAAACTGAGGCATAAACTGAGAACACAGGGCTTGGAAGCATCTAATTTGGGCTTAGGTGTTTTTGATGTAATGGGTTACCTCTGAAGCCTCCTTGTCTTCTGTTACTGGTCACTAGTAGAGAAAGGCAGGAAGAGGTGTGCTTTAGAAACCAGGGTGTGGTGAGTTGCTGGCTTCAGGTCTCAGGCATGTGACAGCACAGTAACTTTGCATTTGGCAGTTTGCTGTCAAATTGTGGAGCCTTAGGATGTGCCAACCATGCAAATTGTTGTGCTGCTCTCGGGAGCGCGGCCCCTTTACACAGCATGAGGATCATGGGGACGGCAGATGGGCATGGGATGCACAGAGAGAAGACCAATCTTTAGTGGACTTTTCTTGTTTAGAAAGTATTGTTCTTCTAGGTTACTGCTGGTATCCACATCTATCACTGATCAAGGGTCCAGTGGAGAGAAAAGAAAATGATTCTAGGGACATATCATGAGTAGTGATCAAGGCCCAAGACAAGGAGCAATGATTCTGGTTCTAGCTCACAGCTCCAGGTTTGCTGTAAGTATTCACACCACAGCTTCTGCTTTGGTCATGGGCTCCTAGGGGCTCCCAAAGGGCACCATCTTCCAATTTTGATCCCTTTTCTCCTACATACCATGTCTTTTGGTCTCTAGAATTTCTCACAAGGTCAAGAAAGAAAGAAAAAGAGAGCTAGTATTTGGAGAGAGCATACTATTTAGCAAGAATTCTTCTACAAGCTTTTGTTATTTCCTTTAATCCTAAGCGTGTCCCTCTCAAGTATCATGATATAATTTTACAGATGATAAAACTGAGGCTTGGAGAGGTTGTTCACATTCATAGAAGTTTTAAGAAGCAGAGCCCAGATTAGAATTCAGGTTTGGCTTGCTGTATGTCACTGTGCTGTCCCTGTCACTTTGCTTTCTGGGCTAGCAGGCAGAAGCTCCAGGCACCAGAGTCTTTTACCACCAGACTGTGCAGCTTTACGTGAATCTTCCTACCTGTTCATGCTTGGTTTCCTGGATTGAATATGAGGACAGTAATTCTGACCCACCTCATGAAGATCTGCCGGGGCTAGAGTTTGTTGCAAAGAATAAAAGCTTTAGAAAATATTAAATTAATATTTACCGTAAGTCCACAAACATTGGACAGTATTAATGGAGTGCTTTTCTTTTCATTGCCCTGTCCCAGGCACTGTGCAAACCAAGTGAAACAGGTCTGGTCTCAGCCCTCCAGGCACATGTGATAGCCACTGAAGTTAGATTTGTTTTAGGGCAGAAATAGGAAAAACAAACACATCAGTGATTGTACAAATACAAACAGATACAGAGCATAAACAAACTGGTTAGAAACAAAATGTTCTTGGAGTGAGAGGAGTAAAATTATCTTGCAAAATCCTGAAAGAGAAAGGGAATGCTTTGGTTAGAGTGTCTCAGTGGGGAAAGAAACCCCTTCTTTTCTGGTAGGTGGTACATTTTCTTGGCGGGCATGGGAAAGTTTGGAAGGCAGCTATGCTCGCCACTATACCACCAACGTCGCTAATGGGCAGGTTTGAATAAAGGTTATTGGTGGATCAGGAGTAGATGAACAAGCATCCTAGATACAGGAGATGCTTTGAGAGGACAAGTTTAGAGACAAGAATGGGTGGGGCATGTTGGAAGGAAAGAAGGGAAGGACACAGCTAGGAGAGCTGAGTGATCCCAGGGAAGTGCTGTAGTCTGGGGGTGTCTTGGGTGCTTTGAGATGTGTGCTTTTTTAAATTGAAGTATTGTTGATTTACAATACTGTGTTGGTTTCAAGTGTACAGAAAAATGATTCAGATCATAAATATATATATATTTCAGGTTATTTTCCATTATAGGTTATTGCAAGATATTGAATTTAGTTCCCTGTGCTATACAGTAGGTCCTTATTGCTTATCTCTTTTATGTATAGTAGTATCTGTTAATCCCATACTCCTAATTTATCCCTCTCCCCTTTTCCCCTTTGGTAACCATAAGTTTGTTTTCTATGTCTGTGAGTCTGTTTCTGTTCTGTATATAGATTCATTTGTATTATTTTTAGATTCCACATATAAGTGTTATCATATAATATTTGTCTCTCTCTGTCTGACTTACTTCACTAAGTATAATATTCTCCAGGTCCATCCATGTTGCTGCAAATGGCAATACTTCATTCTTTTCTATGGCTGAGTAGTATTCCATTGTATATATATTCCAAATTTTCTTTATCCATTCATCTGTTGATGGACAATTAGTTTGCCTCTATGTCTTGGCTATCGGAAATAGTGCTGCTATGAACATTGGGGTGCATGCAACTTTTTGAATTAGAGTTTTCATCTTTTTTGGAGTAGGACTGCTGAATCATATGGTACTCTGTTTTTCGTTTTTAAGGAACCTCCATACTGTTCTCCATAGTGGCTGTATCAATTTACATTCCCACCAACAGCATAAGAGGGTTCCCTTTTCTCCACACCCTCTCCAGCATTTATTGTTTGTAGACTTTTTTGATGCTGGCCATTGAGATGTGTGGTTTGTGTTCTGCTTCTGATCTGTAAGTGGTAAGAAAAGAGAAGCAGAGCTGAGGGCCCTGAGGTGATGGGTGCAGTAGAATCCAGTAAAACATGAGAGGCCTGCCTGGGCCCTGGCTGGCAGAGGTGGTAGTGGTGGTTATAAGGGCCAGTCTTAAAACTGCATCATGGTGTGTTAGAGTACCCTCTCTACTCCCAACCTGCCTATCAAAACTGTACCCAGCCTCAGTGTCCACCGTGGATGCCACCTCCTCCATGCAGCCTTTCTTGATTCCACCAGACTGGTGTCTTGTCTCATTTCTCTGGACTCCCAATGCTGCTTTTACCTTTTCTTCAGGGACTTCACACATTCAGCTGGACTTCCCAGTTATTTATGTACATGTCATGTCCATCCAAATAGTAATCTCCTTAAGGGCAAAGGAGTACTTTATTCATTCGGGGGGTTCCCCTGGCACCCAGAGAAGATGCACTAAACAGTGTTTGTGGAACTGAATAGAAGAAATAGTGAGTTGAGTAATAACGATGTGGCAGCGATGGGAATAGCAGGGATCAAGCCAGTAGTTCTTTCTTTTATAATTTCCTGGGATTTAAAAAAAAATTTTTTTTTTGGCTGCAGTGGGTTTTCTTTGCTGCGAGTGGGCTTTCTCTGGTTGAGGCGAGCGGGGGCTACTCTTTGTTGCGGTCCCTGGGCTTCTCATTGCGGTGGCTTCTCTTGTTGCGGAGCACGGGCTCTAGGCACATGGGCTTCAGTAGTCGTGGCAATTAGGCTCAGTAGTTGTGGCTCACGGGCTCTAGAGCACAGGCTCAGTAGTTGTGGTGCACGAGCTTAGTTGCTCTGTGTCATGTGGGACCTTCCCGGATCAGGTCTCAAACCCATGTCCCCTGCATTGGCAGGCAGATTCTTAACCACTGCGCCACCAGGGAACTCCAAGCCAGTAGTTCTTGCCCGAGAAGGGGCATGTGTGGGTTCTAGCCAAGACTTCAGACATCTGAGGCTATCTTTGGTCTTCCTTTCCATCCCTCTTGTAGCTCCGCTCATCCTAGTGGGATAATATCGCCCACTCTCCTGCTGTATCCACAGTGGAAAAATGGGGGAAAAGAAGGAAGAAAATATCACTTATTAGGTACCTACTATGAGCCAGAAGTTTCTTAATTATTTGAATTTTCTTGATTATAAAATGACATTGGTTTTGGAACAATATTTTTGGGAAAGAATTAAAAACTACTGTATGTTACATAAATTTGTCAACGGTAAGACCCATTTTGATTTTGGTAAAGGAATTCTGGGATGTAATGTGAAGCTCAGCAGCCCCATCCTCTGCTTCTCTGGAACCCTAGAGGTAGGAGCAAGCCCTTCTTCAACTCCCCCAAGAATCCGTGTGAGTCAGCAGTGTAGATGTTACTAGGATTTCACAGGAGAGATGCCACACGGGGTGTGTACTGCACACTTACAACAGACAGCTTACTAGTGCTGTTACTAATGAACTTTGTCAAGCGCTTTGCCACAAGGAGGTCCTTTGATTTCTCTTTTCCCCCGTTGCATCCAACCACGCATGCTTCTCTCTCTCCCACTTCTCCTCTCCAGCACCTGCAAAGTAAACTCCTCTTCTTTTTTTATACAGAGTAGTTCAACTCCGTCTTGTCTACCCCAGCATTCTCTCCTTATCAGCATTCACCCTCTTTCTTTTTTTCTTTGCGGTACGCGGGCCTCTCACTGTTGTGGCCTCTCCCGTTGCGGAGCACAGGCTCCAGACGCGCAGGCTCAGCGGCCATGGCTCACGGGCCCAGCCGCTCTGCGGCATGTGGGATCTTCCCGGACCGGGGCACGCACCCATATCCCCTGCATTGGCAGGTGGACTCTCAACCACTGCGCCAACAGGGAAGCCCAGCGTTCACTCTCTTTTGAAGCCAGTTTAGTAAATACTTTTTATGGCTTGACCGTGCCCTTTGTGATCTCACTCCAGTTCCTGATTTTCTTAATACAGTATATTATTTCTTAAAAAAATACTGAAATCTCTCCAGGATACCTAGTGAATGGTTTTTGCCCCATCCAGCTAAATATATCATCTAATTCACTCCTGTTGTTATCTGTGCTACAGAGTAGGTATTATTATTCCCATTTTCCAGACAGAGAAACAAGTGCAGAAAGGTAAAGCAACTTCCTAGTTACAAGGAGTGGCAGAGTCAGGATTTGAATTCAGGTTGGCGGACTCTGAAACCTGTGCTCTTTCAGTACAGAGATGTGCACACATCTCTGTTCAATGCTGTACCCCAAAACCCCCCATTTCCCAGGAGGGGGCAAGCTCTCAGCCATTTTATCAGGGGGTAACTGCCGACTCAGAATCTGCTAGACCCTGAAAAGCCTCTGGGCTAGGGGATATACGAGGGTGGAGGTGGGGTGGGACAGAGAGGAATGGTTTGTACTCTGAACAAGTCTTCATTCGACCCAGGGAAATGGGAATTGTTCTGAGACAGTTGCAAAACTCAGTTTATAATCCAAGGTGGTAGATTAGGGGTTGGGAGTGAGGAGAGCCTCCGAGAGGCCTCCCAGAGGAGAAAGACAAGGGCACCCCTGAAGTGGAGCAGGTGATGGCTAAGGGAGAGACTGGCTGATGGAGGAGATGGCTCCCTTCATTCTGAAAATGTGCCCTTGAAGAAACAAAGGAGCCTGTGGCCAGGAGCTTTATTGCACTCTTGAAGTTGAGAGTTGGGAGACACAGGATTTTACAGAGCACTTCAGAAACCTAATATTAGGTTTACAAAGATTACATTGTTTAGGGAAGGAAAGGACTTTATACTACCTTGTCTGTGTTCTCCTAACCTTTCCGAAGAGCCTGGGGGCTCTGCGGGGGAAGTGTGGAATGTTGTATGCTGATTGTTTTCAAACTGTTTCCTGTACGCAGAGAGTGATTTTTTTTTTTTTTTTTTTTAAAGCTAGGGACTTTGGCTTTCTCTTTATTTCTTTGTTCTGTGTTATGCCCTGTGCATTATTTAGACATTTGGCAGAGATGTCGAAGTGTTTGCATTGTAAGTGGGGGATGAAGCTGGAGAGATGGAGAGAAAACAGGAGATAAGAGTTGAGCATCAGGGCCACAGAAGAGGAGGAAGGGGAGAGAGGTGTGTCCTGGGTCCCCAGGGTGGCCCAGGAGCGGAAGTGAGACCCTGGTGCCCTGGCCACAGCTGCTGTCTGAGTCTGCATCCAGCTCTGAGGAGGGTGATTGCCCTGTTTGCTTCCCTCCCCTCTCCCCCATCACCTGTACTCGTTTATTTTCTTGGCTGAAGGGCTGAGGATTTCCTGCTAAGATGAGCTTTCTGATCGGCTTTGCTATTCTTATTTTCCCTTCTTGGAGTTTTTCCCTAGAAAGACATTTTTATTATATCTGTACAGCACTTTTTCCTAACTGAAAATCTATTCTGGAAGTGTCAGAAAGAATGGCTTGGGCCAATGGATCGTGGTTGGTCAGCCTCCCTATTGCAGGCTGGATCTCAAGGCACAGAAATTGCAGGGATTGGAGACAGTGGCAGATGAATCCTCCCAAGGCAGCCCGGCTGCTGGCCTCCCAGGACTTTATCAGACACACTTTTCCTGAAATAGCTTCTTAAAACAACCAGAACACCACATCATTTATGAAATGAAGACCATGTGACATGAAAGAGTATTGGATTTAAAGAGTTTTATGGACATTCTGTTAATGTAAATCCAGTTTTCTTTACCATAAAGGATGTGACTGGAACTCCGAATCTGTTATCTCTTGCCTTCAGATAGAATTCATTAAATTGATATGCAGAGAAACTATATTTTACATTTCTAGGACTGAAGGCACCGTAATTTATTTGAAAGATGTTTATTCTCCAGTAGAGTCCTCTCTGCTCAGTTCTCCTGTTCTTTATGCCTCCCTGGCTAGGTCTGTGTCTGTAGCTTGGAGGAGACGGCTACTGTCCACCAATCTGGTTCATTAACATACTTCTAGCGATGGGTTTAGTGATGACGAGGAGGAAAAAGTCCTAACACTTAAAGCGCTCAGGACAGGAGTACGACTGGAGATGTGCACATACCATGTCTACATATTTCAAAACTAGAAACCAAACTATACCCAAAGCCTGGCCAGCTTCCTGCTTAGGAGCCCTGCAGTCTATTCCCTGGGACAAGAAGCAAGTGCTCCAGAAGCTACAGGAGGATACTCCACTGGGGACCAGCACTGCTTCCCAGGAACCAGCAGTGCTGTGGTTCTGCTGGGGTTGGTGGGAGCTGGGTCCATGCCCAGCACTCCTGGCAGGTCACTGGAACTGTCTGGATTCAGGATGGAACTATGGACCAAGTCAAGCTCCTGGAGAGCTGGGAAGGGGTTTTCCTCCACTACACCTCATTTTTTTGTCATGGGCTTTTCAAGTCATTCTAAGCACCTCTGAAAATGATACCACGGGAGCAGAAGAGAAAAGAGGGAGAGGCTGCGTGGTTATTTGGGGAAGTCAGTCTACCCAGACATGTCTAGTAGATAATTTATTGTTTCAGCTTTAAACAAAAGCAAAGGCAAAGGCTGTGATACTCTCCTCCTCTCCCGCCATCTGACACAACCATGCCCCAAGGCTCTCGGTCCGCAGTGCCACCTGGCCTGGGGGGCTTGTGCGGCCCATTCCTCCTTCTCCTTTAATTGTCCTTCACTCAATCAATCACCAAACCTTCCAGAAACTGTCTTGTGAGACTAAAAGGAGAAGGACAATCTTTGTGTTTTGGTGGGGCGGGGGCGGCTTCTGAAGCACAAGGCCCTGACCCCAAAGTCCACTCACTCCCTTTCCTTGAAGGGGTTGAAGGTAGGACTAGTCATGTGTCCTGCCCGTCAGGCTTGTGCTTCTGTCTGTACGCAGTTCTCACTGTGTCTGAAGCTTATCCATGAGATTCCAAATGAAAGCACAACATCCTGTCGTAGACAGAATACTGCCCCCTGCCACCCTCCCCTGCAAAATGTCCATGTCCTAGTCCCCCAGACACATGAATATACTACCTTACGTGGCAGAAGAATTTTTCAGACGTGATTAAGTTAAGGGTGTGGAGATGCGGATTATCGTGGATCATCCCCTTATTATTTTTTTAAATTGAAGTACAGTTGATGTGCAAAATTACATAACTCACAGGTGTACAATATAGTGATTCACCATCTTTAAAGGTTATACTGCATTTATAGTTATTATGTGGATCATCCAGGTATAAAAAAAGAGGGAAGCAGGAGAGGCAGAGGAGGAGAAGCAAAGGTCAGAGTGATGTGACTGCAGGCTTTGAAGGTAGCAGAGGGCCATGAGCCAAGGAATGCAGGTGGCCTCTAGAAGCTGGAAAAGGCCAGGAAGTGGATTCTCCCCTAGAGCCTCCAGAAGAAACCCAGCCCTGCCAACCAGTTTAGATTCCCGACCTCCAGAACTGTAAGATAATAAACTTGTGCTGGTTTAAGTCACTAAATTGTGGTAATTTGTTACAGAAGCAACAGGAAATGAATATACCCCCCTCCCAATCCATCTTAATCACCTGTTGCCTCCTTCAAATCATAGCCTCAACCCACTGCCTTTGGGATGCTTTTCCTTCTTTCTGACTAACTCACACCATTTCCCAGTTCCCACTAACACACACCACGGCTTCATATACTTGGATTGGGATTTTGAGAAGTCCCAGTGTACTCTACAGTGTTTTAGGCGAAAAGAGAACCGCTATGTAACAGATGTACCAGTGAGCCAGGCAGCCAGGCAGCTGTGCAGGGGACCCGGGGTGACAGGCCAGCCGTTGCCTTCTGAGGAAATTGCCTTGATTGGGAAACCTGATTAGTTAACTGTGTGCAGCTCTGTGTTGAGTCACTTCTTGCCGCCCCAAGTCTTGACCTAAGCCTTTACCAAGCATTTCACGTGTGCTGTAGCTGTGCTGCAGACTTGCAAGGGGAGTTAAATGACTGTGTTTGGGCCAAGGTGGTAAAGGGGAAGAGGCCCCTTTGAAGCCAGAGTGTGGGAGGCAACAGTGATAATTAATTTTCCCCGGGGGATGCTCACCTGCAGGGAAGAATCGGAAATACTTTTACTGAGAGAGAAATGCTGTGGCCATAAGGGTTTTAGAATGAAATTCCTTTATGATGTGAGTGTGCCTCTCTGTGCAAATTACTACTTTTCAACCCTAGGATCTGGGGACATGCAATAACAAAGTGGAGCTTAGGAGCTTGGTGACACTGGGGACGGACAACGCTAGGAAGAAGCAGAGGCAACCTATGTGGAGCTAGCTTCTTCACAGCTGGGTCATTGCTCCCATTATACCCAGCCAAGGGCTCAGTTACCTTTAGCACAGGTTCTGTAACAGTTAAACAGTAAACAGCATGTATATCTTTTGCTGTGTCCCACCATAATCATTAGGTGTTCAACAACTGCTCAACTCCTGTGTGCCAGAGAATATGCATAACCCTTTTGATCTGCTATAAAACAGAAGCAGTTTTACAAATTGCATTTCTTATGATGAGCTTAAAGTTCTTTTGAAATACCATGACCCCCTTCATAATGTGACCGTTGTCATACATGCTACACACCCAAATCTCGGCAGTTCTATCTGTAAGCACAACGAAGAACCAGTTTTTCAACACAATCAGAAAGCTGGCTTAAGCCTAGGAAAGATTTTGGTTATTTAAGTGATATTGGAATTCAAACTCTTATGCTAAAGCCAAATAGGTTTCTGTGGGTAGTCCAGTAGGTAGGACTTTGTAATTCACCAACTACCTACCAAGTAATTCCTCATCTTCAAAAGGAGGGACTGGAAAAGATAGTAAATGATGGTGGAGGTTATGGAGTGAGTGGTTGCTTTGGAATTGGTGGCAGTTGTGAGGATGTGATGACAGACTGAAGGTGATATTTGAGGTGGGAGGGGGTGTCTGCCACGAGAGAACAGAGTTGGGAAAAGAAGGTAGGAAATGGAGAGTCCACTCAGCAGGCAATGCTCTGCATCAGATCCACGTTTTGGAAGTGCAAATATTCTGGGAACGGTGTGGCAAGAGGAAAGAAGCAACAGCTATGTTCATTTTCTCCCATTCGCCCTCCTTTCTCCCTCCATCCACAACCCTTTACCACATTAGCTGGTTGGAAAATACAAAGCGATTAAAAAAGAATTGATAAATCAAAATTTGTTTTTCATTCAAGAAGTAGGTTCTATAAACGAATAGTCAAGTCGAATTTGTAAAGAAGCTTATGGACATAAGCTCACAGATGCTCAGTGTGTCCCCCTCATGTCACAGCACCCATCAGTCCTGTCCTCTGACTTATTGCAGACCCTTTGAGGGAGTCACTATTGCTGGCTAGACAGGCAGCCACGGTGGGTTCCTTCATTTCCTCAAGGCGTGGGGAAGGATTGGTTCCAACATGACTTCTTAACCACAGTTAATCTCTGATCTAGTAACTGAGTGACACCTTTTTGAAAGTGTTCAGTCTTTTTTGAATAACCCTGTATAGCTTCTTTGGATTTACACCCGTTTGCAGGCTACCATTGCATTCACTTGGTCTCTTCTAGTAGCATTCTGGTTTTGAAACTAAGAGCTAAACCTAGGTGTTTTAGTAACATGCAGTCGTTCTAAAAGGGATAGGAGCACTTATGAAAAAGAAGTCATTAAATTCTAGAAACATACATGGCACACGTAATTAGAGGGAGCTGCTCAGTTGTTTACAACTTGCATTGTGATTTGGAGCAAACTGAAAGGCTTCAGAAACAGGTCTTTTTACTTCTCTGAAATGTGTTTTGTATTACTGTGGGTTTACTGAAATCCTAAGAAGCTCTTAGTAATTTAATGCCAGCTAGGTGAAGAAGTCCGAGCACTTTTGTAGGCACCCATGTAAGAGAGTAGAGCAGCCACTAGAAGTCAATTTCATTATTCTCTTTTCTATTTCTCATTTTATTCCAGCCCAGGACATGGAATGTCTTGGTAGACTGAACAGCTGTGTATGTTGACTCAGAACTGAGAGACAAAATGTGTCCCTGTCTGAGATTTCTGAGAAAGTATTGTGATGAGATTTATTCAGATCACTTAGCAAGTATAAGAAGTGGGAAGTTTCATCATCAGTCCAGGAGCAATCATTTTTGAAATTGTCTGCACTTAGAGAATTAAAATGATAATCTTGACCTGGCTTGGGTACTTTTATTGAAAGCTCCGGCGTTTTATGTAGTGTCAACCTACTTTATATAATTTCCTTAGACTTAATTTTTCCTTTCAATTTGAAGTGCTCAGTCTGTTTTGTCATTTAAATTAGAGCCTCGTGATGAGAGTGGAATTATTTCTTAGTTTTATTGGATTTGGATTTTTTTTATGGCAGTCTTATTAGTCTTTCTAGAATGATTCTGCATAAGAGTTGCTTCTTTTTACCGTTTTTTCTTTATTGCCTGAAATAAATCAAGTATAGCTAAATATGTTTTCTCTCATTATATTAGTTTTGGCAATGTGTAATGGGTCAGTATTAAAAGAATTAAAGAATTAGTGGAAACGCTGCAGGTTTTTTGCGGGGGGAGAGGATGAATCGTTCGGGTTATCTATTCCCTTAAGACTTGTTAGAACCATATTAAGTTACCTAAGCATATTCCCTGGAATGGCCTGATATTTCATCACATTTGAAAGCATGTGTTTCCTTTCTAAAGCTGTAAGCCTTGATATTGCTGGGGCTGGAAATAAAAATTTCAAATGTCAAAAATTTCTCACACTGTATTTTCAAAGAGAACAGACTTCACTGATGTGAGTGGTTGATGCTTTAAAAGTTCTAAGCAAATGTTCACTTTCAACTGAAATTCTGTTCCATCTGCCTAGTGAATCCGTGTGAAGCACATCACCCTCAAGTTATAGTCATTCGTTCTTTGGTGTGGGTCCTCATATAAAAACCTGGGAAACGGGCCCCACCGAACAGCACGCCAAATAAACATCATTTAATAAGGTTGTAGGTTCCATTCCAATGTATTTCCCCAGGTCTTGGTGAAAGGTATATACTCCAAGCTTGCTAGGAGAACATCATTAGGGAGTGTGAGAGAGGAGTATATGACCAATCTAATCTCTTATTCCTATCTTGCAAAATCTTTTGATTCCTCTCTCAGTATTATAGTATGGAATTTCCAGCATCTCAACTTCACCTAATAGGGCCCAGCACTTAGTCCAAGTTTCCACCAATTATGGCAGCACACAATTGGAACCACTATCAATTATTACAGCTATCACATTAAATGCAACACACTCACTGAGAAAACTCCTAAGTAGAACTTCAGTCTGATGTAAAACTATGCTTTTCTTTCTTTGGTAGAGCACACTTTTTATCAGATTTTTCTCTTTACAAAGAGCAGAACACTCTTTGTATGCAGATTTCCAAGATTTTTGTCTAAAGAGGTTAGCAAAATCCTACATTTCCTTTTTTGCAGGTAAGCCCTTTCCTCCAGATTTTGACTTCAGAAGTGAGTACCCTCAGTCATGTTGGGGTCTGACTCCGGGTCTAGAAATCGTAGAGGTGACTGGAGAGGGGCATGAGAAGAATGGGGGTGCTGGTCATTATGTGTTTGCTCCTTCCCATTGGTTCTTTGTCTTCTCTGTCTGGCTCGGTGCATTTGCTGGCTGACCTCTGGGACTATGTCACCTGCCCTATGGCTTCTTACTGGTTTAGGTCAATGGGAAACAGAGGATCTTGGGCAGTGAAAGGGAAGATAGTTCAGAGTTTTTATTTTCCCTTCCTCTTTCTTCTTTTGCCAGGGTACTGGATGGGACTGTGTTCCTCTGTAACCACAGCTCCCATTGGGTGGCCATCTTGCTGGACAGCTCTCACTGGGTTCTGGTCACACGGCTCCCTTTACTTGCTCCTTTGGGCTTAGTGATGATAATGACTTCCAGCTGTTAGCACGGAACGCCTCCTCATTCCTTGTGTGTTCCTTAATCCTGCCTAGACCTTTGTAAATAGTTTTAAATTAAATTCTTTTCAGTTAAAACCCTTTGGTTATTCTATATGTTACCTGCAAGGACCCTATCTGATAAAATTAACTTTTCCTTTCCAGATACCTCCAACATCTAAGGCTATTTCATTCATATTTGTGCAACCAAATGGTAAAGGCCTCATCAGATGAGGAAAAGATGTTGCTTTGGCTACAAGGGGGTGTGGCTGGATGTTTGGAGTCTCCTAGTTCTCAAATCCTCCTAAATAGCTCCACTCCAATTCTTGGATCCCATCCTTTTCCACCATTGCTCTACATTGCGGTACGCGGGCCTCTCACTGTTGTGGCCTCTCCCGTTGCGGAGCACAGGCTCCGGACGCGCAGGCTCAGCGGCCATGGCTCACGGGCCCAGCCACTCCGCGGCATGTGGGATCCTCCCGGACCGGGGCACGAACCCGTGTGCCCTGCATCGGCAGGCGGACTCTCAACCACTGTGCCACCAAGGAAGCCCTGCTCTACATTTAACACGAACATCCTAGTGAATCTGTGAATTCAATCAGTGGAGTTTGTTTTTTAGGTACTTTAGCCTTATGTCTCTAATAGCTAAAATTTCTTTCAGCTCAGTCTGTGCTTTAAGATATATGGAGTAACTTGCCTTTGTTATTCTGTCTTTTAAACTGGCCAGACCCAAAAGAAGAGGCCATCCACCCCTCTACACAGAATTACTCACATCCTTTATATTGTTCCATGACAGTGAAAGGTTGGTCCTCCACAGCCTTGCCCTCAAAAAGCATTTCATTTTAAGTGATCCCAGGAGATACTTTAATGAACTGTTTCTCATGTCTGCCATGAGACACAAGATGCGCTTTCCTGAATACTAGAGGGATTTTTTTATTGCCTTCAGCCTGAATTGGGCCTGATGACCAATCCTAGATTTGCCCATTTCTTTAAGGGTCTGTTACTTGCAATTTCATTCTCTGGTATCAAAATATGTTTCAGTCAGCATACTTGATTTTAAGCAACAGAAATTGCCTTTAGATAGTTTAAACCAGAAAAGAAAGTTTTAGAAGGATGATGAGTAACTTATAGATTCCACTCAAAAATGGACAGAAACTAATTGGAGAGTCTAGAAAATAAGAAAATTAGTTAAAGTCATGCCAAAGCAATAGTCTGGTTAGGATTCTACCATGGGACCATGCCATGGTAACCGTTGATGGCCTCCCTGTGTCGCTGAGGCTGTGAATAATTTCTCGACAGTTCTTGCATATTCAGGTCACTTTCTCAGATTGCAAGTGTCAAAATTTCACATTGGAGCATCTGATAGACTAAGTCTAAGCTCTAGCTGCTAGTGAATGAGTATGAGCCTGGGCCTTGCCTCCAGCTAATGTTCCCACAAATGGGAATTCTTGCTAACTTAAAGGAGTGCTCAGATGCTGGTTAGCTAAAAGTCAAGACAAAACCCGAATGAGGCAATCACTGTCTAACATACCCATCCTGCCTTCTTGACTTTGTGGATGACTAGAGTCCCTTTGCGGGGCCAGTGTTGGAAGAGCAGTCAAGCAGACTGGGTATAATTATTGGCCATGGTGACTCAAATATGGAAGTCATGGCTACTCAAATTGGTGATGGTTTGAATTTTCTTTTTAAATAAATTTATTTATTTTTGGCTGCGTTGGGTCCTTGTCACTTCACGCGGGCTTCCTCTAGTTGCGGCAAGTCGGGGCTACTCTTCGTTGTGGTGCACGGGCTTCTCATTGCGATGGCTTCTCTTGTTGTGGAGCACGGGCTCTAGGCGCGCGGGCTTCAGTAGTCATGTCACACGGGCTTAGTTGCTCCACGGCATGTGGGATCTTCCTGGACCAGGGCTCGAACCCGTGTCCCCTGCATCGGATTCTTAACCACTGCGCCACCAGGGAAGCCCAGTGATGGCTTGAATATTGTGATGGACATCATTTATGCTCTAAACTGCTCCTCTCCCTTTCCTCCTTCTCCCTAATATCCCAACTTGTCACAAAGCTTTGTTGATTTGTATTTCCTACTACCATAGAGATTTGATAATTTTATTTTTTATTATTTGTAGTTTTGGCTGATTAGTCAAATCACTAAGTGCCATACCTAGTGTCAAACATTAATAAAGTAGCTCTGAGACTAGGTGAAGGGAAAGAATGTTCTTGTTACTTTTACCATGTCTTTTTTAAATTGATACAGTTTCTTTTTCTCTGTGTCAACTTTTGTTTCTCTGAGACCATCAAAATTTAAAAATTGTATATTTTGTGTTTATTTTGCTGCAGATAATTTCTTCCATTTTGATAAAACTGACTATGTAGCCAAGGATGTAATGTTTTGATTCTCATCATTAAATTAATACCATTTTTTTAATAAATAGGGGTATATTTATGATTTCTTCTGGCATTTTACTAACTCATTATCTATAAATTGTAGTTTTCACATATAATAAGCTCTTATTACTCGGGTAAGTGAAGATTTATAAAAAGTTTATATTTCTGTGGAAGCCTTCCTTTTTTGGAACTATAAACCCTGTGGATTGCCCTAGAAGATCCCAGCATTGTTACTGGTAAACATAGCTTTATCTTCACTGTTGAGGCCTGGTTTTACCTCATGATCCAGGTATGGAAAAAAGTAAACAATGTTGAGTAGCTACTATTTCTCAATTAAAAGAACAGGGGGTAATATTCGGGGATGTTCTGAGTGGGTCATAGAGAATATTCAGGAGACATGAAGTTAAAATATCATGTTGGTGTCTGGCTTTCTCTGTCCACCCCCAACCTATAAAATAGCTAGGAAAAACCTCTCTTACTGCAACACCCCCATGAAGGGGGTATGAGTGCGAAGTTAACTCCTTTTTGCTGTGTCTTTGTATCATATCTTCTCCCTTCTTCACCAGATGCTGTGTCATATGGCATGTATATGGTTACAAAGGCCTCATTCCCAATCCCAGAGAGAACAACTTGACTCTTGACTTACATGTTGTCAAATAGCCAATTAAATAAGATTCTCCATTTTTCAAGTAGTGTTAGGGTGGTGTCTAGATAAAATGTCTGTCATCATATCACACTGGCACATCTGTTGACTAGCTTTAACTGAGTCTAAAATTTTAATATGGTTAGAACAGCAGATTTGGAATGAGATGAAAAACAAGGCAGGCAGCTCAAGGAGCCTCTATAGTTTTTTATTACTTATGGTATTAGTTTTAAAAAAATGACAGCTATAGTTCAGACAGGTCCTTCATATTTAAAAAGGAAGTCTTAAAGTATCAGTTAATTTTAATGAGCAGGCTCTCTACTGATATGTATATATATATCCCTAAAGACATTCCAACTATACTTATCAACATCTGGAAGCAGTGTTGGCCAAACCGCATGCTTAGTCTCTAACTTCAAAAAACATTTTTTGAACAGAATCTTTTGTAAATTCTGAGAGGAAGCTGTGAATAGTTACCAGAAAAGTAGACTTTTCAATATATTATAATGTCTGAGTTATTAGGGAGTCAGATGCCTGAAACTCAACTCTAGAGCAATTTGGAGTTTAGAAAAAAAGAGAAAAATACCAGCAAGAATGTGAATAAATTAGAAGAGCTGAATATGCTATTGTACTCACTGAAAAGCCTTTCTTTTCTTCCTTTCTTTCTTCCTTCCTTCCTTCCTTTCTTTCTTTCTTGCTTTCTTTCTCTCTCTCTCTTCCTTCCTTCCTTCCTTCCTTCCTTCCTCCCTCCCTCCCTCCCTCCCTCCCTCCCTTTCTTCCTTCCTTTCTTTCTCTCTCTCTCCTTCTGTCTTTCTCTCTCCCTCCCTCCTTCCCTCCCTCTTTGTTCTTCGTCTCTCTCTTTCTTTTTTTAGGCTAAAATTTTAGTAGCTTCGTAACTAGCTCACACTCCAAAAGATGAGGTTGATTTATCCTTTGATAAATCAGAATAATGGGAAACTTTTATTGACAAGCAAAAACTTTTAAAATCCAGCTCTGTAGGCTGAAAGGCATAGGAGAAGTGAATGGAAAAGAGAAGAGATAAAGAAAGGAAAAAGAAAAAATATGCTTTAGAGGAAGGACAGCACAGCAAAAGTGACACATACTAGCAGACAGGAGCTGAGAATAGAGTGGTAAGAAATAGATAATGCAAAACTGTGACATTCATGATGTATACCAGACTCCATGAATTCACTCGTTTATTCATTCAAACCACATTTACTGAGTTAATCATCTATGTCTGGCATTAGGAAAATCTTGGTTGGTTCAAAGGTGGACGAATACTATCCCTGTCTCTGTCCTCCAGACACTGATTGATGGGTGAGGGTGGGAGAGTGTGGACACATGTTATAGGTGCGATGATGCTATATGCATGCAAATGATACAGTGGGAGCACAAAGGAGGAACTTATCACTTTTCCTTGGAAAAGTTCATCCAGGGAGGGTGGGAATCACTTACAACGGTGTGAAATTCATCTGTAAAGGCTATCTCAGTGCTGTGCCATCTGGTGAACCACTGGTGAATAACAAGCCAGTCATACAGAGTGAAGTCAGTCAGAAAGAGAAAGACAAATACCGTATGCTAACACATATATATGGAATTTAAGAAAAAAAAATGTCATGAAGAACCTAGGGGTAAGACAGGAATAAAGACACAGACCTACTAGAGAATGGACTTGAGGATATGGGGAGGGGGAAGGGTAAGCTGTGACAAAGCGAGAGAGAGGCATGGACATATATACACTACCAAATGTAAGGTAGATAGCTAGTGGGAAGCAGCCAATAGCACAGGGAGATCAGCTCGGTGCTTTGTGACCGCCTGGAGGGGTGGGATAGGGAGGGTGGGAGGGAGGGAGACGCAAGAGGGAAGAGATATGGGAACATGTGTATATGTATAACTGATTCACTTTGTTATAAAGCAGAAACTAACACACCATTGTAAAGCAATTATACTCCAATAAAGATGTAAAAAAAAAAAGATGGCATTGATTCTAAAATTTAAAATTGCAAGATAGAATGTTTCCTCATTAAATTCATCCATCATTCAGTCAGCGTTGATGAATAGGAGAATATCCAAAAGACCCTAGGTTTAAATTTGTTTGCATTATGGAATTCATATTTTCAGCTAATGATCCAGGGCTCAATAGTTCTCTCTCTTGGAGGTTCACCTTACCTGTCCCAGAAATTTTCTGTGGATGGGGAGATACGTTTTTTTTCTGGTAATTGACAATGTAGGTCAGAGTGTTTGTGAGAACTACTCTGCAAACGGGAATCGTTGCAGCATATAAATTCAAGCTATTATTATTATTGCTATTATCTCTGCCTACTAATGACCTGAAGACCAGTTCATCCACTAAAACCTAACTTAACTGAGATTACAAGGAATGTATAACCTTATCTACTAGCTCTCTTTCTTTTTTTTAAATTTCCTGTTAATGTTTACATGGTCAAACGTATCAGGTATAAAATTATAACATACGGATAAATAGGTTACACATATAAAAAGTGGTTCTCTCTGGATCATTCTACATTTATTTGGAAGAACTGGGGAGAAATTATAGGAAATTCAGGTATGAATTAATTTTAGTTTATTTAAAATTAATTAAAGAAAGAAAACTCTAAGTCATAAAATAAGTGCCTTTGGAGGTTAATTTTGGTTAAATGAATTAACAATTGTGTTGTCATATAAAAGAAAATAAGAAACAATCAAATTCTTTGAAAATTTTTAAGGAAAAAATGCATAAAGACTCCAATTTAGAGATTTAAAACACAAATATAAGCTTCCTAACTAAAACGAAAAGAGAAGAAATTCCTCTTTTCCTGAGAATGTGATAATGCCTTAATAAGCAACAACCCTCCAAATATTCTAAAATTTCAGAAAAAGACCCCTGAAAAATACAAATATCTCTGATATTCAGATAATGACAAACCACAGAATAGACTGAAATAAATGTGCTAGTACTTAAAATCGGTTGAAAATCACCATTAGATTCATTACAAAATTTTAGAGAACGTAGGAAGATGCACTGATGTTTTCTAAGATGTTGATATCTTAGAGACACTTCACATTAAGAGGTATTGCTAGTTACTGGACATAATAAAACAGAATTATTCTAAAATCTTTCCAGTAATAAAATTGGAAATACTATACTGATACTAGAATTTATAATTTTCAAAGATGCTGCAGCTATGTTTTCCCACAGTGAAATCCTTGATAAGAGAAATATCCAAAATCATGGCCTATAGAAATTATTCAAGACATGCATTATTATGCTAAGCAATAGAAATAAAATTATCCGTGTCAAGCTGCAGCATACTGGCATTAATTAATTTGATATTACAGTATCTTTCTCTCTCTTTCTATTTTAAAAGTTAGGCCTTAGCTGTAGTAGTTTTGCTGTTTTACAAGTATAATGAAGTTCGATAAGTTAGACATTAAAATATGTGTTTGACCAGCAGAACTCCATTCTGAGCTGAAAATAGTTGATTTATAAACAATATTAATGGAACACTGCTGTTTCATTATGCTAATTTAATAAGGAAAACAAAATAAGGAGTCACTAAAATGGTGACTGTTGGGGAATTAAGAAATTCACATTAGCTGCTCAGATAGCCAGATTTATCAGTATATTTTAAGATAAAATATTTCCTTAGTGCTTATGTAAATATGGATTTTCTTCATCCTTATAGTTCATTATCTCTCTACAAAGAAGTAAAACAAAACCAAAATTCTAATAAGACATGTTTGCTAAATACATATACATTTTTTACAGGGTGGTACAGCCTGCTATGGTTAAATATTTTAAGCAAGAACTAGTATTTAAAGCTTGAAAATTCTGAAAGGACATTCCTCATTTTACTCCTTGTCACTTATTTTCATTTAAGCAAGTCTACATGCCTTTGAACCCTAAAGGTAAAGAAAATAGAATAGGATCTCAGAATCCTCCTTAAATTGATAGAGGTCAAGATATGGTTAGCTGGTGGGGAGCCCACAGTACTTGGATGGAGATGAGTTTGCTGGTTTACCCACTAGCGAGAGTGGAAGATTTACCTTGACTCAATTGCAAGTGGATAAAAGCAGAACCATTGCTATGACCTAGAAGTTGGGGACAGTGTAAACGCATTGACATGGAAGCCCATTCAGAAACATTTCCTGTGGATGATGGGAGGACTAGCCTTATCATACTCCTGCTTACTGATCCACATCTGCTGGAATGTGGACAGGCTGGCCAGAATGGAGCCCCCAATCCAAACGGAGTACTTCCGCTCCGGGGGGAAGCTATGATCTTGGTTTTCACGGTGCTGGGTGCCAGGGCTACAATTTCCTTCTGCATCCGGTCAACAGTGCCAGGGTACATAGTGCTGCCTCCAGAGCGCATGGTGTTGGCATACAGATCCTTGCGAATATCCACATCGCACTTCATGACAGAGTTGAACGTTGTCTCATGGATCCCACTGGACTCAGTGCCCAGAAAGGAGGGCTGGAAAATGGCTTCAGGGCATTGAAAGCGTTCATTCGTAGTGGTGATCACCTGCCCATCGGGAAGCTCGTAGCTTCTCCCCAGTGAGGAGGATGAAGCAGCACTGACCATTTCTTGCTCAAAGTCCAGGGCCACGTAGCAGAGCTTCTCTGTGACATCGCGAACAATCTCCCGCTTGGCTGTGGTGGTGAAGTTGTAGCCTCGTTCTGTTAGGATCTTCAGGAGGTCTCTGCCGGCCAGATCCTGACGAAGAATGGCATGGGGCAGGGCATAGCCTTCGTAGGTGGGCACAGTGTGATTGACCCCATCTCCGGAATCCGTCATGATGCCTGGGGTCCAGCCTGGATAGCCACATACGTGGCAGGTGTGTTGGAAGCCTTGAACATGATCTGAGTCTTCTCCTGGTTGATCTTGGGGCTGAGGGATGCCTTGGTGAGGGGGATGGGATGCTCATCCAGTGCCCCGCAGAGCCCGTTGTAGAAAGCATGGTGCCAGATCTTCTCCATATGGTCCCAGTTGGTGACCACTCCGTGCTCAGTGGGATACTTCAGGGTCATGATGCCTCTCTTGCTCTGGGCCTCATCCCCCATGTCGCAGTCCTTCTGGCCTATGCCTACCATGACCCCGTGGTGCCGGGGTGCCCTACCATGGAGAACACAGCTCGGGGGGCGTCGTCACCGCCAAAGCCTGCTTTGCACACCCCTGACCCATTAGCCACCACCAAGGCAGACAGCTTGTCGTCAGTCATAGTGCTGACCAGAATCTTCCAGATGAGTGAACAGAAGTTAAATATAGAGTAAGTACCAGACTCTGGTGGGCAAGAGAGAGAATGAACAGGCTGAAAACACTTCAGAGCTGCCTTCAAAGAGGGGAGCCTGTGCTGTGATGACAGGTATTTAAAGGTACACATTGGCACCACCCATGTCCTATTCCAACAGTTCTCAGCATTTCTGGGTGGGGTTGCCTCTGAGGTATTAATAATAATGATGATGATACAAATCATTAGTAGACCTTCCTTCATAAGGAGAGAATTGCCTACCAAATGGCCAAATCTCAGGTTACTGTAGTTAGGCAACCCACACATGGCTGTCAGCCTGCTTTGGTGCAGTGTCTAGATAACTATGATGATGCAATGGGGGATATAAAAGCAAGATGAAAGGAAGCTAGTGTGAGCTATGGGTAACACTGCCAAAAGGGCCACTGCCTCCCCGATTTACCTTCCGGGTCTATTTTCTCTAACTAGCTTTGACTTTTCATTCTTAATGTATTGTTCTTATGAGTTTGACTTTGCAAACTTTACTTTTTCAAGATTTTTTTTTTCCCATCAGATTTCTAACCCCACAGGATATCATCATGATAGAAACTGTTTTAATGAATGAAAATAATGAACGGCCAAGAGAGGCCTGACAGCTGTAATTATAATGCATTTGTATCGTGTAAAATTTAGGATATTTAACAGACTTCTAAGCCATTAGAGATCAAGAAAAATCAATAAAGTAAACCACTACATGTTTTCTTTTCTGATGTAAATTTCTAATAACCAGATTTCGTTAGCATTACTCTGGGTGGACATGGTTCATAGAACTAGGTTTATTGTGTCCATGTTGATTTCACAGAGGCCGATTGCTCAGCCATCTTGTGGGACTTATTAAAGTGCAGATTATAAAAATTGTATTTATTTATTTGCAATAACTCTTGAGTTATACAGCAATGAATATAGTTCAGCGATAAGGTAAATTTTAAAGTAATGTATTTGCACTGATATTTAAAACGGTTTGATCTTCAAGATTCATATACTGTGTTATAACATCAAACGTATCTGTAATTGTTCACATGTACACAATTGAAATAGTAAGTACTCTATTAGCTTTCCTTCAATTTTAGGTTATATTACCTACCCCTGATCATTTCATAGGAAGAGTATGTCTGAGTTTTAGTTTTAATATAGAAATATAGACAACCTGGTAATATGTGTACCATGATAAAATGTAGGATATTAGTAATGTCTTACAAAGAAAGAACAATTAAGGGAGTTCATTACTTTGTTCCTATACGTATTAGGTAAATAAGACATAATCTCCCCTGTCAGCTCTTCTAAAGCAAATAAATTTTTCATGCCCATGTCTGAGTTCTCCAAAACCTTCCTTTTGGTTAATTAATTAATCAACTAAATAATGGTCATTTTGTAAGAGGTAGTAGCAGCCCTACAGTACTGGACATATGTGTATCCTGCAGTTGCAAGCTAGAACCAGGCAGTGTCTTTGCCCATGAGCTTCCTGGAGAGTCATGGTAACACCAAGCTGTGAGTGTCTAACCCTCTTCTTTGTCTACAAGTTGATATAGAATTATTTTTCTCTGGATTTTTCCGGTGCTTTACCCTATAATGTGACTTTAAAACCTTCCTTCTGACAACCAGTCATGAAAAAATGTCTGCTTCACTACAAAATCCATAGCTTTGCTTTTTTTTTTTCCCACTAGGACTATCTTTTCCCTTAATTTTTTCTGTAACTGCAAAATCATTTCCTCCGTCAACAGAATTGAAGAACTTCACCCTCAGACCTTCACACTGAATGGTTCTGTGTACTTCCTTTTCTTGTAGCACAACAAAGCTTTTGATTAAAACAATATTTTATTGCTATAGGATGGTGCTTCTGGAAATGTCTTTTTCTTTTTTAGACCTGTTACAAACTACATGCACATCCTACAAGACTGAAAAAAAACCCCAAAAACAAAAAACCAAAACCCCACAACATTGCATTTAGCATCAGTTCCTATTTATGAATCTCTAGTGTGGAATATAAAACAAAGCCATGTTGATATAGGAGCCCATATGACACCAAGAACAACCTTTAGAGTCTACATTTATGATAGCACTCTTCTTAGAATTGCCTTTGAACTGAGAGCTGGATGGTAATGAGTCCACACAGCATAATTGATGCCTTGAGAGTGAGGCTGATGTGTGCTTTTGCTAGAAGACCTTCTAACCCCTGTTTAATTTTGATGTCCCAAGAGAAATTTTCATCAATTCTGTATTCTTAAAATAAGACTAAGTTCTTTTAATTAACCCCCAACAATACAAGAGGAACATATCATAATTCAACAGCCATTTAAAAATATCATCTGTGGGACTGGTTAAATTTTTTAAAAGTAGCAAGAATTTGTACGAGTGAAACATAGGAAGATGGGTTTACGAAGACTAGGCTCTGGGAGGCTGTGCCTGAAGGTAAGGATTTCATAGCCAACTGGAATTTACATACGTTTAGTTAGTTACCTAAACCTAAATCCTATGGGGGCCTTTATGATTAACTTTTGGAAGCCCAGAATATTATTTTCTTTTACATTTGGCCTAGTTTGACTATCACGCAGCTATACAAAACCCCAAGGAGGGCATGGGGTGTGGGATTATACGTAAGGACAATTAGCGAAGGTGACTTGGAGCAGTGCCCTACTCCCCATCACAAGCTCCTTATCACCTTGCCTTTTCCAAGTAACCTTCTAGTGATTAAATCCACAAATACTTATTAAACATCTCCCATGTGCTGGGCTCTGGTGATGTACTGGTGAATAGAACACAGCCCTTATTTTTAAGGGGTTAAATGCCTGGTGGGTGAATGTCACCCCTCAGCAGGCTGACATGTGGTCACTCTGCACTGATGCAAGAGTAGCCAGCTTGTGTTCTGATGGGGTATGGCCTGGGCTGCACCAGGCTTGCGCCATATTTTGAATATAATTCCCCAGTACACAGATAATCATGGTTGATGTATAGAGAGAAGGAGCATGGGGTGATATGAAGGAGGAGGGAGAAGCCCTTGAAGCTGGGATGAGGGGCAGGGGAAGGGCGAGGCTAGGGAAGAGGACCCCTGAGCTGAGTCTCAGGATGAACAGGAGGCTGCTGGCGGTCAGTGGAGGAAATATCGCAGGTGTGAATGCAACCAACTTGGAAAAAAATCAGAGAATCAAAAATGTATTTGGAACTAGGTATCTACCCAAGTGTCAGTAAGGGTTTGGGATGGGAGTCTGGGTCCCTTTAGGCATGAGAGAACTCTAGAATTGGATGTAACTTTCCCTCTGTGCACAGAAGATTTGACTAGGGGCCCCTTGGCCATGTGTCCATAGAGGCCAAGTCTCAGTGATCATCTTCTGTCCCCAGACTCTCATCTCTTAACCAAACTGCTGAGACAGAGTTTTAATGAGGTCCCTTTCTGCTACCACCCTAGGGATTCAATTTAGAACTTGAGGCCAGCTACTTTCCTCCTTGCTCTTTACTTGTTTCTTTCCTTGTGCCCCACTCTCTTTTGTCCTTTGTAGGTTTTGCACACATATATACACCTCTTCCACTGTGTAGACTGCTCTGAGACTCCCCTTCAGCTGTACTCTGCTCTTAGTGGAGATATGATACATGTTTAATAAACAAATACATGGATGGGTAGGTAGTGAGATTTTTTCATGACACACGCTGATCTATTCATTGATAGATTGATATAGCTGACCACTTTTGAAAAATTAAGAACTGCTTTATTTTATAGTTAAATACTGTCTAATATTTACATCTCATATTGATAAAGTGGCTTGAGAACTATAATTGTTCACTCAGGAGAAGACTCTAACATATAGCTTTAATAATTTCTTATGATAAATCCGCCAGAATCAATTACTACTAATAATTATAGTGATTTTCTGTTTATTTGTTTTAATATATAATATTTTATAAAAACATATGAAAAATTTATAAGTACAACCACTCCCTCAAATAAAACCCGACTTACCTGTTTTTTTTTAAATTAATTTTTATTGGAGTAGAGTTGATTTACAGTGTTGGGTTGGTTTCTGCTGTGCAGCAAAGTGAATCAGTTATACATATATATATATATATATATATGTCCACTCTTTTTTAGATTCTTTTCCCATGTAGGTCATTACAGAGTATTGAGAAGAGTTCCCTGTGCTATACAATAGGTGTTTATTAGTTACCTATTTTATGTACAGTAGTGTGTATATCTGACTCACCTGTTTTTTAAGGCAGGCGTGGGCAAGAGGGAGGAAGAAGTGGTATTTTGAAGTGAGGTGAGGTGCCACGTGGTCAGTTCCAGGAAGCACTTGGAAGGATAATTGGGGTGTAAGAATTGTTTTAGTGGTGCAGCTACCACAGCTCCCAGCCCCCAGCCTGTGCTGGCCTACTTTCTGTGAGGAAGACCAGTGTTCAGTCCACGGGGTGATAGGGCTCCCCACTGATGTTTAACAGTACTGGAAATGAATTTTATGGCATTTCTTCCTAACTTTTAACATTAAAGTATGCCATAGATCAGCTTTTAGCTAGTTCGATTGACTTGTAAACAAAGTTGTTAAGAGGAGGAATGGATTCCTGTGTGCAGTAGGTGAACCTTGGAATATATCTTGACTCTAAGGAAAGAGGAGGAGAAGCAGGGGAGGAAGGTTGTGCAAATGGAAATGTCAATATTCACAGCAGCTTGGCCACTGCTGATGTGAAGCAGATATTATCCAAGACTGAGGCAAGCTCCAAGCTGTATTGTGATTCTGAAAGGTGGAGAGAGCAACAACAAAAATTGTGAATACTGATCACTTAGTGTGTGCCCATCTCTTTGCTAAATGTTTTCCTTGCACACACCAGTTCTTTAATCATCATGACAGTCCTCACAAGGTACCCATCTTAGAAGGATTAAACTGAAGCTTAATGAGAAAAGTGACCAAAGATACACAGAGTGATAGCGGCAGTGTCCAGCAGATCAATTCCAGAGCTTTGCCTGGAGATGGGCTTAAAGAAAGGGTGCAGGGCATCTGACTGGCAAGCAGTGAGAGAGGCAGCCAACTAGGACTATGCCTGTGAAGACTTTGTATTCCCTGTTGGGAAACATCATCTTAAAGTGTCCAAATACCATCTTAGAGCGAAGGCCAGGTTGAATATTGAAGTCAAAAGAAAACCAAATAAAATTCTTGAGAATTTTAGCAGGTTCTTCCATGTTATTGATTGGAATTTCAAGACCTTTCATTCTCTAAGTGGAGAAAAAGAAATGGTGACTTAATGCCTGGACTGAGAAAGAATCTATTATCTAAAATAAGAAAATAGCATAAGAGTGATTTCAGGAGGGAATAGTAGGATGGGCTACTAAAAAGCAAAAACTAAATCATTATGGTAAATGAATGCTTTGGATTGCAGCCATGTGGGAAGTGAAGTCCTCCAGGTGTCCGTCTTCAGACCCCAAATGGCATTGTCTCCAAATATCTAGATTTGACCATGACATGCCAAGGGTGAATAGTAGAAAGTGTGGCAAGGACTTTCTACTTTCAAGGGATTTAGGAAGCGTGGTGAGCACGGGAGAGCCTGGGGTAATTGAATCCATCTCACGGTCTCTGAAGCAGGCCAAGAGTAGAAGTCAACCAAAACGGTTAGGAACTACAGATTATAGAGGTGAAGGTGGCAAAACTTGAGAATAATAAAATGTTAGGTCAAAATAAAGACCTTAATGATCAGACCATCTTAAGAATATGAGCTGGAGTCAGGGATAATTCATTTGGGAGCTGAGATAATTCACTGAGTGTGAGGGGACCCAGGGCCTGAAAGGACTTGAAGGGAAGAACTTAACAGACAGAGAGGAAACCACTCTGAATGTAGGTATGATCTGACACAGGCTGGGGCTGGAGAGATCACGGGTCCTTAAGGCTAATTTACTGAGTCCAGTCTTTCATTAAAACTCAAACAACAAAACATGAAAAAAGCCTTTCAGCCACCAAGTTTTGTTTGCTGTTTCTTCTTCATTCTGGGGAGACTGGCTTTGTGACTGCTCAAGTATCATGCCTGATTTCTTGCACATTTTCATTAAGATCATCTATGAGTCCTTGTTTACACAACGGGATTATGATTGTCAAATGCTGGAACACAGCAGTCTCTCTTCTCTGAAAGAGTGTTTGCTGCTCTGGGAATGTGCTGCCCAGGGTCAAGTATATAGAAGGGGAAGACCCAGGACGAGAAGGCTAACTTGGGGTTTGGAGGCAACGTAACTTACTTTCCAGGGGAAAACTTTGACTGGTAGGATATGACTCAATGTAGTTTATTCTTTCTTAAGTCAAGGGAAGTAGTCTTTCTGGGGAATCTCAGGAGACACAGCTAGGGAATCATTTCTGGTAGTTGGGACTAGTAAGTCCTCCTGAGGGTTTTCTTAGTTATCTTTTTGCTGATGGCACGACAACACATTATCTGTTGACAGGAATGGGCAAGGAGACCCTTTGGGGTAGAGTTTAGGAGAGGAGGGGACAGAACTTACAGAGAAGGTAGGAAATCTAGAAGAAAGTGAGGGCAGTGGAATATCAGAATTACACCTGCCTGTTGATGGTTTCTCTTCCTTTAGTTATGTCACGAGGTCCAGGAAAAATAACACTGAAGAAGCTACAGAAAAGACAGTCCTAGTATTTGCTGCAGGATCTGGATTGCTCATCGGGGCCAGCCCTCGGTGTAATGCAAAGCATGCAGACAGGGCACAACTTCTTTGGTCCACATAGTGTTCTACAAAGGTTTTTTAAATTTTTAGTTTAAATATTTGCAAAATAAGTAGATTCCTGAATTCCTACTTCTCTTGGAAAAAAAAAAGGAAGATCAAGCAACATTGGACCTCATTCCCAAACTACAGCTGAATAGCAGCTACACCCTTTAGCAGGGGTGCGAGTTCTCCTTTCCCCCTTGACCCCCATGTTCCTGTGGCGTTGCTCCCACCCAACTTCATCCATGCTCCATGTAGGCATGTGAGTTTAATATGTTCTGAGAAGAGGAGCATGTGTTTTGGAGGGGTGGGGAGGGAAAAAGACAGATGGAAGCCTGTGTTCTGGGATCCTTTGTTGTTCTGGGGATGAGCTGGTATTCACAAGAGAGAAAAAATACTATGGGGCTGAATTTCTTTAATTACATGACAACTGTCCAGTGTAATACTTAGTCTTTAGGAGTTTAAAAAGGAATTCAGTTTGAAATATGGTAAAGGCAAGAAGGGAAGTTCTGTTCTTCATTGTTATATTGAGTTTGGGATATGGTAGAATGGGTTTGTTTTACAGAAGGAAGGATTTTAACTAAACAATTAGAAGAAAATTGCTGAGAATATAATGCATTACAACTCTGTTTTTTGGTTCACTGTCTCTGTTGCTGCTTTGAAGAGAAAATTAAGAGGTTTAGTGCCTCCAATTTTCTCCTGTTCTGGTTGGACAGGTTGAAAAAGAATGGACTGAGTTTTTAAATGGTGTTATCTCATTCTGGACATTTTTTCTTCCTCTTTCAAGCAGGAATTCTGTCCTTATGAGGGAAATGAATGTGTTTTCACTTCTTCAGATCCCTTTCCTCTGAAACTATGAGTTCTTTGAAAAAGGGCACCCAAAGATGCCACAATATAAGAATTTGCCCAAGGAAAGCATTGGTTGAAGCATTCAGAGCAAGTCCTCCTTTTGTTACATCCAGCTATAAATGGAATTTGGGTCAAACTTAGTAGAGTATCTGAAATAGACTTTGGGATTGAAATAAAAGAAGAAAAATTATTTTGGTGGTATCGCTGGTAAACATTGATGATATTTTCAGTTCTAACCAAAAAGGAAAGAAGAAGTGCTTCAGGTTAGATAGAAGGTTAATTAGAAGTACTGTGTGGGACATAAAAATGCAAAAGAATTCAGGAATATTAACCCAAGGGCAGCTTTGCCAAAGGAAGTAAAGTGACTGAGGAGAGATATAAAGCAGAATTTTATTTATTTTATGTAAATCAAACATTCATTTGCGGAAATGAAAGGCTAGCATATGACTCACACGTGAACCTGTCACTCCTTGCTCTAAAACTTTGGGTGACTCCCATTCGCTGTGGAACAAAGTCCAAACAGCTTAGTATAGACTTTAGGGCCCTGTATTATCTGGCTCCAATCTACTTCCCAAGCCTGGTATTTCCCGTCCTCTCTTCCCCCATCCAGGAATCTTATGTTTCAGGCTTCTGGACTAGTTGCTACTCCCATTCCCTTGGACTCGCTGATATTGGTTACTCCACTGGGAATGTCCTTTCCATCTTCTCTGTCCTTTGGCCTTCCATCAGTCTCAGATGCTCTCCAGTTTCCGCAGAAGGAATTAATCTCTTGCCTTTCTCAATCCTACAGCACTTAGCTTATATTCTTGTTGTGGTTCTTATCCCTTTCTGTTTTATGTTATTTTGTACATTGTTGTCTCCCTCACTATACTCTCTAGATCGTGCCCACATTTTATTTCTAACAGTGCCTACCACAGGGTCTTGCAAATTTAGTTGTTTAATCATTGGGTATTGACCTGTACTTACAATGTTTATTTTTAAACGGATACTTGATTGATTGGGTTATGATAACATTCCAACATGTTCTGTGTATAAGTTCTAATTGAACACATCCAATACCAAACTCATCAGCTTCTCCAATATGCTCTGTTTATACCAGTGACGTCAAAATTTTCAAAACCATTCAATTTTCTAATTTGGGGGTCATTTTTGACTTAACCATTTTATTCTTTATTTTTTTTTTAAATATAATGTGGTACGACATCAAATTCTATTGGGTATTCTTTGAAATAATTTCTATTTTCTTATTTCTGCCCCTATTTGCTCTTAGTTCAGGCCTGGGTCACTTCACGGTTAGCTAAGTTCCAGAGTACTTTGCTGAATAACTCTTCCAACACCAAACCCTTCTGAAGACCACTGCCCGCGAACTCTTAAATCATGTATACTGAAATCTCCCGGGCTCCAAATTTGCTACCACATAAACTCTCAACTTCTCTGCCCTGCTCTGGTTCTACAGTAACTATCCAGACATAGTGGTTAAGCACACAGCTCCAGAAGCTGGCAGTGCTAGGCTCATCCCCACACTTAGGTCTGTAAACTGGGGCATTTCAGAACTTCCCAACGTCTCAGTTTCCTCTTCTCTAAGCTGAAGATAAGTGTATCTACTGCATAAAGTTGTCTTTGGTTTGGCAAGAGATGATACCTATAAAGCGTTTAGCAGAGTGCGTAGTAAGAGCAAGAGTGCGGTAGGTGTGGGCAACTATCATTACTGCAAAGGAGGTGAAGCGCAGGCAGCAGAACAGCCCTGGCAAGGGCCCTAATGGGGACTGAGCAGACCCTTTGTATGGGGCAGGAGTCTATGTATAGTGCTAAGCAAAGGAAGTTAGGGATAGCTAAAGGGAGGTGGACAATTGGTGAAAGACCCTGAAGCCAATACTGAGTGGTTTGAATTCCATAAGCCGGGTAGGAATTGGTCATCCTGTGTCAGGGGTGGCTACAGTGAGTAGAGGTGGAAACTAAACTGTTTCTCAGGATTCATTGATTTAGACAGTGTACAATCGTAGAAAAAGGCAAGAGGAGTCTCTTACTGATCTAGATGCAGTGCTTTCGTACTGCTGGGGGGTTCTGTTTGCACCTTTGAGCCCGTGTTGGCTTGATGCTCACTGGAGTCCTGCGGTAGAGCTGAGCATGGTCCATGGAGAGGGCAGGGAGGGTCGTGGCAGCCCATGTAGGCTTCTCATAAGTGACCCCACCACGTGAACCATGCCCTTCCTCATAATCAGTGGTGATTATTGGCAGAAGCTAGAAACCTATAACTGGTCTGTGGTCCATTAGGCATCAGCAAGGGTTGTTGACATTGTTCTGAAGCACCCAGTTCTGGCCACTTCTTACTGGCTGAAGATGATCTACCTGTCCAGTAAGGACGCTATATATACCTTGCAGTTTTGTTTAGAGCATGAGCATTTGTTGAGGTAGTTAGAATTCTAAATACCTTTTGAACATTTTCTAATTTGTGTCTGAACATCTACAGACCATTTGTAAGAAAAAAATTCACAGTTCTATGTGAATGATAGTTTAGACATCAGCAGAGATCACATATTTATACAATATACAGTATATCTTTACTGTTTGCTTCAGGATGTGTGGTGAATTGGCTAATACTACTGGTTGTCAAGGATGGCACAGACAGTGGCACTGCAGGCTCTTGTGTGCTGTACAGAAGAAACCTGCAATCATGTCAACTAGGATAACCTTTAGTCCTGTTACATGGGCTTCCTGGCATAGTCCTGGAGACAGCATGGAAGAGAGGAAAGAACACTGACTGCTCCCAGGGCTCCGGGGGGGTTCCAGATGTTTCACTAACCACCTAGGTGGCTTTGGGCAAGCCACTGAGCTGCTATGACTTCAGTGTCCTCATCTATAAGATGAAGTGAGGAGATTTCTTCTTATTTGGCAGATTGAACATATGTGTTTGTCTACTTGTTCTCTGAAAGCACCACTACACTTTGCAGTAAGGAAGTAAAAGGCAATAAAATCAAGGACAAAGAGAGCAGGAGAAGACGCAGAGCAATAACATTTTGAACGCAGGAAAGGTGTGAATAAGGGTTAAGCAAGCTGACTTGAGGAAACGGAAACCTCAGCCAGGAGTAGGGGAGGCCCAGAAGCAATAATGTTCTTCCTGCAGAGACTCAGCAAGGCTCAGTGATTTGGGACCCCAGGTACTTCTGAAACTGGGGGTACATTCGGGTCAGAAGTAGAAAAATTGGCTAAAGATATGGATCAAAAGCAGATATACAAAGATACCCTCCCTGCCCCTGCCCCATATCTCTGGGGCTTCAGCTGGGAAACCTGGGCTGACCCATTTCTGGTTCATAGGGTCTTTCATCCTCCAGCAGGCTAAGCCCAGGCTTTTCCCCTTGGCTGGGCAGGTTTCCAAGAGAGCAAGTCGAAGCCTGCACGGATGCTTGAGTCTTAGACTGGGAAATGACACAGCATCTCTTCCATGCATTTAGCTGGGCAAAGCAAGCCCAGCTTGCCCAGCTCAGGTTCAAGGGGAGGAGAGAGAGATTCTACCTCTTGATGGACAGGGCTGCAAAGTCACATGAGCTACAAAGGGGAATGGATACAAAGAGAGGAAAACTTGTGGCCAGTTTTGCAAACAATCTACCATAAGACACCATAAGGATGGGATTCCTGAAAAAACCCACAGGTTTCAAACTTGCACCCTAAACATAAAAGGCCACATGGGAAAAAGGAAAAAGAAAGAAAGATTGGGGCAGAGAACTCAAAACTTATGCAAAGCATTAATAAAAACAATAATTGATACTCAGGGAAATAACGTGGTCTGTGAAGGCAGGCAGCTTATTGTGGCTGGGGCCTGTCATGGCTGGTATGTAATAAGAAGCTGGAGAAATAATTGGGTGGGAATGTTGGCAGCACTTACGTGAGGGCAGGGCTGCTAGTAACTCACACAGTGTAGACAGAAGCGGCATTTTAAGTCAGTTTGGCTGCTCTTAAGGTCCTGAGAGGCAGTCCAACCTGCCAGGAGTCAAAAGCCATGCAGGGCTGGGCTGTAGCCTCTCTGGGGTAGAAGCCCAGGTAGAGGTGCTTGTTTTTAATTTTCAAAATACAGGCAAAACGGTTCCTGTTGCCAATGCAGCAACTGATACGAAAGCTTTTCCCTTGTCTGCTGAAATCTGAAATTCCACTCCACAGTCTGTTCTCTCATGCTTAGGAAATATCGCATGTGAATTAGTGTGACTTCTCCATTATACTGACAATTTTTCTCTATGCCAATCGCAGAGGAACTAATTTGTATGGTAGAACCACACCTTGTAGTGGAATAGACTCTACTGAGGGGTTAAGTAAAAGTCTGCATAGTGCATGGAGAGGTCCTCAGCCTCCTTTCCCGACTTGCCTTCAAGAGCAGGCCTCCAGCCAGGCTTGCACCACCTGGGCAAGAGAGTGAGGGGTGAAATGAGCCAGAGAGGAAAGATGTACAGACAGTATCAGGTAGGGGTCTATCAAACAATCCCACAGTGAAGTCTATTACTTCAAGCTCCCAGTAGAGCTCCCAGTCAGCTTCTTATTGCCTCACTTTAAAAGTATGAGTGATGGCCAAGAACATCAGTCATCTGAAAACAGCTGCTGATATAAAGACAGACCCCAACAAGACAATGGGAACAAGAGGGCCATGAAAGAAGCTGAGCAAATGCAAGAAACAGAAAAGAAAAGCCTAAAAGAAGTAAAACTATGAATAATATCCTCGGGGAGATAAAAGATGATATTATCTATAAAGCAAGAACAGAATGACGTAAAAAGAAATATTCAGAGAACCAAAAAGAGGTCTTAGAGCTTAAAAACAAGATTGCACAAATAAACATTTTAGTAGCACAATTGGAAGATAAAGTTGAGGAAATCTCCCAGAAAGTACAACAAAATGATAAAGGAGCAGAAAAATAGGGGAAAAGAAATTTAAACGAAACAATCAAAGGATTAATCCAGTAGGTGCAAAATCCAACTATTTTTTCCGTAAAGGAAAAAAAATCGTTTCTAGAACTGAGAGATGTAAAATTCTAGATTGAAATTCTAAAGTTACAAGTAGATGGGAGAATTTATCTCACAGCTCATATCATTGTAAGACTTAAAAATACTGGCACAGAGAAAATGTCCTAAAAGCTTTAGGTGGGGAAAAAAAAAAACCCAACAGATTACAATCAAATGAATGAGAATTGGAGTGTCATCAGTCTTCTCAATAGAAAAATGAGGAATTCTGAGGGAAAATGATATCCAAGCTACAGTTTCATACCCAGCCAATCTCACAATTAATCTGAGGAAACAATAAAGCTTTTTTCAGACATGTAAGGTCTCAAAATTTTATCTGCCATTTACCTCTTCTTAGTTAGTACTAGTATATGTGCTCAAGGAAAACTAGAGGATATATTCCAGGAAAGAGGAAAACAAGGGATCCAGAAAATCAGAAACTCAACTCAGGAGATAAACCAAAGAAGTCTCCAGGATGATGGTGAAGGAAGATTCAGATACAAAAGCTGTGAAACAGGCTTGGAGAGCAACAAATCCAGAGAGAACAGGGGCACAGAAGGCTCCAGAAAGGTGTTACAAGGGGAAGGATAAAGCTCATAGAATTCTAATGTGCTTGATGCATTGAGAAAAGATTTATTCCTTTGATACAGATTTTGGGGATGGATATATAGAATATTAATTAAACAAAGAAAAGAGTGTTATTAACTCTAAAATTGTATGTATGTAGAAATGTGGATGATACTGAGATGGTCATAGTACTGTAAATATTGAATAATGATTCCATAATAATTAATGATATAATGTACTGGAGTCTGGGGAACAGGGAATTCATGAACATGCAGAGGCATCAAGAATGCTAAATCTGGGCTTCCCTGGTGGTGCAGTGGTTGAGAGTCCGCCTGCCGATGCAGGGGACACGGGTTCGCGCCCCGGTCCGGGAAGATCCCACATGCCACGGAGCAACTGGGCCCATGAGCCATGGCCGCTGAGCCTGCGTGTCCGGAGCCTGTGCTCCGCAACGGGAGAGGCCACAACAGTGAGACGCCCGCGTACCGAAAAAAAAAAAAAAAAAAAAAAAAAAAGCTAAATCTTCCTCTTCCTTAATAGGAAGACACAGATAATATCTAAATCTGAAACATCAAGAAATAGCTACATAAATATGTTATTTAAAAATAAGGAGACAAAAACTAAAACGAACATCTAAAAAGGATTATTAGTTGCCTCTGAGGGGAAGAAATTGGTGGTAGAAAGAGGTGGGACAGGGAAATCTATGTGTTTTTTTTTTTTTAAGTTATAAGCCTTTTATAACGAAATACCTTTAAAATATGCATATGTAACTTTCATAAGAATCAAAAGGTTAAAAAGTATTGGATCCTCACTAGAAAGAACTTTCTAAACTCACCATCCAGAGATAATCACTAATATTACTTTCACACATTTTTCCTACATAGTTGAGACCTTGTAATATACAATTTTGTTTCTTGCCTTCCTTACATATCAGTGTATCACAGACATTCCCCCAGTATTATATAAAACGCAAACAATAAATATCTCGATGAAGAAGAGCTTCTGGTAGATATTCTGGAATATCTTCATAAGATAAAATAATGAGCTAGGCTAGACACAAGAACCATATTTCCTGGAATTGAATGGGGGATGTTCCAATTTCCAGTTATGCTGTCTTCTTATCAAGTCATGTTTCCTTTTTTTTTGCGGGGGGGGGGGAAGGGGTAGTTCAGTATATGCGATATTTGAATGTATAAGCATCTGTGTCCATGGAGACATGCTGTCACCTTCAGGAAAAGTGACTCTGTGACATACAAGTTGCTTCAATTCAGTTTCACTGTATTTGGCAGTAACAGTGACATCTTGTATATGCATACTGTTCTTTAAAGCTGTCTTTACCTTATCTCACTTGATTTTCAGAATAACTGTGAGATAGGTAAACAGATGATTTTTTTTGTGCAACCCACATTAATACTTAATATAATATAAACACTAATGACAATATCTACCCTAAATAAAACTTTGCATTTGTCTAAGAAAGGGCTTTTTTGTGTAAAATTGCATGAGGTTCTTTGTTTAGGAGCATTGGGCTGTAGAAAATTAATGGAAACGCTGTAACTCTGATGAAATTTTGTTCCTTTGCTCACTCTGTCCATCCGTACATCCATCCATCCACCCACCCATCATGTGTTGTCTGTGGACTGTAAAAGACGTCATACGGATAATCAGATATTTTTTGACCAATTATTGAATCATACCTGAGTTATAACATGAGTTTCTATTCTCTTGCTCTGATGGTAGTTTCCCTGAAGGCTTTTACCCTTGAATAGAATAAGCTCAGGATTGTGGTATTTGCAGGATCACAGCAAAGTCAGAGGCAGTAGGTGAGTAGGGCTGCTCCCTTAAAAGAGTAAGGAGGGAGAGCCATCCCCTTTTATGCAAGCACCCTGAACTCTGAGCTGGTCTGGGAACTAAAGGACTGGGTGGGTCAGGATAAAATGTCCTAATCCTCAAAAACCAACCAACCAACCAATCACCATTTCTTTGTCTAAAAACAGAGAAATAGAGTTCAGAACCCATTCAAAAGGCATGTTGTGAAGATCTCAGTAAGTTTTCTCATTGTTTTAAGATGTTTAGGAATCTCCATGGTGAAGGAGTTGGAAGCTTTCTAACTTTGACACATGAAAAATAGTCAAGGTTCAGCCCATCCAGCCTTGGTAAAGCTTGAGGAAGAACACAGGAAAGAATGAAAATGGAGCCTACAATTCTGGGTAAACTGCACTCTTCCAGCTTGGGGTCTGGCTTCTCTGGAAAGTGCAGGGAAGGTGGTGTAAGTTCCCTCTTTCCACTCTTCTCAAAGCTCTTAGAGAAGTTCTTTCAGCCCTCATTTCTATGGACTCTGTGTGTGTGTGTGTAACAATGTGTCTGGCCGGAGAAAGACTTCCATCTACATTCTGGTTCTTCTTAATTTTCATTTCCTTAGAGTCTATTTAATTCTTTAAATTTCATAATTTTTTTTAAAGCAAAGGAATTCCTTTGATTTATAATTTTTTAAGAACTTAACCATTGTCTTGCTATGATCCAAAGAATAGGGTGAGTGGAAGAGCAGGTCCTACCAGAGAGTTGTGGGGCCATTGACTGCCTCACCCCTTTCCACCCCAATTAACTATGAGAATAAAAACAGCCACCAAACCTGTTATCCTTATCAGAAACCTAAACGTTCCACTTTATATCACACACGTGAAATAGTGAAAATAAATTAATTGAAGGCACTGTAGACTCTGAGTCATATAGACTTTAAAAAAGTTGTAAACAATTGCTTGCCATACAACCCAAGGTATGTTTTTTCTTTTCAGTGTTGTGAATGTGGGAAATATGTGCATTGTATGCCTGCAGACCTTGTGGCTCCTGCCCTTAGAGCTAGGAATGCGGTGCTGTTGAGGATCCCTTTTCATCCCCTAGGTGGCAGCAGCATTCTTTCTGGCTCACGGGGGATATTGTTCTGTAGCACAGCGCACCTCTATTAAAGGGAGAAGCTGCAAGCCCCACCTCTTTAAGTCCTTACACTCAAATTTATGTTGTTCCTTCATATTTACTGCTATTTCTGAGGCTGTCTGACATACTTAGTCTACTATTTACTAATGAGAATAAATGGCTTTCTCTTTTGTATGGAAAAATAATGGCTTTTTATTTCTAGAACCGTTCATACATCTAGACCAGGGTTTCTCAACTGTGGCATTGACATTTTGGGCTGGATAATCCTTTGTTGTGGGGCCTGTTCTGTGCATTATAGGTTGTTTAGCAGCGTCTCTGGTCTTTACCCACTAGTCACCAATAGCACCCTTACCTACCCTTCCCATCTGTGACAGCCAAAGATGTCCCCAGATGTTGCCATATGTCCTCTGGAGGAAAACATTGCTCCTAGTTGAGAACCACTCAGCAAGGTTGTTTTAAGTCTTTCCAGAGATTGGACCCTGCATTCCTACCCATTTAATTTTATATGAGTGTGTAAATTAAATCATATATAGTTATAGCTTAAATATATTCTGCTTTTTGGTTTATTTGCTTAGAGGATACTTTTTCTAGAGAAGAAAAATAAAGTAGAAAAGAAAATTAAAGGTACAAGTATAGATGTTATACATCTCACCCTGGCCCCAGGAGAAGGTTGAGGTTTTCAAATTATAGTTTCCTGTTAATAATAATAACCACAGACATGTGGTTCTATTACTTTTTTTTTGCTATACGCGGGCCTCTCACTGTTGTGGCCTCTCCCGCCGCGGGGCACAGGCTCCGGACGCGCAGGCTCAGCGGCCATGGCTCATGGGCCCAGCCGCTCCGCGGCATGTGGGATCTTCCCAGACTGGGGCACGAACCCGTGTCCCCTGCATCGGCAGGCGGACTCTCAACCACCGCGCCACCAGGGAAGCCCTCTATTACTTTTTAATTCCTTTTGATCAGCCTAGCTGAAAGTGAATCATGAAAAGGAGAAATACCATAAGAGGTTATACCTGCAAACAATTTTTCAGTAGTTGAAAAATTTTCAAAGAATTATAGAATCTCAAGTTGGAAAGGACTTTAGGGGTAGCTTGGTCCAGCTCTGGGATCTCTTAAATCTGGGATGCAGGCATCGGGTGTGAACTGAGTGGAAGGGAGGGGAGTATCATCGCAGATGCTTAGGTCTGTGGCCTCTTCTAGGTGAGCAAGGTGAAAGCCAATTTAGAAGAGAGAGATTTAGTTCTTTGCAAAACAAAACAAAGTAAGGCAAAGTACACAAAACAAAAGCCAGCCCTTCCCTCACTCAGTCTTAGACTGTAAGTTCCCAGAAGAAGATGGCACTAGGACGGGAGGACACTATTAGGGCAGGACCCCTGAATCAGGCCCATCTGAGACAGGGTTAGAACCCAGGTGTGATAACAAAAACTCCACTTATGTTAAGGACGCACTTTTTCTGTTTGATCCAAACACTCTTTACATTATCAGAGCTTTCCAGTGACTGAGTGGGAGGAAGAAATGGATGTGAGACCGGAACCTAAATATGAATAAATTCTAAAGGTGTGTTCCCCACCTCCTCCCTCTTTGGGATGCCTCCAGTTTTAGAGGAGGGAGATACTTCTCTGGGGAACCAACCAAATCAGACTTGGACGTGTATTCAGAGAACCCTGTCAGCTGGGAGAGGACCATGTTCCCACCTTCAGAACAGATACGATTTCCCAAATAGAAGGGATGATTTCACTGGTGAAGAAAGAAACAAAGGCCAGAAAATGAAGTCCACTTGGCATCATTTGGGTCATCTTCATCTGAGCATGTAAAATTTGTGATGGAATCATGGGACAAAACACATGGTATCAAAGGGTTTAATATAGAATGAGGCCTGGTGGGGGGTGGGGATAGTGTGGAAGAGCAGAGAGATAAAGCCAGTTCAAATGTACAGGAGGTAGCTGTTCTTTAAAGGCATAGTCACATTTTACTTGAATTTTTCTACATTGTTGGGTTAAGCTCTTTCAAGAATGTCTGTCCTGTTGGGGAATGAGATATTTCCTAAAACTCATTTCCCCTCCCATGAATCCCATCGGTCAAGGACTGACATCCAAACGGTAGCCCTAGAGAGAGCAAGGTCCCGGTGTGAGACACATCTGAGGAGGTCTCCCAGCAGTGACTTGATTCTGTGGCCTCCATCCAAGATGTTCAGATTCAAGTAGCATCTTAATGATCTTTGCACTGCAATATGGGCCACAAAGCACTGTGGGTACTCTGGGAGGCTGGGTATGCAGAGCAAGTGAAGGTCATCAGTGAACTGGGGCCCGGGCCAGGGGTAAAACTCGATTCCCTAATTCTTGTTCCAGAATTCCAGCAGCTTGGCTTCACTGGGGCTGTTCATAGAGCTGTCATTTAATTTTTGGTCACTTATACACTATTTGCTAACTGCTCATAATTCCTGTGCAATTTCACTCATAACGTGGGAAACAAAGACAGCAAAACAAGGGGCCCTTATGCTTTTCTCTGCTGTCATCAGTGGATAAAATTGGCTGGGCAGAGTACAAGCTTTCCCTTGCTACACTAGATGGAATTATTTTGGAAGAAAATATGTGTCTGCTGTTAAGTGCAAATGCCTTGTGAGCTGTCTAAAATGTAGCATTTATCCATCTATTTTTGTGGGGAGATGGATTAGAATCAGTAGATTAATCATTCAGTCAGCAAATATTGGAAAAGATACAAGTCGATGTTGGAGCTTCTGCTAGCCTACACTGAGTTGTACAAATTAGAGAAAGGCAGTCCTCCGGGCAGAGAGAGCCCTGCCCCAGGCCACATGACTTTAGTCTCCATCCCCTCTCAGCTGGGTGCCTTTGTGCAGTGTGCAAACTGTACAACTGTACATGACTGTACATTGAGGCGAGAGAGTGGGACATCAATTATGCCCTTAGATTGGAAAATTTCCTGAAGAATTAGGTCTTGAGCAGAGTTTAAAGGAAACAGGCCTCTGTTGGGCATGGCAGACAGGAGGAAGTGGGTGGTTTATTCTGAGGGAAAAACTGTAAAGACCTGCTGGATTCTTGCCCCTGAAGCCTTTACCCCTACAGCTGGGTTAATGAAGGCTCCTTGCTGCTCTAGGAACCATCCTGACTGTAGGGAGAAGGGAAAGCAGGAGCTGAGAACTTAGCGTTGAATGAATTTCCTCACTGTTCAGCTTCGTGGTGCTACTGCATGCCTGTCAAGCACAGCTCCTTGTGTTTTTGATTCCTGCCATGTCTTCAGAGCTTTCTTAGTGGTGGAATTTTGTGCCTGGTTTCTGGCCTTCTCCCCATCACCCCTGGCTGCTTCCCTGTCCCCTCCCCCTGCCCCCTGTACCCAGGACTGGGGCCTATGACCCACAGGCCTTCCTGACTTTCTGGCGGCCTGCATGCTTCCAGGCACCCACAACATGGACTTCTGACCACTGGCCTCACCTGTTCAGGTGATATGCTGGATCAAGGGCTCATTTTGGACCTTCAAATACTATTTATGCTTTTACCCCATGAATCTCTCTCCTGGTTTTAGACTAATTTTTAGAACAATGGTTCTCAAAAGGGACTGCTTATTAGAATTGCCTAGGGGACTTTGTAGAATTTGGATGCCAAGGATACACTCTGGATCAGTGAAATCAGGATTTCTGGGGATGCACAGGCACCAGGAATTGTAAACCTCCACAGGTTTATCCAATGGACAGGCATGATTGAGAACCACTGTTTTCAACTACATCCACTATCTGTCCATCCTTAGATTAGTCAGCCTTTGCTGTGCCGTCATGTTCAGACTTGTGGCTTTCCTGCAGCCTCGTGAGTTGAATTGTATCCCTGGTTCCAGTTCTCCCTGGAGTGGCCTGGCTCCCCACCAGACAACCTTAGATTATGATTATGTTTTGGAGCCAGAAGGCTGAGAGGGGTATCTGGAGACCCAAAGTAAGTCTTTTGTGGTTTCCTTAGCCTGTAATTCTAATAAATGCAGTCCATCAGCCTTGTCTTGCCTAGGAAAGAACATCCTTTGTAGGCAATCCTCAGTTTATGAATGGGTTGTGTTCCAAAATTTGTTTGTGGTCAGTTGTTAGGGATGTAGAACCCAATTCCCATAGTAACAGAGTTACAAAGGAAAGTGGCAGGTTGCAATAGTCTTCTGAATCCTTAGAACACTGAACTTTAGAACTAACAGATTGAAAGAATCAAGTCACTATTATTAGGTTGAACCGTATGAAACTGACATTTTTGTATATGTCAAAAATGATTGAATGTTGGCAATTTTATATGGGTTCAACCTATAATATGTTTTACTTTAGGCAGGAGAAGACAATTTTAAGCACTAGATTGGAAAATTCAGAGCACATTCACCCTTATAAGGATCCTAAGAGGATCAGCAACCCTTTTCTTCCTACCCTCCCTCCTCCTTCAGTCTCTCCCCTTCTAGCCAAGTAGGCGAGGAACACAGGGCTTCCAAGGGAGCAGGTATACAATTGAGGAGGGCTTTCCCAGGTGTGGACTTCTCTTAATCCGGCTGGTGACTAGGGGTCGGGCAGGGGAGGCAAGTGAGAGGGGGAAGGTGGGGCTCTGATGTCAGAAACCACCAGGGGAGCAGACATTCCCACAGAAGCCACTTAGGTACCTCCTTTTTTAGAGCTGTCTTCTGGGAGGGGGTGGGGCAGCAGCTGGGGTTTTGCCAGGAGCAGGGCAGTCTGGAGACGTGGGTGAAGATTAGCATCAATTCCACACACATGGGCCACATGTCAGCTGAGTGTGTGTAGGTGAGGCCAGTGAAAGTTACCTGCCTTGTTGAGTGATGAGCATGTTTCCTGGAGCCTTGCTTTGTGTGCGTTGTCTTACAATAGAAACTGTACATTTTAGACAACGGGCTGCTTTGTGAGTCACAAAGTGGCCGTGTGTCCTCTTTCCTACTAATGCAGGAAAGGCCATTCTGTTTTCAGAGCTCAAGATACATGTCTGACACATAGTAGGTACGTAGTAAGGGCTGCCTTGGAAACAAGTAGTGCCGATTATTTTCCCTCTCTGTTTTCTATGAAAAGCTTGAAGATCGTGAGTGTGATTCCTCTGGAGGGAAATGTAGCAGTTCTCAGAAAAATTTGTATCTATTTGTATTACCTAGGAAACTGATGACTTTAGGGGAAGGCTGTATGTTAGTTTAGAAGACAGCTGTTTTCTTTATTTCAGCGTTAACTGTATTTTATAAAGGAAAACACCGTTTTCACTGATGCTTGTCCCTTCTCCAATAATCCAAGTTCCTATCTTCATTCTACATGAATTAAAATCCTATTTGTGTCCTACACTCATTCGATAAAGCAGCTTGAGATTCGTGATGCTCCAAATGAATTTTAGGTCAAGAAAGGGAAATCTCAGAGTCCTAATGGAGTTGGCTGTCCGAGGACAACTGAGGATTTACATTCAGAACAAATAATAATGGAAATGAGATATAAAAAATAAAGATTTGATTGCATGGACTACAAAGATTATGGAAGCTCTTTTTTCTCCTTAGCCAAGCATAGGTGAATAAAAAAAAAAATTGGAGGCCATGTATGGGAGCCTTCACAATTGTCTGGGTCACATCTTTCAAAAAGAATGAATGTAGCAGCAAACAAATAACTGTAAATTCCATGGACTCTGAAAAATAGGCTGATCTCTTAGCTTTTGCAAGTGATTTCCATAATGCATTTTCCTTCATCACATTTGAATGCCATCTGTTGCCTGTTTTCATGCGTGAGGTCAATTCTGAATCACTTTATGCAATTATGCAAATACAGTTTCTATGAAGTACAGGAAAGTAATGTTGCTTTCAATCATTTTTGAAAGCCTTCCAGCGATCGTCTCACTCTAGACTAGTAAAACTGTACTGTTCTTTCAATTGTTTAATGTATTTTAGAAGTAAAACTTTGTCAACATCTTTTAGAAATGGTACATCCAGCAGTGGTAATTCGACAACGAAAAGTCATACCAGAGAAAAGATGGCGTGTTTCTTTATTTTGAAGGTAACGCAGGGGTCACAGTAAACAGTAAAGGCGAGATGAAAGGTTCTGCCACCACAGGACCAGTTACAAAGGAATGTGCAGACCTGTGGCCCAGGATTGCATCCAATGCTGGCAGCATTGCATGATTCTTCCGTGTATTTGTAAAAGAAAAAAATAAAAACAAAAATAATTTGCTCCCCCCAAGAAAAAAAGTCTTGTTTATTTTTAAGATGGTCTGGAATGGTCTTTAAGTTTTTTAGTCTGTGAGCATTACTAATTGCTACTCCCAGACTGGGGCCAATCTGACTATAATTGTATTTCTGCATACTAGCCCCAGCAAAACACAGACATATTGTCTTACACATGCTGTGATAACCTTCTGCCCCAGCCTCAGTCAAGAGGAAGGATCATGTGGGGTTTTCTCATTATCTTTCTTCTGTGATTATGCAGCTTACACAGCAGTAGTCATGGACTGATCATAGCACAATACAGGAAGTGACATCATACCAGTACTTCTGTCTAGTATTTGTGTGTCTAAGGCAGAGGTACGGGCTGGGATAAGACACAGATAAGAAGAGAAAATGTTTTCTCTCTAGAGCCTAATTAGAAGATTATACTTATGTCCAGAGGAGCATAATAAAAATACTCTTACCACTGAGGGTACATAGACTGTATTAGACTGCTCAGAGATCAGAATAAAAAAGGCAAAGATGCAGCATCTAAAAAGAGAAAGAGGAGTGAGTCTAGCCATAATTAGTGAAGTGGGTAGCTGGTATTGAAGGGATAAAAATTCAGTATATAAGAACTCTAAACAAAATGAACTTCCAGCAACTTTATAAGCAGATACCAAAATAAAGGCTGTATTTGAAAAAGTAACAGACCATCACAGAATGGCATAGGACACCCAGAAAATTCAATTATTCAATTAACACATTTACTGAGCACCTGCTGTGTTTCAAGTACTGTGGTTAGCACTGGAGTACAGCAGTGAAAAACATAGACAGTGTCCCTTGGAGATTGGTCTATTTGGGAGGCAGAGAATAAACAAGTAAATGGGCAAATGAATCCATTTATGGTATATAGACAAGTAATAATATAGTTATTACAGTAAAAATTAAAGTAATATAATTCCAGGTAATACAAAGGGCTCTGAAGAAGTTAAAGCAAGATAAAGGAATAGAGCCAGGGGTGGTTGTGTTTAACAGTACAAATTTAGGACAGTCAGGAAAGTCTTCTCTGAGGGGGTTACATTTGAACAGAGAGACCTGAGTTATGTGAAGGAGTGGGCTATGTGAACATATGGGGGAATAAGGTCCCAGGAGGAGAAAGAGCTAGTGTAAAGTCCAGAGGCAGGAGCAAACTTGAAGCATACCTGGAAGTAGCAAGAATGCGGGTCAGAGGGAATGAAGGGAGATGGGTGGTTGATGAAGCCGAAGAGGTAGGCAGGTCTGGCTCATATAAAGCATTGAAGACCATCAGTTATTATTATACATGGAAATACAATGAAGGATTGGCATAATTTGATTCATCTTCAAGAGTTCTGACTGGCTGCTACATCAAGACTGGACTGAAGGCAGAGTGGAGCCAAAGATGGGAGACCCAGGAAGCTTTAGCAGCTGTGCAAAAGGGAGATGATGGAGGCTTGGACCATAGTGGTATCGATGGAGGTGGTAAGAAGGTTTGGACTTGAGGCACATTTTGAAGATAGAGTCAACAGGATTCGCTAATGGCTTTGATAAGTGGTTAGAGGAAAAAGGGGACTCGGAATGACTCCTGTGCTTCTGGACTGAACAATTATGTGAAAGGGGATTCAGTTTATTTGGAGTGTTTTTTTTAAAAATTAAATATATTCAATGTCTAGTTTGGCAGGAAACTTATTTTATTTTTTCAGTGTCTACTCTTATATATATATATATATATATATATATATATTTAACATCTGTATAGGAGTATAATTGCTTTACATTATTGTGTTAGTTGCTGCTGTATAACAGACTGAATCAGCTATACGTACACACATATCCCCATATCCACTCCCTCCTGCATCTCCCTACCACCCTCCCAATCCCATCCCTCTACGTGGTCACAAAGCACTGAGCTGAGCTCCCTGTGCTGTGTGGCTGCTTCCCACTAGCTTTCTGTTTTACATTTGGTAGTGTATATATGTTCATGCCACTCTCCCATTTCGTCCCAGCTTACCCTTCCCCCTCCCCATGTCCTTAAGTCCATTTGCTACATCTGTGTCTTTATTCCTGTCCTGCCCCTAGGTACTTCAGAACAATTTTTTTTTAATATTCCATATATATGTGTTAGCATATGGTATTTGTTTTTCTCTTTCTGACTTACTTCACTCTGTATGACAGACTCTAGGTCCATCTACCTCACTACAAATAACTCAATTTCATTCCTTTTTATGGCTGAGTAATATTCAATTGTATATATGTGTCACATCTTCTTTACCTATTCATCTGTCGATGGACACTTAGGTTGCTTCCATGTCCTGGCTGTTGTAAATAGTGCTACAATGAACATTGTGCTACATGACTCTTTTTGAATTATGGTTTTCTTAGGGTATATGCACAGTAGTGGGATTGTTGGGTCGCATGGTAGTTCTATTTTTAGTTTTTTGAGGAACCTGTATACTGTTCTCCATAGTGGCTGTACCAATTTACATTCCCACCAACAGTGCAAGAGGGTTCCCTTTTCTCCACACCCTCTCCAGCATTTATTGTTTGTAGATTTTTTGATGATGGCCATTCTGACTGGTGTGAGGTGATACGCTCATTGTAGTTTTGATTTGCATTTCTCGAATGATTAGTGATGTTGAGCATTCTTTCATGAGTTTGTTGGCAATCTGTATCTCTTCTTTGGAGAACTGTCTATTTAGGTCTTCTGCCCATTTTTGGATTGGGTTATTTGTTTTTTTGATATTGAGCTGCATGAGCTGCTTATAATTTTGGAGATTAATCGTTCTTCAATTGCTTCATTTGTAAATATATTCTCCCATTCTGAGGGTTGTCTTTTCATCTTGTTTACAGTTTCCTTTGCTGTGCAGAAGCTTTTAAGTTTCATTAGGGCCCATTTGTTTATTTTTATTTCCATTACTCTAGGAGGTGGGTCAAAAAGGATCTTGCTGTGATTTATGTCAAAGAGTGTTCTGCCTATGTTTTCCTCTAAGAGTTTGATAGTGTCTAGCCTTATATTTAGGTCTTTAATCCATTTTGAGTTTATTTTTGTGTATGGTGTTAGGGAGTGTTCTAATTTCATTCTCTTACATGTAGCTGTCCAGTTTTCCCAGCACCACTTATTGAAGAGGCTGTCTTTTCTCCATTGTATATTCTTGCCTCCTTTATCAAAGATAAGGTGACCATATGTGCGTGGGTTTATCTCTGGGCTTTCTATCCTGTTCTATTGATCTATATTTCTGTTTTTGTGTCAGTACCATACTGTCTTGATTACTGTAGCTTTGTAGTATACTCTGAAGTCAGGGAGCCTGATTGCTCTAGCTCCATTTTTCTTTCTCAAGATTGCTTTGGCTATTTGGGGTTTTGTGTTTCCATACAAATTGTGAAATTTTTTGTTCTAGTTCTGTGAGAAATGCCAGTGGTAGTTTGATAGGGATTGCATTGAATCTGTAGATTGCTTTGTGTAGTAGAGTCATTTTCACAATGTTGATTCTTCCAAACCAAGAACATGGTATATCTCTCCATCTGTTTGTATCATCTTTAATTTCTTTCATTAGTGTCTTATAGTTTTCTGCCTACAGGTCTTTTGTCTCCTTAGGTAGGTTTATTCCTAGGTATTTTATACTTTTTGTTGCAATGGTAAATGGGAGTGTTTCCTTAATTTCTCTTTCAGATTTTTCATCATTAGTGTATAGGAATGCCAGAGATTTCTATGTATTAATTTTGTATCCTGCTACTTTACCAAATTCATTGATTAACTCTAGTAGTTTTCTGGTGGCATCTTTAGGATTCTCTATGTGTAGCATCATGTCATCTGCAAACAGTGACAGCTTTACTTCTTCTTTTCTGATTTGGATTCCTTTTATTTCTTTTTCTTCTCTGATTGCCATGGCTAGGACTTCGAAAAATATGTTGAATAAGAGTGGTGAGAGTGGACATCCTTGTTTTGTTCCTGATCTTAGAGGAAATGCTTTCAGTTTTTCACCTTTGAGAATAATTTTTCCTGTCGGTTTGTTGTATATGGCCTTTATTATGTTGAGGTAGGTTCCCTCTATGCCCACTTTCTGGAGAGTTTTTATTATAAATGGGTGTTGAATTTTGTCAAAAGCTTTTTCTGCATCTATTGAGATGATCATATGGGTTTTCTCCTTCAATTTGTTAATATGGTGTATCACATTGATTGATTTGCATATACTGTAGAATCCATGCATTCCTGGGATAAACCCCACTTGATCATGGTGTATGATCCTTTTAATATGCTGTTGGATTCTGTTTGCTAGTATTTAGTAGAGGATTTTTGCATCTATGTTCATCAGTGATATTGGCCTCTAGTTTTCTTTGTGACATCTTTGTCTGGTTTTGGTATCAGGGTGACGGTGGCCTAGCAGAATGAGTTTGGGAGTGTTCCTCCCTCTTCTATATTTTGGAAGAGTTTGAGAAGAATAGGTGTTAGCTCTTCTCTAAATGTTTGCTAGAATTTGCCTGTGAAGCCATCTGCTCCTGGGCTTTTGTTTGTCAGATGATTTTTAATCACAGTTACAATTTCAGTGCTTGTGGTTGGTCTGTTTATATTTTCTATTTCTTCCTGGTTCAGTCTTGGAAAGTTCTGCTTTTCTAAGAATGTGTCCATTTCTCCAGGTTGTCCATTTTATTGGCATGTAGTTGCTTGTAGTAATCTCTCATGATCCTTTGTATTTCTGCAGTGTCAGGTGTTACTTCTCCTTTTTCATTTCTAATTCTATTGATTTGACTCTTCTCCCTTTTTTTCTTGATGGGTCTGTCTAATGGTTTATGAATTTTGTTTATCTTGTCAAAGAACAAGCTTTTAGTTTTATTGATCTTTGCTATTGTTTCCATAATTTCTTTTTAATTTATTTCTGATCTGATTTTTATGATTTCTTTCCTTCTGCTAACTTTGGGCTTTTTTTTGTTCTTCTTTCTCTAATTGCTTTAAGTGTAAGGTTAGGTAGTTTATTTGAGATTTTTTTGTTTCTTGAAGTAGGATTATATTGCCATAAATTTCCCTGTTACTACTGCTTTTGCTTCATCCAATAGGTTTTAGATCATTGTGTTTTCATTGTCATTTGTTTCTAGGTAGTTTTTTATTTCCTCTTTGATTTCTCAGTGATCTCTTGGTTATTTAGTAGTGTGTTGTTTAGCCTCCATGTGTTCGTATGTTTTACAGTTTTTTTCCTGTAATTGATATCTAGTCTCATAGCATTGTGGTCGGAAAAGATACGTGATATGGTTTCAGTTTTCTTAAATTTACTAAGGCTTGATTTGTGACCCAAGATATGATCTATCCTGGAGAATGTTCCATGAGCACTTGAGCAGAAAGTGTATTCTGTTGTTTTGGGATGGAATGTCCTATAAATATCAATGAAGTCCATCTTGTTTAATGTATCATTTAAAGCTTGTATTTCCTTATTTATTTTCATTTTGTATGATCTGTCCTTTGGTGAAAGTGGGGTGTTAAACTCCCCTACTATGAGTGTGTTACAGTCGATTTCCCCTCTTATGGCTGTTAGCATTTGTCTTATGTATTGCGGTGCTCCTTTGTTGGGTGCATAAATATTTACCATTGTTATATCTTCTTCTTGGATTGATCCCTTGATCACTATGTAGTGTCCTTCTTTGTCTCTTCTAATAGTCTTTATTTTAAAGTCTATTTTGTCTGATATGAGAATTGCTACTTCAGCTTTCTTTTGATTTCCATTTGCATGGAGTATCTTTTTCCATCCCCTCACTTTCAGTCTGTATGTGTCCCTAGGTCTGAAGTGGGTCTCTTGTAGACAGCATATATACGGGTCTTGTTTTTGTATCCATTCAGCCAGTCTATGTATTTTGGTTTGAGCATGCAATCCATTTATATTTAAGGTAATTATTGATATGTATGTTCCTATTACCATTTTCTTAATTGTTTTGGCTTGTGATTGTAGGTCTTTTCCTTCTCTTGTATTTCCTGCATAGAGAAGTTCCTTTAGCATTTGTTGTAAAGCTGGTTTGGTGGTCTGAATTCTCTTAGCTTTTGCTTGTCTGTAAAAGTTTTATTTTTTCTGTCAAATCTGAATGAGATCCTTGCTGGGTAGAGTAGTGTTGATTGTAGGTTTTTCCTTTCCATCATATTAAATATGTCCTGGCCCTCCCTTCTGGCTTGCAGATTTTCTGCTAAAAGATCAGTTGTTAACCTTTTGGAGGTTTCCTTTTATGTTATTTGTTGCTTTTCCCTTGCTGCTTTTAATATTTTTTCTTTGTATTTAATTTTGATTGTTTGATTAATATGTGTCTTGGCGTGTTTCTCCTTGGATTTATCCTGACTGGGGGTCTCTGCTCTTCCTGGACTTTATTGACCATTTCCTTTCCCATATTAGGGACATATAATCTCTTCAAAGATTTTCTCAGTCCCTTTCTTTTACTCTTCTTCTTCTGGGACCCCTATAATTAGAATGTTGGTGCATTTAATGTTTTCCCAGAAGTCTCTGAGACTGTCCTCAATTCTTTTCATTCATTTTTCTTTATTCTGCTCTGCAGTAGTTATTTCCACTATTTTATCTTCCAGGTCACTTATCCGTTTTTCTGCCTCAGTTATTCTGCTATTGAATTCTTCTAGAGAATTTTTTTTTTTTTTTTTTTTTGCGGTACGCAGGCCTCTCCTGTTGCGGAGCACAGGCTCCGGACGCGCAGGCTCAGCGGCCACGGCTCACGGGTCCAGCCGCTCCACGTCACGTAAGATCTTCCCAGACCGGGGCACACACCCACGTCCCCTTCATGGGTAGGTGGACTCTCAACCACTGTGCCGCCAGGGAAGCCCTCTTCTAGAGTATTTTTAACTCCATTTATTGTGTTGTTCATTATTGTTTGTTTGGTCTTTTGTTCTTCTAGGTCCTTGTTAAATGTTTCTTGTATTTTCTCCATTCTATTTCCAAGATTTTGGATCATCTTTACTATTATTACTCTGAATTCTTTTTCAGGTAGACTGCCTATTTCTTCTTCATTTGTTTGGTCTGGTGGGTTTTTACTTTGCTCCTTCATCTGCTGCGTATTTCTCTGTCTTCTCATTTTGCTTAACTTACTTTGTTTGGGGTCTCCTTTCTGCAGGCTGTAGGTTTGTAGTTCCTGTTGTTTTTGGTGTCTGACCCCAATGGGTAAGGTTGGTTCAGTGGGTTGTGTAGGCTTCTTGGTGGAGTGGACTGGTACCTGTGTTCAGGTGGATGAGGCTGGATCTTGTCTTTCTGGTGGGCAGGACTGCATCCAGTGGTGTGCTTTGGGGTATCTGTGACCTTATTATGATTTTAGGCAGCCTCTCTGTTAATGGGTGGGGTTGTGTTCCTGTCTTGCTAGTTGTTTGGCATAGGGTGTCCAGCACTGGAGCTTGCTGGTCGTTGAGTGGAGCTGGGTCTTAGTGTTGTGATGGAGATCTCTGGGAGAGCTCTCGCTGATTGATATTATGTGGGGCCAGGAGGTCTCTGGTGGTTCAGTGTCTGAACTCAGCTCTCCCATCTCAGAATCTCAGGCCTGATACCCGGCCGGAGCACCAAGACCCTGTCAGCCACATGGCTCAGAAGAAAAGGGAGAAAAAAACAAGAAAATAAAATAAAGTTATTAAAATAAAATTATTAAAATAAAAATATTAAGAAAGTAATAAAAAAAAGAGAGCAGCCAAACCAGTAAACAAATCCACCAGTGATAACAAGCGCAAAAAACTATACTAAGATAAACATAAAAATCAGAAACTAGTCAGTCGCATACAGCAAACCCCAAGTCTACAGTTGCTCCCAGAGTCCACCATCTCAATTTTCAGATGATTTGTTGTCTATTCATGTATTCCACAGATGCACGGTACATCAAGTTGATCGTGGAGATTTAATCCGCTGCTCCTGAGGCTGCTGGGAGACATTTCCCTTTCTTTTCTTTGTTCGCACAGCTCCCGGGGTTCAGCTTTGGATTTGGCCCCGCCTTTGCATGTAGGTTGCCGGAGGGCATCTGTTCTTCGCTCAGACAGGACGGGGTTAAAGGAGTAGCTGATTTGGGGGCTCTAGCTCACTCAGGCCGGGGGGAGGGAGGGGTACAGATGTGGGGCGGGCCTGCGGTGGCAGAGGTTGGCGTGACGTTGCACCAGCCTGAGGCGTGCCGTGCATTCTCCCGGGATAGTTGTCCCTGGATCCCGGGACCCTGGCAGTGGTGGGATGCACAGGCTCCCGGGTGGGGAGGTGTGGATAGTGACCTGTGCTCGCACATAGGCTTCTTGGTGGCGGCAGCAGCAGCCTTAGCATTTCATGCCTGTCTCTGGGGTCTGTGCTGATAGCCGCGGCTCGCGCCCATTTCTGGAGCTCGTTTAAGCGGTGCTCTGAATCCTCCCTCCTCACGCACCCTGAAACAATGGTCTCTTGCCTCTTCGGCAGGTCCAGACCTTTTCCCGGACTCCCTCCCGGCTAGCCGTGGTGCAGTAACCCCCTGCAAGCTGTGTTCATGCAGCCAAGCCCAGTCCTCTCCCTGGGATCCGACTGAAGCCCGAGGCTCAGCTCCCAGCCCCGCCCGCCCCAGTGGGTGAGCAGACAAGCCTCTCGGGCTGGTGAGTGCCGGTCGCACCGATCCTCTGTGCGGGAATCTCCCCGCTTTGCCCTCCGCACCCCTGTTGCTGCGCTCTCCTCTGTGGCACCGAAGCTTCCCCCCTCTGTCACCCGCATCCTCTGCCCGCGAAGGGGCTTCCTAGTGTGTGGAAACCTTTCCTTCTTCACGGCTCCCTCCCACTGGTGCATGTCCCATCCCTATTCTTTTGTTTCTGTTTTTCCTTTTTTCTTTTGCCCCACCCAGGTACGTGGGGAGTTTCTTGCCTTTTGGGAGGTCTGAGGTCTTCTGCCAGCGTTCAGTAGATGTTCTGTAGGAGTTGTTCCACACGTATGTGTATTTCTGATGTATTTGTGGGGAGCAAGGTGATCTCTGTGTCTTACTCCTTCGCCATCTTGAAGGTCCTCGGCAGTGATATTTTAGATAGTTAAGTTTGAAATCCCTGATAGAGGCCAACTGGTGATGTCAAGAAGGTGACTGGATATATAAACTGGGTGCTTAGAGGAGACATTAAACTGGAGAGATTCATGTTGGGCCCCTAAGTGTATAAATGTCATTTAAAGTCATGAGCCTGGATGAGATAAGTTTAGGGATAATGTGAAGAGAGGACTGGGCCCCGGGGCATTGCAACATTTAGAAGTGAGAAGGAGCAGGGGCAAAGGAGACTGAGAAGCAGTTGCCAGTGTCCAGAGAGCAGAGCCCCAGCAAATGGGTGGAGACAGTTCGAGACTGAGGGTGCTATTACCTCTGCCAAATGCTGCAGAGAGGAAAGGCAGGATGGTGGTAGAGATGCATCACTAGATTTGGCCAGGTGGATGGAGATCTCTCTCTGTGTCCCTTTGAGTCTGTATATATACACTCACAGAAAAATTGAGCCAGGCTATTAGAGTATCTCCTTTAAACATGCTTCTGTGCAGACAAAAAAAGAGAAAAGTTAGTGAATTGTGGATTGACAATGCATTAGTTGTTGTTCAGAATAATTCAGATATTTACATATTCATAGGGCACCTAGTATCTCCTATTTCTTAAAATGTCAAAGGTCTTAGGGGGAAAGTACACATTTTCATTAAAATTTTATTGCAAAGCTGATGAGTTGAATATGCTTTCATTTATTTTGATCTCCTTCAGTAACAGTTCATAGGGCATGTGGATACAGTTTTGTTTCCTATTAGGCTCGACTACTTTTGCAGTATATACCCATACCAAATCAGTATGTTGTACACCTGAAAGTAATATAGTGTTATGTGTCAATTATATCTCAATAAAAATAAAATAAAATAATGAAGCACAGAAAGCAAGAACTCAACTATCATGACTATTCAGAATCAGAATAATAATAATAGTATTTTAGAGCTAATAGGGATGAAAAACATAGAGGGGTCTTAATATTTGAAACAGAAAAGCAATTTGATGTAATAAAAAGAGTATTGGTTTTGAAGTTAGGAAAATTTGGATGTGAATTAGCTCCACAATTTACTGTTTGATCTTCTGTGAATTTGCAGAGTCTTGATTTTCTAATCTATAAAATAGGGATAAATAGCACTTATATGCTTGTAGAGAGGATTAAATAAGATAATGTGTATAAAGCACATGGTCCCAGGGACTTACCTTGTGGTCCAGTGGTTACGACTCCATGCTCCCAATGCAGGGGGCATGGTTTTGATCCCCGGTGGGGGAACTAAGATCCTGCCTGCCGCAAGGCACGGCAGGAAAAAAAAAAAGCACACGGTGCTGCATAGTGCATGCCTGATACGGGTCAGGAATTTACACCATGTCGGTTGTTCTCCTTTACCAGGCTTGAAGTCACGTCACAAAGGTAGCGTAGTAGGGCTGGGACCGGAGTCCCCACGTCTTGACTTGACTTCCAGACTTTTTCCAGTGAGCCATCACGGTCACGTATGGAGTTGAAGGAAGGGAGACATTTAGCTGCCTGTGTCTCAGCTCTGCAGTCAGAATCATTGGGACCCTCACAGGGGAGTGGTTTGTAACATGGGAACACTCTGAAAACAATCAGAAAGAGGCTGCCCTGTCCTTCAAGGAGTTCTCATCAAATATGGGCATCAGTGCTCACTTGCATAGGGAAATTTAAGTGAGAATCTTTGTATAACAAAGATTTGTGCAGTCTGTTCCAAAATTACTGGTCTTCCAAAGCACTGAGGGACCTGGGCTAGCTTTTTGTCATTTATTCCCAAAGGAAAAAGGATGTTTGCTGAACAGGTACAAGAACTGATCAAGTTTATGCTGTCTGTCATCATTCCCTTCTTCCACCCAGTGCAGGCTACTTATACATATTTTTAAGTCATGCACTTTGTGCATTCTTATCTCTACATCTTGGTTGTATCTTTACCATTTTCCCCCCTCCTCCTCTCTCCATCCACTGGAGATCTTCTTTCACTCTCTTTGACATTATGTAAAGTACCCATCCTCAGAAGCTAGCTGTATTCCAAAGGTTTTCTGGAAATTCCAACACGGAGGAGAGCTCTCCCTCCTCAGAACAATGGGCTACTAGTTAATCTATAGAATAAAACTATGCAAATTTGACTGCCTACATTTTCCCTGTGGCTGGCCATCTTTTTAAAATTTATACTGATCACACACAGGCCTCTTGACAGGTCATCTTAGGTCCAGTAATGGCAGAAATAAAACTTATAGGCCTGGATCATTTCTATCCACAAAATATATCCAGCATCATCAATGATATGAAAACGTGAACAAAGGATGGCTCTGAGCCACCCTGACCCCTGAGTAGGGTGATGGCTCAGGGCTGGTGCAGGTGGTGCTGATAGCCAGCAGCCTGTTGAGTGAGAGCTCTGTGAGGTCTAGGGCCCCCCTAGATAAAAGATTTTATCCTCTTTCCACTGGAAAGACCATGTCATTCCAGAAACAACTCCTGCTGCCATGTAAATCAACCAATCTGGTGTTCAGTAAACCTAGAGGCTAATGGTAAGATTAAAGTTTAATTATAAGAATACACTGGAGAGTGTGGAGTCCTGCTGAGTGCCTGGGCACACAGGTTGACCAAGCCTAGAAGAGCCAGCATGAATGCTGATGCAGTGGGCTGCTCCGCAAAGAGCATGTGCAATGGGAACAGGTAGATTCAAGTTCACATCCTGACTCTTGACTTAGCAACTAGTTATGTGTTCTTGGGCGAGAGGGTCAATCTCTGTGAGTCTCAATCTCTTCATCTGTAAAATTGTGGCAAATCCAGCCTCTGCTTGGTTTCAACTGGGTGCACATTCAGCTGGCTCCTCAGCTGAAGGCTGGTTTATATTTTCTAATTTGCCTCCTTTTCTTCAACCTGTAGCTGAGATCAAAACCAGAAATGGAGAGAATAAAAGCAGAAATGGAGTCTGGCTGATTTATTTGCACCCAGAGACCTGGATGCTTTTAGAGCCCACGAAGCTGGAGGAAGGTGCATTGCTAATAACTGAGTTGGAATCAAACTGACCTGGGTCTGCAGGATGCAGGTGGCTCCTGTGGCATCACCACGTTGAGCAGCAGTGAAATTATTTCTGCCAAGGCAAACTGATGGTTGCAGAACTATTAGAAACGTTTCCTCCTTAGAAATCTAGCATTCATTTAAAAAAAAAAAGAAAATTTTTTTTCACACACACACACACACACACACACACAGTATTTTATTTTTACAAGAGATAAATAAACTGACACCAAGCATTGTAAATGTATGACCACAACAAAAGCAACAATGACTGCAATTACCACACACGAAACACTCTCATACTATGTCATAATATTGACATTCAGTCCAGGAATCCTCCACTGTAACAGCTCCTTTTTGAACCTTAATGTCATCATTTATAAAATAATGGATAATAATACCTCTCAGGATGGCTGTGAGGATTCTCAAAAATAAGGCTGAAATGCCTCACATATATTAGGTGTTTGGTAGATAATAGTTACTTTGTTTTATCTAAAAGGACAGGGTTGAGTATGAGAAGATATGCATGCCAGGAGATATCAGAGTCCATAGGTTTTTTTTTTTTCTGTTCAAACAATAATTTTTCTTGTAGGAATGTTGATAGGATTAGCCCAAGACAGTTTTTCCAGCAGTGAAGAGTGGCATGATTTTGCCTATTTTACTACTATTCATTCAGGTAGCTGACATGGTTTCCTGAGTCACAGCATTGCATCGGGTCACTCCTGTCCTTAGGACGCTTGTCTGGGTGGGTGAGGGATGGGAGAAGCTTGGTACTACTGCTGCCTCTCCTGTGTTCTTGCCCCCAAACCAGAGCTTTGGGTGTGGGCTCTGATAAAGTGGAGGAATGGTGGGTGCGGGGTGGCACGCCTGCCGTGGGTCAGCGGTTCCCCATGTGCTGCTGATTCTCTCTTGGGTAAGTGGAGCCACATTTCTTTCCTGGCAGCTGCAGAGCCCAAGCGTCAGCAGAGAGCTTTGAAGTTTCCTGGGGAGAAACGGCGTTCTATAAAGAGAAGGAATTATTATTGCTTCCTGGCTTTGGTGAGTTAGCAATGGTCTGGTGAATTTGGAAAGCAGCAGTTGGCTTCGCATTCAATTGTTTTGACTTATTTTTAATCAAAAATAAGAACTCCTCTTAGTTAGATATGGTTAGCAAAAACAAACAAAATAATACAGACAAACAAAACCCTGACTTCCTTCTTTTCCCCAGAGCTGTGCAAATGTATATTCATGAATCAGAAAGTAAATAAAAGCAAATGAAAAATGGATGTGATTTTGTAACTCTCTCAGAACAAGCAGCAGGAATTTAAATAATATTAAATTTACTGACATGTTTTTTTCAGTGCGTCCTCAGAATTTGTTTTGAAGCCTTTCTTCTCTTTTTGAATAGGCCTTTGGGTGGGGAGTGTTTGTTGCTTAAGAGTGACGCAAATTCAGCCCTCCAACTTCGCCCCTTCCTGTTGCAGCATGGCTATTCTCCCCCCTCCCCCTCCTCCTAATACTGCATATTTCCTTCTCTTCTGTCTGTGTGTGAGGAATAGCTTTCTTGCCTAGTTGCACGCACAATGTAGTTATATTGCTTTTTGCCGGCAGTAAGAATGATCATGTGTAGATATAGGTTTATGAATGTGACTTTTATAGTAGACCTTTAATTGACCCAAGGCAGACACAGTGGATATAGCTGATGCAGCTGGCATGCTTGATTAGAACATCAATATTAGCCTCAGATTATCAGGCTTCTGTTGTATCTAAGGCATTGTGTTAGGTGAGACGGGATGTTTCTTTCTTTTTTTTTGGCTTAAACAACAGAAATATATTTTCTCAGAATTCTGGAGGCTAAAAGTCTGAGATCAAGGTTTCAAGAGGGTTGGTGTTTTCTGAGGCCTCTCTCCTTGTCTCATAGATGGCTATCTTCTCCCCGATTCCTCACATGGTCTCTCCTCTGTCTGTGCTTGCGTCCTGATCTCCTTTTTTTTTTTTTTAACTTTTTATTTTATATTGGAGTACAGCCGATTAACAATGTTATGATAGTTTCAGGTGCACAGCAAAGTGACTCAGCCATACGTATACATGTATCCATTCTCCCCCAGACTCCCCTCCAAGATGGGATATTTCAAAATATAGAAGACACTCCATGAGTGTCTGCAGAAGGTGTGTCACAAGCGACGCAGACCATGGAAATCCAGAGGGGTGGCATCTCTCCTCACTGGAGTGAGCAGAAGAGGCAGGCTTCATGCAGGAGTAGAATTCACTATATATATATATTTTTTTGGGGGGTGTGATTTTTTATTTTTTAAATTTTTAAATTAAAGTATAGTTGATTTATAATATTGTGCTAGTTTCAGGTGTACAGCAAAGTGATTCAATTATACATATGTTCTTTTTCGGATTCTTTTCCATTATAGGTTATTACAAGATATTGAATATAGTTCCCTGTGCTCTACATTGGTCCTTGTTGTTTATCTATTTTTTTTTTTTTTTTTTTTTTGCGGTATGTGGGCCTCTCACTGCTGTGGCCTCTCCCGTTGCGGAGCACAGGCTCCGGACGCGCAGGCTCAGTGGCCATGGCTCACAGGCCCAGCCGCTCCGCGGCATGTGGGATCTTCCTGGACCGGGGCACAAACCCGTGTCCCCTGCATAGGCAGGCGGACTCTCAACCATTGCGCCACCAGAGAAGCCCTGTTTATCTATTTTATATACAGTTGTGTGTATCTGTTAATCCCAAACTCATAGTTTATCCCTACTCCCCCACTTTCCCCTTTAGTAACCGTAAGTTTTTTTCTTTCTATGTCTGTGAGTCTATTTCTGCTTTTAAATAAGTTCATTTTTATCATTTTTTAAGATTCCACATATGAGTGATATCATATGATATTTGTCTTTGTCTGACTTACTTCGCTTAGTATGATAATCTCTAGGTTCATTCGTGTTGCTGCAGCTGGCATTATTTTATTCTTTTTTTATGGCTGAGCAATATTCCATTGCGTATATATACCACATCCTCTTTGGGATTCACTATATATTGAAGTGCATGTTGGAGGGGAGGAGGAAGGCTATTCTAGGCAGAGGGACCACAGGAAGCAAGTTATAAAGGTCAAGAATCCAGAGTTGAACTGGGGGAGAGTGAAGAGACCCATGAAACTAGAGCAGAATTGAGTGTTAGGAGCTTAGAAGGTGATGGAGAACAGTGAATTGTGAAAGGCAGGCATTGAGAGCACATGTGGAGAGAAAATCTGGGGAAAGGAGACCCCAGTTAAACATCTAAAAACAAAATCCTAATTTAAATGAAGGGATCAAGGATTTAGGGAGAATAGAGCCAACAGGTTAGAGAATTGGGCTGAGGTGGAATTAAAAGATAGATTTACATTAAAGGCAGGATTGAGAAGGAGATACAGGGGTGTTTCCTTCCGAACCTCAAACCCTGGCCGCCTCCTCTTCCTGCTTTCAGGCTTGTGGTGCTTCAGAGCAGGGCAGTTTAACCTAGTAACTAAGCACGTGTATTTTGTTAATCCCAGTCTACCATATTGGCTCCATGACCTGGGGCAAATTACCTCTCTGTGCTTCAATTTCCCCATCAGCAAAATGGTATAAAAGAATAGTAGCCATGTCAGTGTTGTTGAGAGAATTAAAAGAGTCAAAGCATATGAGGTGCTCAACCACTACCTGGGCATTGTTATTACTTGAGGCTCTCCTTTGCTGCGACATTTCCTAGAAACTGGAGGTTGGGGATCTAGCATGCACCATGCATAGTGATTCCCTATTCTGTTAGTTTCCAGGTAACATTAGAAGAAAGTGTGTGAGTTAGAGTTTAGCTGAAATATAGAAACAACATGAAAAGTTTGTATGGCTACTTGTGAATTGAGAAGGTATCACTTGTTTTCTGTATGCAGAATGCTGTACTAAGTATCTGCACTTCTCCTAAGGGGAGAGGAAATTAAATTCAGTGACTGACAGAGCACTAAATGCTTTCCCATATATTCTCTCATTTAGTCGTTATCACTATCCCATGAGAAAGGAATCATTATTCTCTTTTCAGACAAGAAAATAAATTGAGAGACATTAGGTTATATATCTATAGGCAAAGAGCTAGTATGGGATGCCTAAACCATGTCCCCTGTGATGAGAACAGTGGAAACAATGCTTTGCCCCTCTCCCTCCAAGAAAAACAGGGATTTTTCTCTTGAAATGTTAGAGGACCTGGATGATCACTCAGCATGTATTCCTAACCTCTCCACCCTTGTGATTACAGTTCCTGAATCTCTACTGATCACGGTAGATGGCAGATGAGAAATGTCCGTAGGCTAGTAGCAAATCACTCAGAAAAATTTAGAAGGCATGTTCATAAATTAGGGCATAGATGTCAACACTCTCATTTTCTGCCTGTGGGATGGAGAAAACAGATTTCATCAGGAGATAAACTGGTGTGTGAAGCTACGGTTCATAAAACTGTCACCGAGCTATATTTGAAAGCAAGAAAAGGTTTCTGGAACAATAGTTAGTGCCCAGTTTGGATGGTGAAACAGACTGCCCTGCCTGGACACTCACACTTCAGTAGTTTGGGCTCCCAATTGGGTGCTGGCCCGTAGGATACTTAGTTGAGCCTGTGTCAGCTGTCAGAGAACCACATCCTTCCAGCCTGTCACTGTAAGTGTGTTGGAGGAGGATCCCCATGTCCGGGGACTCATGTCACATTTGCCTGAGGGGAGTGTGACGGGGCTTGTGGTCCTGTGTGCAGCTTAGTTCTGTGCTTTGCCCCTCTGCCATCTACCTTCCTGTAGAGAAGGGGAGGGTGAGCCTGGTGAGGGTGTGATCCTGGGAAGGCGGTGCGGGGTGGACTTCCTTCAGCCCTAAGGCTCAGTCATTGCTGATGTCCTTTCACACATGGAGTGAGCCTCAAGCCTATTGTATGAGGCACCAAAATATCACTTCATGCTACAAAACTCTGGCCAGCTACTCCCTGTTCAAGCTCATAAGCTGAAGAGTCTTCCTAAAAATACCTGTTCTTAAGTTTTTGACAGGGATTGTTTTTAGTCAAAGCATTGTAATTTTTATTCCAAATGTATTTATTTGAATGGAAAACACACGTTCATAGAAAAATAACTAAAGGCTACCAAAAGGCATCATGTGAAAACTGCATTTTCTATCCCCACCCTTGCTCAGACCCCTAATTTATTTCTCACTCCTGAGGTTATCACTGTATCTATTTTCTAGAGATATTCTGTATACAAAAAAGACTGTATGGATAAAGATCTTGTTTTTATTCTTGTTTTTCATTTCTTTTCCTTCCCTCCCTCACTCTCTCTCCCTCTCTCCCTCCCTCCCTCCCTCCCTTCCTTCCTTCCTTCCTTCCTTCCTTCCTTCCTTCCTTCCTTCCTCCCTCCCTCTCTCCCTCCCTCCCTCCCTCCCTCCCTTCCTTCCTTCCTTCCTTCCTTCCTTCCTTCCTTCCTTCCTTCCTTCCTTCCTCCCTCCCTCCCTCCCTCCCTCCCTCCCTCCCTCCCTCCCTCCCTCCCTCTCTCTCTGTCTTTCTTTCCTTTTTTTCTTTCTTTCTCTCTCTCTCTTCATATGAGTTTTCTTCAAATTTTTTCATTTGTCAAAGTATCTTGTATGGCAATTCTTATAGACATATGCATTAGTCAGGGTTCTCCAGAGGAACAGAATCAATAGTGTATACTATAAGAAATTACAACTGTTTATTATAAGGAATTGTCTTACATGATTATAGAGGCTGGCAAGTCCCAAGATCTGTAGTCAGCAAGACCCAGGAAGAGCTAGTGTTTCAGTCTGAGTCCAGGGGCTGGAGGAGACCAATGTCCCAGTACATGCAGTCAGGTAGGAGGAGTTCCCCTTATTTGTGGGAGGGTCAGCCTCTTAGTTCCGTCCAGCCTTCAACTGATTGAATGAAGGCCTCCCACATTAGGAAGGACATTCTGCTTAACTTAGTCTACCAATTCAAATGTTAATCTCATCCAGGAACATCCTTCAGAATACCCCAAATTACTTTTGACCAAATAGCTGGGCACTGTGTGGCCCAGTCAAGTTGACACATAAAAGTAGCCATCACAAGCTGTTTTCTTCCTTTCTTTTAATTGTAAGTTTTAAAAAAACAGACAAGTTTTTAGATTCATAGCAAAATTTAGTGAAAGGTATGGAGATTTCCCATGTATTCCCTGCCCCCGCATATGCACATACAAACAGCCTACTCCACTATCACTATCCTGTACCAGAGTGACACATTTGTTATAACCGATGAACCTATGTTGACACATTATCACTCAAGGATATATACTTTATAAGCTATTTCTCTTACCTTACCTGTAGTTTTCATTCAGTGGAAAATAACTTTCTATTGGAGGCTTTCAAAAATGGAATTGGCTGCTTCTTGAGTACCCTTCTGTCCCTGGAAATTTTCAAATTGATATTGTCTTATGGATGCTGGGAAAGGACTCTTTTTTGCACTCATTGAGATAAAATCTAGAGCTGTGAAATATGGGCCATACATTTAATTTTACATTTTCAAGTAGCAGGAAGGTAAAAAGAAATAGGTGAAATTAATTTAAAAAATATATTCTATTTAACCCAATATATTCAAAATATTATTTCAATATACAATGCAAATAAAAATATTAATAAGGTATTTTATATTCTCTTTTGCATACTAAGTCTTCAAAATCCAGTGTGCATTTTACACTTATAACACGTCTCAATTTTGACTAGCCACATTTCAGGAGCTTAATGGCCATATGTAGCTAGTGGCTACTGGCTACCACACTGGATGTCACAGGACTAGATAGGACCCATTTCAGTGGTGAGTCTTGTTTCTGAAGTTATTTACAGAATAGCCCAGAAAATATTGCTGGGCCATTTATGAGATGGTCAAGTGTGGACGAGTGGAGAGAGGTCAGGGCTGAAGACAGGAGACCTGAGTGCTTTCCTTGCAATCATACAAACTAGCAGAGCGAGTGTATGAACTTTGCTCAACCCCTGTATTTCAGTTTTTCACCTTTAAAATGAAATCCATGATACTTGTTTTACTCACCTTGCAGAACTGTTGAGAGGCTCAGAAGAGATAAAACATGTGAAGGTGCTTTGAAGAGTTGAAATCACATTAAATGTGATGTAATTGCTCAAGCAGAGTCAGCCATTCAGCGGTTGCTCTGTTCTCAGTCCTGCCACAGTCTTGTTGAACACCCTTAATCGCTTCATGACTCAGTTTTTCCAACTGTTAGCAGGAAATATTTGAAACAGTCATTTGAAGTAAATGATACAATGGTAGTAGACACATTACATCGTAACGGTGTGGTTCCTGGGTGGCCCATCACAGCTCCTCAGCCCCAAAACATACCAAAATACAAGAGACATGTGACTAGTAGACATGAAAGAATAGAGGTCAGGACTGTGGGCTGCTTTGCTTCACATTCCAGCTCTGTGCTGTGCTAATTGTGTGACATAGTTTTCATACCTATAAAATGGGGATCGAAATAGTAATTCCCTCATAGATACTTTGTGAGGGTCAAAAGCGCAAATACACATAAGGGACTTATGACAGAGCCTGGCACGTAGTGATAAATATTCACTATTTTCAGTGTTACAGATACTGCCAGGAGATAGTACTTATCTGTTATCAGTTTCCTATGGCTCTTACAATAAATTACTGCAAACCTGGTGGCTTCAAACAATACACGTTTATTTTCTTACAGTTCTGGAGGTCAGAAGTCCAAAATCAGTTTCACTGGACTAGATCCAGGGGTTGGCCGGGCCACACTCCCTTGGAAATTCTGGGGGAGAGTCTGTTTCTTTGCCTTTTCCAGCTTCGAGAGCTTCATTCCTCACATTATTTGGCTCACGGCCCCTTCTTCCCTCTTCAAAACCATCAGTGTAGCATCTTCAAATCTCTCTTTGTTTTGTCATCACATCACCTTCCCTCTTGTCAAGTGTCCCTCTTAGGGACCCTTGTGATTATATTTAAAGCCACCTAGATAATCCAGGAGAATGTCTCCATCTCAAGATCCTCAACTTATTCACACTTGCAAAGTCCATTTTGCCACGTAAGGTAATAGTCACAGGTTCCAGGGGTTAAGACTAGAATATTCAGCCTACTACATACTCTAACTTTTTCTTTTTTTAATATTTATTTATTTATTTATTTGGCTGTGCCAGGTCTTAGCTGCGGCATGTGGGATCTTTAGTTGCAGCATGCAGGCTCTTAGCTGTGGCATGCGGGATCTCGTTCCCCGACTAGAGATTGAACCCAGGCCCCCTGCATTGGGAGTGTGGAGTCTTAACCTCTGGACCACCAGGGAAGTCCCTAGTCTGACTTTATTTTAGTTTTATCCTCACTGTACCTCCTTATCTCCTCAAAATGATGTTGATATTGCTGTAGAAGAAGTAGAATGGCACACAGTTCACATCTGATTTTGCAGACTCTCATGTTTTATTTGCTATTTCAGTTTGGAGAGTTACAATGTTTCTCTTTTCTAGGATTTTCATTCACTCTGTAAATATAAGAGAGCCTATATGGTGCTAGAAATTGAGCAGAACAGACAGAAACCCAACCTAACCTTATGGGACATGTGGGAGAAAACATAAATAAAACCACCACACAAACATGGGGCTGTGAAAGATAACTGCGGATGACTGTTGAGCATAGAGCAGATACTTTCTGTTTCAACATGATGTTTTGTATGTAACGGGGATGTTATGATTTGGGGGAGGCATTATGATGTAGTTGGTGCAGAAACTTTTCACAATTGAGTTTACACTTGCCTAGAGGTGGGAAACACCTAGGTATATAGGAAAAGGGTTGTTACTAGTGAAAGTAAAGAAATTTCATAAGAACTCTATCTCAACAGGAATCAAGCAGAGGTGAGCACCCCTCTCCAAAATGAGAAAATATTTCACCTGAGAAAATATTTCAGTGAATCAAGTTATTACATTTCTTTAGAAACTTTGAGCAGAGGATTAAGATTGGTTTCTGTTGCTTCATATGTTATAAATTTAAGTTTAAGGAATGGTCCATGCTGGGCCCAGGATTAGTGTCAGAGAGAAAAGAGCTGAAATCAGAATTTATGTTTTAGGATTAATGCTACTGGGAGAGAAATGATGCTTTAAAACCATGTTTTTAATGTTGCCTTAAGAAACAAAAGTGCTCCCTTCGTGCACCATTGCTACAGGTACTCAGTGAACGAGAACTTTGTTATTTACCTGTCTTCAAAGACCTGACTGCTAGGTCGGAGCAGATTTATGTTGTTGCTATGCCTTATGGAATAAACGCACTTTCAGGCCACAGTAGTTCATGCTGGAGGAAGGGTGTAATCGGTTATATTTGATCCTTCAGTGTTTTTAAAAAATGAAGTCTCCTCATGCCATTTTTTCCTTCATACCATCCAAAAGTACTAATTGAGAGTGTCTGAGATAGCACCCGATGTGATTGTCTGGTGACATGCTTCAAATATTTGAAGGTAGTTTTGTCCTCATTGTTTTATCTTTTGTAGCTTGACTAACTATTGTTAATTTCTTTTAAAAAAACATTTAAAAAAGATATTTATTTATGTATGTATTTATTTATTTATTTATGGCCACGATCTTAGTTCCCTGACCAGGGATTGAACCCTTGCCCCCTGCAGTGGAAGCTCAGAGTCCTAACCACTGGACAGCCAGGGAATTCTCACTCTTGTTTATTTCAGCTGACAGTTTTTAGCACCTGCTTATGCCAAGCAATAGGTTAAGGCTTAGTGTTTACTAAGAAAGGCATCATGATAGTGGATATAGGAAACTGTCCCACTAGAGAGATTAAGTACGTATTTGTAGGTAGATCAAAGAAATCTTCATAGAGGAGATGTATCTGGGGCTGGGTGTTGAAGAATGAGTAGGACAGTTGGGTAGAAAGAGTCTCTTACTGCATCACAGTTCCAGGAAAGTTTCAGGCAGGCTGATGGGGGGACTTCCGGCTAAGGTTGCCCTTTAGAGGATGACCTCTCCCTTTGGGATGGGTCTGCCTCGGTCTCCTCGCCCTACTCAGGCTGACAGCAGCTCTCAGGGATTGTGACATCTGCATGAGTGAGGTCTTGGGTTTGGAAGAGCAGTGGCAGGAGACTCAGTCAACTCCTCTGAGCCATGGTTCAAGCCTTACCCACTTGGCCTGCACTTCACAATCCAGACTCACCCCTCTGATCGTGGAACTGATTTACAGTATGGATCATATCCATGGGAAGTGCACAGAGTTTGGTATGTTTGGAGTTTAGAGTATACAGAGAGGAACAATAAGAGGTAAGGTTGGCTGTGGAAAAAAGGTTCAGATAGCGGGTGGCCTTGGAGGCCATGCTAGGGAGTTTGGACTTCATCTTATAGACAATGGGGTTTAAAGCAGAGGAACACATTTATATTTGCATGTTTATAAAATTATACTCCTTATAGTGATGAAGGTAGATTAAAGTGACACAAGACTGAAACGAGGGGACCTGTTGAGAGGTTTTTACAATAGTCCAAGTAATGGATGTTGAAAGGCAAAGGAGTCAGGGCAAATGGAGAGACAGGAGGGAATTTATTACAGAAATTGTGAGGATTGAGGGATTCATTGTCATAGTGAGGTGGGTGGAAGGATGGGCAGATCATGTCATTAGTCAATATAGTACACACTGGAAGAGAAGCCGATGGCATGGGGGGAGAATATGAAGTTAAGTTTTGGGACATGTGGAATTACAGGTTCTATCGCCTATGTTTCCTGATGTGGTTTTTAGACCCTCTGCAATACTGGCTGGTCTCCTCTTGGATACACTCCAGTGCACCTCTCAAATGTGTTGTAAATTCCAATAAATCCGGTTCTGGATGTGATCAGAGCTCAGGGGAATGACAACTACATTTTTTAAATGCAGCCTAGGCCTGCATTAGCTTTTTCGGCAGCAGGCCCATGCTGTGGGCTTATTTTGAGCTTGTCATCCACTCAAGCCCTGACGTCTTTTTCACATGAGCTGTTTTCAAGGCAATTCTTTATTCTGGAATTGATGTTTTTTTTTTTTTTTAACTTAGGTGCAATATGTTTCATTTGTTCCATTAAATTTTATCTTGTGAGTTTGGATACATTATTCCAGCCTGTCAAATATGATTTTCAAATGTTGATTGATTCTCTTAGTCTTTCTCTTTGTGATACCTCCAAACTATGTGATCTCTTTGTATTTGAAAAGTGTGTTCCATCCTATTCGATAGAACAAAACAGAAATAATTGAGAGCTTTGTGTCACTCAAGACCTCCTTCTTATTTGAAAGATACCTACTCGTCAGTTCTCTTTGGGAACATGGCTTTTAACTAACCACATTTATCCATTATCTATTTAAAAATAGTACTACAGACATTGCTTATGTGTTGTTGAACTCAGATGCTCTTTGTCTCTAGAATTTCCCTGACCTGCCATTTTAGTGATCCTATCAGAAGGTAAGACTTGTCTTTAATGAGCCTGGGCTGCTACTCAATACTTAACCACTTTCTTTGCTAAGCTCATAAACTATCTGTTTAGATATGCATTTCCCGGGGTTTGATGTCAGAGTCATGGGGATATCATTTTCATAATCTTCTTTTGTCTGTTTTTGAAAATAAGAACTTTTGACTTTTTCAGTCCTTTTGACCTTTATCCTAGTCTCATGTATTCCCTCACCCCTGAGATTAATGTCTTAGCTGTTGCAGGTTCCTTTGGAACTTATTATAATACAGTGGTTAAGGGTACAGTTAACCTGCCTGGGCAAGAATGCTGGCTGTGAAACTTCTGGCAACTTATTTATCCCTCTGATTTCTGATTCCTTGTCTGTGAAATACAGTTAATAACAGTACCTATCAATTAAGTTGTTGTAAGATTAAACAAGTTAATCCACGAAAAGGACTTAGTGCCTGCCATGTAACAGGCACTCAGTAAATAAGCTCTAATGACTCTAGAATGTCATTTGGTCCAGATCTAATATCTGCTTTCTTAACTATTTCCTCAATATGTCTTCTCTCTATTTCCCTATTAACCATGATTATTCTCCTTTTTTAAGAGTTTGAAGACTTTTCTTTTTGATGAAGATGGAGTTTTAACTGTGGCGTTAAAACCAATTGAAGGGAGATAGACTTGAGTCAAATAACTTGGTTTTCTTTTGGCTTCTAAAGTACAGAATAATTTATTGCTTATTTTATTTCATTAGAATGGCCTGTTACTTGAATATATTTTGGAATTAAACTCTTTCCTTTTGTTTTTGACTGTTGGGAACTGCTTGTTTGCACATGCACTGCATCACCCCTCTGGAGGACATTACTGAGTGTTGGAGAGCAGCGTATAAATGTTTGTGAGTGTCGGTTCCCACGACTGTAAAATAAGGGCCATGGAAGATTTTAGTATGTAGGGATTCTGTAGATTGGTTGGTGTTCCACTATAAGGTCTAAATATAGGGAAAGGTTTAGCCACAAGGGTGCTAAGCCTAGATTTCTAAGGGAGAAAAATCATCAGGGCTTGAGGAGCAGGAAGTTCTTCCACAGAGTCTGGGAGACTCCTGGGATTAAGGGGTTCTTACCAATTTGCTCTCATCTCACAGCACCTCTATCCAGAACAGTATCAGGGATCCTGTGGTTGCTTCTTCAAACTGAACTGAAACAATTAACTGATTCTGTGGAACTCAGAATAAGGTTCTGTGAATTCTCAACATATAAAACCATTCTGTGTCAGATTGCTGTAAAATCATCTATTGGAAGCAAAATTCCTTCCATTCTGCAAATAAACAAATGACCTTGTCCATGAATAAGACAGTCAAGGTTTCTATGCGTGAGCCTCGTGGAAGGGATAAGCTTTCCAAAGATAAACCAGACTGGACAGATTTAAAGTGATAAAAGCAGATTTTATTCAGGACTATTGCAGTAATGGAAAAGAGATCTCAGTATAGATCTCCTCATATGGGCTCAATTCTGAATACAGCACGGGCAAGTGGGGATTTATAGCCAAGGAGCACGGTGGGGTGTTAGTGGTTGGAAAATCACCAAGAGGAAGCAGCAGGGCTAGGGGATTCTGGTTAAGCTGACTTAGCAGGATTCTTGCTGAAGGCAAACTAGGGTGATCAGATATCAAGGGTGGAGGATTTGGTCAGATATTGAGGGTGGAGATTATCTCTAAACTGACTTAGCAGGATTCTGGCTAAAACTGGGTTCTTGAGAATATGCCCAAAGACAGGACCTAGTTGAAACAGGAGGCTCAGAGGAGCTTGACGGAAATTTGGTCAAGGAGGGCATGTTGTCAAGCTCTGAATGAATACTCCTTTTTCTCAAAATAGTTTTGGTAAATTTCCCTTTTTCCTTTTCCTTCAATTGCATTCAGTGTAGGGCTTGTGGAATCTTACTACCATGGAGATAAGCTAGCTAGAGAGGATTCTTTAATTGATGCACTATTCATGAGATGAGATGATGAGGAATTTTTTTTTTGATCTTTCCATTCCCCCCCTACTCCTCTCCCCCATGAGCTTGTGCTGCTGCTTTGAACTAAAGCTCAAGAGGAATCCTTGAAAAATTAGACTATTAAGTCTGAAGTGAACTACAAAGGTTCAAGGCAACACAGGAGACATTAGAGGAAAACTTAGTGAGCCTTAACATTTCATTTTTTCCTGTTTTCACTTGGACACTTTATTTAAAGGATGAAATCAGATACTTCTTTTCTCTGGAGAAATAAAGCCACAGCGTTTTTCCTTTTGTCTCTTGCTGAGACTTATTCAAGGGCCCCAGGAGAGGCAGAACACAAGTGCAGTACCACCTTGTTTAGGTAAATGTTCAGTTCCATTTTCTTGTCTCCACACTCCTCCATGGGTGGCCCCTGCCCCCCTACCCCCAGCTAGGCGTGTTCTTAGTGCTCATTCAGAACCCAGACAGAAATGCCTGCTGGTGCTCGCTTTCGTAACTGGAGTCATAAAAATCTCTGAAATGTATTGTGCCAGCCAAACCCAGCTCTGCTCTGCGGAACCCTGCAGACACCTTTATTACTCTCTCCTTTCAGTTTTCCAGAGGGCATCATCACGGTGGCCTTTTATTGAAAGTAGGTTTTTGTCATTTCTGTGCTTGGATGGGAGCCAGCTATTGCCTGAAAAACCTCTGAACTACAAAGGGCTTACGCAGCCGGAGAAGCTTATTCCTAGAAAATTTGAAAATGATCTTCTGTTGCCTAGTACCTGAGACAATTTTTAAAATGTGATCTCTGCCATTGCTGGTTTTAATTTGAATGGAAAGGGAATTTCCCTCCGAGGGACTTTCATTAGAAAGAGAAGGAGCAGCTCCTGCTGCCAAGCCTCGCTCTGCTCAGTTTCTTATTCCTTGAAAATTCAGAGAACTCTGGCTCGTGTGCCTTTGTTTCTGAACCTCAGAAACTTGGTGGCAAAAGAAGACAGCCCTGTTTGCTATTGAAGAAGTGAGGGTCAGAGGGCTTGAGAGGCACTCCCCCTAGGTCGTGCAGAGCCTCCTGAAGAATTGTCTGCCTTCTTACTTTGTTCTTACTTATAAGCCTAAATGAGTGAACGCAGGAAGTGGATTTTTCCATTTGTTCTAAGAATTGATTCATAAAGTACTGCTAACCCGTTCATTTTCTTCCCCCTGCACTTGTCTGTATGGAAAGTCCTGATCTAAGTTTGCTCTTCTTATTTTCCTGAACCCATAAAAAATGTCAACTAAAATGGATAAATGGCTATGATTTCATTTCCACTATATATTGCTATTGAGTTAGAGTTGAAACTTTGGGGCTTGTTTTAGAGTCAAATGTAGATCATTTATCACTCTCCACTACCCTTCTTATAGTCATCTCGATAGACCCCTGTCTACTGCACATCAGTGGGCTGTGTACTTCAGTGACTCAGAGAAAGTCTCATATGTAGATGTCACTGTGGATTGCTTGATAAAGATGTCTAAGTGGCAAATATCCAGGCAGAAAAGCAAAAGCAAACCAGATAAATAGAAAAAAAAAAACCCCACAAACTCAATAATCTAGAGAACAATAAATGATCGATGTACAGTGTACTTAAGCAATAAATTGTATTCTAGATTTAGATTTACTTTGACCTTTCTTTTTGCCTAACTTCTGCTTCTTTCACTTTACAAAAGCTATTCTCAGACTTTCAGGTAAACTGGTCATGGATCCAGATGGGAGCGCTCCCAGATGGGAGCGTGGGTGTTCTTCAGTTGACTCTCCTGCAGCTGGACTGTTAGGCAGCCAGTTCAAAATGACCCCACAGCCTACTGCTCCCATCAAGAGAGTGACCCTAAAGTTGGATGCTTCCATCCAGGGTCAGATAGCCCTCAATAAGATCTGGACATTAGGGAGATACCAGCTTTACTGAATGGTTAATGTAAATTCATTTTCATACATGAAATATATGAATATATAATTATATAAATATGTAATATATAATATATTTATATAAATATGTACGTATTTATGAGTATCCCTCCATACAGCAAATTTAACTCCTAATATGTCAGTATGGTTTACAGCCAATGTTTTCAAGCCAAGTTTCATTGAGTCTAGGGACTCCACAGAGGTGCCACAGGTGAGCCACTTGATGGGAGACCCTGAGAAGGTGGACTTTCAGGCTCTTCTACCACAGCTGATCTAGACCCTTTCTGTCTGTTTATACTAGGGCTGTGATGAGGTTCAATTGTGAGAAGAGTTCTCTAGCTCAAATTTTAAAAACTGCAGATTTAAAATGTCATTCTGGTGTGACCTACCAATCTCTTCTAGCTAGGATATTGATGAAAGCTTTCTTGTTGAAAGGATTAGGGTAGCAGCTCTCTTTTGGCCCTAGTCCTGCTACTGGTTCTGATTCTTCTCTGCACGATCCTCTCTATTGTATCCCCACTTGCGATTGTACAAGTCCTTTATACTGCAGAAACATCTGTCACACCTGAAGCAGCCCTCTGAGGGGATGCTGTCTGAATGTTTTGTAAAGTCACAACACTTCTCAGAAATGTTTCTAATAGAAATAAATGGTCATTAGACCACCAACCTTGGGGCAGTGGCTTAGTTGGGATCCTTAGTTCTAGCTTTCTGTTTGCTTCTGGCACTGAAGTCTTTTGTTCAGATTATATTTATGTTTACCTATATATATTTTTCTGATTATAAAAGTACTAACTACCACTTCTGGAAAAGCTGGAAAATACAGAAAAGCATAATAGATTATCTGTAGAATTTATCTTGATGTTATTTCTTTAGTTCTCTTGGTTTTACCTTTGACTTTGAAGAACTTTGCTCTTCACTCTGAATTTACCTCTTAAATTCTCTTTCCTGACTTTCACCTGAACCATGTTATTTTTCCTACATAATTAGAATAACAGAGCCTCCTTTTTCCTTGAAGTTTTAGATAAGACATGCATTTCTGCTATCCTCAGGTTGATCCTTTATTCTTTATTTTTTTAAGTATAAGTTTCAGGTATAGAGCATTTATAGTTCAACATCTGTACACATTACAGAGTGATCACCACCACAAGTCTAGTTACCATCCATTACCGTATAGTTGAACCCCTTCAAGTGGATCCTTTAGTTAGCTCTGGGTTACATTCTTTCTTTCATCCTCTATGACTAACTTCTTTAGCACTTTGGCTCCAATTAAGGGAATGATTTTTCTTTTTCTTCTTCTCTCACTCCTCATACACTGGCCCAGAGTGCACTCTCTTCTGAATGTTTTGATCTGTCTCTCATTCCTCACTTGATAAATTACTTCACTCGCATTCTCCAAATCTCTTTTAAGAGTCTTTTTTTTTCATTAGTAGTACTGAAAAGTTTTTTTCCTTTCTAATTTAATTTGTAGTTTTCATTTCATATATCTCAGTTCCAAAACGTTCTGAGATCCATTAAAATAAATAAACAAAACAATGATTTGTGTAAAGTTACAAAAAGATTTACAGGCAGAGTGGGGACTAGACCTTCACAGCCCCAAATTTCAAATTCTCTGATCTCTCTTCAAATGATGGTGTCTTTAATTACTCCCCAGTGGAAAACGAATAATATCTGAGGATGAAATTTTGATTAATCCTGAATAACATACAGTACTGACTCATGAGCATTCAGATAATTCATTATGACTTCATTTCAGAAGAGCATTAGAACAGGGTGGTCAGAATGAAGGGTGGACTGCCTTGTTCTTCCTGAAATGTACTCTCTTCACTTATCCAAGTACTTCCTATCCTTTGGGAGGATACAAACAATGACATATTTTCAACTTTTTTGGCATCTTAGTAGTGAGGACTTCCCTGATCCCTCCATTTAAAACAGGAACTCAGTATCATCCTGGCAATCCCTTTGTCCCTTCACACATTTTTTCCATAGCATTTTTAACATTTTAAGGTATATACATTTTGCTTGTTTATGTGTTTATTGTTGGTTCTTTTGTCCCCTCCCTCCCTCCCTCCCTCCCTCCCCCACACCTGGGTGTAAGGTCCATAGGGCAGGTATATATGTCTGTTTATTCACTGCTGAATCCCATTTGTCTCCCCTACCATACTCTCAAACAGTGGCCAGCATATAGCGGGTACTCCATAAGGATTTAATGGAGAGAAAAAAAATCAACAAATGAATTGCTTAAGCCTCAAAACAAAATCAAGCTGGGTAAAGTAATACTGTTATCACCGTTTAACAGATGGAGGAATCCGTTTACCTCGGCTATTTGGCAAAAGTCTCAGGACTCAGAGTTCCCTTTATATCCTGTAAGCAACTAAGCTTTGCAGCTGATGAAAAGATGCAGTGATATACATAATTCATGGAAATGCCATGGAATTCATTTTACAACTCTAACTATAGACCCAGATGTTTGATGAGAACACTGCTTAAGACCCCAGCATATGCAAATTGGTTAGATCCTTTAGCCAAATGACAACCATGAGCAAACAGGACACATACCCTGTACATTAGAGCAGTGTCTGACGGCTGCCCTCGACACTGTCAACACTTACACTGGTCTGTGTGTTTTAGAGATTCCCTGGCAGCATTTGTCATGCCGGGAACTTGGCAAACAGAGTCTCTCCATGGAAATAAGCTGGGAGGTTAATTTGGTTTCACTCCAGCTGGTTGAAGCTCCATCACCTGCTGAGTCGTTATGTGGTGGTTATTGTTCCTTTGCTCCATATCTACAGTCTGGCTGTACCATGTGTGTGGATGGTTACTATTAATAACCATAGGAGTTTATGATTTTGAGCCAAAATTTTTTTTAATTTTATCACAATAGGGATTTGCTTTTGTTCTGAAATGTTAGGTAGATCTCTATGCCAACCATCCCAGGGCTGACTTGGCTGTTTATACTGGTGAGGATGTCTGATGGCCTCCTTTTTGTCTTCTCACTTTTTTATTGGTACTGGGCATGTTCTAGTTTAATTGTACAGCTCTAATTTAAAAGTAATATTTGGTAGATAAAAAGTATTGAAGAAGAGAAAACAAATCAACAAGTGAACTTTTATATTACTAGTAACAAAATCTTTTTGTTTTAGAAGTACGTTGCCTATTCTATGAAAGAAAAGGCTGTGATATCATGTGTATAGTAGTATTCGTGATTACTTCCTATTGGTGGGGAAGTCTGGTAGGAGTCCCTGTGTTAAACTGAGAATAGTCTAACAGAAAGAGGATATGAGGACTCTCACTACTGTGCAAATTCCCAAAAGGCAGGGGAATGGACAAGTTTAGCTCTGGAATAATTTGCAAAAATAATAACACCCACTAAAATTGTGCTAGGTCAAATAATAATATGTGTCCTTTCTGTGTTCTGGTCCTTTGCAAAAATAATAACACCCACTAAAATTGTGCTAGGTCAAATAATAATATGTGTCCTTTCTATGTTCTGTGTCCTTTCTATGTTCTGGTCCTTTGCCAACGCAGGTGTGCACACATACACATACTTGCACACTCTTACGCCCAAATATTCACAAAATTCCCCCTTATACATGGTTCCTGAATACAGTTCCATTTGTCCCTTTCAGAAGCAAGTGAACACTGAGAGACTATGGTAGTTCATGGAGGGAAATGTCCTGACCAGATATAGATCTCAGCTTTTGGTCCTGGCCCTTCTATAAATTCACTGTGTGAGCCAATAATTCTTCACAGCTTTAGTGTTGTTATTATAAACAGAGTTGATAATCTCTGTTGTACCAAATGCACAGGGTTGTATGAGATTCAGGTGAGACAGTGTGTGTGAAAATTGAGAATTATAGAGTATTGTTCACATAAAGACATCATGGTTGTTTTGAGTCTGCATTGCAGCCTGGTCAATGCAGGATGACAAGCAGGGGTAGTTCAGGCTGCCTCTCAGGGGTTCAGGGTAGCATTTGGGAATCCCAACCCTCACCCTTCCTTTTTCTGGAGAACCCTACTGAGGGAGCACACAGTAGGAAACAATAGCCAAATGGGAAACTAAATACCACTTTTGATGGGTAATTTTATGTATTAACTTGTCCGGGGTAAGGGGATGCAGTTAGTTGGTACAACATTATTTCTGGGTATGTCTGTGAGGATGTCTCTGGAAGAGATTAGCATTTAATTCAGTAGACTTAGTAAGATCTCCCTCACCAATGTAGGTGGGCATCATCCAATCCGTTGAGGTCCTGAGTAAAGCAGAAAGGCAGAGGAAGGGCAAGTTTGCTTTTTCTGCTTGAGCTCAGGCATCAGCTTCTCCTGCCTTTGGACACTGGAACTCCTGGTTCTAGGGCTTTCAGAGCTATAATCTTGGCCCCTTGATTCTCAGGCATTTGGACTTGGACTGAATTACACCACTAGCTTTTCTGGTTCTCTGGTTTGCAGATGGAAGATCATGGGACCTCTTGGCCTTCATAACCACATGAGCCAATTCCTATCATAAATTTCCTCTTGTATATGTCTATACATATCCTATTAGCTCTGTTACCCTGGCTAATACACCACTTTATTAATACTTGATAAGCACCCCCAAAATCTCATTTTATAAAAGCTGTATTGGAATAGGTTAGGCTCTAGGGCTAAGTAAGGCTTCCTATTTGATTGCTCTTGAATCTGACAGTCCCATAATCATGAGCAGAGGAGGTGGAAGGGAAGGAATGACAGGGTGGAGTGAGATGGAGAGCAAGTGAGAGTGAGCAGGCAAGCTGATAGTTGTAGCTATGAGGGAAAGAGGTGAGCCCTGCAGCCCAGCCTCAGTCATCACCTGTGTGGAGGCAGGAAAAATGTTAAGGGCTCCTGCTTTCCAGGCACAGTCACTCCCTGTGTCTTGGTCCAGTCTAAGTCCTGGACTCAGAGGGATTAGATGAATGATTTCCCTGCCTTGGAGTTGGAGGTGAGGGGTAGCTTATAAAGAGGTAGGCAGAGGGGTGTAAGTGTGTGGCCAAGGGACAGAAGTTCCCTCTTTACTGTGTCTGCTCAGAGAAGATGTATTCCACCCCAAAGGGCCATGGGAAGGAAAGGATACGGAGCCGTGCTGATGATAAGGGGCTCTTTATGGGACTCCAGAGGAGCTGTCAATTTATGACTCCAAAGAAATCTCTTTGCTGGTAGTTTGGTACCTTGTCAGGGTCATAATGCTAGCCAATCTCAGAAGAAAATCTAGGAATAAGATGGTGGACGTGTGTGTGTGTGTGTGTGTGTGTGTGTGTGTGTGCATTTATGAGTGTTTATTTTCCTCCTGTCTCCTAAAGATGATACATGTGTGAAACCTTGCTAGCAGTTACTTAGAAACTGTGTCTTATGTTTCCATCTTATAAGTACATGGACTGCATTGTAGGAAACTACTCCTGGGGGCATAGTTGGAATGTCTCTAAGAAAGCAAAGGTCTTTTTCAGTAACTGTTGTTTAATGCAGTGTAGATTTTTCTTCTTTTTTTTAAGTTCTCAGAGATAAAATGAAGAAATGAGACTAAAGACAACAGGGTATTTTAAGAACTAACAGGCTGTATATTTCAGTTTTTGTTCCTTCATTCAAAGTAGGCTAATAATGGGTAATGTAGGTATTTTATTCACATAGGAGGGAGGAGTACAAATGACTGTCTTCTATTAGTGAATTGTAAAGTTTTGTTTATTTTTGACTTTTTAAAAGTTAAACATTTTAAATATCTCTTGGTTAAAATCTGAATTTTTAAAAGAAAATTTGATGAGACTAAAATAGAAAATACTCTGCTTTTTATAGTGAATTATGTTAAATGAAAAAGCTAGTGAAAGAGATTCTAATGAAACAACATCTAATGATTTTACACTGTTGATTCTAAATGTCCTGTGGGATTTCATGATTTCAACTAATTCTATCCCTTTACTCATTTAGTAGGTTATACATAACAATTAAAAACCCCAGAAATCAAAAGAAAGCTAGAGTAGCAATTCTCATATCAGACAAAATAGACTTTAAAATAAAGACTATTACAAGAGACAAAGAAGGACACTACATAGTGATCAAGGGATCAATCCAAGGAGAAGATATAACAATTGTAAATATTTATGCACCCAACATAGGAGCACCTCAATACATAAGGCAAATGCTAACAGCCATAAAAGGGCAAATTGACCGTAACACAGTCATAGTAGGGGACTTTAACATCCCACTTTCACCAATGGACACATCATCCAAAATGAAAATAAATAAGGAAACACAAGCTTTAAATGATACATTAAACAAGATGGACTTAATTGATATTTATAGGACATTCCATCCAAAAACAACAGAATACACTTTCTTCTCAAGTGCTCATGGAACATTCTCCAGGATAGATCATATCTTGGGTCACAAATCAAGCGTTGGTAAATTTAAGAAAATTGAAATCGTTTCAGGTATCTTTTCTGACCACAACGCTATGAGACTAGATATCAATTACAGGAAAAAAATATAAAAAATACAAACACATGGAGGCTAAACAATATGCTACTAAATAACCAATATATCAATGAAGAAATCAAAGAGGAAACCAAAAAATACCTAGAACCAAATGACAATGAAAACATGACGACCCAAAACCTATGGGATGCAGCAAAAGCAGTTCGAAGAGGGAAGTTTATGGCAATACAGTCCTACCTCAAGAAACAAGAAACATCTCAAATAAACAACCTAACCTTACACCTAAAGCAATTAGAGAAAGAAGAACAAAAAATTCCCAAAGTTAGCAGAAGGAAAGAAATCATAAAGATCAGATCAGAAATAAATGAAGAAGAAATGAAGGAAACAATAGCAAAGATCAATAAAACTAAAAGCTGATTCTTCGAGAAGATAAACAAAATTGATAAACCGTTAGCCAGACTCATCAAGAAAAAAAGGGAAAAGACATAAATTAACAGAATTAGAAATGAAAAAGGAGAAGTAACAACTGACACTGCAGAAATACAAAGGATCATGAGAGATTACTACAAGTGACTATATGCCAATAAAATGGACAATCTGGAAGAAGTGGACAAACTCTTAGAAAAAAACAACCTTCAGAGACTGAACCAGGAAGAAATAGAAAATATAAACAGACCAATCACAAGCACTGAAATTGAAACTGTGGTTAAAAATCTTCCAACAAACAAAAGCCCAGGACCAGATGACTACACAGGTGAATTCTATCAAAAATTTAGATAAGAGCTAACACATATAGTGCTCAAACTCTTCCAAAGTATAGCAGAGGGAGGAAGACTCTCAAACTCATTCTGCAATGCCACCATCACCTTGATACCAAAACCAGACAAAGATGTCACGAAAAAAGAACACTAGAGGCCAATATCACTGATGAACATAGATGTAAAAATCCTCAACTAAATACAAGCAAACAGAATCCAACAGCACATTAAAAGGATCATACACCATGATCAAGTGGGGTTTATCCCAGGAATGCAAGGATTCTTCAACAGACACAAATCAATCAATGTGATACACCATATTAACAAACTGAAGAATAAAAACCATATGATCATCTCAATAGATGCAGAAAAAGCTTTTGACAAAATTCAACACCCATTTATGATAAAAACTCTCCAGAAAGTAGGCATAGAGGGCACTTACTTCAACATAATAAAGGCCATATATGACAAACCCACAGCCAACATCATTCTCAATGGTGAAAAACTGAAAGCATTTCCTCTAAAATCAGGAACAAGACAAGGATGTCCCATTCTCACCACTATTATTCAACATAGTTTTGGAATTTTTAGCCACAGCAATCAGAGAAGAAAAAGAAATAAAAGGAATCCAAATCAGAAAAGAAGAAGTAAAGCTGTCACTGTTTGCAGATGACATGATACTATACATAGAGGATCCTAAATATGCTACCAGAAAACTACTAGAGCTAATCGATGAATTTGGTAAAGTCGCAGGATACAATTAATGTACAGAAATCTCTGGCATTCCTATACACTAATGATGAAAAATCTGAAAGAGAAATTAAGGAAACACTCACACTTACCATTGCAATAAAAAGAATAAAATACCTAGGAATGAACCTACCTAAGGAGACAAAAGACCTATATGCAGAAAACTATAAGACACTGATGAAAGAAATGAAAGATAATACAAACAGCTGGAGAGATATACCATGTTATTGGATTGGAAGAATCAACATTGTGAAAATGACTCTACTACCCAAAGCAATCTACAGATTCAATGCAATCCCCATCAAACTACCACTGGCATGTTTCACAGAACTAAAACAAAAAATTTCACAGTTTGTATGGAAACACAAAAGACCCCAAATAGCCAAAGCAATCTTGAGAAAGAAAAACGGAGCTGGAGGAATCAGGCTCCTGACTTCAGACTATACTACAAAGCTACAGTAATCAAGACAGTATGGTACTCGCACAAACACAGAAATATAGATCATGGAACAGGGTAGAAAGCCCAGAAATAAACCCATGCATATACGGTCACCTTATTTTTGATAAAGGAGGCAAGAATATACAATGGAGAAAAGACAGCTTTTTCAATAAGTGGTGCTGGGAAAACTGGACAGTTAAATGAAAAAGAATGAAATTAGAACATTCCCTAACACCATACAGAAAAATAAACTCAAAATGGATTAAAGACCTAAATGTAAGGCCAGACACCATCAAACTCTTAGAGGAAAACATAGGCAGAACACTCTTTGACATAAATCACAGCAAGATCCTTTTTGACCCTCCTCCTAGAGAAATGGAAATAAAAACAAAAATAAACAAATGGGACCTAGTGAAACCTAAAGGCTTTTGTACAGCAAAGGAAACCATAAACAAGATGAAAAGACAACCCTCAGAATAGGAGAAAATATTTGCAAATGAAGCAATTGACAAGTGATTAATCTCCAAAATATATAAGCAGCTCAATATCAAAAAAACAAACAACCCAATCCAAAAATGGGCAGAAGACCTACACAGACACTTCTCCAAAGAAGATATACAGATTGCCAACAAACCCATGAAAGGATGCTCAACATTACTAATCATTAGAGAAATGCAAAAAAAAAACTACAATGAGGTATCACCTCATACCAGTCAGAATGGCCATCATCAAAAAATGTACAAACAATAAATGCTGGAGAGGGTGTGGAGAAAAGGGAACCCTCTTGCACTGTTGGTGGGAATGTAAATTGACACAGCCACTATGGAGAACAGTATGTAGGTTCCTTAAAAAAGTAAAAATAGAACTACCATATGACCCAACAATCCCACTACTGTGCATATACCCTAAGAAAACCATAATTCAAAAAGAGTCAAGTAGCACAATGTTCATTGAAGCTCTATTTACAATAGCCAGGACACGGAAGCAACCTAAGTGTCCATCATCAGATGAATGGATAAAGAAGAAGTGGCACGTATATACAATGGAATATTATTCAGCCATAAAAAGAAACGAAATTGAGCTATTTGTAGTGAGGTGGATGGACCTAGAGTCTGTCATACCGAGTGTAGTAAGTCAGAAAGAGAAAAACAAATACCGTATGCTAACACATATATATGGAATCTAAAAAAAAAAGGTCTGATGAACCTAGGGGCATGACAGGTATAAAGATGCACACGTAGATAATGGACTTGAGGACACGGGGAGAGGAAAGGTAAGCTGGGACGAAGTGAGAGAGTAGCATTGACATATATATACACTACCAAATGTCAAATAGACAGCTAGTGGGGATCAGCTGCATCACACGGCGAGAACAGCTTGGTGCTGTGTGACCACCTAGAGGGGTGGGATAGGGAGGGTGGGAGGGAGATGCAAGAGGGAGGGGATATGAAGATATATGTATACGTATAGCTGATGCACTTTGTTGTATAGCAGAAACTAACACAACATTGTAAAGCAATTATACTCCAATAAAAATGTTATAAAACATGTGCTTGGCATTGTGTTTGGAACTTAGTAAGTGTCCCATAAATGTTAGTTACAAGGATGATAACAACAACAGTTAAACTTAAGCATTTCACAAGCAAAAAAAATTTAAAACCCTGGAAATGATGGTAGGTACCGCAAAGGGATTTAGACCAGCATCTTCTGAGAAAAATACAGGTCTCCCAACCCAGACGTTTTAATTCACATATATATATATATATATATATATATATATATATATATATATATCTTTAAGGTATCTTTATTGGAGTATAATTGCTTTACAACGTTGTTAGTTTCTGCTGTACAACAAAGTGAATTAGCTATATGTATACATATATCCCCATACCCCCTCCCTCTTGAGCCTCCCTCCCACCCTCCCTATCCTACCCTCTAGGTCGTCATAAAGCATCCAGCTGATCTCGCTGTGCTATGCAGCAGCTTCCCACTAGCCATCCGTTCTACATTTGATAGTCAATTCAACAATTCTAAAAAGTAACAAAATTAACAGACAGCTCCTGCTATAAATCGAGCACAGGACTAAAGACTGTTGTGAAGAGTGGCTTCAGCCCACATATCTTCATTTGTTTAGACTTTTGAATGAGGTCCTGCACATGGTAGGTGCTCAGTGAAGAAAAAGAGCCAGTCATCAATTTATGACACTAATTTTCACCCCCTCTTTCTTCATCTCACTGTACTTTTTTTTTAGAGGAATAAATTACACTAAAACTACTGCTATCACCTAGCCATTTGGAAGAACATTCATCATCTTTATTTTTTCCAACCTCCCAAAGTATAAGTGAATTTATACTCTAGCAAACTAGTGGGAAGAATGATATACTGATATGTTTATGCAGGATCAAAAAATGAATTAAAAGTTGAATTTAATCAGTGTGTGTGTGTGTTTGTGTGTGTGTCTGTGTAGTGTTTTGATAATCTAATTACCTACTTCTCTTGAACTGATTGATTATCTATCTTAGTGTCATATGGACTCTGTGAACTTCTCAATATTATCACTAACCATTTTTAAGAATTTGTAATATTCTTATTGTGTTCCTTTTTTTTTTTTGCGGTACGCTGGCCTCTCACTGTTGTGGCCTCTCCCGTTGTGGAGCACAGGCTCCGGACGTGCAGGCTCAGCGGCCATGGCTCACAGGCCCAGCCGCTCCGCAGCATGTGAAATCTTCCCGGACTGGGGTACGAACCCGTGTCCCCTGCATCGGCAGGTGGACTCTCAACCACTGCGCCACCAGGGAAGCCCTCTTATTGTGTTCTTAATTATCTATATGTACTGTCAGTTCTTTAAAAAATTTCTCTCGCTTTTTTCTTTTAAGCAGGAGACCAACAAATGATTCCAATATTTGCTTAATTGTTGAATAGTCCTGGGACAGAGAAGAAACTAGTCATACATTTTGGCTGGCTCTGTATTGGCCATCTCTGCAGGGTTCAATTAGATGAGGTGCTGTGGGCAATAGAGCAAAGCACGGAGTGTGTCTGTAATTGATGAGCCTGTATGTCCTGAGTGGTTTGGGGAATAAGACTCATTTCCTCTAGCTCTGCCATATGAAGAATTTATCGTCTATTTGGAACAGATAAGGCTAATACACAGGAAAATACTTGATAAAATACTCAATTATATGTAATTGCGTTAGCTGGGGCTTGGGCTAAGCTGCTTTATCTAGTGTCTCAAACTGCAGTGACTCGAACAAGAAAGGAGCTTATACTTCTCCAGGAATCAGTTGTCCAGCCCTGAAGGTGAGCTGGGCTTCTAGCTCACCTTTTTCTTGTTATTCTGCTGCGGGTGAATCTGGCTTATCCCTGCCTCTTCCACACTCCAGCTCACGGCAAGGCCAGAGAGACAAAGTAGAGCATGAGCAATGCCTTTTTAAAAAAATCAGCATTATCGAGGTATAGTTTACAGAAAGTAAAATGTACCTATTTTAAGCATACAGTTTAGTGGATTTTGACATATGTTTACACGCATTTTACCATCACCTCAGTCAAGGTACTGAACATTTCCCTCACTCCCCAAAGTTCTCTTGAGCCCTTTGCAGTAAATACCATCTACTCTTAGCCTGAGGCAGCCACAGATCTGCTTTCTGTCATTATGGATTAGTTTTGCCTGTCCTAGAGTTTCATATAAATGAAACTATACATTGAGTATTTTCAGCCTGGGACTAGGGTGATGCAAATGAGGTACTTAAGATGCATATGTAAGCAGACACTCACTCTCAGTTTCATGCTAGTGACAACGCAACAATGCACCCTGTACCGCACTCCTTTGTATCTGTTTCTTTTGCTTGGTATACTGTTTCTGAGATTCATTAATTTTGTTGTGTGTATCAGTAGTTTGTTCATTTTTATTGCTGTGTAGTATTCTATGTTGTAAATACACTATAGAATCTTTTCATGTGTTTGTTGGCCATCTGTATGTCTTCTTTGGAGAAATGTCTATTTAGGTCTTCCATCTATTTTTTCATCGGGTTGTTTGTTTTTTTGATATTGAGCTGCATGAGCTGTTTGTATATTTAGGAGATTAATCCCTTGTCAGTTGCTTCATTTGCAAATATTTTCTCCCATTCTGAGGGTTGTCTTTTTGTTTTGTTTATTATTTCCCTTGCTGTGCAAAAGATCCCATTTGTTTATTTTTGTTTTTATTTTCATTACTCTAGGAGGTGGGTCAAGAAAGATCTTGCTGCGATTTATGTCAAAGAGTGTTTTGCCTGTGTTTTCCTCTCAGAGTTTTATAGTGTCTGGCCTTACATTTAGGTCTTTAATCCATTTTGAGTTTATTTTTGTGTATGGTGTTAGGGAGTGTTCTAATTTCATTCTCTTACATGTAGCTTTCCAGTTTTCCCAGCACCACTTATTAAAAATCTACAAATAATAAATGCTTGAGAGGGTGTGGAGAAAAGGGAACCCTCCTACACTGTTGGTGAGAATGTAAATAGGTACAGCCACTATGGAGAACTGTATGGATGTTCCTCAAAAAACTAGAAATAGAACTACCATATGACCCAGCACTCCCACTCTTGGGCATATACCCTGAGAAAACCATAATTTAAAAGGCTACATGCACCCCAATATTCATTGCAACACTATTTATAATGACCAGGACATGGAAGCAACCTAAATGTCCGTCAACAGAGGAATGGATAAAGAAGGTGTGGTACATATATGCAATGGAATATTACTCAGCTATAAAAAGAATGAAATAGTGCCATTTGCAGAGACGTGGGTAGACCTAGAGACTGTTATACAGAGTGAAGTGAGAAAGAGCAAAACAAATATTATATAATATTGCTTATATGTGGAATCTAGAAAAATGGTACAGATGAACTTGTTTGCAAAGTAGAAATAGAGACACAGATGTAGAGAACAAACTTATGGATACCAAGGGGTGAAGGGAGTTGGGATGAACTGGGAGGTTGGGATTGACACTATTACTAATACACTGTTATGTATAAAATAAATAAATAATGAGAACCTATTGTATAGCACAGAGAACTCTACTTCATGCTCTGTGGTGAACTAAATGGGAAGGAAATCCAAAAATGAGGGGATATATGTATATGTATAGCTGATTTACCATGCTGTACAGCAGAAACTAACACAACATTGTAAAGCAACTATACTCCAATAAAAATTAATAAAAAAATAAATACACTGTAGCTTGTTTATCCATTCTTCTATTGAAGGACATTTGGGTTGTTTCCAGTTTTAGATTTCTAAGAATATAGCTGCTATGAACAGCTGTGGACAAGTATTTTTGTGGACATATGTTTTAATTTCTCTTGGGAAAATAGAAGTGCAATTGCTGGATGATGTGGGAAGTATATATTGAACTTCACGAGACTGCTGAACTATTTTCAGAAGTGGTTATAGCACTTTATACTCTCATCAGCAATGTAAGAATTCCAGGTACTTCACAGTCTCACCAACACTTCTTATTATCAACCTTTATTTTAACTAGCTATTCTAGTAGCCATGTAGTGATGTCCATTGCAGTTTTAGTTTGCATCCCCAATGATTAATAATATTGAATATCATTTATGTGATGATTGGCCATTCATGTATTTTTGTGTGTGAAATATCTGTTAAAATCTTTTACCCATTAAAAAATTTGGGTTCTCATCTTAATATTGATTTTTCTGTTACAATATCCATGTCACATATATGTACTGTAAATATCTTCTCCAAGGTAGCTTGTCTTTTCATTTAATGGGATCTTTCAAAGAACTGAAGTTTTTAATGTTGAAACATTCCAATTTATTAATTTTTTCATGGTTCTTGCTTTATGTGGCCTAAGAAATCTTTATACAACCCAAGATGTCAAAACATAGTTTCCTATGTTTTCTTCTAAAAATACTATAATTTTAGCTTTAACATTTTGGTCTATGATCCATTTTGAATTACTTTATTTGTATGTTGAGAGCTAAGGGTTAAAGGTAATTTTTTCCCCATACAGATATCCAGTTGTTACAGCACCATCTGTTGAAAAGACTACTGTTTCCTCATTGAATTACCCTGGCCCCTTTTGAAAAGTAAACTGTCCATATTTGTGTGGTCTGTTTCAATGATCTAGATGTGTAACCTATACAAGTACTACACTGTCTTGAATACGTAGCTTTAGAGTAATTTTTGAAATCAAATGGTGTTTTCATCCAACTTTGTTTTTCCTTTTCAAAATTGCTTTGGCTGTTAGGTCTACTGTTATTTCCACGTGATTTTTAGGACTGGCTTTTCAGTTTTCACAAAAGATGCTGCTAGGGTTTTTACTCTGATTTAAATATATAAATCAATTGTGGTGAGACCTGACATCTTAAGATCTTTAATTTCCCTTGGCAATGTTTTGTAGTTTTCAGTATACACATCATAGTTAAATTCATCTCTATGTATTGGGTTGGCCAAAAAGTTCGTTTGGGTTTTTCATAACATCTTATGAAAAACCCGAATGAACTCTTTGGCCAATGCAATATTTCATATTTTTGTTGTTATTTTAAATGTATTGTGTATTTTTCAAAAAATTTTTTTTCTCATATATAGTGTAGGCGAGGAAAAACTTTCATTTACCCTCTATATTTGTGACTGGGGCCTGTGAATTAAACTGACAAAAGACAGATTAATGAGAGAAAAGGAATACAAATTTATTAATATTTTTATGTTCACAGGAGCTTACAGAAAAGAAATGAAACTCAAAGAAGCAGTTAGAGTTTGGTCTTACATTTCATTTCAGCAAAGGGTGATAAATTGTGCAGCATGACTAGACAATGGAAAAAGGGTTTGATCTTCTAGAGGCAGTAAATGCGGGAAGTAAATATATAAGGAAGCTAATGGAAGATAAGGGTTAGTTAGTAAGGTTTATTTATGCAGACTCACATTGGTGCCACCTTCCTGGTATGGGAGTGAGGAGGGGGACATCTTCGCAAAGGGAAATTTATGCCCTGCAGGTGGGGGAGGGCAGAGAGCTTTTCCTGTGTTTGCTTTTTCTCAATTGCCTTCATCTCAAAATAATCCTTATGTCAAAGTAGCATGTTTGAGGTGGAATATTCTGATCCACTTCAATATGAAGACAATATTTGTGTATTGGCTTCGTATACTGCAGACTTGCTAAATTTACTTATTAAATCTAATAGCTATTAAAATAAACTTTTAGAGTCTTCCGTAAAAACAGTTGTGTCTTATGTGAATAAAGATAGTTTACATCTTCCTTTTCAAACTGTGCAGGTACGCCTAGTATATTTTTTAACTTTATTTAATTTATTTTTTGTATGTTTTCTTTACAGTTACTGATTTTTAAAAAAATTTTTATTGGAGTATAGCTGATTTACAGTGTTGTGTTAGTTTCAGGTATACAGCAAAATGAATCTGTTATACATATACATATATCCACTCTATTTTAGATTCTTTTCCCATATAGGTCATTACAGAGTATTGAGTAGAGTTCCCTATGCTATACAGTAGGTCCTTATTAGTTACCTATTTTATATATTGTAGTGTGTATGTGTCAATTCCAATCTTCCAATTTATCCCTTTTTAAAAAATCACTAGTTTTATTGTGCTTTGCAGATATTACATTTTTACAAGTTGAAGGTTTGTGGCAACACTGCTTTGTCAGATTATGGTTAACATTTTTTAGCAATAAAGTGTTTTAAATTAAGGTACATACATTTTTAAGACATAATGCTATTGCACACTTAATAGACTACAGTGTAGTGTGAATATAACTTTTATGTACACTGGGACACCAAAAAATTCCTGTGACTCACTTTATTGAGATATTTGCTTTTGCAGTGGTCTGGAACTGAACGGGTTCACTGCAATATCTCCAAGGTATGCATGTATTATACCTTTTATTTATTTTATTGCTTTAATTACACTGGTTAGGACCCCCAGTGTAATGTTGAATAGAAGTGGTGAAAGCAACATCCTGCTTATTCCCAATCTTAGGGAGAAAGCATTCAGTTTTTCACTCTTGTGTATGATGTAAGTTGTACGTCTTTTACAGATTTACTTGAAAAAGTTGAAAAAGGTTCCTTCAATTCTTAGTTTGCTGAGAGTATTTATCACAAGTTGTTATTGAAGTTTTCAAATGTCTTCTGCAAATATTAAGACGATCATATGGTTTTTCTCTATTATTGTGTTAATATGTTGAATTACACTGATTTATATTCAAGTGTTAAACTACAGTGTATTCCTGGGATATTCCTTGCCCCATCCCCCCTTCCCCAACTTGATCAAGATATAGTACAGACGGTCCTTGACTTACTATGGTTTGACTTACAAAAGTGATACACATTCAGTAGAAACTGTACTTTGAATTTTGATCTTTTCCTGAGCTAGTGATGTGCAGTACCATACTCTCTCATGGTTCTGGGCAGTGCCAATGTGCCCCAACTCCCAGTCAGCCACACCATCAGGAAGGTAAACAACACATATACTTAAAACTATTCTGTACTCATACAACCATTCTGCTGTTCACTTTCAGTCCAGTATTCAATAAATTATATGACATGTTCAACACTTTATTGTAAAATAGGCTTTGTGTTAGATGATTTTGCTGATTGTAGGCTAATGTAAGTGTTCTAAACATGTTTAAGGTAGGTTATGCTAAGCTATGATGTTTGGTAGGTTAGGTGTATTAAATGCATTTTGACTAATGATATTTTCAAGTTACGATGGGTTTATTGGGATGTAACCCTATTGTATGTAGAGGAAGATCTGTACCAATTTTATACATTGTGAGATTCAATTTACTAATATTTTGTAAAGACTTTTTGTGTTCATGATCATAAGGGGTACTGGTCTTTTTTTTTCTTGTGATGTCTTTTTGGTATCAGGATTATTCCGGCCTTATAAACTGAATTGTGACATGTTTCGTCCTCAGATTTTTTGAGGTACTTTTGAAAGATGGTATTATTTCTTCCTTAAATATTTTATAGAATTTACCTGTCAAGCTATCTGGGCCTGAAGTTTTCTTTATGGAAAGTTTTTTATTACAAATTTATTTTCTAATATAGAATAGGATTATTCACATATTCTTTCTCTTCTTGTGTCTGTTTGGTAGTTTATTTCTTTTGAGGAATTTGTCCATTTTGTCCAAGTTGTTGGATTTATTGTCATAAAGTTGTTAATAATCTCTTATGTGTCCCTTTTAGTATCTTAGAATCTATAGTCATATACCCTGTCATTTCTGGTGTTGTAATTTGTGTTTTCTCTCTCTCTTTTTAAAATAAATGTAACTAGAAGTTTATAAAATTTATTGACATTTTCAAAGAACCAGTTTTTGATTTTATTGATCTTCTTATTGTTTGCTTATTGTATGATACATTTATTTCTACTCTTTACTATTTACTCCCTTTTATATAATTTAGGTTTAATCTGATCTTCCTTTTCTAGCCTCTTAGGGTGATAGCTTAGGTTATAGATTTTAGTCTTTTCTTCTCTAATATATGCATTTAAAGCTAAATATTTTCCTATAGGTACTACATTACCGCATCTCACGAACAAAGATATGTTATGTTTTATTCAGTTAAATATACTTTCTAATCTCCTTTTTGATTTATTCTCTGACCTATGGGTTATTTAGAAATGTGTCACTTAATTTCCAAATATTTGGAGAGTTTCCAGATATTTGGTTTTCATTGATTTATTATTCTCTTGTGGTCTGAGAACATATTATACATAATAGCAATCCTTTTAATTTTTTTTTAACACCTTTATTGGGGTATAATTGCTTTACAGTGGTGTGTCAGTTTCTGCTTTATAACAAAGTGAATCAGTTATACATACACATATGTTCCCATATCTCTTCCCTCTTGCGTCTCCCTCCCTCCCACCCACTTCATCCCACCCCTCCAGGCTGTCACAAAGCACCGAGCCGATATCCCTGTGCCATGCGGCTGCCTCCCACTAGCTATCTACCTTACGTTTGTTAGTGTGTATATGTCCATGCCTCTCTCTCGCCCTGTCACAGCTCACCCTTCCCCCTTCCCATATCCTCAAGTCCGTTCTCCAGTAGGTCTGTGTCTTTATTCCTGTCTTACCCCTAGGTTCTTCATGACATTTTCTTTTCCTTAAATTCCATATATGTGTGTTAGCATACGGTATTTGTCTTTTTCTTTCTGACTTACTTCACTCTGTATGACAGACTCTAGGTCTATCCACCTCATTACAAATAGCTCAATTTCGTTTCTTTTTATGGCTGAGTAATATTCCATTGTATACATGTGCCACATCTTCTTTATCCATTCATCCAATGATGGGCACTTAGGTTGTTTCCATCTCCGGGCTATTGTAAATAGAGCTGCAATGAACATTTTGGAACATGACTCTTTTTGAATTATGGTTTTCTCAGGGTATATGCCCAGTAGTGGGATTGCTGGGTCATATGGTAGTTCTATTTGTAGTTTTTTAAGGAACCTCCATACTGTTCTCCATAGTGGCTGAACCAATTCACATTCCCACCAGCAGTGCAAGAGTGTTCCCTTTTCTCCACATCCTCTCCAGCATTTATTGTTTCTAGATTTTTTGATGATGGCCATTCTGACTGGTGTGAGATGGTATCTCATTGTAGTTTTGATTTGCATTTCTCTAATGATTGATGATGTTGAGCATTCTTTCATGTGTTTGTTGGCAATCTGTATATCTTCTTTGGAGAAATGTCTGTTTAGGTCTTCTGCCCATTTTTGGATTGGGTTGTTTGTTTTTGTGTTATTGAGCTGCACGAGCTGCTTGTAAATTTTGGAGATTAATCCTTTGTCAGTTGCTTCATTTGCAAATATTTTCTCCCATTCTGAGGGTTGTCTTTTGGTCTTGTTTATGGTTTCCTTTGCTGTGCAAAAGCTTTGAAGTTTCATTAGGTCCCATTTGTTTATTTTTGTTTTTATTTCCATTTCTCTAGGAGGTGGGTCAGAAAGGATCTTGCTGTGATTTATGTCATAGAGTGTTCTGTCTATGTTTTCCTCTAAGAGTTTGACAGTTTCTGGCCTCACATTTAGGTCTTTAATCCATTTTGAGCTTATTTTTGTGTATGGTGTTAGGGAGTGATCTAATCTCATACTTTTACGTGTATCTGTCCAGTTTTCCCAGCACCACTTATTGAAGAGGCTGTCCTTGCAATCCTTTTAATTTATTGGAACTTTTTATAGCCAAGCTATAAAAGTAAGTGGTCTACATTGGTGAATGTTTCACAAGCACTTGAACTAAATGTATATTTGGCCATTATTTGGTCTAGTGCTCTAATAAATATCAATTAGGTCAAATTGGTTTACAGTATTTTAAAAAATGTTCTATATCCTTATTGATTTTCTCTCTGCTAGTTCTACTAATTACTTAGAAAGAATTGAAATCTTAAAAAATTTAAGATAATGTCTTTTTTACAAGATGTGGAAAAATTGTATAATTGATTTCCGCTCAAACTCCATTGGTAGAATTTAAGTTATATGTTTAGACAGAAGTTAGGAAATGTAGTCCCTAGATGGGACTCATATACTTAGATAAAAAAGAGGATGCTATTACTTAAAGGAAGAAGAGAATGATGAGAAACTTGGGGAAAAATTACTCTCTGCCACAGTAGTTAATTGTAAGCTACCTGGGACAGACTACACATTCTGTAGGAATTCAGAGGAAGGAGTCTTCAGTGTGAGAGGAAGTTGTTGGGTAGTGAGACTTCAATGCTGGCGTAGGGCTAAAACAGACAGGGGATATAAGGAAGTTATTAGAAGGAAAGTGACAGGAGTAGAAATGAGCATAATGTGTGTAGCATACAATAGAGGAGAGGTTAGGGGGCTCCAGGAGTGAATTAATCTTGCAAGTTACTGGGAAATAAGGTTGGGAAGGCATATTGGAGGGTAGAATTAGGGACGGCCTTAAATAGCCAGATAATGGACTTTAAATTTGCTTCAGCAAGCAGGAATTTAGGTTTTTGAGCAGGGAGACCATCTGATGGCAGAGGTGGTTAGGCTTATTTATCAGGGTGCTGTGTATCCTAAGGTAAGAGAGACCAGCAGGTGTCATATTCCAGGGGTGAGGTGATGAGGCTTCAGTGCAAACGGAGAGAATGCAACAATATTGCTTTTATTCTTTGCTGGATATATTGATATGTGCACCAACTCCTACTCCCACTATGGCTACTAGAGACAAGTCACGTGGATTGGTGAGGTCTGAGGGACCATGCATTGATGGGGAGTTTAAGAGCTCATCATCTCAGTCTTACTAACTGCCAGAAGGTACCAAGTCTCCTTTCCAGGGGAAACAAAGCTCTTTTGGAATCACAGTTGAACAAACACATCAGGAAGTTCTTTTTGTGACTCAAAGTCCAGTTCATTCCCAACCATCAGGCTCTTTTGACCCATACAAATGCTGTAAGTCACCTTAGAACAATGAATAAACTAATGGGAACAAAAGCTAAGCTGTTTGCCCTGTCTTTGGGTAATGATCAGCATCTGCTTCCCGGGGAGCACATTTTCCTGGGGAGTGTCATATTTCCTTCCATATGTGGCTGCTGCTCTGCAGGCTTCCTAACATCCTCCCGGCTGTCTTTCTATTTGGTAGCCAAATATCTCCAACTCTGTGCTTATTATTCTATATTGGGGTTGCCGTGGAAAATAAGGGAAACATGAAGCAGCTAATGACCACATCGTGGATGAACCACAACTATTTGAGTTCACATCTAGTTCTTTAGTGTCTCTGAGGGTGGATATGGTCTCAATTAGGTTAGGAATGAGGTAGGAGGGATGGAAGAAAGACACAGCCTTTCCTTGATCTATGGCTTCTGGGTGGGATTCAAATCCACATCTCTCTACAGACCTGCACACTGAAGTCAAAACTCCCTACATGAGTCATCTGTGGGCTGCTTATTTTGTTTCCTGGAGCTTAATTCCAAGGCTGCATTCCCTCCCTCACCCTGCTTTCCACCTTCCCTTAGCATATCAACAGATAGAAAACTGCTCAGGCACATAGTGGATATGGAAGGAAAGAAGAAAAAAAGAAAGGAAAGAAGAAAGGATAGAAAGAAGGAAGGAAAGGATATTCTATCATCAAGGAAGCATTAAACGAGATACACTGTGGGCAAAAGAAGACAAGAGTAGATACATGCACATTCTGTTCCACTTGTATTTCCTTCCCTCGCCCCAAAGATTCTCCTAGCCCTAAGTAGAAAACAGACAATTGGGCTCTGCTTTTCCCATCTCAACTCCTAACCTGGCAAAAATAACAACATTAATTTGCTGGTGCAGCTTCTGTGGTGAGGTGGAGATGCCCAGCGTTCCACTTTTGACCTTAGTCTTGATGCAGAACCACCTCTTTCATGTGAATGCTATTTGGTCATCGTGAGGTTTGCTAGGGTATGGATCTTCCCCTAGATGACCACTAGTCTGACCCAAATCAGCTTTTATGAACAAACATGAAGGGTAATGAGTTAATGAGAGCAGCATACTTGGTTAAGCAAATTTTATTTTGTCTTCAGGGATCTATTTTATGGATGCAAAGAAGTTCACTTAAATACCCTGTGGTTCTGATTAGCCTGCTTTTGGTTAACCCAAACATGCAGTTAGGCAAATGTGATCCAGCTTGCCCTTTAGCCCTGAGGCTAGCTTTCCCAAACTCTGGTGTAAGCAGTAAATGGCTACACTCAGAGGACTTTTATAATGTGGAGTGAATTTGTTTAAAGAGGGGTTACTGCTGATGAACTTCCTGGTAACGTGTCGCTGAAGGAGAATCCAAGTGTTGGACAAGAATTAAACATTAATATTTTCTCAAATCTGTAGTTTATGCATGTGAACAAAGCCATGTGATTTTATTAAGTTGATGGTACAAAACATGCCTAAAAGTGATTAAGAGAAAGTACTATATACTTGGTTTTTTTCCTGGTGATGTAAACTAAAGTGCCTGGAAAATCATAAAACGGGCTTTGTAATAGTTATGCTTAGGGTGCAAATTTGTCGTCTTTGGGGATGTTACCACCATCTCAAATTCTACATTATTGTCTTCTGGTGAATGTTAGTCCTTATCATATTCAGCTGTGATAGAGGGAGGCATCAGTCCCCACCTTCTTCTTATCAACCCCCCTAGATGTTCAGGATTTGTAGGTGGCCACAGAGAGACAACTGTATTAGCGTGAAAGTGGAGTGAGCTGAGAGAAGTTGTGGCTTGCTGTGGTGAAATTCGGAAGAGCGAGATCTCAGGAGAAGGGCTGGAGATTACTGATGAGGACCAAGCACTTAAGTATGTATGTGGGCTCTGTCCCCTTCCCCCCGCATTTTTTTTAACCTGGAACTGCAGCTAACTGCCCAGAAATAGGTTAACGTCTGTGTCACTCGGGGAGCATGGTGGCGTAAGCCCTGGGACTAGATCAGCCTGTGTTCAGTTTTTGGCTTTGAACTTACTGGTGGCTTTGGGCAAGTGCCGTAGCCCCTGAGTTTTAGTTTCTTCATCTGTAAAATGGGTGGAATAATAAAACTGTGCTGGCAGGCTAGTGTAAGGATGAGTGGTACTGTATACAAAGGGCCCAGTGCACAGTAGGTACTTAATAAATGGTAGCTATTATCTGATGGGCAAGTTGATATTGCCTCCCTTTTACAGACTATTAACTAAGAAAGAAAAGTTAGGTGGTCTGCGGTGAGTCTGTAGTATTTTTGAGAATGCCTTAAACATCCTGGGTAGCAGTGGGCTGTGATAACCGGAATAAGAGAACGTGTTGTATGAAAGGGAATAAAAGCTTTAACACGAAGTACTATTTCAGACTACTTACTGCCTTTCAGCTGTGACAGAAGTACTGCGCACAGCAGAGTGTGTGGGATCTGAGACGCGGCTGTGCTGGCTGTTTGTGAGGCAGAAATGTCTAGATGCACATGAATTACAGTCTTTTGAAATATTTTATGTATATTTGAGTCTTGTGGAGGCATCTTTAATGCTGCTGATTTAGAATTTAAGAGAGAAACCATTATTCCTTGTTTGTCCCCTAAGTGCCTTGCTCAAGTGTTTTTTTTCTTTCCTCCCTTTCCCACTCCCTTTTTAATTCTTCTGGGTCCCTGGTATACAAAACAGGGGTTTTCCTTTGTTATCATCTTGAGCATGCTTGCAGGACACACACAAATCTTAATGAAGTCACCTTATCCAGGCCAGTCCAGCTCCTCTCAGAAAGCTCTTGAATTTCATTTGCCATTTAAAGAGAAAAGGTTTAAAGCTGTGTGAGGTGGTATGACTTCAATGTTTGAGAAGTCTGCCTTGGCTGACTATCTAATACCATGCACCAGGGGGAATAAAAAACTCATTGTAACCGGAACAGCACTGACTCAGAGACGTGTTGGACAAAACATGACCCCTTAGGTAGCAAATGCGTCGAGGATGGCAGACCCCAAAGTGAGGGGAAGCAGTTTGCCGACGAGGGTCTTGGGAGGTCTGGTGGCCCTTAGGTGGGAATAATTCTGGACAAAGGGAGCTGGTGCAGCAAGACTGCTGGGAGGGCCACTAGTGTGGTGTGGAGGACAACTTAAGGGTTAGAGTTTGAAGAAGTTTTAAAGTAGAATTTAGCGTGGGATGATAGCTAGGGATATTTTCTCCATCCATCCAGCCAACCAACCAGCCATCCATCTGAATCCTCTTTTTGGAGAAAGGTAAGACACTTTGCCACATTAATAATACATTGTCTTAAGTAAAAGGGAGGGCGTACTTGAAAGGTTGTGACTCTGCTAAAGACACGCTTGTTCTGTCACTGACCTCTGGAGTGCACGGGCTGGACTTCAGAAAATGCTGTTTTAGGAAGAGAGGGAACTTCTTGGAGAAATCAGGCTTGGGGTGAGCTCTAAGAAATCCCATCTAAGTTTCTTGAGGTCTGTGTGGATGATGAGAACTAATCTTACTTGTGACTGGAAAGGACTCTCCCTTCATTCCATTGCTGTCGGACTCCACAGAGCTGTACACAGATGGGTCTCTCTGAAATGAGGACATAAAAAACATGCCTTGGAAAATCACACACCTCAGGAACACCTAGATGCTTAAACGGACATTTTGTCCTTGATGAAGCTGAGACAAAGACAGACTCACCCCAAGCCCATCACATGAAGCCCTCAGTTCCCAGTCACAGGCTCTGCTTCTGAATCTACAGTGATCCTTCTGTGTCCAGCCTTGGCCCAGCTTCAGTCACGAACAGCTATGGTGCTAAAAACCCAGGTCTGATCGTGTCACTGCTCAGGAATTGTTACTGTCTTCCCAGTTTTTCAAAATAAAGTCCTAATGTCTTTATTTGGTATTTGAGCTCTTCCCCTTCACGAACCGTATGCTCTTAAGCAAATAGAACTACTTGCATGGCCCCCTCTGTACCACAATATCCTAACTCTGTTTTCAGTCATTCTAGTTTTGCTCTGGAATGCTCACCTCCACATCTTGCTAGAGTCAAATTCCACCTGTCTTTTAAGGCCTATTTTACAGGTTGCCTCCTCTGGGAAGCTTTTTTTTTTGACCTCTCTGCTAGAAATGATCTCTTCCCCCTCTTAATTCACATAGAATTTTGTTTCTACCTCTATTATTTACAATAGTGATTCTCATACTTTGCTAATAATGAGACTCACCTGCAGGTACTTGTTAAAAATAAGAAACCTGGGCCCCATCTCAGCCTTATTGAATAAAGCCTCCAGGGGACGAGCCTGGGAAGGAGTATTTTTAACAAATGCCCCAGGAGATTCTTCTCATCAGAGAAGGGAAATATCTTAGAATACTTGCCACTCAAACTGGTTTTTGGCTAGCAGTGTCAGCATCATCTGTGTGCTTGTTAGAAATGCAGAATCTTGGGGTCCAACCCAAATCTCTGAATCAGGATCTGCGTTTTATTCAGATCTCCAGGTGATTCCTATGCAGGTTAAAGTTTGAGAAGCACTGTCTTACCATACCTTTTACTTGCCACTTCTATAATTAATCGTGCAGCCAAAACCCTCTTATCATCTCATTAATTACTCAAAGCAACTATTATTCCTATTTTTTCAGATGGGTTTTTAGAAACTTCTATTAAATTGAATCATGTAGAATGGTAAGTGTTAGTTTTTTTGCCTTGTCTACAAAAAGGGCAATTTCATATGTCTCAATTTTTTTTTCGGTACGGGGGCCTCTCATTGTTGTGGCCTCTCCCGTTGCAGAGCACAGGCTCCGGACGCGCAGGCTCAGCGGCTATGGCTCACGGGCCCAGCCGCTCCACGGCATGTGGGATCTTCCCGGACCAGGGCACGAACCCGTGTCCCCTGCATCGGCAGGCGGACTCTCAACCACTGCGCCACCAGGGAAACCCCATATGTCTCAATTTAATAGTAAGTAGTGGTAGCACCGGGATTAGAACTTGGGTAGTTTGACTCTGGAGCCCTCTAGTAAACTTTATGCTATTATTATAACTATCATATATGCCAATGAATGTTGGTTTTCAAAAAAGAAAAACCCCTGGATTAAAATACATTATTGAATTCCAAGGTTAGTACATGACAGTGTTCTGGAAATGGAAATGTGCTTATATAAACAGTATGAATATGAGATGGATATGGGGGGAGAATGAAATAGAAAAGGAAGCAACTGAAATTACATACTTTTACCTCCACTTAGTCCATATGGAGTTGGAGACTACAGGTATTAACGCTAATTTTCTTCCAGACATATGGGACTGAACTATCCTTTGTTCTGACTTAGAATTTTCAGCTTGGTTTCAAATTTTAAGAACTGCAATTTCAGACTATGACTGGACTACAAAGTTGTTCTGTCTCTAAATGTTCAGACAGAGTAAGTTTACAGTAATAGGCTTGTATGGTTTTGTGTGTTCAGGGGTCAAAGTTTGGAAAATCTGTGGGAAATTGGAAATGGAAGGAAAGATTTCTTGCCAAACTCTTTGATACGTTTGATCCTTTAGAGTGACTAAATACACAGTAAAGACACAACAAAGAATAGACTTTCATCAAGAGGCCAATGTGCAGTTGCCTCCCTCCCTCCCAAACAGGGTATAAAAATGTTTCCTATTTGAGAGTTATAATCAACTAATTTTTAGTGTGTGTGGTTCACAGAAAGACCGAAGCTTCTTAAAAGGAGTACTTGTTTCCCTGTGATATTTGCTGACAACCCTTAGCATGCTACAGTTCTCAGTCTTAACAAAAGGGCTTTATGTGAAAAATCCTTGCTATATTTTAACATGATAAATGAATCAAGGTGGGACTTCCCTGGTGGCACAGTGGTTAGGAAACCGCCTGCCAATGCAGGGGACACGGGTTCGATCCTAGGTCTGGGAAGATCCCACATGCTGCGGAGCAGCTAAGCCTGTGCACCACAACTACTGACGCCTGCTCACCTAGAGCCCGTGCTCCACAACAAGAGAAGCCCGCGCAGCACAATGAAGAGTAGCCCCCACTCGCCGCAACTAGAGAAAGCCCGCGTGCAGCAACGAAGACCCAATGCAGCCAAACATAAAAAAAAAAAAAAAAAAAAGAGTCAAGGTGGTGATGACTTAGGCATAAGAGGAAAAACAAGGTATGCTCTCAAGACACTTAGATTACTGGCCTAGGACCTGGCAGGAGTAACTGGAGATAACAACTTCACGAATTGTAGTTGGAAAGGAGTCTGTGAGAATCCCACTGTGGAAGTGGACCAAGCTGCTTTGTTAATGCAGTGGGGTTATGGGGTGCGTGTGCCTGAGCTGTGCAGCTGTCCCTTGGTACAGAGTGGCTATAGATTAAAATGGACCTGTGGCAAAATAATATTCTGGACCCCCACGCATTTTCCAGCATGTTCTTCTGCAGTAAAACTTCTCATAAAATATCTTGCAGTTCCAGAAAACTGGCGTGAATGTTTCCTCAGAACTCATTTATCCCAGTTTCACACCTTCCCCTCAATATTTACTTTGTATGCACTGCTCATACATTTTCAGAAGAAGGTGAATCTCAAAGGTTAAGAAAATGACAATTTCTTTAGTGAATGAAGCTAACAGTTACTGGTTGCTTTTTCTTTTTATGTGATTGATCTCTTTGCTTCTAAACATGAGAAGTGTGGCCTTAAATTCAGATTGCTTTAGGAATGTGTTCTTTAGGAGCTGTGACTGAAGCACTCTCAACTTTGATCAGGTTAAAAATGCTATTGTAGTTTTGTTTTATGTTTCTATAACTGAGAGAAGGGACGTGTTCTATGTGTTCGGTGAGTAGGCCTTTGTATATCAATACCTATCACCTGTAATCATATAAACACAGACGTTTCTCTGGGCCTCAAACTGTGTGTCTGGTCCCATGCTTATGTAGGATTTAAAGAATATTGTTCCTGAACACTTTCTTTTTTAAAATAATAGTCTAAAATAAATTCTCCCTCAGAAAGTTTAGAAGGAATGAATAAAACTAAAGAATGAATAAAAAGCAGGAACATACATTATTTAAGAACTTAATAAATTAATTTCCTATTCAACTATAGGCTTAGGGGGAAAAAGGAACATACAGGAGAGTGGTTCTAGTTCTGCCTTAATAATGTGATATTGGATGTTTTCCTCTGTCTACGGTCTGCTATCACTTCTTACTCCTGGTATATAGTCATGAAAATACCTTACTTCACAGGACTTGATTAATAAGAATACACAACCAGATATCATTAGTTTACCATGACCCTTAATTCATAAGTAGTCATAAAAGAAATGCAGAGGAGAATCCTCAATATGTCTTAGTATCCTTTGGATTAATCAGAAAAGTTTCTCAAAGTCACCCTTGCTATTCCCATTGGAAAGAACATTAAAATGAGAGAAAAGAGTCCATTGGGTCAAATGCGTTTTATGTGTGGCATGTGCACAAGAGTAAACTGTGAATACTCTAAAAGCGAAAGGTTGGGACTTCCCTGGTGGTGCAGTGGTTAAGAATCCGCCTGCCAATGCAGGGAACATGGGTTCGAGCCCTGGTCCAGGAAGATCCCACATGCCGCGGAGCAACAAAGCCTGTGTACCACAACTACTGAGCCTGTGCTCTAGAGCCTGTGAGCCACAGCTACTGAGCCTGCATGCCACAACTACTGAAGCCCATGCGCCTAGAGCCTGTGCTCCACAACAAGAGAAGCCACTGCAATGAGAAGCCCATGCACTGCAATGAAGAGTAGCTCCCCCTGGCAGCAACTAGAGAAAGCCCATGGGCATCAATGAAGACTCAATGCAGCCAAAAATAAATTAATTAATTAAAAAAAAAAAGTGAAAGGTTGAGGCACATGGACTGTAAACCCAGTCTACCAGAATTAAAGCCGTGAAGACCAGAAGCTTTCCTTGGAGAACAGGTGTTACAGGTTGAATCATGTCCCCTCCCCCACCATTTAATATGTTGAAGTCCTAATAACCCCCTGGTTCTTCAGAATGTGACCTTATTTGGAGATAGAGTCTTTACAGAGGTAATACATTAAAGTGAGGTTGTTAGGGTGAGCCCTGATCCAGTATGTCTGTTCTCCTTTTAAGAAGGGGAAATTTGAAGCGCGCGCGCGCGCACACACACACTCTCACACACACACACACACACACACCCCATCATGTGAAGATCAAAGCAGATGGGAGCAATACTTCAAAAGCCAAGGAACTCCAAAGATTGCCAGATTCTCCCTTACAGCTCTTAGAAGGAACCAACCTTGACAACACCTTCATTTTGAACTTCTAGCCCCAGAACTGTGAGACGATAAATTTCTATTGTTTAAACCACCCAGTCTGTGGTATTTTGTTATGGCAGCTCTAGCAAATTAATACAATAGGGTAGGAATTAGACCTTGAGATTCTATTCATAGGAACCTGTGCTATATCTCCGAACACCACCATTCCCCAGACCTTGGCAAATAAAGCTCAAGAACTAATAGCATATTGAATTGTTCCAGATGATGGCTCCATTGAGCAACGCCTTAAATAAAACCTTCCCTGATTATCTCAGCTGCAGCAATAAAGCTAAGCAAAATTGACGAGGATGATCTTTCTAATGAAATCTGGGCTGATGAAATCTGGGCTGATTGAACAAGAATTCATCACTGAACATAGTTACTCTCATTTTTCTAGGTCACTAGATCATAGAAAGAGGCTGATTGATTCACACCTGAATTACGCCAATTTGCATAAACTAATGAAATTGCAACTCAACCAAGGTTGTGAGGAGTTATCTAATTCATTATGCTGACAGAAGGGGAGGAAAAAGAGTGTCAGTCCCCTGGGTAGCCATCAGTGTTACTCTCCCATGATCTAAAAAGTATGGGAGAGAATTTTAAAGGTATGGGTCATCTCAGCCACTGGTGAACAAGCTACACTGGTATAAGAAATAAGTATAAGCCAGACATCAGAAATAGGGTTGGTTCCTGAAAGGATCCAGCCAAGAAAACATAAGCCACACCAGATACTTTAATACAGGGGATTTAAAAATTCACTATAAAGGTGTTAGAAGGACTATACAAGCAAACAGAGGAAGGTGAGGCTACCCAGAGATAGGGCTGGAGGGACAAAGTGAGGTGCTGGTGTTTCCAGAGCCTGGAACCCTGGGGTTAATGACAGGAGATGGGAGATCATCGAAGGGAACCAGCAACTGCTGGAGACCCTGTCCAGAGCAGGAAGAGGGGAAGGTAATACCCTGGCTTCTATCATCTTCTCAGCCTTGTCTTTTTCCTCCCATTGCTGAACAGAGATGGAAGCATCAAGATGGCCAGGAAACACAGTTGGCTGCTGTTAGCTCCTTGAGTGAATGAAGGTGGGGTGGGTGGAGGCAGGGGAGGAATATCAGTTTCCCTTCGCTGCTATAGCCAATTACCCGAAACTTAGTGGCTTAGAACAATGCAGATTCATTCTTGTATATTTCTAGAGGTCAGAAGTCCAAAATCCAGCCGTCAGCAGAGCTGTGTTTCTTCTGGAGGCTTCTGGGGGAAAATCTATTTCGTTTCCTTTTCCAGCTTCTAGAAGGTTACCTGTGTTTCTTGGCTCGTGGTCCCTTCCTCCATCTTCAGAGTACATCACTCTAACCTTTGGTTTCCTTGTCACATCTACCTTTTTTTTTTTTTTTTTTTTTTACTTTGATCCTTTTGCCTTCCTCTTGTGATTGTACTGGGGAGATTCTCCTGTATTACACAAATGAGCCCATCCCCAGGTTTTTAACCACAGCTGCAAAGTCCCTTTTGCCATGGAAGGTAACATGTTCATAAATGCCAGGGGTTAGGATGTGGACATCTTTGGGAGCCATTATTCTGCCTATTACAAGAGGGAAGGTAACAGACTTGGGGGTAAATGAGCAAGCGACTGGCTCAAAAGGCCTCTTGCCAGCTCTTAACAGGCTCTTTCTATAATCTCCAGATGCTTTTTTGCACATCGTACCATAGTATTTCAACTAGCCCGATTCTTAAAGAGTAGTCCTTGGATTGGTTTTTGGAGGCAAAGCAAGTTCACTCATTTACAAGATAGCGCACTGAAGGCTTAATGAAATGTTATCCTAGAAGACCTTGTTGGAAACTTTTATTTAATAGAATTATGTTTGAACCAGACAAATGCTAAGGTAGAAGCAGAGGATGGAAAAGAAAGAAATAGGGTTTACTTCAGTCCAGGGGCCTCTGGACATTGGCCAAGCAGACCCCTAAATGAGGAGAGCCCCGTATGTGAGCTGAGTTGTCAAGAGAAGCGTTCTGGCATCTTAGTGTACCTCTTGTTTATTTCTTATGTTTTACTTTTGTGTCTTCTGTGGGAAGAAAACTAGCAGGAGCCTTCCTGCCTTTGGTCTTTAAACCTGTCCGTGGGGATGGCTGGAGTAGCGTGCCTCACCCAGCTGCTCCCACCCATGCCAGGTCAGCCGCACGCAGAGATGAGCTGTTCTCAGAGGAGGTGAAGACCCAGTCAGACAGTGGATCGACTCCAGGCAATTGGGAAACGTGGAAATATTTTTCAGAGAAAACAAAACCCAAACTCTAGTAACATAAAGCTTATAAGTGGTTGCTTCTCTCCTTCTTCACTCTTCCATCCTCTGAGAGTTTCCTGAGCACTGTCTCTCTTCCACTAATGAAGACGATGCTGTCTCGTGGGTGGCAATGCCTCCGACATGAGGTTTCCCAAGCAAGGAAGGGCCCACAGGGAAAAGGTGGCAGATGCAGCATATTCTCCTATTAATTCTACCTAGAAATTTAGGAAGAATGATAATTGTGAGACAAGCCCAGACCCAGCTAGGCCCAACCCCAGGGGATTTTCTTTTACTCATTGAGAAATAATCTCTTCAGTGTTCATCTTCGTAGTTGTGGTGGTCTCAACTATGCCAGAGAGTATTATTTTGAGTCAGTGCATGCACTGTAAGAAGAGATCCAAATTCTCTGAATAGTGTAGGTCCCCGTGTTTCAGGAACATGGTGAGCACTTGCCCAGCCAGTCTCCCACAGGACTCCCTCTGCGGTCCCTCTGTTTCATATTCAGTGAGGCCTGGTAGAGGGAATGGTGCTGGTCATAGATGCTCTTTCAATCTATCTTGGTCTTTGGAAAGGGAAGCTCCAGAAGAGAAAGGGTTGGGATCATGAAAGGGCTTGGCCCTCATGTGGTAACTTGCTCTGACTGGTATTTATATTAGTCCACAACCTCCTGGCTGTGGCCATTTGGCTCCGGTAGCCACTTCTAACTTGGGATTGTGAAGATTCACAAGGAGCTGGCAGCAATGCTTGATAACTGAGGAAGGAGCCCTTTTAAGGTATTCAAACATGATGGTTAGGAATGAGATTTTTAAAAAGCTGATCATGGTCTAGCCCCCTCGTATCTTAGTAGGACATCAGAACCTTGGTGAGGATAAGGGACATTTGTTTTATTATTGAAGTATAGTTAATTTACAATATTATATTAGTTTCAGGTGTATAATATAGTGATTCAATATTTTTATACGTTACAAAATGATCACCACAGGAACATTTGTTTTTAAAGGGGTGTGTGTGTATGTGAGAGAGAGAGAGAGAGAGAGAGAAGGGAGGGCGGGTGGGAAGGAAGGAACAAGAGAGAGAGAGCATGCAGGAGTTTGTGTGTCTGGCTGGCTGGTAGGGGCAGTAGGATAGGGAAAAGGAAAGTTTGACAATAAGTAGAGTCTGGAAATAACACTTTTCTGCTGAACCTTTCAAGGGTCAAGTGCCCCTGTAATGTCCTCCTTGTTGGCTGCCGAGTGACATAGGTAGGCAGTCAAGGACCTAAACGTATGGGTCTGGTTTGATGTTCTCAAGTGGTGTGGGACTAAGTTGGTACCATTTGGCAATAAAGACATATTTATGGGTAAAATGTACTTTTGGAACTGCTTCTAACTTTTTGATCCTAGGAGGCTTATTGTACTTGCTATACCAATGGACCCTAATCTTAAATGAAAGGTCATTCAAGACTGTGTAACAGTTAGTGCTTTTTTGTTTTGTTTGTTTTTGAGCAGCTTGAAAGTATATTGACTTTAACTGCTTGGAGACACCTGTGTTGTCATGATATCTAGACTGTGGTCTGTAGCACCAGGTTTTCTATGAAGACCCCAGTGTGTGGTATGTGGTGGCACTGGTGGTGCTGGTGTGGGCTGTGTGTGTAGGGGAAGGTTATAAGGAAGTTCGGAGATAAATTATGGTCTCTGTATCCCTTGGTGTCCTGTTTAGTTTATTGAAAAAGGATTTGAGCAAGAAGAGCATTTTCTCCAAAAATAAATCTTTCTGAAACTTTTAGCTCTTGTAGTTCTATACAGTGAGCACAGGGTCTGTATTTCCCTGTCCCTGCTTACTTATCTCTTGACATGCAGAATATGCTGTATTATCCTCAGTAGTGAATGGAAACTCAGAGAAAGGCTATTGGCAAGATAACAATAATCAAATAATACAATGTCTTGGTTCAAATAAAAGAGTATGTGTAGAAATACTTAGTGAACTGAAATGAATCTTTATTTTTAGCTTAAGTTTAAATATTTGGTATGTTTAAAAAATGCTCCTTGAAATGAAGTGATTCAAAATTGGGAGATTAAAGTCAGCATATGGACTTAAAAAATGTAATTGTTGTAAATACACATAAGATTTACTGTCTTAGCCATTTTACAGGGTATGGTTCAGTGGTGTGTAGTGTATTCGCACTGTTGTGCTATCAATCTCCAGAACATTTTCATCTTGCAAAACTGTAACTCTGTATCCATTAAACAGCTAGTATGATTTGGGCTGCTAAGGAACATTCATCTGCAAGCATTGGCTGGAAAACCTGCTTTCAGTTCTTTTGGATATATACTTAGGAGTGGATATTCTGGGTCATATGGTAACTCTTATGTTTAACTTTTTGGGGAACTGCCAAACTACTTTCTCCAAAGCCTGAGTCATTTTACAATCCCATCAGCAATGTACAAGAGTTCCAGTTTCTCCAACACTGGTTACTTTCCATTTTTGAAAATTATAGTCATCCTGGTAGGTGTGAAGTAGTATCTCATTGTGGTTTTGATTTGCATTTCCTAAATGACTAATGATATTGAGCATCTTTCCATGTGCTTATTGTCCATTTGTATATATATCTTTGAAGAGATGTTTATTCAGATCCTTTGTCCATTTAAAAATTGGGTTGTTTTGTCTTTTTGTTGTTGAGTTGTAAGAGTTCTTTATATATTCTGGACATGATTTGCAGATATTTTCTTCATTCTGAAGGTTGTCTTTTTCACTTTCTTGATAGTATTCTTTGCACAAAAGTTTTTAATTTTGATGGAGTCATTTATTTATCTTATTTATCTATTTTTTATTCTTTTTTGCCTGTGCTTTTGTATCATATCTAAGAATTCATTGTTAAATCTGAGGTCATAAAGATTTACTCCTGTTTTATTCTAGGAGTTTTATGCTTTTAGCTCTTATATCTAGGATATTGATCCATTTTGAGTTAACTTATGTGTATGATGAGAGGTAAGGGGCAATTTCATTCTTTTGCACATGGATTCCCAGCTTTGCCAGCACTATTGTTGAAGAGATTGTTCTTTTCACATTGAATGGTCTTGGTGCGCTTGTTGAAAATCAATTGGCCATAGATGTACAGGTTTATTTCTGTATTCTCAAATCTATTTCATTAGTCTACTATCCTTTTGCTAGTACCACACTCGTTTGATCACTGTAGCTTTTCAGTAAGTTTTTAAAAAAATTTTTGTTGGAATATAGTTGCTTTACAATGTTGTGTTAGTTTCTGCTGTACAGTGAAGTGAATCAGCTATATGCAGTAAGTTTTGAAATTGGTAAGTGTGAGTCCCACAGCTTTATTTTTCTTTTTAAATGTTATTTTGGCTATTCTGGGCCTCTTGCAATTCCATATGAATTTGTTAACTGGATTTTCCATTTCTGCAGAAAAGACTGTTGGAATGTTGATAGGGATTGCATTCAGTCCATACATTACTTTGGGTAGTGTTGCCATCTTAAAAAATATTAAGTCTTCCAATGTTTAAACATGGGATGCTTTTCCACATATTGTACTTAGGTTTTCTTTAATTTCTTTCAGCAGTGTTTTGTAGTTTTCAGTGTATAAGCCTTTCACCTCCTTTACACTGACAATATTTTATTTGGAAATTTACTAGTAGAAGATTTTTCATTACTGCAGTGTATGTGTTTTAAGCTGAAGGTAAGAGAGAAGTGATAAAAAATAAATTTGAAATCTTGGTTTATGTGAAATGTTAGATAAGTGGCAACTTCTTAATAAAGAATGGATCTTAAAGGACGTATTAACAAAGAAGAGGAAATTGACATTTTAGATATGATTTTTATACTTAGGGGTTAATTATGGGTAAATCTCTTAACTTTTGGATAGCTAAAATTTCCACCTTTGGGATCCTATTCATTCCATCTCATTAATAAGCTGGAGAAGATGGTAGGTTGAAAACACATACCAACCTCTCCTCCCTCTCCAGAGTTTTGAAATGGCAGACATTGTTTTGAAAAATATAATGAATTCACAACTATGGTAGAAAACAAAAAATGTGATAAAAGTTAGCCATAAATTTAATATTTATATTAGGGTTAATGTAGTAAAAGAGCAGTGAAAATAAAATGCAAAAACACATGTGGGGGAAGAAAGTACTGCAGATAAAAGAGTATTTCTGGAATTCCCTTATGCTCAAAGTCCCAAAAAATCAAAGCACAGAGGTGAACCTGGGATAGTCATAGGGAAAATAATTAAAGAACTACACTTGGAAATTCTTTGTCTCCCTCCTCTCTCAGTTTAAACTGAGCAGGAGCCAGAAGTGGAATTTTCTCCTAAGATAAAACTCAGAGACTTGTCTAAAAAACAAAATAACCTGATTAAGGAGCACTCCCCAAATGAGTGTTGAAGCCAGATAGAGAAGAGAAGCAGATTGAAGCAATATAAAATCTCTACAAGTATAGAAGAAAGTGGAGGGGGGTGAAGGAATGGAGCAGTTGACTTCAGTGATTGCTTCTAGAATAAACTCTAACTCACTGAGTTGGGAATTCCAGGATAATCACTGCTTGGGTGGTGGAGCTTGACAGAGAGAGCTGGATAGTATGCTACAGACCATCTCTAAGAGGACTGAGGAATTCCTATTCTTAAAACAATCTACCCACATACTCCACCCAAATTCACATATCACCTCACCTCCCCATGCAACCATGAAGCGCTAGCTGTTGTAAATAGAATGTTTACTTATTGACATGAAAACAGGAATTTGCATACACAGATGCAGATACTTAACCAGGAATCACTAAACACTTGAGGAAGACCAGTACTGTAAAGGGAAGGCACCAAATTTAATAAATGAAAGAATTAACGCAAGAGGAATTAGAGATCAAAGGAAAAACAGCAGAAGGATTTCAGATAAGCTAAATTAAAATTCTCAGAAGAATTCTAGACAGTTTTACTATCATGGACCAAGAATGGAATGATATGAAAAAACCAATTAAAATTATTAGCATTTAAAACTGAGAGGCAATTACAGAGATCAAATACCAGATGGGACGTATGTTGGGATGGTCACAACTGAACGTGCAATTCCTGAGCTGGAAGACATACCTGAGGAATGTCCCCAGAACTCAGTTTTAATATACAAAGAGAAAAAATGTGAAAGAAAGGTTAAGATATAAAAGACAGAATTACTTGGAACTTCAAGTTTTTTATGCAACAAAAACACATGTGTTTAGAGCAAATAAGACATTTATTAAACAGGAGCCTTCAGAGAATGTACTCCATTAAAACAAAAACATGTACCTAAGAAGGAGGAAGATTTAGAAAGAAAGAAATATCTTCTTTAAATATTTCCTTCTCTGTTTTGCTTATTCTTTCTGAAACTTGGCGGTTTCACGAGAGGCTGTTTCTTCCTCAAAAGCCCCGTCACACCACAAAGCTTGGAGTTGGGGTAAATTTTCTTCTTGTCTCTGGTTGCTCTTCTCAAAAATATCCCCTTTCCTAAAAATCCTAGTTATTGAAGTGCTTGAACTTCAAAGTGTACCCCACACTACATTTCCTTGTTGCAGAAATTCCCTCAGTACTGTGACTCTTCCTCATTCATTGAAGACTTGCTTTCTTTCTCTCCACACTTAAGTTGTAACTCCTAGAAATTTCATCATCCAGTAAGTTCCTTAGTTTCTCATTTCCGGTGGTCATTTTTTTCCACTCCCATGGTCATCCTTTCGACTTCATCATAAATTGCAACTGTATCAACTTTGAAATCTCATTGTCAAGCTGTCTTCTGTCTCTACAGCTCAATATTTGACCCCTTCAGTCTTTTGGGGTCTTCAGTCTGCCAATTTTCCTGTGTTACAACCTGCTTGCCATTGCCATCCCTCTCTACTTCTTACCCAACTTCCATGGTTCCTCGCCATGATCATCCACTTTTAAACATCCCCAAGCCCCTTTCCAACTCTTGCTTTTTACCTGAACAAAAATCCTCAACCCTCAGTTAAATCCAAATTTACAACTTCTCTACATCTAAGCAGCTGAACGTAGCTCTAGTAAAACACAATCTTTCTAAGTGGTCTCATTTTATATTGTTGACTGGAAATTTCCTGCATGCTGTCATTATTACTCAGTATTTCTAATATGGATCCCTCATAATTTTGCCTTTCCATTTTCCTGATCAGTATTTCATGACCTCTTCTCCTTCTTTAAAGCAACCCTCCAATCTTCCCCACTCATCTATACTTAGCTGATGTGTTTGACTCTTATTTTGTTGGAAATAAAAAAGGAAATATAAATAACCTTGAATATTTCCATCTACTAATCTGTCTGTATCTGTGTCCATGTTCTCTGTCTTGCCTCTTGTTATAATGGACAAATCGTCATATTCTCAACTAAGGTGAGTCTCTTTGCTTACCCACCAGACTCCATCCCCTTTTACCTGCTCCATGACTTCTCCCTGAAGTTTTCCCCACTCACTTTGTATGATCACATTTCTTCTCCACCAGATCATTGCCCAAAGCCTACTAAGGTGTGATATTGTTGGTCTTGAAAGAATCCTCCCTTAACACTATATTCCCCTTTAGTTACCCTCTATATCAACACCAAACTTATAACTCTCCTTCCCTTCAGAAAACACATTCTTGGAAAAAGTATCTATACTCACTGTTTCCACTTCATTATCTCTTATTATAACCCACTTTATGGTCAAGTTTTGAACCACATATCCCACAAAATTCACTCTTAGTTGGTCAGTAATAATAAACAACTTGTCAAATCCAGTGGTCAATTCTTTGATCTCACATGGATTCCTCAGCAGCATTGTACAAGGGAAACCCCTCCTTTCTTCTTTATATCTTATCTTTTCTTGGTTTCCAGAGCACTACACTCCTAATTTTCTTCTACTCACTGACTGGCTTTCACTGTCTTCTTTGCCAATTCTTGTCTCTCTTCCTTATCGATATATTTCAGAATGGTCTTTCCCACATTCATTGTATTTCACCTAATATTACTTTTGAAAAAAGGAACTCGTTTTAGAGTAGAAGGCATATATAATCTAAAAATAAATCATGTAAAATATTAGGAAGAGGGAAAAGGAAAATTGATCAAAAGGTACACAAATATATAAATTTCAAAACAAGAAAGAAAATATGCATAGTTACTGCAGTCCTTGTTTCATCTGTTCACAAGGCTATGGTTGAAATTTGTACCTATCTTCATTCATGCTATCTTTGTCCTCATCCAGAATCTCAGTTATTCAGGATTTTTTTTTTTTATTTGATGAGGTAACTAGACTGTCTCCTGAAAAGTCTGAGCTCTCTCTCCAGCCATGTTGGATTTATTTAGAGTCTGAGTCGTTACAGGTCCTATTCATACTGGGTTACTTTAAAACTTTATCATGGGGCATAGATAGAGTAGAAGGTGCTCCAGAGAATTCCCTGGGTTCCACATATCATCTTTTTGCCTCTTTGTTCTGTAGCAACCCTCATTTCCTCTGATAATACAGAACAGTCATTCCAGGTGGGAGAGTAATCCCCTTCTTTGATGGTTGGTTCAGTGGCATAAGAGGCCTTAAGTGACCAGGAGGCCAGTTGCAACTTCTCATTCAGTGGAACACTTGTCATGTCTCCTGGTGGGACTGCTTCTCCCTTGTGAACTAACACCTCTGTCTAGCAACTCCAAACACATAAAGAATGAACATATCATGAATCGATAATTAGTTATATCAATGAATAAGCCACTCCTACGTCTATCCTTGCCTCCTGGACTTATTCTGACTAGAGTGGAAACAACATTTATTGCATATTCTCTAGGACCATAGACTACAATTTGTAGGACAGCACAAGCCTGGCAAGGTGCTGTTTCCAGACGGTGCTGTAATTGAATTTTAAATAGGCTAGTCCCTCATTCCAAAGCAGCAGCTTCTTCTGGGTGATGGGGTACATAGTAAGACCAGTGGATCCTGCAGGTATGAGCCTGCTTCCTCCCTTGCACATTCCGTTTCTCACATGAGTCATCATATTGGCTGACCTAACTGTATCCAGAACCTACTGGCAAGAAAGTCTAGACTTCCAACGTCTGTAATACAGTGGAGAGCATAGAAGGGAGTGGGAATGGATGCTGGACACCACTAGACAACATTAGTGTATACAGCTTGCTCTGTTACATGATGTGGGTCTTTGTGCAGACGTACCTTTGCTAGAAAGACCTTCCCTGGCCACATTATATGAAATACCACCCTTCTTTTTTTCCTGTTTCCTCACTTCATTTTATAATGCAAATGTAACTATGTAAAACACTGATATTTAGTTACATGCTAACTTGTTTATTGCCCATTTCTCCCACTATTTATGTAGGCGACATGAGGGAAGAATATGTGGTCCTAAAACAATTCTGGAAATATAGAAAATACTCAGGTATTTGTTAAGTGAATGGAAGACGCAATATGAGCAAAGGAACCATTGATGCTGCTAGTTAAGCAAAATTAATGTATCATAATAAATCTGGAATTTAATTATGATGATTTTAACTTAATAGACAAAGCAAGGTACAGAAGAAATTTAAAAGTGTGCTGAGATTCTTGTCTTTTTCTTTTTTCTTCTTTGTATCTGTATATGGGCATGTGTATGGGGATGAGATATAGATACTCATTAACACTGGAGGTTGACAGGGAAAAGTGTTTAAATATGTATGTAAAATTTCATACTAAGAAGCTTCTAGCTAAAGTTGGTGAATCAAACATATTTGTTAGCCTCCAGTCCCTTTCAAAAACCCATTATAATTATAGGAAAAATATTTTTTAAAGCTATAATCCCACAAGAAAAAAATAGACCTGGAGAGGAGACAACAGCAACATTTTGGAAGCTGGAAAGCAGAAGGGTGAAGGGTTGCTGATCCAGCGAAACAGAGAGAGCTGACTTTTAAACTGGCAGTGGGAAAGCAAAGAAACTTGATATACACTGTGGTTCCCCAGTCTTAGGAACTGGCAGTGCCAAGTGCCTCTGGAAGGGGGAGGCAAAGGCAGTGCTTGGTCGAGGGTGGTGGGTTGAAACCTTGTTTATTAGTAGTAGGCTCCTAGATCCTAACTCATCCCATGCACTTGCAGCCTGCCTCCATCCCCTCCTGACAGTGGCTGTAAGTTTACTGTATGAAGTGTATAAACAGAAGGTCTGGACCAGGGTGCAATAGGTAGAATTGAGGGTGGGGTATTGAAAATAAGGTGTTAAGTGAGAGTTTACTTTCTGACTGTTAAGACCACCAAGCTTCTTCCCCCATGTTTTATTGTCTGCCAGATTTATGCCTTTCTAGCATGGCACATAACCAGTCCAAGAAAAGATGTAAAAAAGACCGACACTGGGGCTTCCTCAACGTGGTGGCAAGGGCAGACATCCCTCACAGTAATGCCCCAGGCACAGCATATCCCCAGCTTTATAGCACCTCACTCTAAAAATGTGAGTGGATGGAGAGAATCACTAGACATTTAAGGGGAGACTCTGACATGAAAACCAGAGACCAGGAAAAAAATAGAAAAAGAAACTTGGGAAAACAGAGACCGTGCAGGAAGATGAAACTTAATAAATAAATAAAAAGAGTAAACTTACTCTCATTAATATCCTTGGAGAAATAAGGTATTCCATTTATGATATAAAAAGCAGGAAGCTATAAAAACAAAACATTTAAAGGACAAAAGTAAGATTGTTTGGAAATTAAAAACAGGAAAACAAATTTAAAACTCAGTAGAAGATTTGCAAGATAAAGTTGGGAAAATCTCCCAGAAACTATATAGCGAAAAGACCAAAAGATAGACCAGAGAGAAAAGAAAATTTAAAGGACCAATTCAAGATTTCCAGATGTTTCAGAAAGTGAGAATGGAGAAAACAAAGGGAAGGACATTTAAAAAGTAATCCAAGAAACATTTCCAAAGCTGAAGGAGTGTTTCTAGAGTGAAAGGGTATATAAAATGCTCAACACAATGGATGAGAAATCTCAGAGATGTGTGGACAAAGAGAAGTGGAAAAAGAGAGGGGAACAGGGATAGAAGGAAAAGGGATGGAGGGAGAGGGAGGGGGGAGGGGCAGAAGTGTGGGGGGAGAGGGAGGGAGACGGGAGGGGGAGAAGACGAGAAGGAGAAGAGATAGAAGAGAGAGGGAAAAGTTTTATGCTTTTATAAGTTCTCATATTTTTATAATTATGAAGAGATAAAAGGTTCAGAGATTTTATCACATAAAACTTCAAAATTTGTGTCCACAAGGAAACCAATTAATGAATGGCAAACATGAGACCAGGAGGGAATACTTGTAATCTATGACAGAAATGATGGCTTAATCTATATTACATAGAGAATATCTACAAGTCAATATGATAAAGACACTTCAATAAGAAAACAGGAAACAGCAGAGAGTGGCAAGTTGGAGAAGAAACACAAATGCTCAATTAACAAATAAAAAATGCTCAATTTTACCAGTAATCATAGAAATTCAAATTAATATATTCTAATACCATTTTTGCCTATCTGATTGGGAAAACATTTTCATGATTTGTAGTATCCATTGTTGCAAGACGGGTTGGGGAGAAGTAGGGGACACTCTGATACACTAGGTAGGAATCCAAATGGCTGCCACTTAAAAAAAAAAGACATTTGGTAGTATTTATTAAAATGATAAATATATAAACCCTTTGACCAATCAGATCTATCCTTTAGCATCTGTCCTACGGAATACTGCCAGAGGGGCACAGAAATACATTTATAACTATGTTCAATATAGCATTGTTCATAATGGTGAAACAATGAAGGAATGAATCTAAGTGTCCACCAGCAGGAGATTAATTAAAAACAATTGTAAGAAAAACAAAAAAGAAAAAACAATTGTAAGTTCATACAGTGAAAGAGTACCTCCTTATGAAAAAGAATGAGTCTGATCTCTATACACCAAATCTCAGTTTAAGGAAAATTCAGGCAGTGCTAATAGATATTGAGGATCCACAGTGTTTTGCTGATGAGCGCGGTTGCTATGGAAATTTCAAGTAAACCCAAACTCCTTTGGGAACGAGTGAAACAGGCTTTCTTGAAGAAGTGAGTAGGTGGGAAGTAAGTGTCGTGCTAGAAAAGACTAGGAAAGCGGGCAGGATGGTGTGCAAAGGAGCAGAAAAAAGGAAAACAGATCATTTACCGAGGATGGAAAAGAGACCTGCTCACCTACGGTGGAAGGTCTCGGTAAAGACATGTCTGCCAGTCAGGGGACATCCACTTGAAGAATGTTGCTGCCTTGCTGTTCTCTTTCCCTGAAGAAAACCTAGAGATCCAAGTAGAAGACACGTTGATGAATAGATGATTCATATGAAAGAAGAAAGTTCTTGGTTTTAAGTGTCGTCAAACCAGGGAAGAAATTATGTGCAAGAGTTCTGTAATTTCTGCCCCACCCCAAACATAATTTAAAAATAGGAGAGTCAGTTGCCTCTCTCTTACAGAGTTTAGATCAGGTTTTGGAAACCTTTAAATATAGTTGGCCAAAGTTCTACCTTCTTACCTGCTGGCACTAAGAGGGCAGTGAATCACATCCTGCCTCCGGACTCCCACTTATAGGTGTGGACAGGAGAAGAGGAAGGGAAATTTTACGGTAGAATGGGCCAAGTTATATCACTTGCCCATCGTTGTCCTTGAATGTCACACAGAGAGGACAGTGATGGCCCGTCTTCTGTGCTGGGATCTTGTTTGCCCCTCTGGATTCTGCTCTCCCCTTTGAATCCTGCTTTCTGCTCTGGGAGACTGACTTATGCAGATTATTTCAAGAACTCCCTTGACTTTGGACTTTCGTTTGGGTTCAGCCAACAGGGGCATCTGCAGGAGTTCTGCAGAAAGGCTGAGAGGGAGTTCAAGCTGTGATTGAACTCCGCTTCTGCTAGGCTGCCCCAGGCTGGCTGTTTCCCTCCAGTTAAAGGTCTCTGCTCCTCACAGGTGGCCTGTCTCTATGCAAGAGCCCTCTCTTCTGGGTTGTTTCGCTGCTCAGTAATTTTCGTGATCCTTTCTAAGTCTCTTTTCATGCTCTTTACTGTATGTATGACCCCGAACAAGTCTCTAAACCTTTCTGAACCTCAATTTTCTTATTTATAAAGTAGTTTAAGAAAAGGTTACCTGTGTCATAGGGTTCTTGTGACAGATGAGAACAAGTACTGTTAACAGCACTGGTGGAGCTGGTGTGTCTCGTGTAGCTCGTGACCTATAAACTTCAGCTTTTCTAGTCCTCGTGCTTCCCTCTTGTTAGCATCACAACAGCCCTGCATTCCCTCCCTGATCATCACTCCAACAGTTTCAGTAGTGGATTCTGTCTCTTGTTAGTTTGTAATACCAGCTACTTCTCATATTTACAATTACATTTTGGTATTTGGGTAGTTTTTTCCCAGGAAGCATCTTCTAATGCCATGACTCTAAACAGTACAAACAATGTAGATACCCCAGCTGAAAACCTGAAGGAAATTATCAGATTTGGGGATGGCACTGGTGAGCAATATAACTGTGGTACAGGTCGGGAAGGGCTGGGCGGAAGAGAGAAAACACTTTCCCTCTATGCGATGTTGTCTAAATGCCACGTTTGGAGAAATAATAGTAGTATTTCACTGACACATTTTAATATCCCAGAAGGGAAACCTGCATTTCTATGGGGCAGAGACTGCCTCCCCAAATCCATTCGCTGCTTCCTGCCAAGCTGGTGTTAAAAGATAAACTGATACATATTAAACATTTCAAGAATTTATTTGAGCAAAAGTTGACTTGAATCGGGTAGCATACAGTCGAGCAGATAGAAAGGAGCTCCCAGGAATTGTACAAAGTGAAACACTTTTATAGTCAGAGGGGAGCAGGAGAAGGAAGTTATAGAAGGCAAAAAGCGGGTTGGTTATTGCAAGGTGACTTTCCTTCAGGGGGTGGCAGGGGTCTATCAGGCAGAGTACCTAGGTAGTGCTGATCAGATGATTCCTGACTGACTGGTTTAAGATTCCATTTCTGGGATACCAGAAACTGTAATTAAGTCTCTGTTTGGTGATGTGGGGCTTAGCATAAGGAACTCCATTTTGGGCTGTTGTCTTGCTTTTAACACTGGCACTTTGCTGCTTGGTAAAAGTCAACCTTTTCTGCTTCCTTGTCACTAAGGTGTGGCCATGGACTAAGTCTGGACAATGAAATGTGATATGGAAATATGCTGTGTTGTCCAAAGTATTCTTTAAGGGAGGGGGCAAGTTCCTTCTTTATTCCTTCCTTTTCCCTGCTGTTTGGAATGCAGACACAGTGGCTGGAGCTCAAGGAACCATCTTAAAACCATGAGTTGGCAAGTTGAGGATGGAGAACGGCCACAAGAGTGAAAGCCTGGGCCCCTAACTATGGGTTCACCAGATTAACCCTCAGTCGCCTGCCTCAGGCTCGTATTATGAGTTTACACCACTGTTGTTATTAACTTCTTAAAAAACAATGCAGCCCAACCTAGTTTTAACTGTGCATCTCATCTCTGAGTTTGGGATATTGGAGACAAGAGCCTAAGGATGTTTCATTTTTCTTGGATTACAGTGAAGCACTTGGAGAGGTAGAATTCGTATGCATTTCCGGATTTTAGGACTTTTCTTGCCAGTGATCCGTGCTACTGCCAAAATGTTCCTTCTTTCTCTCTCCTTCCCTCTCTCTTTCTCTTTTTCTTTTCTTTTTTTTTAAATACTGCGGTTCAGGGTTAAGTATTCCAAATCTGGTCTTTATTGGGGTTTGGATTATAGTATTATTTGGAGGACTCTTTAATGTGTTTCCAAAGCCACTGCCTAATTGTAGAAATTTAGTGTTGAAAAACAAGAGAACCCTGCTGTAAGCAAGAGCCCAATAAATTATTCAGAGTTTTTAAAGGCTGCTTTATCATCAGATGTTTATAGTTTCATGGCTCAAAGCACAGAGAAAGAACATACAAGTGCCCTTCAAGCTGTCCTCTTGATGATGGTGAAATGTCACTGGAAGCCCTGCTTCTCTGCCCTCACTGTTTGCTCTGTCCCTGGGATTTAATGGAGGTGGCAGTTTAATTATTACCATAAGCCCACCCAGGTAGTTAAATACGGGTCAATAATAACTCAGTGAAGGAAGGAGCTACAGCAGCACAGAATGGGTGCAAGAACAATTAGTCCTTTTTAGGCCAGAGAAGAACCAATATTATAACATAAATTCCTCAGCTATAACATTACCACTTTCCCTAAGTGATCATAAAATAAACCAGAATCTAAGGAAAACTGTGAGACGTGTGTAATGCTGCCACACAAAAGACCTACAGATGAGTGTGGATCAAACTAATTTTCAGTGCACAACCACATGGTTGAATACCAAAAGAAGCCAAAAAATACCCAAAAAACCAAATCAAACCCAAACTGCCAAACCCCCTACCTAAACAATAGCGTCATAGATGAGATATGAAACTGCTGAGTTTTTTGTTTTGTTTTCCTTTTGGCAAGCTCAGGGGAAGTGCCTGTGTGCTGTGGCTTGAAAAGCAATTATTTATAAATTATGAAAGCATTGCCTCTGTTCATGGATCCATATAATCTCTGCATCTTGACAATTAGGAGGCAGAAAATATTACAGATAAGCCCTCCCTTGTGAGCTGGAAGGAGAATGGCTGGTGAGATGTTTCCAAATTGGTTATTTTTGGTGTGTTGGGGGTGGAAAGGGAAGAAAGAGTGTTGAGGAAGTTGGGAAGCCTGAAGTACCCAAGTAATGTTTGATTTGTGAGCAGAGGGTCTGCACTACTACCTTATCAGTCTATTGAGGTCACTATTTTCTCTCCTCAATTTGATGGTCCATGTTCTTCAGTTTGTTCTACACCAGCATTTCATTTTTACCTGTGCTTCCTTGAAATCACCTGTGATGTGCCTCAACCAGGAGGTTGTAGGGTACAGTGGCTGAACGATGGATGCAGGACATAGGCTCTGAGAGTTAGAAACTTGGTCCCCCACTTCCTAGCAAGTGATCTTGGGCAATGGACCTCCTTTCCTATCTGTGAAATGAAGACATGATTATTAAGATTAAATGAGTTATTACTTGTAAAGTGCTTAGAGCAGCATCTGGTATACAGTAGGTGCCATATAAATGTTAAAGATTTTAGAAAATAATTTTTATAAACATCAGAGTTATAAATTAACTACTTAGAATGGATAAATGAGTGAGACATTACCATCTCTGCAATTGAGGCAAAATGTGTGTGTGTGTGTGTGTGTGTGTGTGTGTGTGTGTGTGTGTGTGTGTGTAATCATGGTGGGGATTTGGTAGAGTTGGGACTCATGAGGCAAGAAAATGCCTGAGAATCTCTGGTTTTATGCTCTTATCAGTATTTTGATCATGGCATCTCCAGCAGTGAAGGCCTCACCAAACATCCCCTGGATTTCAATGTCATGTGTTTGATCAGGAGATACAGAGAGGAGGTGAGGTGAGCAGTGAGCTGTTACACAGTGAAGCCATGTGGGCAGACATGGGCCATGCTCTTCTGAGGCAGGGTGGTCAGAGCAAAAGCGTTAAAGACACAAAGAGAGACAGGTTCAAAAGATGTGGCCTCACCGTGAAGGGCTGTACACAAGCCTGGTTGCCAGGCCAGTGCAGCAGGCAGCACCCAGGAGTGGTGGTCGCTGGGCTGCTGGCAGACCCCAGACAGGCCCAGCAGATGGGGCGGGGGACAGATGCTGCCAAGCTCTCATGACCAGGGTCAGAGGATGCTCCCCATGAAACAGTCTTCCAGCCATCTTCCAGCAGTGGTTACACTGGGAACAGCATCTGTTTTGAAGGCAGAAAGAGATAGGTTCTCTGCTCTTGTTTCTCTCAACTTCAATTTCATCTGTAAAATAGGGATTTTAATAACAATTTCAACTTCATCGGTTTGTTGTAAGGATAAAAAAGTGAGTGTAAAAGTCCTTTAAAAACGGAAGTATAGTTTACTGATATCAGTTATTTTTATATAGATGATATATACAATTTGTGGTTTGTTTATAATGCGGGATTGACAGTATACAGTAGTGATATACAGTAGTGATGGTCCTAAAAAGTGTGTAATGATTTTTTTCTCATAGATACCAGCTCCTTTAGGAGACAAGACCATGATGTATTAATTTCAGTGATCTTTCACTCCTTTGTTCTACAGTGCTTTTCTCTAATTAGATGTGGAACAGAGTATCTTGTTCCTCAAATAAATCCTGTGGGAAAGAATCATTTTATAAGGGAATGTAGTGCCTCATTAGCTTTTTTTTTTTTAACCTGAAGTCTGCTCAGAGTAAGATGCTGGCATATGCTATTGTGCTGTATTTACACACCTCCACTCGCTCACCCTGCCCCCCTTACCCTGCTCTCCTCCCTCCTCCCCCCCCCAGGACCACAGCTCCCTGGTGGGTGACAGCGCAAGTAGCTGGCTTGCCAAGGTTTGGGGAGATGCCATTTGTGGAGATGTTTAATTTAAATAATCCCCCCATTTTCTGGGGATAGTCCCTTTTTAGAACAGCACCATATTTACACTGTTTATTAGAGGACTCCTCTAATCAGTTATCTAATTACTCAGTCTTTTAAATTTTTTTATTATTATTACTTTTTGCAGTACGCGGGCCTCTCACTGTTGTGGCCTCTCCCGTTGCGGAGCACAGGCTCCGGACGCGCAGGCTCAGCGGCCATGGCTCACGGGCCCAGCCGCTCCGTGGCATGTGGGATCTTCCCGGACCGGGGCACGAACCCGTGCCCCCTGCATCGGCAGGCGGACTCTCAACCACTGCGCCACCAGGGAAGCCCCAATTACTCAGTCTTGATAAACTTGAAATGACTTGAGATGAAGTCAGTTTCATAGTAAATTAATGGTAAGTTATTTTGAATAACTGTGCACTATCTGATCATTTTTTAAAAACCAATTCCTTTAACAAAATAAAATCAGGGAATGAAATAAGACCCAGGAAGTCTTACTACGTTAAAGAGAAACATCTGAGATGTTTTGCGCTGCTTCTTTGAAAAATATGAAAGTAGAGTGAAACCATCATCTATGAAAGGTAAAATCACTGGAAAGGACTTTAAAGGTTTATAATTACTTGGTAAAAAGATTTATGAAATCTAAAAACTAAGGAGAAAGAACAGAGTGAATCAATCAAATATCTTTGACGCATGTGGTAAAGCTTCCTTGGAGTTCCTTATAGACTGGTTTTTAAAATACAGTATTTGATGAGTTGGGAAGGTTGAGCTAATTTTTTTAAGTTCCTCCAGTAAACTTGATTTCATAGGCAGATTTTTCTCCACATCAAGTATCTATCTTTCTTTATCTTTTAATATATGTAGGGTTTTTTTGCTCTTATGTAAACACAAATTGTAATCTGTATTCCATATTTTACACAAGGAGCTCTCTTTTTTGAAATTCTTTCCCAATAAAGAAACAAATTTAAAAATGATATATATGTGTGTGGGATACATGCAAAATTTAAAAATTTGTTTCCTTACATGTATTTAGGTGAAAAACATGAATTTACTCCTAGGTGCAAGAAATGCTATATTGCTTCTTCTTCCCCCAAGTTAAAATAAATCTGGATCCATGATCACATTTGCCAAAATACTGCCGTATCTAACTTTAGTCGTGGTTTTGGAATCTGTATCATTCCCTAGGGCTTACACCAGGGAATGTGGTTGACAGAGAAGTCATGAGGCCCCCTGCAGATCATGGAGCAAGGCCTGGGTTTAGTTTTTTTTTTTTGCGGTATGCTGGCCTCTCACTGTTGTGGCCTCTCCCGTTGCGGAGCACAGGCTTCGGACGCGCAGGCTCAGCGGCCATGGCTCACGGGTCCAGCCGCTCCACGTCATGTGGGATCTTCCCGGACCGGAGCACGAACCCGTGTCCCCTGCATCAGCAGGCAGACTCTCAACCACTGCACCGCCAGGGAAGCCCCTGGATTTAGTTTTTGGTCGTCATTTGCTTTGGTCCCTCTGTAATACCCTGAGTGTTGCAGTTGAGTATCCTTCTCCATCATCTGTGGTGTACCACTCAACCCACTGGGCTCCCAGATGCTCTCTCAGTGATTCAGGCTAAGACACAGCAGAAACAGGCAGTGCTCTATCTACTCTCCTGGCTAGTGTCAACGGGGCACTCCAGGGAGCCAAGCTTCCACCCCAATCAGCAAGTGGAAAGCCGTGGGGTAAGGAGACTGGCCTTCAATTAATCAACAATCTAATTCCACATCCTCAGTTCTCTCACTGATTCAGGCTAAGCCGCAAGTACCCTCTCTGGTACTCCATGGCTTCAGAAGTGAATGACTGGCTGTCTTTGAGTCAAGAATGATGCATGGGTGCCTTACTCTCCAGAGCTTCCCCCCAAGTCGCTGTTCCTCTTTTTCACACATGGGAATTCTAGAGCCCTTCTTTCTTTACTCACCATATTGAGTTCTTTGCTCTTCTGCTACTTCTGACTCTAAAACTTCTGGGAGTCTAGACTTTTTAACACAAAGGCCTATAATTCTATTGTGGGATAAGAGAAGCTAGACTCCAGGGCTTAGAGGTTTTGTAGCTCTCTGAAGTGGAGGAAGAAAAATGAGTCTGTACCACAGCATTAAGGACAGAACATGGATGGATATCTCCATCCCCACCCTCTATGCACATATGTGAGATGGAGAGTAGGACCATCCAAAGGAAACCACAATGGCCTAGGATCCTTTCATGGACCCCTGGCCTTTAGTGGGCACTCTACGATGTTATTTGGCAATATCCCATCTCATTTCATAGACATATGGCTCTATGGTCTTATTATGTGAGCCCTGGACAGAGAAAATTGTGGCAGTGGAGTAAAGTATGGAATTCTAACTCTCTTTGGGTTGTAAAACCAATCTCATTGCTCTGTAGTTGTACTGTGGTTAGTGTTGCAACCCAATAAAACTTACAACCAAGGTGATCTGACACATTCACGGAAGATCAGCTCCTCTAATGAAGGTATAATATATTTAAAAGGATATTTCCATAGCTAAAACAAATTTTCACTTTTAATTTTATTTTCTTTTAATGCTGTTTGTTTTCTAAATAGGCATCGATGGTGATTTTTCCCTTTCATCAGAGATTCAAAGGTAAAGGCCTCAGGACTGGTTTCCCTATGTTCTTCCCACTTATGCCATTCCGTCTGTAATTCTCTTTCATAAATATTCTTTTCTGTCTCCCCTGCAAGCAGTGTCTCCTAGTCTTCTTCTAAGTCTTCTAAGTCTCCTAGTCTTCTCCTAGTCTTCTAAGTGTCTCTTCTTAAACAGTGTCTCCTAGTCCCAGGTGGGGGCAGTTCTTAAGCCAAGGTGGGGACAGCAGAATCATAGCAACATACTAGGTACTGTATTCCTGGGACAGAAGTAGGGGCAGATTCCATGAATGAGTTGGTGGTGGTGGGATGAAGCAGGGACAGAGGGGGTAGCACCAGGTCACTGTTAAAGACATAGGAAAAAGGAGGTATCATAGTGAGACTGAAGAACTTTGGATAATAGGTATTTAGTGGTCTTGGGACAAAGGAACTGGAAAGAATTAGAGAAAAGGAGAGAGAATATGGGAACAGACATGTTGGAGTCCAGGCAGGAAGGGCTCCAGGTGTCAGGGAGCCAGCAATGCTGAGCCATATTCTGCTAAGCAGGGACCAGCTTCTGTGGTAAGTTTGAATAATGCACTCCCAGCTCCCCGCCCCTCCCCCCCCCGACTCCTCCAAGATGTCCGTGTCCTAATCCCTGAAACCTGTGAATATGTTACTGTACATGGTCACACATTTGCAGATGAGATTATCCTGGTGGGTCCAGTGAAATCACAAAGGTCCTTATAAAATGGAGGCAGGAGCGGCCAGTATCAGAGGAGATGTGAATATGAAGGCAGTGGTCAGGTTAATGCAGCCATGAGTAAAGAAATTTGCACGGCCTCTAGAAGATGGAAAAGGCAAGAAATGGATTCTCCCATAGAGCCTCCAGAAGGAACACAGTTCTTCTGATGGCCTATTTTGAACTTTTAACTTCTAGAACCAGAAGATAATACATTTATGTTTTAAGCCACTAAGTTTACGGTAATTTGTTATAGAAGCAATAGGAAACGAATACAGCTTCTTAAACTCCTATTGCAGAGGTCAAATATTCTTATTCTATAAATGGAGATTGAAGGCTTGAAGGTAGAAATTCAGATGAGAGGGTGATGGAAGTGCAGATGAACTTCACTCCAAGTACAAATGATGACATATAGTCCCCTCCTCATTTTGCCAGGAAAGAGGAATTTTAAAAGCAGAAATGTTCTAGGCCACTGATACTGAGAAGAGTTTGAAAAGGGAAGGCTGAAGACATCTTTGGTGGGCTTAAAACCATTTTGTCGCACACTGGCCCTGGTACAATTTATCTCCACGTTTGAGCAAACAGAAGCAGGGCTGGAGGCTTTTGTGTCACAGTCACCAGGACCCTGCTCTTTGGTCTTCTACAAACTTTGCAGAGCAAATCACCACTTTTGAGGCTGTCTGAACCTACCACTTGTGCCAAGGGGACAGGTTGGTACAGTTACAGACGGCTTCTAGTTGTTTTGGTGCCACCTACCCATCTCTTCTTCCACTCCAGTTTTTTCTAGAACGTTTTTTATCGTTCAGTTATAATCATCTGCTTGAGATGCAGATTCCTTGTCTTTAAGTATCAATATTAAGTTTAAATCACTATTTCCCACTGAAGGGAAGTATATTGGCTTTTAGGCAGTATTGACTTTGAATTATTTATGTTCATTTATTTCCTTTGCATGAAATAAATTAAAATACTCAGAAACTGTGCATTTTGAATTTAGAACACAAGTATTTTTTTAATGTAATAAGCTCTAATTAGCCCTGGTAATGAACCTAAAGTTTGGTTTCGTTAGCCCCAGCATTTTGCCCTGAGCTTTCCTGACAGTAATTTGACAAGATGTAAAATGAACTATATTTTAAAATCTCTCCAGCGTTGGGATCTTATAATTTTTCAATTAGGAATAGAATGTCTCCAATTAAGAATAAAATAGAATTAATTATTTTCTTTACTCTTTTATAGAAAAAATTATGAGGCTTTATTTGGCTTTGAAAGTCTCATAGTAAGTGCTTGTCACATTATGAATAGGGCAAAAGTAAGTGTAATTGTCAAACCTCATTAATGTGTATAAAGTTGGGGAGAAAAACCAGTGTGAATTAGAAGACTGACTCATAGAATAGTGTAAATAAGTAAACTTGTTTTACTTTGAATATTTAAGGTACATGGAATAAAGCTTATATTTAATAATAGCAATGATGATTATGCTGATGATAATAATAATAAAGTTGTAATGGCTAACACTTATATAGTGTTTATTACGTTCCAGGCACTGTTCTGAGAGTTTTACATTTATTAAGTCATCTGATCCTCACAAGGAGTCCCTGAGCTAGGTACTATTATTACCCGCATATTATAGATTAGGAAAATGATGCACAGAGAGGTAAGTTGTCTAAGAGGTTAAGTAACTTGCAAAGTGAAGGGTGGTATTTAGTTACCTTACTTTTAATGAATTAATACTTATTTTAAATGAGCTTTGTAAATGCCTCCCTTTGGCTGTTGGTGAAATGAAATAACTAGGCACTTTCAAGACCAAATCTAGCTTGGATATACACATGGTTCTGTAAGCAAACCTTTATCAGGCTGTGAAGCACTGCAAATGCGTGCATATTTCCCAGGGAATAAATGTGGGAAGCACCATTTTTTCCCCCAAACCCCCAAATAGAAAATTTGTAATGCTGAAATTTAGAGTGATTGATAGGTTGGCATTTACCTTTCTGCTTCCCATGGATTTCAAGTATAAAGGAATATCTAGAGCATAAACTGTACAAATTATTTTTGGAATACTGGAAGAAGCATCAGTTGCAAAAATTGATGTGCAAATTTTAAATTATGCTTTGTTCATGCTAAGTTTGTTCTCTTAGCCCCTCTATTTGGCAACAGAAGCCTTATTCTTAGCCTTCAACTTCAGTCACTGTCACTGCATTCAAGTGTCTTTTCTAGAAGAAACTAAGTACTCAAATTGTCAATATGTCATCACATATTCAAGGTTTGCGATTAGCCTAAATATAATAAAATGGATTTAAAGTGTAGAGTCATAGGTGCTTGAAACATAAGACAATGTGAAGCATGTCTTTATATACTTCCAGTTATACATGGAAAACCTAGTATATTATGAATATGCCTTCAATTACTTGCAGCTGTTTATTTGAACACTCAGAAAATTTTGGTTGGAATAAGATTTGAAGGAGGTTATTTTATACTGCTGTAGAATTGTGAAACATGATATGAACAAAAGCTGTAACTTCCTGCACTTCTGAGAGCTATTTTGTATTCTTATACATTATTTTTGTAAACTAAAGTATATGCAAGAGTTAGTGTAACTTTGGGTACTTCCGGTGGCCTTGGGCAGTAAAATAGGCTGTGTCATTGGATGGTTGTGAAGACCCTTCTCCTCATGTGTTTTCTATATAGCAGATATCACCTTTACATTATTGAACTAATTTAATCACCACCCATATGAAGTAGGAACTGATATCATGCCCACCTAATAAGTGAGACAATTGAAGCCTAGGGAGATTAGGCAGTTGGGTAAGTGATGCATCTGGGCCTGAACGCAGGCAGGTTCTGGGCTCCGGAGCTCAAGCCCTTCGTGGCTACGACCGTGAGGATCAAGTGGAACACACAAGGCTTTGAAAAGCACATAGTAGGTTCTCCGTAGGTGTTACATAGCTTTGAGTAACGTAAAAGATATTAGTGATAGGGCTTCCCTGGTGGCGCAGTGGTTGAGAGTCTGCCTGCCGATGCAGGGGACACGGGTTCGTGCCTCTGGTCCGGGAAGATCCCACATGCCGCGGAGCGGCTGGGCCCGGGAGCCATAGCCGCTGAGCCTGCGCGTCCGGAGCCTGTGCTCCGCAATGGGAGGGGCAACAACAGTGAGAGGCCCGCGTACAGCAAAAAAAAAAAAAAAAAAAAAAAAGATATTAGTGATAGCAGTGAGTGGATTAACAGTGAACATTTTAAATTCTCTTAAAACAGATTTGCGGATTTTCAAGTTTTAATGATTATCTGTGCAGCTCTTACTGCATTTCAATAAGTAAAAGACCCTCTGCCTGTCTAGGGTTCTTGGGAAACAGGTTCTGAGATGGAGAGTTGTATGCAGCAGGCTTGTTGGAGAGTGCTCTCTGGAAAAGCACATGAAAAGTAGTGAGGAAGACAGACGATGGGGAGGGAGACAGTGATTCACAAAGTGGTTGCAACTGAGATCTTACCCAACTTTACTGGGAGCTGAGATGGCCTTTCAGAGTCGTCCCAAGTTCAGGCTGGGGACCAGGCCTTCATATTACCACTTTAGGCAGTCATTGGTCATCGGCTGCCCCCTGGAAGAGGGTGTACCCGTGGATGAGACAGTTCCCTGGAGTGGATGCAGGCTCCATGAGGGATGCAGCTGTGAGCCATCAGCAGCTAATATTGCCAGCAGCTGGGAAATGAGTGCTCTAGCCCCTTAAGATGGGATCTGGGTGGGATACCACACCCACTAGAAAAAGCAGAAAAAGTCACAAACAGATAATCGACTAAAAGTGAAAATACAATGGCAAAGAAAATTATGAAAAACTTAATGCTCATTAATAAGGAGATATAAATTAAGACAACTATTTTCTCCTGTCAAATTGGCACAGGTGAGAAAAACACTCAGCTCCTATTCAACGTAGTGAGAGTACCCCAAGTTAGGCATACTTTCTAATTAAATAATCTATTTTAAAATAATTTCAAACTTATAAAAAAGGTTGTAAGTACAGTACAATTAAACCTCACATCCCTTCACTCAGATTCTCTGAGTGTTAACATTTCACCACATTTGTGCAATCAGTGTGTATGTATCTTTATCTCTGTATCATAAGTTGCCCCTTGTAAACAGAGTTTTCATCTCTTAAGCCAAGGGTTTAACTGTAGAGACTTGGAATTCAGACCTGAGTTTGAGTCCCAGTCACTTATCATTTTATGTGACCTTGCGCAAGACAGCTTTTCTCAGAGCGTCTGTTTCTTTTTTTCAATTGAAGTACAGTTGATTTACAATGTTGTGTTAATTTCTGCTGTACAGCAAAGTGACTCAGTTATACACATATATATACATTCTTTTTTGTTCTTTTCCATTATGGTTTATCTCAGGATATTGAATATAGTTCTCTGTGCTATATATAGTAGGACTTTGTTGTTTATCCCCTCTATATGTAATAGTTTGCATCTACTAACCACAAACTCCCAGTTTATCCCTCCCCCACACCCCTCCCCCTTGGTAATCACAAATGTGTTCTCTATGTCTGTGAGTCTGTTTCTGTTTCGTAGATTAGTTCATTTGTGTCATATTTTAGATTCACATATAAGTGATATCATATGGTATTTGTCTCTGTCTGACTTACTTCACTTAGTATGATAATCTCTAAGTCCATCCATGTTGCTGCAAATGGCATTATTTCATTCTTTTTTATGGCTGAGTAGTATTCCTTTGTATTTGTGTACCACATCTTCTTTATCCATTCAGCTGTTGCTGGAAATTTAGGTTGTTTCCATGTCTTGGCTGTTGTGAATAGTGCTGCTATGAACATAGGGGTGCATGTATCTTTTTGAATTACAGTTTTGTCCGGATATATGCCCAAGAGTGGGATTGCTGGATCATATGCTAATTCTATTTTCAGTTTTCTGTGGAACCTCCGTACTGTTCTCCATAGTGGCTGCACCAGCTTACATTCCCACCAGCAGTGTAGGAGGGTTCCCTTTTCTCCACACCCTCTCCAGCATTTGCTATTTGCAGACTTTTTAATGATGGCCACTTTAACCAGTGTGAGGTGGTACCTCATTGTAGTTTTGATTTGCATTTCTCTAATAATTAGTGATGTTGAGTATCTTTTCATGTGCTTGTTGGCCATCTGTATGTCTTCTTTGGAGAAATGTCTATTTAGGTCTTCTGCCCATTTTTCAATTGGGTTGTTTGTTTTTTTGTTGAGTTATATGAGCTATTTGGAGCTTCTGTTTCTTTTGTTACAAAATGAAGATAACGTTCTTCTGGTTTCTTTTGGTGTTTTGATTAGATCCTCCAAACAGACCCTGGTAAGGTCTCAGTAAATGTTAGCTGCTATCATTATCATCATCATTATCATTGGCTCCTTGAGGGCAGGGACTATACCTCACACATTTGAACCCTCAGACTTGAGTGCGGCAACTTGCGATGATAGGTTGCCCAGAAATGTTTCTGGATTGATTTGCTTTTGTACTCAGTACGTTATGAAGCTCAGGGACATGGGGTGGTGGATGGGGGCTCATTCTGAGGGCTAGAGACTTCAGTGGGAGAGGCTGGAAAGAATGAAAACGGGACTCAGATGCTGGAAACTTTGCTAATGACTCTGCTTCAGCCAAAATAGGTGATTCATTGCTTGACCAAATAAAAGGGTATTATTCAAGAAATTCCCCTCTCTCCCTCTTTGAACCCCCTCATGAATGTTTGGCCTGTGTCTATGATCTGCTACACAATATTCTGGAACAGCAACAGCAAAATCTGGTGAAATGGACAAGAGGAGAAACTGTTGACATGCTCAGTTCATAGCAAGGGAACTATTTATAACCATAGAAATGCTCACCCTCAGCCCCCGCCTGTCTCCTTCAGTGGACTGCTCTCCACATTCTGTGGCTTTGGGGACACCAAAAATGTGGTCTTAGTGGGACTTGCACATCATGGTCAAGAGGCTAACCCAGGAGGGTGAGGACAAATGCCAGCAGATGTGAAGTGATGCATATAGGTGGGGAGGGCTTCCGTTCAGAGAATGTGGTGTGAGGTGACGCACGAGCCTACATCAGCTTTGTGTTGCTTGGCTGTATATCTACCCAATGCATTTGCCAGATGTTCCTTTAACAGTGACAGGCAACCGATTTCAAGCAGATTAAGCCCTGGGGAGAGTTATTGGTGTAGTTTACAGAATTCAAGGAAGAGCTACACAAACCAGGGCAACTCCTGGGACCTTTGAGGGCTCAGGCCTGCCAGGGTCTCCCTTTCATCTCTGTTTCTTTCTGAGGCTTGTCCTCATTCTACCAGCTTCTTGTGGGCTGGGGCAGAAGAATGGTCAACCTGGTCACCTTATAGCCGGCACCAAGGAGGACAGAGATTGTTCTCTTCCAAGACGCGTCTGAAAAATCCTTGGGGAAAGCCCCTGGCACAGCTGGGGTTAGGCACCCACCCGTCGTACAAAGCCCTGGGGGAAGCTGTGATTTGCTGAGCCCACCCTGGGCCCAAGGGGACAGGTCTGTTTCCAGATGAAGGTAAGAAGCCAGGAAACCACCCCAGTTTGGAGAATATTATCTATTTCTGCAGAGAAAATTGAAGGCTCAGCGTCACCGCCCTGACACCACTTTGGTTGCTCCTATAGCATTTTGATCCCATAGCTTAATACACAAACATAGAGGCCTTCTCCTTGACTCTGAGCCCTTCCCACCTCAGAGAGGTGTGCCCTGGGTAACTTTATCCCAGCCTTTAAAACTGGCCCCGCTCCCATCTGCCTGGACAAATGTGATCAAAGTGAGCCTAGGCCTTTGCAGCCCCTCATGGGAGACGTCTTTGGCCTTCTTATTCCTTTTATTTTATTTCCTGGATTCCTTCCAGCTGACAGATATTTAATAGATGACTTTTGTGGGTCAGAAATATGTGTTAGGTGTTATGAGAGATGTAAAGAAGAAAAGAAGGTTTATACCCTGGAGATGCTCAGAGTCTAGTTAGAGAGATAGTTAGCAAACAAAAATATCATTACCATAAGTGTGGCAAGAGAAGGAGTTGAAAGAAGGAAGCACAAGCATCTCAACGTATGGCAGGTATTGGGAGGGAGCGTCATTTATAAAATGAGGTCATGGAGTTTATTAGTATTATATTGCTGCTATAACACATACTACAAACTTAGTGACTTACGACAACACATAGTTATTCTTTTACAGTCTGGAGGTCAGAAGTCTAAAATCCAGGTATTGGCAGAGCTGCATGCCTTCTGGCAGTTCTAGGGGAGAATCAGATTCCTTCTCTTTTCCAGCTTCTATGAGTTTCCTGCATTCCTCAGCTCAGAGACCCCTTCCAGCAGCAGTTGCATACCTCTGACCTCTGCTTCCATCAGCACATCCCATCTCCGACTCTCCCACCCCCTCCTTTTACTTATAAGGACCCTTGTGATTACACTGGGCCTACCCAGATAATTTAGGATAATCTTTATCTCAAATTCCTTAACTTAAAAACATCTGTAGATTACCCCTTTCCATGTAAAGTAACATGTTCACAGGTTCTGAGGATTAGGACATGGGTATTTTGGGTGGGGGACATTATTTTTCCTGCCACAGAGGGCTACATTGTCTTGAAGGTGTCTCTTTTTTTTAAAATTTTAATTCTATTAGAGTATAGTTGATTTACAATGTGGTGTTAGTTTCAGGTACACAGCAAAGTGATTCAGTTATACATCTATTCATTCTTTTTTAGACTCTTTTCCCATATAGGTTATCACAGAATATTGAGTAGAGAGTTCCCTGTGCTATACAGTAGGTCCTTGTTGGTTATCTATCTTAAAAATAGTAGTGTGTGTATGTTCACTCCAAGCTCCTGATTTATTCTTCCCCCCAACACGTTTCCCTTTGGTAACCATATAAATGAACTTATTTACAAAACAGAAACAGACTTACAGATATTGAAAACAGAAACACAAATCTGGAGCACCAGTCACTTCCTTGTTCAAAACCATTCGCTGGCTCTGTTCACACTGTCCCTGGAGTTCTTTGCCCACTTACCACGTCCTCCTCTCTTGGGCCCTCATCAGGCTAACTTCTACTCATCCTTTAAGACTCTGGAAGCATGAAGTTCTCTTTTAACTCCAAAATTCCACTGGTTGATTGGAGCCATGTCAGCATGATTTGTTTCCTTTAATTACTAGCCCTGACTGTATACTCTCATTGTGTTTCATTGTGCTCAGTGAAGAGACAGTTTTGTGGAGTTCCAGTTCCTTCTGTATATCTTGACCTTTGGGCTGCTACAGAAGGAGTCATGTGGGGGAATTAGAATATCTACTGACAAGGGTTTGAAAACCCATGCTGTTTTTGTGAGAAGCACAACAGTAACTAAAGGACATCTTTTGTCCCCTGCTCAGTTACAAAGCAAACCCTGATCTTACAAGCTTACTCTTTCCTCTTACATTATGGCCTGTCTGTATCAAATGAGGCTTGGAAAACTGTCACAAGAGAACACACTTTCATTACTGTAGCCTGAAAAGCTTGGGGACTGTGTGAAGGTAGAGAGATGGAACATAAAGATGGGCTAAGTATATCTGCTGGAAACGGAGCAAGAAGTTGATTAAGGATTATTTGATTCTTCGCCATTTATGCAAAACAGCAGAGGCAGAGGAGGTCCAGATAGTACCAAACAAGAGATATTTTGGAAGTCCTTGATATTCAGCTTTGAAATAGAATCTTTGTTTTTATAGTGCTCTTTCACAATGACCTATTGCTTTGGCCACTTAAAATTAGGTGGTTTTCCCTGAGCCAAACCAGTTGTGGGGCTGATGTGAGGCTGAAGGAAGTTGGCTCAGGACCGACTAATTGGCTGGAAGTATTACTCCCTCTTTTGTGTTTTTAAGCTTTCTCCCCACTAGCTCCTTCTTCTTCTTCTTTTTTTTAAAGAGTTAAGACATAAGTGACATAAGTTGTATTAATTTCAGGTGTACAACATAATAACTTGATATATGTGTATACTGCAAAATGATCACCACAAATAGTTTAGCTAACATCCATCATCACACATAGTTAAACAAAATTGTTTTCTTGTGATGAGAATTTTTAAGATCTAATCTCTTAGCAACTTTCAAATGTACAGCACAATATTGTTAACTACATTCATCGTACTGTACATTACATCCCCAGAACTTATTTGATATCTGGTAACTGGAAGTTTGTACCTTTTGACTACCTTCACTCATTTTGCCACTCCTTACCGTCCACCTCTAGCAATGACCAATCTGTTTTTTGTATCTATGAGTTCAGTTTTTTTTTTTCGATTCTACATAGAGCTGAGATCATACAATATTTGTCTAACTTATTTCACTTAGCGTAATGCCCTCAAGGTTCATTCATGTTATTGCAAATGGCAGGATTTTCTTCTTTTTTATGACTGAAAGATATTCCAGTGTGTGTATATCACATTTTCTTTATGCATTCATCCATTGATGGACACTTAGGCTGCTTACATGTCTTGGCTCTTGTGAATAATGCTGTAATGAACATGGGGGTGCAGATACCATTTTGAGTTAGGATTTTGTTTCCTTTGGATAAATACCCAGAAGTGGGATTCCTGGATCATATGGTAGTTCTATGTTTAATTTTTTGAAGAACCTCCATACTGTTTTCTATGGTGGCTGCACGAATTTACACTCCCACCATCAGTGTACAAGTGTTCTCTTTTCTCCACATCCTCATCAACACTTGTCATTTCTTGTCTTTTTGATGATAACTGTTTTAACAGGCATGAGGCGATATCTCACTGTGGCATTGATTTGCATTTCTTTGATGATTAGCGTTGTTGAGCATCTTTTTGTGTACTTTTTGGCCATTGTATGTCTCCTTTGGATAAATGTCTATTCAGATCCTCTGCCCATTTTTCAATTGGGTTGTTTATTTTTTTCTATTGCATTGTGTGAGTTCTTCATATATTTTGGACACTAACCCTTTATCAGATGGCTCCTTTTTATTTGTATTTAAACAGTTGCTGTGGACACTGTGAGTTGCCTACCCAGTAGAATTCCTTGCCCTCTTCCTTCCTAACATGACCTGAATTTTGTTCAGGCATCCACCTCACCCTCTTGCAAGACAAGTTGCTCAGAGGATGCTATCTTACCCTTCACCTCTGGAAAAGGGAACCTGATTGGTCTAAGTGTAGTCCCATCACCCTGGCCAGTGACTGGTTCAAGAATGGGCATGTGACCCAAGTCTGGCCAATGAGAAATGAGGAGTTTCCTGGTAGCTGTGGAGAACACTGTTTGCTTTTAAGAAAGACACATGGAAAGCCACTCTCTTTCTCTCTAGGGGTGGGAAAAAAGAAGCATGTGGCTTTAAATACCATCAGTGAAATTATACAACCATGAGAAAAAGCCCGAACAAAGCAGCATTACAAAGACTGGGATGATGTACATGGGAAAAGAGAGGGACAAAAGGAAACTGAATGCTTGCTCATGGTTTTGAACTTTTTTGATCAACAAACTCTGGATCTTACCTTGTCTTTGAATTTTCTGTTATGCAATACATTCCCCTATTGTTTATGCTATTTTAAGTTTTCTTACTTGTAGCTAAAAGCATCCTAACAGGTATACTCTTCAAGTAGTCATTGTGGTAAATAAGTCCACACTAGCTCCAAGCCTTGGCCTCCTAACCCAGGAACCCCAGCTCCTTTTTCAATCTCCAGCTAGTATATGGGAGTTCTAGAGGTTCTTGACTCAATATGGGCAATCCCTCAATGCTGTCCTCGTGATCTCTTAATGGTACTAGTCCTAGAGGGCCTCAGTTATTCCTTAGATACCTGTTTTAAAATTAGGAGAATGCTCCCTCCTCCTGTTATATGCTCAGTTGGTGACAAGAGTGGTCCCAAGCAAGGCTGCTTGAGCTCCAAAATCTTAAAGAGATTAAGAAGCCAACTTTATTTAATAAGAAAACTTAGACATACAGTTTCCTGTTGACCTTAAGGCTCTGTAGCTACATTCGGCTAGACCAGCACTGCCATTTTAAGTTTTTGAGTAGGTCTTAAAAAGGTCAAAAGAATCAGATAAAATTAATTTTAATAATATATTTTTTTAACCTAGTATATCCAAAATATTATCATTTCAATATGTATTCAATGTAAAAGGCCCTCTCTAATGACCTCATTTTAACTTAATTATCTCTGTAAAGACTATCTCCAAATAAAGTCACATTCTGAGGTACTGGAGGTTAGAATTCCAATGTAACCTTTGGGGGAGACACAATTCAACTCATAGCAATTGGGAAAAGCAGAACTTCAATGACCCCTCTAAGAGGGTCTCAGAGTCTCCCAGATGTCCTCAGACCACCCTTGGAGAGATGCTGCTTAAACCCATCTCTTATGTTTCAGCTTAGGAGCCACTTCTCTGCAAAGCCCTTCCTGACCCAAGCCCATGTGAGCTGCTTCTCCTGTGTTCTCTGCAGCCCCTGGGCTTCCTCCCATTTTCATAGCATTTATCATACTATTTTGGAATTCCTTGTTAAGGGGTGTATTGATCAGCTTGGAGTGCCATAACAAAAATACCATAGACTGGTGGCTTAAACAACAGAAATTTACTTTCTTGCAGTTCTGGAGGCTGGAAGTCCAAGATCAAGCTGCCATCAGGGTTAGTTTCTGGTGAGACCCCTCTTCCTGGCTAGTTAGCTGCCTCTTGCTTTGTCCTTACTCGGCCTTTCCACTGTACATGTGCAGGGAAGGAGAGAGGGTGTGAAAGGGAAGGCAGGAGGGGATATCTCTGGTGTTTCTTCCTCATTTTATAAGGACAGCAGTCCTATTGGATTACAGCCCACTCTTATGGCCTCATTTAACCTTAAGTACTTCTCTAAAGGCTTTATTTCCAAATACTGTCACATTGGGAGTTAGGGCTTCAACATATGAATTTTGATGTACACAATTCAGTCCATAACAAGAAGTCATTTCCTTTTACTGAACCTAACTATAAAAATCAGTGATCTATTGACCAATGGTCAGAGATCACTATGTTTAAGTTTTGTTTTGAGCAATATGGCAAAATAGAATTTAACATGTCTTTTGTGGGTTTTAAATCTCTTATTAAAAAGAAATCCCTGAGGGACTTCCCTGGTGGCACAGTGGTTAAGAATCTGCCTGCCAATGCAGGGGACATGGGTTCGAGCCCTGGTCCGGGAAGATCCCACATTGCCGTGGAGCAGCTAAGCCCGTGCGCCATAACTACTGATCCTGCGCTGTAGAGCCGGTGAGCCACAGCTACCGAAGCCCGTGTGCCTAGAGCCCGTGCTCCGCACCAAGAGAAGCTGCCGCAATGAGAAGCCCGCGCACCACAACGAAGAGTAACTCCTGCTCGCTGCAAGTAGAGAAAGCCTGCGCGCAGTAGCGAAGACCCAACACAGCCAAAAATAAAAATAAAAAAAAAAAAATAAATTCGCTGAACTCTCTTTGAGAGAATTGTTTAATATAATCCTCTTGGTACAGATACTCTCTAAGGCATATGCTTTAGATCAGTGATAGTAAAGGGTAGTTTAAAAAAGTAAGTTATTAAGACGTTCATTAAAATACGTTAAATCGCCCTGTGGCAGATATATTTGCCAGCGTCCATAAAAAAAACGTTTTTATAGTGCCATTAGAAGTTCCTAAAATAGAAATTGCTTAGAGAAATACATGAGATTATAGCTCAGAAGGGAATCTAATTGTCTATAAAATGTTTGGGACATCACATTACTAAAAGTGGGATTATTCATATGCTTTTTAATGGTGAGTTAATGAACAATACACAAGAATGCAATAGAGGAAACACGATTTATTTATGCTGGACCAAAAGTGGTGGAAGAGATTCTGTCTGTTTGTACACAGATAATGAATTCTAAACATCCTACTCCTGTTCTCTCCCTCCTTACATATGAATGTCGAAAGTGGTTAAATTACTGTGCAGCTTGGTTCACGTAATTCTGTGGCCACCCGCCTGCCCCCTCAGCTCTGTTCACAGGCCTGCCTTCTTTAGAGATAAAACCCCAGTGATCCCCAAGCCAAGAGTGTCCACATCAGTGAAGATCTATGAAAACACACTTTTATTAGAAACATATTTATTTTGAACTGAACTTCAAATGATTTAAACTTTATTGGCCATATTTGGCAAGACGGTCACTGCTGAGGTTACAGCTCCTTTTGCTGCCGCCTTTTGAAGTCAGGGTCAGCTCTTGTGGCTGGTGTGGATGGCAGGGCGTTCTGCATTTGACTTATTCTGACCTTCAGGAGAGGCGCCGTAACACGTGTGATTATGACTGAATGTGGTAACCTTCTCCATCTTGTCCACTGAATTGATTTGGATTTCTTCTTAGCTGCCATGGCCTACAAACAAAATGGGGGAGCGTTCTGGAAGAGATTTCATCAGATTCCCATTGCCTGAGTCACACTGTTTATCCCCCTCTCTTCTCCTTCTCCAACCCGATTCGTAATACTCTCCCAACAATAACTAATTTTTCTAGAACCACTTATCTGTCCGTCCCCCTGCCTACTTGGAGAATACCTGGATTTATATGGATGTCATGTTGGTGCTTGCTATTTTAGGTACGTGAATTCAAAGTGAACTTTGGAATCTTTTTCTTGTATTTTTTAATTGGTTGAACTTAAAAAAAGCCATTAGCAAGTATTGTTTTTACAAAAATAATAGTAATTCTGTTGTAAGAAAATTTACTGAATTAGTGTATTTTTTCAACAGTTACTAAAAGTTAACCTATTGTATGTGAATCCTTAAAATCATTTAGATAAAGCAGCCTTCCATGTTCAGAATTGTTAAGGCTTGTTAACCTATGAGTCTGAGAGATTTAATTAGTGAGAGTATGAAATTAATTAAAGGTAAAAAATAATAGTAATGGTACTTAAAATATTTACTCGGGATTTCTGTGGGATATTACTGAGTAGATAGTTTTGTTAGTAACAGTACTGGCCCTTGACACACTGTTCCCTCCATGCTAGGTCCGTGTAACCTTGTATCCCCTAGGGATACATTCCAGCATTCTCTCTGTTGTAACCTGAGGAGGCAAAGCACAGGGTGGTTAAGTGGCTTGCTCAAGGTTACACAGCAAGGAAGTGCTGGGGTTGAGGTTCAAAGCCTGACATCCAGGCTCCTGAGTCGGTGACCTTAGAAGGGCAAACTACCAAGCATTTGCTGAAGGCACACGTGTGAGAGAGGCAGATTTTATATTCAGTGCCTCATTATGTCAGTTTCGAGGCTTCTTCCAGTGGACTGTGCAGGGCCTTCATCCTGACTCTCTGTTGCCTGGGCAACCCTGCCAGGCCTCTACTGTGTGTGTCTATTCTTCCTTCTCACTTTCCTATCATCAAAAACTTGTCAGTCTTGTTTCTCAGTCTTCAAAATTCTGACATTTGTATGTTGGTTTTGATTAGCAAAACCAGGCCTGATAACATATTACTGGAGATATGTAATTGCTCCTAGAGAGGGAACATCTGATAATTTATAATGTTCATGCATCCAACAGGCCTCTAGTAAACAAAATAGTAGTAAAACATGGTGAGGATTTCAGGTCATATCAGTAGCTACTATTTATTAGGCACTTACTAGATGTAATGGACTCCTATAGGATTTCTAATCCTTTAACCATAACGTGAGCTTGGCATTGTACGCTCAATCTATAAATAAGGAAATAGGCACGGCAACCAAATTCCTTGCCCGTGGTTACAAAGGCGCAGCTCAGGCTTTCTAACTCCTGGTTCCTTCCTTCTTTCACTCTGACTTATCTTCTCCCTGTTCCCACAGGGCTCTCGAGACAGGGATCTTAATGCGCCAGGTCTGGGGCTCCATCTGAGGTGGTCAGTAACCTCTCAGAAGAGCACAGCTTGCCTCCTTTTTATATTCCATTTTTCTCCCTTCCTTCTTCTTTAGGAAACTCTTTACGAGAAGGGTTCACAGTACGATATTCTTCCTCTTTTAACATGCTACACTCACAGTCTCCTCCCCTCCCCACCTCCCCCCTTCCCCCCTACTTCTTCTTCATTTTATATGGAACTAACGTTCCAGAAATTTTGCCTTATCATTGTTTTAATCATTTGCTTGCATTTCTTTGGAACAGTTGCAGTTATTGCTTTGAAACTTCTAGCAGTAGTCTAGATTTTCTTCTTGAAAAATCTTAGTTTTATTTGAACAATGGGTAAAAATGGCATTTTGCCACTTATCTTTAACTTTGCATGAATGATTTGAAGCTTTCATACCTGAATTTACTATCTGTTCAGACGTGTAATCATTTCTGGGTGATGGAGTGACTAGGGGAAACCTGCACTGGGGTGATGAGCAGCCATTTTTAAAGGACAGATAAGTGACATGGAAACTGCCCTTTCCCTCTCTGTGCCCTTTATGGATGCCTAATCCTGAATCTGACATACTCTCCACGGCACAACTAAAAAAGTCCCTGCCGATCATTTTCTAATTGTTGCACCTCTGTGTTGAGTCAGCTGCTTGTGTGTTAAATGTGTGTTGAGCAGAAAGCTGGGGTCTTCTGGGTAATGGAACATCTTGCTCCATTAGTAAGTACTTTAGTGATGTCACATCCCCCCTTTATAACACCCATGCTACGATTTTTAGTGGGAGTAGAAGCAGGCTGGCCTGTCCCCCAGGAATATCGGGAACATCTGACCGTTAATTTTTATATGAAGAGATAAAGGGGGTAGTCCTGGGCAAGACTGTCCCGAGGCACAGTGAACCAATGTCGCAGAAATCCCCATCTGTGCTCTTAGTCACAGCTCCCTCCCGAGTGCCTCTTGTGTTCCCACTGGACTCAGGATCCTCCAGTTTAAAGTATCCTTTCTGACAAGGCTTTGCTTCCCTTCTCACTGTTTGGCCTCTTGATCTCTTCCTGGCTTTATTCCTTCCCATGCGTCAGTCCCCTGGACGGTGGTCTGGAAGCCTCATTATCGGATCCAGTGGTGCATTCTATAATTCTAGAGTTGGGAGAAACTTTAGAGATTATTCTAGCCCAGCCACTGAGCCAATGAGAATTAGACCCAGAGATTTAAGGTGAACTGCCAGACTGGATCTTCCCTCCAGGACTGCTTAGTGGAATCAGTTTATGTTGATCCTTCCATATTGGAAATATCTTTGTTTACGTTTTAACAGGGACTTTAAGTGCTAAAACTAATGTTTACTAAACTTGGCTAATTATTCAAATCACCCGCATTGTGGTTCTGATTCTCTATGTCTGGGCTGGGAGTCAGAAACTGTACTCTTAATAGGCCCAGGTAAGGTGATGATTAGCGTATGTTGGAAAACTGCATTAAACCCAAAGTCTAACTTAATAACATTGCACATTCCAGCTAACCAGTCAGGCTAATGGACTGTGGAGTTCTAGGTGATCCAGCTTCCCTAGCTCACATTGCTCCCCTTAGAAGGCTAATGTTGGCCTCAAAACTGAAGTGCTCTCTTTTATTGAAAACTGGAGGTGCAGGAAAATGGTTTTCCAAACTCTAAGGATCCAATGAGTATTTGTTGATGTAGAAAATATTAGCATAATCAGGGAATGGGTGAAAAATAAATGTTTTTCCAGGTGGTACTAGAATCCCTCATAGAGAAGGGCCTGCCTTTGTTGAGGGCTGTATCTTGTAAGGCATCTCAGAGAGAAGGTAAGAAGGCAACTGTAGAGGTTGCTAAATCATACCTCACTAGAAAAAAGTGGGAATTCGGATTTGGGTAAGAGCAGAGAAGAGAAGAGAGGATAGAAGAGGAAGAGACTGGACAGTCAAGTGAAGTGACCATAACCATGTACAACAAGCTACCTCTTATTCAGTCTTCAGCTGTTTGTGTTGTTGCAATATTAACACCCTTCTCAGACCTCTAGCAAGGCCACTTACCCACGGGGGTGAACATAAGGACAGGAAGTGAGATGTACATCTGAATTCACGTATGCAGAATCCTGACAGAACATATAGGATTACAGGTAGACTAAATAAATCAAAACAATTCAGTGAGAGAAAGAGCTTGGATTGAGGGCTGCATGGGTCATAGCGTTGCCAGGCATTCTCTCTATATAGAACATGACCCTGTATTTCATGATTTTGTCCTGAAACATGTATCAACTTGCTTAGGATGCCCTAAATGTCCTATATTCAGTCTTTTCCAATAATTGCCGAATTCTGCCATTGAACTGGGTATCCTTTATTTTTATTTGAGAAATCTGGCCACCGTACCATAGGACCATAAGTGCTCTAGTAAATGTGCAGAGATCTTAGCAAGGACATTGGGCTTTCCATAAGTGGTGAAAGGGGGTTCAGACAATCTTATCTAAATTATCTAGGGCAGAATGATTTTAGTAGACACTGAAGTTATAATTACAACTGGCCAGTCAAATCCAGTGGCTCACATTAGAGTCATTTGGGAGCTTATAAAAAATCATGCCCAGGGCTTCCCTTGTGATGAAGTGGTTAAGAATCTGCCTGCCAGTGCAGGGGACACGAGTTCCAGCCCTGGTCAGGGAAGATCCTGCATGCCGCAGAGCAACAAAGCCCATGCGCCACAACTACTGAGCCTGCGCTCTAGAGCCCGCGAGCCACAACTTCTGAAGCCCGCGCACCTAGAGTCCGTGCTCCACGACAAGAGAAGCCACGCAATGAGAAGCCCATGCACCGCAACGAAGAGTAGCCTTCACTTGCCACAACTAGAGAAAGGCCGCGTGCAGCAACGAAGACCAATGCAGCCAAAAATAAATGAAATCAATTTATATAAAAAAAAATCATGCCCAGGCCCCATCCCTAGGATTCAGGTCCATATGGTCTCATGTGGAGTCAGGATCCAGTATTGTTAAAACTTACCTAGGGGATTCTAAAGTGAAGCCAGGATTGAGAATCACTGGTCTGGAGAGAGCCTATCCTTTGGGAAGTCTTAGGCATATACAGCTGTGATGGGCAAATGTCAAAGATTGGGAGATGAGGTAGAAAAGGGGAAGGGGGATGAACTCCAGTGAGGGGACTATTTCCACTGGGGTCTAACCATCTGCTGGAAGATCTGGACCTGGCTAGGTCTCTAATATATGTCAATTGGAAACCTATGATGTATGATGTTCTCTATATAATTCTACAACAAAAGGAAAGAAAAACCAAGAGTTTTTTGTCCCCACTGTTTCTGTCAGGGTTTAATCAAGAAACAGACCAGTGGGAGTCCTATATTAAGAGATTTATTGCAAAGAATTATATGATTGTGCAAATGCTCATCTGATTGTGGTGGCTGATAAGGCAAGTTTGAAATCCAAGGATGTCTGAAGTCTATATGGTTGGCCATCAGGAAGGTTAGGCTGGAACTCTTGGACGTGAGGTGACACTACTGTCCATACGCTCACTTTCTTCTTCTTCAGGAAAGCCTCAGATCTGCTCTTAAGAACTTTCAGCTGATTGAGTCAGGCCCCCAGACTACCTAGGATAATCTCCCTTCCTGGAAGTCACTGATTATGGACTCTTATCACATCTGCAAAATGCAGTCCCTCAGTATCTGAAGGGGACTCGTTCCAGGATCCCCCATGAATGCCAGATTCTGTGGATGCTGAAGTCCTTTATATAAAATGACATATAACCTACACACATCCCCTCATATACTTTAAACCATCTCTAGATTACTTACAATACCTAATACAAATGCTGGGTAAATAGTTGCAAACACAATGTAAATGTCATATAAATACTTGCTGGCACACAGCAAATTCGAGTTTTGCATTTGGGAACTTTCTGGAACATTTTTTCCTGAATATTTTTGATCTGCAGTTGGTAGACTCCATAGATGCAGAACTTGTGGATACAGAGGACCAACTGTACTTACACAGAAACACCTACATTGCTTGATTGAATAACTGGAGACTATAGCCTAGCCAAGTGGACACATAACACTAACTATTACACCTACCTCATACTTTTTTGGGGGGTAAAAACAAAGAACATAAAATTTACCATCTTAACCATTGTTAAGTATACAGTAGTAGTGTTAACTATATGCACATTAGTGTTTAATAGAGATATTTTATTTTGCAAAATGAAACTTTATACCCATTGAACAACAACTCCCCATCTCCCCACACCCTGCTGCCTATCTCATACTTGTAATTCTTTCCTAAAACTCCCATGAAGCTGCTAGACTGCAAGGATTCAATGCAGAAGGAGGAAATGTGCTGTGAGGTAGTTTGGCTGAGGTGACCCATCCTTTGTTATCACTCTTCCCGCTAGTGTGACTCGAAGCAGCACAGGAATGATGGGGAGACTCAGGTTCAGCCCCTGTCGCTTATGTCATGGTGGAGGGAAGCAAGGGAAGAAAGAGGGACAGAAAGAAATGAGGGACAGAGAGCTGAGCTCCTGCTCAGGGCCTGTGGATTAGACAAGAAACAAGTACACCAAAGAAGCTGGAGACCCATTTGTAATTTTGGGGGGACCATTAGGTGTGAGGCCCTAGTTTCTTTCTTTTTTGTTATCGAAGTTTAGTTGATTTACGATATTATATTAGTTTCAGGTGTACAACATAGTAATTCAATATTTTTGTAGGATGTACTCCATTTAAAGTTGTTATAAAATATTGGCTATATTTTGTGTGCTGAGACTATATCCTTATTTCTTATTTTATACATAGTATCAATAGTTTGTACCTCTTAATCCCCTACCTTTCTTTTCCCTCCTAATTTCCCTCTGCCCACTGGTAACCCCTAGTTTGTTCTCTCTGTCTGTTAGTCTGTTTTGGTTTTATTATATTCATTCCTTTGTTTTTCTTTTTTAGATTCCACATATAAGTGATGACATACAGTATTTGTCTTTCTCTGTCTGACTTATTTCACTAAGCATAATACTGTCTAGGTCTATCCATGTAGTTGCAAATGGCAGTATTTCATTTTTTAACGGCTGAACAGTATTCCAGTGTATATATACATACCACATCTTTATCCATTCATCTGTTGATGGACATTTAGGTTGCTTTCATATCTTGGCAATTGTAAATAATGCTGCTATGAACATTGGGGTGCATATTCCTTTTTGTTGTTGTTTATTTTATTTTATTTTTTTCTGTACGCGGGCCTCTCACTGTTGTGGGCTCTCCCGTTGCGGAGCACAGGCTCCGGACGCGTAGGCTCAGCGGCCATGGCTCACAGGCCTAGCCGCTCCGCGGCACGTGGAATCTTCCCAGACGGGGGCACGAACCCACGTCCCCTGCATCGGCAGGCGGACTCTCAACCACTGCGCCACCAGGGAAGCCCTGCATATTCCTTTTTGAATCAGTGTCTTAGCTTCTTTTGGATATATAGCAGGAGTGGAATTGCTGGATCATGTGGTACTTCTATTTTTAGTGTTCTGAGAAATCTCATACTGTTTTGCAAAGGGACTGCACCAATTTACGTTCCCACCAACAGTGTACGAGGGTTCCTTTATCTCCACATCCTTGCCAACATTTATTATTTGTGTTTTTGATGATGGCCATTCTGACAGGTGTGATGTGATACCTCACTGTGGTTTTGATTTGCATTTCTCTGATGATTAGTGATGCTGAGCATCGTTTGATGTGCCTGATGGCCATCTTATATCTTCTTTGGAAAAAAGACCTATCTATTCAGGTTTCCTGTCCATTTCTTAATTAGGTTGTTTGGTTTTTTGATAATGAGTTATTTGAACTGTTTATATATTTTGGATATTAACCAAATGATATTTGACATATCGTTTGCAAATATTTTCTCCCATTCAGTAGGTTGTCTATTTGTCTAATTTCTTTTAATTGAAAATGCACCTGTTTCCTTTCTTTAAGGCATAGGAGCTGTTAGTGAAATTGAGGTTGTGAGTGTGATTTCTCTCTGAGTCATAGAACTTTACTGATTCACAAGAACAGATAGCATCCCTCACCCTGTAGAGTCCTTTTAACTGCTGCCATGGCTTCTGGGCATGGAGGAATGTAAACAGCTCAATTTAACATTTATTCCTAATACTGAGAAAAAAACATCTTTCTCATATTCACACTTTTTGCAGAAGGAAAAACACCCTGGGTCAAGAGTTAGGAGGCACAGGTGCCTGTGCCTGGCTCCATCATCAGCTATTTGCGCCTTAGTTTGCTCATCGATAAAAGGGTGGAATAGCTTGAGTTGGAGGCTCTTTTCTAAGCCTGTAGTCTGCATGATTCTAAAGGGCAGTATACTCTGTCCCAGGAGTGTTTAGTGCAAACGGTGGCAGGGTGGTTAGTTGGTCCCTCAGATTTACTGGGATTTCAGCCTTTTGCTTAACACAGTTATGCCTGGAGGAACTCCTGTTCAGGATAGGTGGGTATGAACTTTAAGCCAAAGAGTTTCAGCTTTACCCTGTATTTGAACAATAAAATTATTGTCCAAACCTGGGACACTTTTGAGAGTGAAAGGAGTGCTTTTAAGAATTGTATCAGAACAGTGGATGTAAGCTGGGTCTATCCTGGGCAAACTGAAAGTCAAGGTCACCTTGGTTGTAAGCAGTGAGGAATCATGGAATGGTTTTAATGAGGGAAATTATCTAATTTTTCTCAGGTTAATAATTGAATGAGAAAATATGTGTTAGCATATGTGGCAAAGCAAGGTATACTTACTACTTTTGCCTAAGGAAGATTCATCTGCTGCTATGCATTAAATGAGTGGAGGGAGAGAGACCGGAGACCAGGAGACCAGTAAGAGCCACCAGAATCATCCAGGCAAGGGATGATGAGGGCCAAACCACTCTGGGAGAAGGCCAGGGAATTATTATTCTTAGGCAAGCAAGAGTCACAGTAGCAGTGAAGAAAGATGAATCCTACTGAAGCTATTCAGAAGAAAATCATTACCTCTGTGTGATGAATAAAGAGAATAGTCTTACTGGTGGTTATTAGAAATCTCATACTTTAGTGACTCCAAATGTAGGGGTTGGTTCTGAATAATCATTTATTGCTCAGCAGCACAAAGAAAGCATCGACTCCCTGAACTTTGAGATCCTGCTCTGGCCTTTTCTCAAAATAGAACCACTTGGTAGCTTTCTCAGCGGAATGCCCTCATTTCAAGTCAGGTCGGTCAGAGAGATGAACTGGATAAATGTTTCTGGAGGTATTTGGTCATGGGGCTGTATCATTAGGACTTGTAAAGCATGTCTAATTTCCTTAATGGATTATAATGTCTTGGAAATGGCTGTAATGATCTATTTACACAGAACGCCTGAGTGCACAGACCATTTGTATAAATAAGCAATTATGTTCCCTATTGTCAGGATAGTTTTGGTCTGAAGATCAGTTACCTGACGCTTTTAGTCTATATTGTTAATTCAGGCAGGGATTATATCCTGACTATTATAAATCTTCAAATAATCATTATGAATAGCAGCTGTTCGGATCATGGATATTTTTACCCAGATATAAAGCCTGCCTGCAAAATCTCATTTAAGATAGGAAGTGACATGGAGGAGTCCAAAGGAACATTCCTGGGTCTGTTTTATGTGCAGTTTTGGTAGGCCCTGGAGTATGTGTGTGTTCTTGTCTTTTTCTGGGAAGGAAGGAAAAAATACCTAGGCTAATACTGGTCAATGCCAAGAACTACATCTGAGTACATTCTTCCATTTGTTGTGAGTGTCCCACCGTCAACCGGGATTTTCTAGTGTCTGCACCTCTTCACACTCACTGACAGTCTGTAGTTGTGATCGGAGAGCTGAGGGAGATCCGGTGGAGGGATGATGGAGAACTCTTGCCTCCTTTATCTGACTGGCATCCTTCAAAATACATCCTTACGTAACTGAAAATATGTTTCTCCCAATATTCTCCAGTCTCAACTTTACTTCTGATTGCATTAGCCCTTTGCACCTTTATCATTCATGCCTTTCTCTTCCATCCTCTCTTGCCAGTAGCATCCATTGTTGGTAATTGATGTGTTTAATCGCTTCTTTATACCCTATCTTGTGTCAGAAAGGTCTTAATTTTAGTTTTAAAGGTATGCATGATAAAGAATGAATGAATTTAAAATAAGAGATTCAAGTAAAGAAAAAATAAGGTAGGAAAGTACAATGGAGTCAGAAGTGAGGTTAGTCCATAAAAGTCCTATGCTGCAGGCACAGGGGAACCATAACTTAAGCCCTAAATCTAACAGCCAAATGGGAACAGGAAGCATGGCCTGAACACATTTTACAGACTCTATTAAGTAAGATCAAACTAGTCAAATAAGTGAAACAATGATTTCTGACACTGAACTCAGAAAATTTCCCTGGTGTCCTTATAGAGAGGACACTGTGAAGTGAGATAGCAGGCAGCTCAGCTAACATTCCACTATTGAAAAATCAGGTGCTTTACATGTCATGTTGGCTCTGAATTGAATTCTTGTCATTCCCTAGTTTGTATTAGGATCCCTGCATATGTGCCTGTTGGGACCTGGTGTTGAGACTGGCTGGTCCTTGGTGAAGGGGTTATCGCTTTCTCCATTCCTTTTGCTCTCCTGTGAGCCCGTGATGCCCAGGATTCTCCCAGGATTCTCCCAGGAGTGTCTACGGTTTCTTTTTTAGTGTTCTGTGCTCCCTAGGGTAGGTGACCCTTGCAGGATGTATTCGTTTCCTATTGTTGCTGTAACAAATTAGAACAAACTTAGTGGCTTTAAATAATGCAAATTTATTAGCTTACAATTCTGGAGGTCAGAAGTCAAAAATGGATTTCACTGGGCTAAAATCAAGATAATAGGAGGGGCTTGAATGCTCTAGGCTTTTCCTATAATCTAGAGGCTGCCTGCATTCCCAGCCTCTGGCCTTCTCCAGCAATCATATCACTTTGACCTCTGCTTCTACCATCACATCTCCTTCTTGGATTCTGACCCTCCTGCCTTTGTCTTTCACTTATAGGAGCCTTGAGATGACATTGGGTCCGCTTGGATAATCCAGGATCAAAGTTCCTTCTACCATGTAAGAAACAGGTTCCTAGGATTGCTTAAGATGTGGGTAACTTTGGGTGGATGTTGGTATTTGCCTGCCACCCAAGAGAAATGAGAACAGGAAGGGTGGGTTGTGTGCCATCCTGTACTATCTGAGCTTGCTTGCAAGTGTCTCCGACAGGCTCCCGGCAGAAAAACTGGGCTGTGCTCAGTAGGGGGAACTGCATATGGAGACCTAGAAATAGAGATGATTCAGGAGCTGAAGACAAGGGAAGCAGCTCAACTCAGAGCTGAGCTACCAAAAGAGCTGTGAGCGTGTCTAGGTGGAGGGACCGCAGGAGCAGGTAACGCTACCAGAGCCTGGGAGGCAGGGCCGCCAGGCTGCAGCTGAAAACCCGCAGAAGGAGGAGCTGAGGTCGAGGAAGAGGCATAGGCACCACTGGAGACATTGCCTCCACTGAGGACAGCGGGGACACATACCCCGGCTCCTCTTGCTTCCCAATTACCCGTCTTCCACTAGTGCCTTCTACTTATCGGCTGAACCAACTAGAAGCTAGTAGGCAAAGGAGTACAAAGCTGTAGTCGATCTGAAGCCTAAGAGGGGACAGACAGGCTCCGGATCTGAGAGCGAACAAGAAAATGGCCCACACGTCACACGTCGTGATGTATGCACATGTGAATAACATCGGGGTGGGGGGACATCTGGTACCATTTTCTTTAAATCTATACATAAGTTCTGGTTGTCAATACAGTGAAGAAAAGAAGGTAAGTGTGTGGGGGTGGTAGTGGGTGGAGGGAAGAGCAAAAGCAACTAATTTTCACTTCGGTAGGATTTACCAGAGGAATAGACTTGAAAGACACTTTGTAAAGGGCAAAGTATTTTTATGAAACAGAATGGGTAGTTTGTTCCCCCTGCTCCCGCATCTTAATTCCCCCTCCCTTTTCTCCCTCTTCCCTTCTTCTCACCTCCTTGCCCCTCTTCTCTTTCTTCTCCCCCTTCGTTTCCCATTTCTCACTCTCTACCCCCTTCCTCCCTCCCTTTCCTTTTCATTCTGTCTCTCCTCACTCCCCTCTCTCCCCGACATTCCCTCCCGCTTGTTCTTGCATCCATTTCTCAGAGCACTACTTCCATTAGTCAATAGGCAGCTTCTTCTAAACAGTGACGACTGTCTCCTCCTCCTTCTTTACCTTGTCTACCATTCCACTTACTGATTTCAGTGTTCTCAAGGCCGGGAACCCCACAATTATTTTCATTAACATGTCTTTTTAAGTTTCTACCTTAAGAAGTATTTTTAGGATCTCTCCTAGGACCCAAACCAATGTGGTATTGAATCCCCCATAAGCCCAGTTATCTGGACTCCTCTCTACCTTCAATTTCCCGATATTTTCCTGGACATTCCACAGTGTCTTTTGTTTTTGTTCTTGTGAGATCCGTTCCCTGAGGGGAACTGTGGGTCTTGACACGGCCAAAGATCATGTCATTGATCCTCAAGTAAAAGAAGCATAAAACATAAACCATATGCTTCTGTTGAGATTATAACCACCGTTCAACTCTCTTTGAGATGTGTTCAACACCTCAAATGGTTTAGACTGTTTGCTGAAGGGAAATGAGGAAAATACTTTTCATGAAAGATGAGCTTCTGGTGGAAAGAAATTGAAGCCTTTGATGCAGTCAGCCTTACCCAAATGTTCTCATCTGTAATATATAAAGTAATTGGTTGATTAATTTTTGGACCTCTGGGGCAGAACTTTGAAGTCACCACATTCCTCAACATTAGTACTGCTGTTGATCTGAAGCCACCCAGGAGAGACGGCACAGGATAGCCTTTCATTCCAGATTTCCCAGGTTTCAACTCTGGCTCTACCACTTACTTTCTGTGTGACCTTGAGCAAGTTGCTTAACCACGCTGTACCTCAGTTTCCTCAACTATACAGATAATAATAGCATTTGTCTCCCTGTACCGTTGACAGAATTTAAGTCATTATAAACTGCTTAGAACAATGCCGGGTACATAGTAACAGCTCTAAAAGTGTTTGCTCATTATTTTTCTGTATTTTTCCCCTTTCTCCCTGATAGCCCCTCCCATAAGCACTTGTTCTAATGTGTTTGTGTTCTCAAGGATGTATGTATTCTTCTAATATATGTAATGTTGTGTGTGTGTTTGTGTGTGTATCTGTGTGCTTGATTTCACTTTAGGCTGTATATTTTGTTTTGTTTCTGTACTTTTGAGGTGTATCCATTGGGCTATGCAGTTGACCCTTGAAAAATGTGACTGTGAACTGCATGGGTCCACTTATACGCAGATATTTTTCAATATTAAATACTACAGTACTACAAGGTCTGTGGTTGGTCAAATCTGTGGATGTGGGAGGAACCGCAGATACAGAGGGCTGAATATAAGTTATGCACGGATTAACCCCTGCGCATCCAAGGTCACCTGTATTGGCATCTAGCTCTTTATTCCTCCCTGCCTCATAGCACCCTATAGTGTGCGTCTATCGTGTTTACTTATCCACTGACCTAGTGATAGTAACCGAAGATGCCTCTAGGTACCTGCCCCAAACGATTCTGTGACTAGCGCACTTGCAGAAGAAGTGGGATCAGTGGATCACAGGGCATTTAGTCTTGCTATGAATATGCCAGATTTCCTCTTCTCTGTTATTCATGTACCTTGAGCTTTTGCCTTCAGGTATGATTGAATGCTTACAGCAGACCAATGCCCCCACCAAAGCTTAAGGGGTTTAGAAAAGCTAGATTAAAAAAAAAATAAAAGACACGTCTAAAGGCATTGGAGATCTTTTGAGGCAGTCAATACTTATGGGGACAAAATCCCAGAAAAAGGGGAGGTGAATGAATGTTTCTTGGGCATTTTCCAATTCCAGATGTGGGGAAGATGTTGCAGAGCTGGGAAAAGAACTGTTACTAAGAGGAAGAGAAACCCGCAGAATTTCTGCCAGTCTAGTGGGGTTTGAAAGGCAAAACTGAAAACCCTGGGAGGTCAGAATCCTTTTGAGAGGGGAGGAGTGGAGAACTGAACCTAACACACTACCTGTTTTCCCTCAAGACATTTGTTGAATACTGATGCTAAACAGGTAGTAGGCTAAGAAGCCAAGCAGGACAGCTCCAAAGATAGAGTGGAATTTTCAACAGGTCTGTGGGCTGAGAAGACAAGGATTAGACTACCAGACACACCAGCGGAAGAGGACCTGGTGAACACCCCAGGTTTTATCTGGAAGCCCTGGTGCACTTATCTTTGGAGGAGAGGAATACGGTGGTAGACAGAGCCTTGCTGGAACTGTAACTCATCCATGACACTGCTCAGTCCATGAATGGATTAAGGTGGCCACCTCTATTTTATCTGCCTAGCAAAGAAAAGGGCTAACCCTTTCCAGAAGAAGATAACATCGTGTACAACATCTGGCATTCAGTCAAAATTTACTACGCATACCTGATTCTTGAACAAATGATAAAAAGAGAGAGGGAGGGAGAGAGGGAGAAAGAGAGAGAGAGAGAATGAATTAAGTGGTAGACCATAGAAACAGACCCACAGGTGATACAGATCACCTTGATAGACAAGGGCTTTAGCATAGCTATAATTAATATGTTTACATGAATAGGCTGGTGTACTTTGCCATTTTTCTATTAGATTTCACATATTTTTCTTGTTTTTTTCCCTCCAGGTCTTGATATATTGATATTTCAGCTACTAGTCGTTGTTGACTTTAAATATTGTCCCTATTCTCAGGAATTCCTAGAATCTCCTTTTTTAAAATCTAATATTTTATGAAGTCACAACTTTCAAACAGTTAAAAGCCTACAGAAAGGGGAAATATATTAATTTTGTACCTTTTTCTTTTTTTTTTTTGCGGTACGCGGGCCTCTCACTGTTGTGGCCTCTCCCGTTGAGGAGCACAGGCTCCGGACGCACAGGCTCCGGACGCGCAGGCTCAGCGGCCATGGCTCACGGGCCCAGCCGCTCCGCGGCATGTGGGGTCTTCCCGGACCGGGGCACGAACCCGTGTCCCCTGCATCGGCAGGCGGACTCTCAACCACTGCGCCACCAGGGAAGCCCCAATTTTGTACTTTTAAAGAGAAATAAATAATAAGAAATCTTGTTAAACCATAGCGCCTTTAGATTTTGAAGGCTTCATTAACTCTTTTTTCTTGTAGAGACATTGATTTTCTTCTTTATTATTGTTGGGTTTAATGGTGCATTTTGGGGATTTTAAAGGCCCATAGTCTAACTGCATTACTAATTTGGGACATTTTTATCCATAATTACATACTGGATTATAAAACAGATGCTTATTTGAGCTTTTGTTACTTCTTTTAAAAGTGTCTATTTTTGGTCAAGCATTAACAATAAATATAGACTCTGTATTTGAGACAAGCTGTTATTTACCCTTAAAAAAATGATTTGCTAACAAGACATTCAGAATAACCTTTTCTTGTTTCTGCTAAGTTATAAACAGTTGTTATTCACCTTATTGTATACATGTAACTTGGATAAATTGAGCATTATTTCTGCAGCATAAGCAGTGAACTCAGCTTTTCCTACAGCCAGTAATGGTGGTGACAATGAGATGAAAATGCAGATACCATCCCTTGGTGGATACTGGAAGGACCAGTTTTGGATTGACTCTCATGGAGTGGAATATTTTCAATTATATTTCAAATATTTGGAAAATTTGAAATTCATTTGGAACACTTTAAGCCTAAGACTGCCCCTGAGCTCTATTCTGGTCCTGATGCTGTTTTTTGTGAAGTACATGTAGTTGCAAGGAAGAATATGAGGAGAAAGAAATAGAATGGAAATGGAATTTCACGTCTTCATTTCAGCTTTTCTCTTTCTGAAATGGCTTAAACACCCCCCACCCCGAGACAGCCCTTTTCGTATCTGCTCCCTGTCTCTGCTTTTTCCTTCCCTTTCTTAATGTACATTAACATTTTCTAGAAATAATCAAGGGTTGAAAGCAATATAATGCTGGCTCACATCTTTTTGAATGTTTCTTAGAATAAAACTTGAGCTTACAGGCATAGAAGTATAACATGGTGCCCTAGCTATAATTCCCAAAGCTTTTAAAACCTTGATGGAAGTGGTAGAAAAGGAAATAATTGTCATTTCTAAGCTGCATAAAGTGTTAGTCTTAAAAGAGGTAGAAATGTGACTACTCTTTTGGGGTAGACTTCTATATTTGTTTGGAGAAAACTAACTAAATAGAGTCTTTAAACTAAAGACAAATGCAAAAGTAAGTGTCCACTTGGGGAAAACAGAGAAGAAACTATTAATTTGACTGCAAGTGTTTTAGCTGGTTTAGTGATAGCAATTGTTTTGTACAGTTGAATCAGAGGTACATTTTTGTGGGGTTTGTTTCTAAGAAATGCTTTTTTTTTTATCCTAAGTATGGATTTAGATATTGCTATGGGGGTAAATTATTGCTTATGCTAATGGAAGGGTGTATAGGTATGTATGTATCTTGTTTGAATGCTAACAAAAGCCCAAAAGCTGAGGTAAAATAGACAGCAGGAGAGACGGCCAAACCTATTCCTCCCCACACACTGTAGGAGCCATCGTAGAAAGAAACGGGACCAGACCAGACGAAGCTCAACCTGGACTTCCTTTTAGCTGGACTTCTCCATGGCTGCTCAGGTGGCAGACACTAAAGTAAGCTGTGTCAGCCCTCCTCACAGGCCTGGTCACTTCTTCAGTTCTTGTTTGCCAAAGCATCAAAGACCAGACCAAAATGGTACAGATGAACTGGTTTGCAAGGCAGAACTAGGGCCACAGATGTAGAGAACAAATGTATGGACACCAAGGGGGGACGGGAGGGTGGGATGAATTGGGAGATTGGGATTGACATGTATACACTGCTATGTATAAAATAGATAACTAATGAGAACCTGCTGTATAGCACAGGGAACTCTGCTTCACTAGGCTGTACAGTAGAAAGTAAAACAACATTGTAAAACAACTGTACCCCTCCCACACCAAATAAAAAAGACCAGACAAGACTGAAGGGGGTGAAGGGATGTTTTCCACCTCTGAATGTGAGATTAACATGCATGTTCAGGAAGGAGAGGAATTAATATGGCCATCATGGAGATAGCCACTATAGTCTTAAGTGAGTGACTGCAAGACTCAATAACCTGGCTGTGAGGAATGAAGAGGTGTTGAGCAGCTGAATTTTGATGTCATTGGCTTTGGGGGCCACAAGGTGAGGTTACAGTGGGTTGGAGGTGAGGTTATCTCAGAAAGGTGAAGATGTCTCCCTGGTTAGCCACAAGAGGCTGGTTCTGAGAAGGTGAGCTTTAGATTGGCTCCAGGGGGAACTTTTCTTTTTTGGTCCTCATGGCTATTTTGATTCTGGACTGTAATGAGGCTGCTTAAATTCACTCCAAGCAGTTGGAATGAAGTTGGGACCTGACAGGTGGAGCTAGGTAAGGGAGCTGGTTCTGTAGGGGGCCCCATGAGAAGGACCCTTCACTGCATTACACTGCTCTCAGGGGTTACCTTTCATGGGGAAAAAAGGTAAATAGTGCCCCCCCCCGGACTTGTGCAACGTAAGGCATGTGGACAATGAAATGAGCCACATCTGCTAGCAGTTGTAAATTATTCTCGGTGTTACATCTTCTGATACTGACAGTAGTGGTATCTACAAGGGAACTGGGGTTCTCACTTGCTAGGGCAGAGATGTCAGGCCAAGGGATGGCATCATTTAGACCTGGAAGATGGCAACAAGAGACAGCAGATGAGTAACAAAGAGAACTTGTTCTCAGATCCCCAGGAGAAATAAAAGGACCTTCAGGAACGTTTAAGGAAGAATTCCCCTCCATTCACAAAAACACTAGAATGCTTGCTGGTAAAGCAGGTGGTACAGAGATGACTTTGTAATTATTGCATGTACTAGTTTCCTGTGACTGCTGTAACAAATTTGCATAAATCAGGTGACTCAGAACAACAAATTTATTCTCTCACAGGTCTGAAGGCTGGAAGTCCAAAATGAAGGTGCCAGCAGGGTTGGTTCCTTCTGGAGGCTCTGAGGGGGAGTCCATTCCATGCCCCTCTCCCATCTTCTGATGGCTATGGGCAGTCCTTGGCTTGTAGACACATCACTCCAATCCCTATCTCTCTTATCACAACTTGTCATTGGATTTAGTGTCAACTAGGGTGACCAAAATGATCTCTTCTCAAGATCCTTAACTAAATTACATCTGCAAAGACCCTTTTTCCAAATAAGGTCACATTTCACAGGTTCTGTGTATACATACCTTTTCAGGAGTAGGGGTACCATTCAACCCACTATAGAACATAAATATAGTAATTGTCCATGTTTGTGTTTTGAAGGTAGCTATTGAGGCTCCTATGGTATGAATGATGATTTGGAGGCAGAACTCTAGACATTTAAAAGTAATGGTTGTTGAAATAACTGGAGGTTATGAGTACATGTGTGGGTATATGTGCCAGAAAAAATTTCCAAGATTTAGACGTTGAACCTATAACTCCTAAATCCACAGAATCTCATACTTTTCCCCTTTCAGTCTCTCCTTATCTTGAAAGAGAAGAAAAGTGCAAGAGCAATGAAAAAAATAAAGACAAATTAAAGAAAAAGAGAGAGGGGTGGGGGAGAGGTGAAAAGAGAGAGAGAGAGGAAAGAAAAGGAAAGGATAGAATTCATGTTTTTCTTAGGTTGCTAGTTTATTGATAACCGTATTGTTTAGTTGCAGATTCATTTTCTTTTCTATCATATCTTCTTCTCTAATATGTTGTCTCTGCCTGTCTTTCCTGACCCAAGTAGCTAAACACGGTGAATGCAGAAGCCACAATCACAGTACTCGTCCCAGTACCAAAACCACTCTAGTTATGTGGTCAGGGTTGGAATTCAAGGGCACAGTTAGTGGGGCTACAAGGAGCTCAGCGCCCTCTGTTTTCTCAGAGGCCGTGGCTCTCCTGGGTTGTAGTCTTGGTCTGGAAGTTATTCTTTTTCTACTAAGGGGCTGATAGAGGTCTGTTTTTTTTGTTTTGTTTTGTTTTTTTCCCCCTAGAGGCTCTTGCTTGCTTGTGGTTGAATGAAGACTTACTCGATAAGTCATGTGAAGACAGTGTTACTTTATGGTCCTGATTCACTCTTGTTCATTAATTTCTGTGCTTAGAGAGTGGTGATCCCTCAGTATAGTTTGTATTTTTACGGGGTCTAAGTCCTATTAGTACTCTGACCTAAATGTAACACACGCTCCATTCAATACAAGCCACCTTCTATTCTCTAACTGACTCCAAACTATCGACTACAAGTTTGCTAAACCATTCCCATAAGGGTTTCATGTTCATATAGCACCATCAACTCAATCATTATAGCACTTACCTGGAAACTTTCTGTTTCGCCCTTGATTGTAAAGCCATTTATTCTCATGTGTTTGCTCGGTATGTCCTGTCTTTAAAAATTTTGTTCAGCTATTTATTTAATAAACATTTTACATGTTGCTGCTGTGTGCCAGGCTCTGCACCAGGTGCCACCTATTCAGAGAGATAAGACATGCCTTGACCTCAAGAGGCTCGTAGATACCTAAGTAGACAGTCATAGTCAATACGACACTGTTAGGGAGAGGCCCTGGGTATAGAGAGTCCACAGCCTTCTTTAGCGTTAAGAGATTCAGAAAAGACTCCTTGGTGTAGGTGATGCTCAAGTGGAGGTTTGGAGAATGAAGAAGAAATATTCAAGTCAGGAGTGGGGAGGGAGGTGCCGGGTACTGTAGGCAGAGAGGATAGCAAGAACAAAGGTGTGGAGGAAAGCACCCAGGTTGGCATCTTCAGGGTGCAATAAACAACTTTTTTTTTTTTTTTCTGCAACAGGGAGTGAAAGGAAATGATGACCTGTGATGTGGACAAAGTTTCCAGAGGCCAGATCTGTGTCTGTGACGCCAAAAGCTTGAACTCTCTGTTTAAGACTGTGGAAAACACTGAAAGGGATGAGTGGGAAAGGACACGGGCAATTTTGCATTATGGAAAACTCTCTTGGCTACATGGTTTTGAGGCTGACAAGCCGGAGACAGGAAGGGAAGTGTGAAGTGATGCGGGGCTGGATGAAGGCAGTAGTGGCAGAGTTGGAGAGGACAAGATTAAGATATACACTTAGGAAGTTGGCATGTCTGGCTGGTGGAACCTTTGTGAGGTCTGAAGGAGAGAAGGGTCAAGCATGATTGTTAAAGAGAGGCAAAGAGAGAGGAAAGGGGGACTTACTGAGGGAGCATATTCCAAAGCAGGCTGGAGGCGATGGCTCAGGACCAAGGCCAGGAGGTGTGCCCTCAACAGGAGAGCAGAACCGCCTTGGGATCTAGCCTCATCCTTTCTCCTGCCTGGGCCTCTGGTCTTGATATGGGCGGGCTCTGAACTCCAGCTTGGTTTGCCCCCAGAAGCCCCCAGTTCCTGTTCTGGTAAACTCTGAACTACCTTTTTATAACCACATCTTATTTGTTCTGTTTGACTTCAGGGTACAGAATGGGGCTGTGTGAGTAGAAGTTTCAGGACAGTTCAGCTCTTCGTGATCTGATTCTGGCTCTTTGGTGGGAGAGCTACTCAGGGCACAAGGAGGGGGAGATGGCAGAAGGTGGGAGACTCTCTTGCATGTAGTTTATAGCTTTGTGGAGCCAGAGAGCAAGTTACAAATTATGTTTCTGTGAACATGCTGAGGAGTGTGGGAGAAGCATGTCTAAATAGTTGTCAGCGCAAGCTGGGGCTGAAGTGAAAATCGGGAGCTGTGAGCTGAGCCTGGGGTTCAGAGAACCAGGAGAGGCAGGAGCGTGGCACCCTGACCCAGATGACGTAAATGGGAGTGGCAAATACAGGAAGAACCAGAGGCTAGTAGGAGGCTTTTGCCATGTCCCTGGCAATGTCATGCGTAGATAGAAAAGATCCTTTGCAAGGTCTAAGATAGCAAGCACATATAGAAAACCTTTCCCGAAGTTGGAGTTGCCCAGTGATAGCAGAAAAGGTCAGTGAGCGTGTCATCCCTGGAATTCTTCAGCAGTCTGGATGACCCCGTGCTGGGGTTATTGGAGAGGGCTCCATGCAGCAAGGCAGTTGTGAGTCTCTACCACTTGGAGATGTTCTTATTCTGTGATGTTCCAGGAATGGCTCAGGGTGTGGCCCTTGCAGCATCCTTGGCTATTGCTCGACTCAAATCAGGTGGTTGCAGGAGAATGACGACAGAGATTTGGACCTGGCTTTTCATTATAACTTGGAGAAAGGAGTTACATTGACTGTACTAAGCTTAAATTCCTTTAAGTGGATATCACTCTAACAGGAAAATAAAATGTTTTGGGTTTGGAATTATGTATTCCAAAGGGACTCTTTTGATGTTTGTTAGAAGTAAAGATTTTCAGCCCTTCTGCCATGTAGGCATTGTTTGACCGGCATTTACGAGCAGCAGTGATTGGAGTGAATGCTATGTTTAAGGAACATTAGTGGGCTTTATTGCAATTTCATAAAGTTAATGAGTTCATTTCGTAGGTCGTTAGAAGGTTTAAGTTTTTCAGGGTGTCTCTAAACTCCTGGGAAATGGCTCAGCTAACTTACTGGTTGTATAAGAATGCTTAAACATTAATTCCTTAAGTCATTTGTGTTTGTGTGAACAAGAAAATCTTTAGTGACTCACCTTATCCCATTAATTATTTTTATAAATGTGAAGAATACAGTGAACAATTTGCAATGAGACCAGTGCTTGATTTTGAAGGATTATACATGTGGTCATACAAAAAAGAAGCAGACATAAAGTACACAACCAAAGGCAACAAAAACAGGCATAAGCAAAGTATACTGAAAACTGTGCATCCGGAGACTTATTTGGAAGATTAATGCTTTATAGCTAAGCATTAGCTATTTCTTTCTGGTTAACTTGGCACGGAACAGTGCCACTTCCAAGTGTTATTTATTGTGTTCTCTCAAGATATTACCGTAGTAAGCAATATGAACATATTAAAATTTTATATGTGCTCCAGTTCCTGTCCTCAGGATATAGTGTTTTCTTACTAGAACGACATGACGGCCATTGTTGCACTCAGCATTTGGCAGAGATGCAGAGACCCGTGCTTTCTAGTGGATTTACATAATAAAACTCTCATTCAATGAGAGTTATTGAATTATGGTTCAATGAAGGGGGAAGTACAAGCCTAATTTGATTAGACATTTATATACTTAAATTTTCTGAAGTATGTCTCCTCTGTGTTGCCAATTCCTCTTTTCACTTAGAGGTGGTCTGACCTGTTCTGGAATATAGAGTTGGAGTTGAGACATACTTTTCCTTAAGTATAAGGAAGAAAAGATAAGATAAAAAAAGAAAAAGATTTTATTTTCATAAGCTTGAACATAAGCGTAAGTTTTTGCTGTTCTTCATATGCTCTGTTTTGGACTCTGAGAACTAGTCACTGCCGTTAGAAGTTACATGACTGCCATTAAAAGTTATGTGACTTTCATCTTTTTTATGACCCGTTTATAGCTGGGCGTTCTGTCCTGCTTCATCAGGGTGCTCAGGCCCAGTTCTGCAGTTGTCTGAATGCTTAGCCTCAGCCTACACAGAATTTCTCTCCATGCACGTCCGCTGGCTGGAGTGAGCAGACATCAATCCCTCATGTGAAGGCACATTCCCATTCTAAGCTCTTCAACACTTGCGTGGACGATAAGCCTGGAGATATATATACAAGGTAAAAAAGCCCTTAGAAAGGCTTCACAAATATTTGTGGGGTTTTTTTCTTTTGTTTTTGATGATTTTTAGCCTGTAACGGGGAATATTTCCACATGGCTACATGTTCACTGGGTTTGATCAGTTTGACGGATTCACCTGATTAGTTGGCATGTCTAAACAGCTTATTAATCCCTTTAAGTACTTGGGAAATTTTGCTTCCTGATCTGAAATCCAAAACAGTAAGTCTCGATCTTCCTCATCTTTGAGCTCATCCAGAATTGTTGAGTATACCCATGGGAAGGGGTGGCAGATTTTAGAGACCATATTTATAAGATGTTAGGGTAAGTAAGGCCATATCTTAGGCCCTTAGAACTCCTTTCCACTTACATTTTTTCTGGATAAATACTATTTGTTTTATTCATATTTAACATATTCTATAAAGATAATTAAAAATCCTCAGGTTTCTCCCTAAGCTCCTGCTCCAAAAAGAAGTTTCTACCAAAACCCTCCTTTAGAGCACAGATACTAAAACAAAATGTCTTTTATTTTCTGTTTTATTTGTTTCCAGTTATCAAGCTAACGATTAGTACATCTTAGCTTGGAGATATTAGAGCTAAAAGAGACCTGAGATTTCTCTATCTATTCTCTCAATTTATCATTAAAGAGCATAGCATGAAGCAAAAGATTAGGCTGATTTCTATCAAATTCCAAGGTCTAGAATTGAACTTGGAGAATGACCATAATTAGAATTCAAAACAGATTTAAGAGGAAAAGTTACACAGTGAGAATGATTCAGCTGGGAAAGGGCTAGTAAGGACACATAATAGTGCTATCTATATACATGAAAAACTATTTCAGCTCTGCAAGTGGTTTTCAAAAATCGTGGTAATGCCAAAATTGTATTCAACCTATACAGTTCGCAGTGTTTGTCTCTCACTTTCCATGATTTGCATCACTCCACATCAAACCTCACATTTCAGTCTAGCCCTTTGACAATTATCTGGAAAGTCAAATGGCTCTCAGAGCCTGGGGCCCAGCACAAGCACTACTCACGGTTGAGGCGGATCTAAAGCCATGCCAAGCGAGGTCTGTTTGGGAGAGTAAACAGAGCAAGGGAAGCAGAGTGGGAGGGATGAACTGAGGCGTTAACCAGAAGGCTTACCTGGAAGGAAGAAGGTAGATAAAGATGGAGTGAGTCTCAGGCTCTCCCTCTCTGTATGTCACCTCTCTTCTCTTCCATCAACCAGGTGACTTTCACTTTCACTGCTTCCTTGTAGTTTCTGCTTCCTGAAAACATCAGCTTACATATGGCATCATTTTGCCGCGTTCTCTCTGGCTCTTTTCTGCCACATGACATGTCCTGATGCCCTTTTTAGCTCCTGCCCCTATTACCAGCTGCCTCAACTCTGGATTTCCCAGTGCTGAATTCTGAAGAATGGAATATTACTGGTTCACGTCATCTTTTCCCACCAGATCAAAGACTGAAGCCCAGTCTATGGATGGATCACCATATTTTTTTTTTTTTTTTTTTTTTTTGCGGTACGCAGGACTCTCACTGTTGCGGCCTCTCCCGTTGCGGAGCACAGGCTCCAGGTGCACAGGCTCAGTGGCCATGGCTCACGAGCCCAGCCGCTCCATGTGGGATCTTCCCGGATCGGGGCATGAACCCGTGTCCCCTGCATCGGCAGGGGGACTCTCAACCACTGCTCCACCAGGGAAGCCCGGATCACCATATTTTTGAAGGCACAAAACCTGATCCAATTGACTGTGGGTCACTGGGTCACATGGTACAAATGTGGTCATTTATATCACAGGGGCTGTGGGTAGGCATATTCCTTCAGGAGGGCTTGTGGATGGCGGGCCTCAAATCTAGTAATGACTCAGAGGGGACAGGTCAAAGCCACACAGTTATGAATGGCTGGGGGGACTCTTGTTTCCACCCCAAGGCTTTTCCTTTCTGTCTCAGTGCTTCTGCTACAATAAAGCTGGGTATATCAGAATTCCTCACTTGGCTTTCCAGGGGATGCAAAAGAGTCTTTCCCGTATGTATAGAGTTTTTAGATGTTGCTCACTTCACAAATGAAATGTCAGGGCAAAACCCCTCATATATAGTGTATAGTATGAAAAATATATGATAGGAAAGCTTAACTGCTGATTTGGGTCTGAATAAACCTGCTTCTTTCTCCTCTCATACTGCAGTGCGATGGGATTAGGACTTCTAAGTGAGGCAGGAGAAGAGGATGAAAGATGTTTTCTTTTTCCTTCTGGATCTCTCTAGGGGTTGACTAAAGAAGCTTGGGTCACCTTGATGGCATCCTCTAAGCCAGTCTGAGGAGCGTCATGTTCTAAAAATGGCATAGATACTAGAGAAAACATAGCTTCCATTTTCTCAGACACACGTTTCTTGCTGCTGGCTTGATAAGTTCTGCTGATGGAAAATGGGGAAACTGGCTCAAAGTTAAAGGTATGGGGGGTGGGGAGAGGAAGAGGAAGAAATGAGAGAGAGCGAGTGTGTGGTGTGTGTGTATGTGTGTGTGTGTGTGTGTGTGTGTGTGTGTGTACACACGCTGGAGACCTGGGTATTTTATAGACATTCTGACTATCAGAATTCTGACACAGAACATCTGACACAGATTTCTACTCACTAAATGTGAAAGAAAAGTTTCTCTTTCCCAGGGATGGTGCTATGTTTTAGAGGGATTTGTACGCAGAATTTATTTCGCTCAACTCCTTTGCATGGGATATTGTTAACTTAACAAAATAGTGTAAAGAGCATTGGACTGAAGCCAGAAGACTGAATTCTGGTCCTAGATCTGCTACTAACTAGCTGTTTGACCCTGAGAAGTGACTTTACCTGAATTACAGTCTTTTTCTGAGATGAGAAAGGTGGAGTAGTTTCCTCACGCAAGGTCCCTCCCCAAGTGCTAAGATTCTGTGATTCTATGAAATCAGACCATTGGAGAAGAATACAGCAGTGTACTCCTGCATGGGTTATGAATGGTAATTAGAAGGTTGAAATCTGCTGTAAGATTATTTTTTGAGACTATATTTGTGCTCTGTCTTAGGGCTGTCAGTTTCTCAGGAAGATGATAGAGAGGAACTTTGGGCTAAGCCTCAATTCACTAGAGCCTGTCCCTAACTCTCCACAGCTATTTGTAATAATTTGAGTTCAGAGTTCTTGGAAAATTTTTTTGTGAGAAAGGATATTTGATACAGAAATTATACATAAGTAGGAAGTTATCTGTATCAGTCAGAATGTATGTGTGGGGAAAAGGGCATGTGGCAGGGAGAAAGAGAAAGAAAAGCACTGGTTTGTCTACGTAGATTATTTAAGAAAAGGGCATCAACTGATAAAAAAATGTTAAGAGTAAGATGGGAGCTTAGATGGTATCTGCTGAAAGTAATCTGTTCTGTAAGTGATAGTCATTTGTCAAGATAGGGACTGAGAGAATAAAGCAGATGGATAGGAAGGATGTTCAGGAAGATACAATTTTCATCCTAGGCAAAGGTCCAACAGATGAGATTGATATTTCAGCCATGGAGTAATCGCTTTATTAATAAATGAACCATACCATACCCAAACTTTGAGTGAGGCACCTGGGATAGGACAGCTTCAGAGACCACTCTGATTTCATTTATTATTCCCATTATCTGCTAATGAGTCCAGAAATTTCTCAGACCTTTTTTGTCTGAGAAGGTATGGTTTCTTCATCATTATTTCTTCATCATTATTTCTGAGAGGTTGTTCACTTTCCTCCAGGAAAATAGAGTTTGGAAGAGAAAGAGAAAAAAAAAATTAAAACTTTTTAAGAAGAAAAGGGCCTCTAAATGTGTTTCTCATTTTGTCCTCAAATAACCTTGTCTACCATGGAATCAAGTTAAAGAAACTTAATTAGGTTTTTGAAATTCAAAGAGAAGATAAAGAATGAAAGTTAAGTGTATCAGAAATCATTAGCTCTTTAGGCAAACAATTGTACTCACTAGAAAGGAGGGTGATCTTTCATTTAGATGGAAAGTCAAATTATGAAGGTCATTCACTATGGGATGGCAGTCGCATTAAACATTTAACTGATTCAACCATGGAGATGTAGAGCAGGTAGACATTCTCAGAGCATTTGTCTTTATTTATCCCTCATTTTCCGTTTAGTCTTTAGCCATAAGCACAACCAGACACATTTTTATAAATTTGTGTATTCTGTATTCATGTAGATCTGGAACATAAATCAACCATTTGGCTATCTTATTGACAGAATTGACTTAATGAATTTATAAGAAGTCATAAATTTGTTTAAAATTTAAAAATAAACACTTGCATTTTAAATTTAGAAGATGAAAATAAGCCCCCCAAACTCAATTCATCAAGTATCACTTGAGCATTCTACATTTACTTAGAAAGGGAAGATAAGAACTATAAAGGAGAAAATTGGTTGCTTGAAATATTTAATTTGGAGGTGACCTTTATGATATTCTAGATTGGCAATGTAACATCTGAAGGAATTCAAAGTTATAATAATAAAAACTAATTCACTGAGGCCAGACACTGTGCTGAATGTGCTGTAGACATAATGTCATTTAGAGAAAGGGAGATTTACCTGGTGAAGCGGGATTAGTGGGAGAAGGCTGCTTAGGATGGAGAAGTTTTGCTTCCAGTCTTGAAGGAATTTTAGGGTGTGGCTCAACAGGAGTTTGAGGCGCAGCCTCCTGGATCGGGGTATAGGATAAGCGAAGACCTGCAGGCAGGAAGGAAAAGCATATAAAGTATATATGTGGCATGGAAGGGCCCCTGCCCGGGACAGGCTGGAGGGAGGAGTGGTGAGGGGGCACTAATGTGGGCACAATTTGTCAGGCTAAGGTTTGCCAATTAACTCTAATTTGGAATAATTTTGCAGTAAATCGTACTGTCTTGTTAATGATGGACTTTTCTCTTCCTTTCTTTTGCTACTAAACTGTCCCTCGTGAAAAATGTGTAAGAGAGAATGCAGAATAACAACAGTTTTGCTTGTGGTTATGTTACCCAAGGGATAAAAAACAGGTGATAACTCTAAAAACCCTATTGGGAAATCCAGAGTTCTCATTGTGGGGCTCGTCCCTTAACAGTCAACACAAACGCTGCTGCTGTTTTCTTCTTTTCCTTCATGGCGTTGCTCAGGACTCTAACATTTTCTGGTCAGGTTGTCACAATTTTCAGTCACGTACTTTATTTTGTTCCATCTTATTCCTACCAGGGATTAAATACTTTATTCGGAATGTTTATGCTACTTTTCTGGTTATATTTCTCCTTTCCAGAGCAAAGAAGGAGGGGGAAATGACTTAAAGACATTTTCAGAAGAAAGAGGGACAGAGTTTGCTGAGGTGGAAACATAAACGTTATGTATAATTGTTTTTTGTGCTATGAAATAGCACTGTCTTCTAGGGAACAGTGGCCCCAGTGCTGGGTACAGGGCCTGCTTCAGAGAGAGAAAGGAAGCCTACTTCAGGGTAAACACACCTCAGTGCGTAACTGGAACTTTTGTTCTTCCAGATTGTTTTGTAAAGAACATGCTGCCAAAACCCTTTTTTTAAAAAAAAATTTAACTGCTTCCTTTTTTTTTTTTTGCGGTACGCGGGCCTCTCACTGTTGTGGCCTCTCCCGTTGCGGAGCACAGGCTCCGGACGCGCAGGCTCAGCGGCCATGGCTCACGGGCCCAGCCGCTCCGCGGCATGTGGGATCTTCCCGGAACGGGGCACGAACCTGTGTCCCCTGCATCGGCAGGCGGACTCTCAACCACTGCGCCACCAGGGAAGCCCTAACTGCTTCTTTTGAAGTGCCATTTTTTTTTTTTTTTAATTTCAAGGAAGTTTATCATCCTCTCATTTCTTCTCTTATTTATGTTTTGAATTATGAACCCCAACGTCTGGAGGACGAGGACCATTAGTTTTTGTATTTCCCAGATATGATAGTTTTATAGTTCATTCTGCAGGTTTATCGAGAGCACTCCAGTGAAATCTAATCTCCAGATCACCTTTGTTTGGTTCTAAGAAACTGAATGTGTTTCTTGATCGTTTACCTGCCCCGTCTTCTGAAATCATTGAGTTAGCCTCTTTCGTTCATGTGTAGCTGCTCACTAGTGATCAAGCTGATCATCTGTTGGACAATTACGCATTTTCTCTCTTTTAAAATGGCAAAAATACAACATGATTTTAAGAATAATCATGCTATAATAAAGACATGGAGGGAAGGCAAAAGTTTTTCATCCTCACACTCTGAGTCATTTAAAGAATTTTCAACTTGCTTTAAGTCATTTACTTCTTTTTTATTGGAGTAGAATTGAGTTACAATGTTGTATTAGTTTCAGGTGTACAGAAAAGTGATTCTTTTCCATTATAGGTTATTACAAGTTATTGAATATAGTTCCCTGGGCTCTACAGTAGGTCCTTGCTGTTTATTTTATATAGAATAGTGTGTATCCGTTAATCTCGAACTCCTCATTTATCCCTCCCACCATCTTTTCCCTTTGGTAACCGTAAGTTTGTTTTCTATGTCTCCAAGTCTATTCCTGTTTCATAAATAAGTTCATTTATATCATTTTTTTTAAGATTCCACATATAAGTGATATCATATGATATTTGTCTTTCTCTAAGTCATGTGTTTCTTTAAATCCGGGAGATTTGGTTTCTGAATTTGAATTATCTGTGGTACAGTGCATGCTGACCCATAGACTTGCTATAAAACAATTTAAAAAACTAAAAAACACGGTATTGGGGCATCCTCTGTGAATGTAATTTTCTAGTCATCTAGAAAATTGCCTTTTAAATAGAAGAGCCATTTCAAACTTACAGGGGCATCAAGTAACATAAAAATGTTAATATTTTAGCTGTGTGCTCATTTCAACTTATAGACAACATCCCATTTTTCAAAATTTATTGCTTGGTTCTAAAGCTGGGCGTATCAAATTTTAGGATGAAACTAGATTGTTTGGACAGATTCTGCCTCCTTTAAAATACATGGTCATTACAAATAACACAAATCTTCAGCATTATAATCTGACTGCTTAGTAATGACCTGGACTGAAAATTCAAATAGCGGCCAGTCTATAAAAATAGCGGTGATGTAGTGTTTTCTCCCCGATCAGTTTAACTGAATAATGAACAGATTCAGTACTCAGATGGGATATCACCAACACAACGGGAAAATAACCAGGCTTCAGGGCACAATAAAACTAAATTTTGGTGTGTGAAGCTCAGTGATAGCACCATAAAAATTCTAGTCAGTGCTTCGCTTATTGCAGTGGAAATTTGTATACTGTATAGATGAATATCACTAAAAATAGGGTGAAAAAATAATGAAATGTGTGAACATATACAGAATGGAGAGCCCTCAGACAGTTGAACACAGCATGCAAATTTGGCTTTCCTATAATTTTATATGTGGTATGATTTATGGTTCCCCATTCCTAAGTAGGAGTAGTTTCTTTTACTTACCTATTATTAATAATTGAAATGCAGTATACTTATTTAGGTAGTTTTGAATGCAGGTAGCAGAAAGCCAAACTCAAGTTTGTTTAAATGCATTCTCTTACATAGAAAGTCTAGTTGTAAGACAGGTATTAGGGTTGGTTGATTAGCTGGTTAGCTGTGTGATCAAGACCAAATTATTATTTAGAATACTTAGCGTAGTGTTAAACAATAATAAATTCTTATTAATTGCTAGATTGATTATAGTTTTAATAACAAGTGGCAAATATTAAGGGAGTAGTTCTATTCTGGCCAAATAATTCATTTTTCATTTGTTTTCTCAGTAGCTTGTGATTATCTCGACACCATAAGTTTTTATTCATCTCCATATCCCCCAGCACTTAACATTGTGCTAGCAGGTGAGTGAATGAATGGAACAAATGTGAAACTGATGAAAGAGTTTATATGCCATGAAATTCTTCACTGCTTCACTTCAGACCCTGTTTTCTGAAATAATTTTTCAGTGATTTGATCATAGTTTGATATGATATGTTTAATTGGAATTATAATCTGAGTTCTCTTCCTCATAACTCTTTTTCCTCCGTCCTTGTCTCAATGTGAATAATTCCTGAGTGGTTAACTCTAAACTCCACCTCCTTCTCAAATTTCAGTCCTGGATGTCTCTACCCGGATGTTCTACCAACACCGCATACTCCATATGCAAGGTGTGCTAGAAAATTAGGTGGACTGGGAGGCAAAGGACCAATGCTTTATTCTGTCACTTCTACTAGCTGGCTTGGTGACCTTGTCAAGTAATTTAACTTTTCTGGGAGCCAATTCCCTCAACCCAGTGTGAGGCAGTAGCTGCAGTAATGGTTTCCAAATTCTACCTAGTACAGTTCTACAAGAGTTCTGAAACACACCAAAAGCTGTAAGTATTTAACATTGCCTAAGCATTACTTATACTAGGTTTGAAAATGTAGACCTTAAAGGAGATAAGTGAAAAATGCATCATAATTCTCTTAGGCAATTCTCTTAAGTAGTTATATGGAGGCTTTGTTTAGAAGGCAGTCGGTTTGAATTTTGCCATCACAGCTCCATTGGCAATGAGATAGAGCCTTAGTATCATGGGAGTGCTAGGGAGGCCAATGCAAACCACGCAGCCAACTTTCTTGGGAATGACTTATGTCACTGTTTGGGCCAGTTTTTAAGAAAATCCTGTGTCAACAATTTCTGTGATGGTCACTGTGCCTTGCTGAGCTGCTTCATCTAGAACAGCCTGCTTCAGGCCGTGTTCATGTCAGGTCACACTGTTCCTCATTACAGCTTCCAATAGCCCAGGTGCCAAGGCCAAGAGATACTAGAATATGAACACAAAGCCCACTTGGCAGGATATACATGTTATCAAATCAGAGGCCTATGGCTACACTGTCTTTGGGTCAGGATGGGTGGTCTGATTTCAGTGGGACTTGGCATCACAGCATACAAAGTTATTAACTTCCTGGAGCCATTGTTTGGGAATAGGATATTATGTTTTGATACCAAATATGTCAAAATGTACCATTTTTTTTACATCTTTATTGGAGTATAATTGCTTTACAATGGTGTGTTAGTTTCTGCTTTATAACAAAGTGAATCAGTTATACATGTACATACGTTCCCATATTTCTTCCCTCTTACGTCTCGCTCCCTCCCACCCTCCCTATCCCACCCCTCCAGGAGGTCACAAAGCACTGAGCTGATCTCCCTGTGCTATGCGGCTGCTTCCCACCAGCTATCTACCTTACGTTTGGTAGTGTATATATGTCCATACCTCTCTCTCGCTTTGTCACAGCTCACCCTTGCCCCTCCCCATATCCTCAAGTCCATTCTCTAGTAGGTCTGTGTCTTTATTCCTGTCTTACCCCTAGGTTCTTCATGACATTTTTTTTTCTTAAATTCCATATATATATGTTAGCATGCGGTATTTGTCTCTCTCTTTCTGACTTACTTCACTCTGTATGACAGACTCTAGGTCTATCCACCTCATTACAAATAGCTCAATTTCGTTTCTTTTTATGGCTGAGTAATATTCCATTGTATATATGTGCCACATCATCTTTATCCATTCACCCGATGATGGACACTTAGGTTGTTTCCATCTCCGGGCTATTGTAAATAGAGGGGCAATGAACATTTTGGTACATGACTCATTTTGAATTATGGTTTTCTCAGGGTATATGCCCAGTAGTGGGATTGCTGGGTCATATGGTAGTTCTATTTGTAGTTTTTTAAGGAACTTCCATACTGTTCTCCACAGTGGCTGTATCAATTTACATTCCCACCAGCAGTGCAAGAGGGTTCCCTCTTCTCCACACACTCTCCAGCATTTATTGTTTCTAGATTTTTTGATGATGGCCATTCTGACTGGTGTGAGATGATACCTCATTGTAGTTTTGATTTGCATTTCTCTAGTGATTAATGATGTTGAGCATTCTTTCATGTGTTTGTTGGCAGTCTGTATATCTTCTTTGGAGAAATGTCTATTTAGGTCTTCTGCCCATTTTTGGATTGGGTTGTTTGTTGTTTTCTAATTGAGCTGCATGAGCTGCTTATAAATTTTGGAGATTAATCCTTTGTCAGTTGCTTCATTTGCAAATATTTTCTCCCATTCTGAGGGTTGTCTTTTGGTCTTGTTTATGGTGTCCTTTGCTGTGCAAAAGCTTTGAAGTTTCATTAGGTCCCATCTGTTTATTTTTGTTTTTATTTCCTGGGAGGTTGGTCAGAAAGGATCTTGCTGTGATTTATGTCATAGAGTGTTCTGCCTATGTTTTCCTCTAAGAGTTTGATAGTTTCTGGCCTTACATTTAGGTCTTTAATCCATTTTGAGCTTATTTTTGTGTATGGTGTTAGGGAGTGATCTAACCTCATACTTTTACATGTACCTGTCCAGTTTTCCCAACACCACTTATTGAAGAGGCTGTCCTTTCTCCACTGTACATTCCTGCCTCCTTTATCAAAGATAAGGTGACCATATGTGCGTGGGTTTATCTCTGGGCTTTCTATCCTGTTCCATTGATCTTTCTGTTTTTGTGCCAGTACCATACTGTCTTGATTACTATAGCTTTGTAGTATAATCTGAAGTCAGGGAGCCTGATTCCTCCAGCTCAGTTTTCCATGCTCAAGATTGCTTTGGCTATTTGGGGTCTTTTGTGTTTCCATACAAATTGTGAAATTTTTTGTTCTAGTTCTGTGAAAAATGTCATTGGTAGTTTGATAGGGATTGCATTGAATTTGTAGATTGCTTAGTGTAGTAGAGTCATTTTCACAATGTTGATTCTTCCAATCCAAGAACATGGTATATCTCTCCATCTATTTGTATCATCTTTAATTTCTTTCATCAGTGTCTTATAATTTTCTGCATACAGGTCTTTTGTCTCCTTAGGTAGGTTTATTCTTAGATATTTTATTCTTTTTGTTGCAATGGTAAATGGGAGTGTTTTCTTGATTTCACTTTCAGATTTTTCATCATTAGTGTATAGGAATGCCAGAAATTTCTGTGCATTAATTTTGTATCTTGCTACGTTAGCAAATTCATTGATTAGCTCTAGTAGTTTTCTGGTAGCATCTTTAGGATTCTCTATGTATAGTATCATGTCATCTGCAAACAGTGAGAGCTTTACCTCTTCTTTTCCGATTTGGATTCCTTTTATTTCCTTTTCTTCTCTGATTACTGTGGCTAAAACTTCCAAAACTATGTTGAATAAGAGTGGTGAGAGTGGGCAACCTTGTCTTGTTCCTAATCTTAGTGGAAATGCTTTCAGTTTTTCACCATTGAGGACGATGTTGGCTGTGGGTTTGTCATATATGGCCTTTATTATGTTGAGGTAAGTTCCCTCTATGCCTACTTTCTGCAGGGTTTTTATCATAAATGGGTGTTGAATTTTGTCAAAAGCTTTCTCTGCATCTATTGAGATGATTATATGGTTTTTCTCCTTCAGTTTTTTAATATGGTTCATCACATTGATTGTTTTGCATATATTGAAGAATCCTTGCATTCCTGGAACAAACCCCACTTGATCATGGTGTATGATCCTTTTAATGTGCTGTTGGATTCTGTTTGCTAGTATTTTGTTGAGGATTTTTGCATCTATGTTCATCAGTGATATTGGCCTGTAGTTTTCTTTCTTTGTGACATCCTTGTCTGGTTTTGGGATCAAGGTGATGGTGGACTCGTAGAATGAGTTTGGGAGTGTTCCTCCCTCTGCTATATTTTGGAAGAGTTTGAGAAGGATAGGTGTTAACTCTTCTCTAAATGTTTGATAGAGTTTGCCTGTGAAGCCATCTGGTCCTGGGCTTTTGTTTGTTGGAAGATTTTTAATCAGTTCCAATTTCAGTGCTTGTGATTGGTCTGTTCATATTTTCTATTTCTTCCTGATTCAGTCTTGGCAGGTTGTGCATTTCTAAGAATTTGTCCATTTCTTCCAGGTTGTCCATTTTATTGGCATAGTAATCTCTCATGATCTTTTGTATTTCTGCAGTGTCAGTTGTTACTTCTCCTTTTCCATTTCTAATTCTATTGATTTGAGTCTTCTCCCTTTTTTTCTTGATAAGTCTGGCTAATGGTTTATCGATTTTATCTTCTCAAAGAACCAGCTTTTAGTTTCATTGATCTTTGCTATTGTTTCCTTCATTTCTTTTTCATTTATTTCTGATCTGATTTTTATGATTTCTTTCCTTCTTCTAACTTTGGGATTTTTTTGTTCTTCTTTCTCTAATTGCTTTAGGTGCAAGGTTAGGTTGTTTATTCGAGACGTTTCCTGTTTCTTAAGATAGGATTGTATTGCTATAAACTTCCCTCTTCGAACTGCTTTTGCTGCATCCCATAGGTTTTGGGTCGTCGTGTTTCCAGTGTCATTTGTTTCTAGGTATTCTTTGATTTCCTCTTTGATTTCTTCAGTGATCACTTCGTTATTAAGTGTATATTGTTTAGCCTCCGTGTGTTTTTATTTTTTACAGATCTTTTCCTGTAATTGATGTCTAGTCTCATAGTGTTGTGGTCGGAAAATATACTTGATACGATTTCAATTTTCTTAAATTTCCCAAGGCTTGACCTGTGACCCAAGATATGATCTATCCTGGAGAATGTTCCATGAGCACTTGAGAAAAATGTGTATTCTGTTGTTTTTGGATGGAATGTCCTATAAATATCAATTAAGTCCATCTTATTTAATGTATCATTTAAAGCTTGTGCTTCCTTATTTATTTTCATTTTGGATGATCTGTCCATTGGTGAAAGTGGGGTGTTAAAGTCCCGTACTATGAATGTGTTACTGTCGATTTCCCCTTTTATGGCTATTAGTATTTGCCTTATGTATTGAGGTGCTCCTATGTTGGGTGCATAAATATTTACCATTGTTATATCTTCTTCTTGGATCGATCCCTTGATCATTATGTAGTGTCTTTCTTTGTCTCTTCGAATAGTCTTTATTTTAAAGTCTATTTCGTATGGTATGAGAATTGCTACTCCAGCTTTCTTTTGGTTTCCATTTGCATGAAATATCTTTTTCCATCCCCTTACTTTCAGTCTGTATGTGTCTCTAGGTCTGAAGTGGGTCTCTTGTAGACAGCAAATATATGGGTCTTCTTTCTGTATCCATTCAGCCAATCTGTGTCTTTTGGTGGGAGCATTTAATCCATTTACATTTAAGGAAATTATCAATATGTATGTTCCTATTCCCATTTTCTTAATTGTTTTGGGTTCGTTGTTGTAGGTCTTTTCCTTCTCTTGTGTTTCTTGCCTAGAGAAGTTCCTTTAGCAGTTGTAAAGCTGGTTTGGTGGTGCTGAACTCTCTCAGCTTTTGCTTGTCTGTAAAGGTTTTAATTTCTCCATCAAATCTGAATGAGATCCTTGCTGGGTAGAGTAATCTTGGTTGCAGGTTTTTCTCCTTCATCACTCTAAATATGTCCTGCCAGTCCCTTCTGGCTTGCAGAGTTTCTGATGAAGGATCAGCTGTTAACCTTATGGGGATTCCTTGTGTGTTATTTGTTGTTTTTCCCTTGCTGCTTTTAATATGCTTTCTTTGTATTTAATTTTTGACAGTTTGATTAATATGTGTCTTGGTGTATTTCTCCTTGGATTTATCCTGATGGGACTCTCTGTGCTTCTTGGACTTGGTTAACTATTTCCTTTCCCATATTAGGGAAGTTTTCAACTATAATCTCTTCAAATATTTTCTCAGTCCCTTTCTTTTTCTCTTCTTCTTCTGGAACCTCTATAATTCGAATGTTGGTGTGTTTAATGTTGTCCCAGAGGTCTCTGAGACTGTCTTCAGATCTTTTCATTCTTTTTTGTTTATTCTGCTCTGCAGTAGTTATTTCCACTATTTTATCTTTCAGGTCACTTATCCGTTCTTCTGCCTCAGTTATTCTGCTGTTGATCCCATCTAGAGTATTTTTAATTTCATTTATTGTGTTGTTCATCATTGTTTGTTTCATCTTTAGTTCTTCTAAGTCCTTGTTAAATGTTTCTTGCATTTTGTCTGTTCTATTTCCAAGATTTTGGATCATGTTTACTATCATTATTCTGAATTCTTTTTCAGGTAAACTGCCTATTTCCTCTTCATTCATTAGGTTTGGTGGGTTTTTATCTTGCTCCTTCATCTGCTGTGTGTTTTTCTGTCTTCTAATTTTGCTTATCTTACTGTGTTTGGGGTCTCCTGTTTGCAGGCTTCAGGTTCGTAGTTCCTGTTGTTTTTGGTGTCTGTCCCCAGTGGCTAAGGTGGTTCAGTGGGTTGTGTAGGCTTCCTGGTGGAGGGTACTAGTGCCTGTGTTCTGGTGGATGAGGCTGGATCTTGTCTTTCTGGTGGGCAGTTCCACGTCTGGTGGTGTGTTTTGGGGTGTCTGTGGACTTATTATGATTTTAGGCAGCCTCTCTGTTAATGGGTGGGGTTGTTTTCCTGTCTTGCTAGTTGTTTGGCATAGGATGTCCAGCTCTGTAGCTTGCTGGTTTTTGAGTGAAGCTGGGTGCTGGTGTTGAGGTGGAGCTCTCTGGGAGATTTTCGCCGTTTGATATTATGTGGAGCTGGGAGGTCTCTTGTGGACCAGTGTCCTGAAGTTGGCTCTCCCACCTCAGAGGCACAGCACTGACTACTGGCTGCAGCACCAAGAGCCTTTCATCCACACGGCTCAGAATAAAAGGCAGAAAAAGTAGAAAGAAAGAATTAGTGGAAGTAGAAAGAAGGAAAGAAAGAAACAAAGGAGGGAGGGAGGGAGGGAGGAAGGAAGGAGGGAAGTAAGGAAAAAAAGAAAGAAAGAAGATAAAGTAAAATAAAATAAAGATAAAATATAATAAAATTATTAAAGATAAAAAGATAATTATTAAGAAAAACCAAAACAAACAAAAAAAATGGACGGATAGAACCCGAAGACAAATGGTGGAAGCAAAGCTATACAGACAAAATCTCACACAGAAGCATACACAAAGACACTCACAAAAAGAGGAAAAGGGGAAAAAATCATAAATCTTGCTCTCAAAGTCCACCTCCTCAATTTGGGATGATTTGTTGTGTAAAGGAGGGAGGGAGGGAGGGAGGGAAGGAAGGAAGGAAGGAAGGAAAGAAGGAAGGAATGAAGGAAGGAAGGAAAGAAGATAAAGTAATATAAAATAAAGTTATTAAAATAATTATTAAGAAAAAAAATTAAAAAAAAAAAAAGGAAGGATAGAATCCTAGGACAAATGGTGGAACCAAAGCTATACAGACAAAATCTCACACAGAAGCATACACATACACACTCATAGAAAGAGGAAAAGGGGAAAGATGCATAAATCTTGCTCTCAACGTCCACCTCCTCAATTTGGGATGATTCGTTGTCTATTCCTGTACTCCACAGATGCAGGGTACATCAAGTTGATTGTGGAGCTTTAATCCGCTGCTTCTGAGGCTGCTGGGAGAGATTTCCCTTTCTCTTCTTTGTTCTCACAGCTCCCAGGGGCTCAGTTTTGGATTTGGCCCCGCCTCTGTGTGTAGGTTGCCGGAGGGAGTCTGTTCTTCGCTCAGACAGGACGGGGTTAAAGGACCCGCTGATTCGGGGGCTCTGGCTCACTCAGGCCGGGGAGAGGGAGGGGTGCGGATGCGGGGTGAGCCTGCGGCGGCAGAAGCTGGCGTGACGTTGCACCAGCCTGAGGCGCGCCGTGCGTTCTCCCGGGGGAGTTGTCCCTGGATCCTGGGACCCTGGCAGTGGCAGGTTGCACAGGCTCCCCGGAAGGGGGGTGTGGATAGTGACCTGTGCTCGCACACAGGCTTCTTGGTGGCTGCAGCAGCAGCCTTACCGTCTCATGCCCGTCTCTGGGGTCCGCGCTTTTAGCCTCGGCTCGCGCCCGTCTCTGGAGCTCCTTTAAGCAGCGCTCTTAATCCCCTCTCCTCGCGCACCAGGAAACAAAGGGGGAAGAAAAAGTCTATTGCCTCTTCTGGACTCCCTCCCGGCTATCCGTGGTGCACCAACCCTCTGCAGGCTGTGTTCACGCCTCCAACCCCAGTCCTTTCCCGGTGCTCCTACTGAAGCCCGAGCCTCAACTCCCAGCCCCGCCCGCCCCGGCGGGTGAGCAGAGAAGCCTCTAGAGCTGGTGAGTGCCGGTCGGCCCTGATCCTCTGTGCGGGAATCTCACCGCTTTTCTCTGCGCAACCCTGTTGCTGTGCTCTCTTCCGCAGCTCTGAAGCTTCCCCCCCTCCGCCACTCGCGGTCTCCGCCCGCGAAGGGTCTTCTAGTGTGTGGAAACCTTTCCTTCTTCACAGCTCCCTCCCGCTGGTGCAGGTCCCATCCCTATTGTTTTGTCTCTGTTTATTCTTTTTTCTTTTGCCCTACCCAGGTACGTGGGGGGTTTCTTGCCTTCTGGGAGGTCTGAGGTCTTCTGCCAGCGTTCAGTAGGTGTTCTATAGGAGTTGTTCCACGTGTAGGTGTATTTCTGGTGTATCTGTGGGGAGGAAGGTGATCTCCGGGTCGTACTCTTCCGCCATCTTCCTGGAAGCTCCATTATTTTAATGTACAATTTTTTCTAGGTCCCTTTCCTGATTTTTTTTTTCTTTAAAGAGATAAAATGGAAACCTTTTCATCCATGGCTAACTTGAACCTTTCTGAACATGATCCTGCCCATTCCATATCTGTTCATTATTATCAGGCCAACCACCCACACACAATGAACCCATGACTTCATGGAGGCAGGTCACAGACACACTGTGGTGTTCATGGACAACGAGCTTGTAGTCCCACTGATCTGGTCCTGCCTGGATACCGCTGTGATCCTAGCACAGTCCTACTCCAAAGCTTTGGCTAAACTACCTCTGGCTTGAGTGTTGCTTTAGGTATGTGGATTTGATGCACCTGTGGGATCTACAGGTGGATGCCCAGTTGGAAATTGAAGGTGTATACTTGGAGCTCAGGGAAGAGATCTGAGCTGAAAATTTGAAATTGGAATTCATCAACACTAGGTAGCTATTGAGATGACTGAAGTAGATGAGATAACTTAGGGCATGTGTGGAATGGGACGGGCGTCTGAGAAAACTGGAGACACGTAAAGCATGAGCTGAGCTAAGATGACCAAGAGTGATCCTGAGAAGCATCATTATATTGCTTCCTAATAAGGTAGGCTCTGTCTGAGAGCCACTTTTCTGCTTCCTTCAGAATGTAGGCCCTGACCAGCTTTACCCTTCTTCCTGTTAATCACAGCTTTAGATTGAGTTGTTTGAATCTGTGTTGATAAATTCCTTGTCAACCTATTTTTCTTAGTCCAGAGGTAGATAATTCCCTCCTTATTGGTCATTCCAGTCATTTGGCTGAATTCCAACCAGGATTTTTTGAGGTCTTTCTTAGAAGACTTGCAGTCAGTAGCAGTTAGAGACATAGTTCACATTTCAAGTATGGAAGTTTAGATTTTATCATGTGGATAAAATGTCATTCTCAATGGGAGGTGATTTTGCTCTCTATGGAACATTTGAGAAATTTTCACCACTGTGTGTATGTCTTAATAATTATAGATTGTTGGCTCTGAGTGTATGCAATCTCAGAAATGAAGTTTAAGTGCAGACATACCTTAGTATTGTTAACTATTACCGATTATTAACTGTTGTTCTTATTCTGTTTTCCAATCCAGGGTCAATTGTACACTAGATATGTTCAGTTTGGGTCCTGAAATCTCCTTACATATGACCATGTTAACAAGTGTGAACCAGCTATCACATATAACTAGTCAAAACACGTGATCACTGATAGAGAATCGGTACTCTGTTCTTGTTCTACACAGTACTATACAGATTTAATAAAATTTCATGCAAGATAAAAGACACTGGTATTTTAGTCAGTCTTATATCCTCCTTGTGAGCAAATATTTCCATTCTTTTTTTTTTAATATTAAAACATATCTCATGATTGCTGTTGCTACATTCATTGGCCCCAGGTTGGAAAACATCAGACACAATAATGTCTAGAGCTTCCAGCTTTAACATCATTTGATTAATGTCACTTTTTATATTGTATTCTGGTTCCTATTCATGAGACTTTTAAATTTAAAAGTCATGTAGCCATTTATATGTTTTGATCTTAATACCAATGTTTAGCACTGCAACTCTTTCACAGTGGGACTTTATCAGTAACTTCAAGGTGGTTTGTCACTTTGTTCTTAAGTCAAGGTTTTGTTAAGTAAAGTTATATCAATTTTTTTAATGAAAAGAATTGTAGAATAATATATCTTATAAATCAAACAGATATGGAAGGGTTAACTGCAGAGAGATGGGCCAGAGTTGTAGGACTATGATCTGAAAATAATCATGCAAGGTTGAGGAAGAGGTAGGCACTAGTAAGGTAGTGGGAAATCACAGACCTTATCGTTAGTGAAGAGAAGAAATCCATGTAGGTAGAAAGGTGCAGCATGAGAACATAGAAAATGATAATAGGCAAGCAGGCAGCACAAAGAAATTCCAAAGGAAAACATCAGGAGCACTGATCTTTGCAGTTCCAGGTGGGTAGTAGTCATTGGGAATCAGGCAGATCCTTGCAGTTCCAGGTGGGTAGTAGTCATTGGGAATCGGGGTAGAGTTAGTAGGGCCTCAGTCCTGGAGCAGCTGACCTCTGGGCAGTTATCAGCATTGGGGTTTAAGTACAAGAAAACAAGGTAAGAAACATGTACGTCAGGTGGCATATCACCTGGAGAAAGCCCCACTTAGGAGAATATGGAATCAAGGTCATAGCTAGACAAGGAATAAGTGTGATGAAGTCCCCAACTGGTGACAGCAAGTGACAGAAATCCAATTCAGTCTAGCTCAAGAGAAAACGGAAATTGTAGGGTCATATAATTGGAAGTCCGGGGTAGTTGTTAGTTTCAAATATCCACAAATGCTTTGTGCGCATGGAACCTAATTCCCTTCTCCTTGACTGAAGGCTGGATATAGTGGCTCACATCTAATTAATAGAATACAGTGGCAGAACAGATGGAGCTTTGGATGTTGTAACTTTTTGTTTGCTCTCACTCTTGGGTCACTCACTCTGGGGGAGTCATGTTGTGAGGACACTCGGGCAGCCCTGTGGAAACACCCACTTAGCAATGCATTGAAGCCTTCAGCCAATAGTCATCTTTGAAGTGGATCCTCCAGCCCCAGACAGACCTGAAGATGACTGTAGCCTGACCTGTACCTGGACTACAGCTGCACGGGAGACCCTGGCCTAGAACCACCCAGCTAAGCTACTCCCAGATTCCTGACTCTCAGGAACTTGGGAAATAACACATTATTGTTTTAAATTGCTAGGATTTCGGGTAAATTGTTATGTAGCAGTAGATAACTAACAAAGGATGATGCAGTTTGAGGCATAGCTAGATCTTGGGTCACAAATGCTAAAGTCAATGAACCATGTTATTCTGCTTTTCAACTCGGCTTTCCAATTTTTTTTCCTTTGTCCTCAAATTAGCTCTGTATGTTATATAGGCACTGGTTTCAGGTAATCATAAGCTCATTTGCTTATGGCTCATGATTTAGGAGAGAGATTCTGTTTTTCTCCGGGTCCATAGATGATCTCTTTTTCTTTTACAATTAATTAATTAATTTATTTATGGCTACACTGGGTCTTCCTTGCTGTGCGCGGGCTTTCTCTAGTTGTGGTGAGCGGGGGCTGCTCTTCCTTGTGGTGTGCTGGCTTCTCATTGCGATGGCTTCTTCTGGTGTGGAGCATGGGCTCTAGGTGCGTGGGCTTAAGTAGTTGTGGCACGTGTGCTCAGTAGTTGTGGCTTGTGGACTCTAGAGCACAGGCTCAGTAGTTGTGGCTCGCAGGCTCTAGAATGCAGGCTCAGTAGTTGTGGTGCATGGGCTTAGTTGCTCTGCAACATGTGGGATCTTCCCAGACCGGGGCTTGAACCCGTGTCCCTCGCATTGGCAGGTGGATTCTTAACCACTGTGCCACAAGGGAAGTCCCATATATGATCTTAAGGTAGAGTTCTTATCTGACTCTATGGATTCATGTGTCCACCATGCACCCCCCTGTCCAGGGAGATACCATAGAATCATTGCTTGAATCAGCTCTTGTGCTTACCCTTGTGGCCACACATGGAGTCTCATTGTTAACATCCTTCTTCCAACCATATGAGATGTGACAGAGCTAATTAATTCCCTCATTGCAGGGTGTTACTGCCAGAAGAAAGGAGATAGGAGTGCTGGTGAAGAGAAGACAAGAGATGCTTGGCACAGTGGAGTCAAGTAGGATTACAGAGAATATTGTGCCTTTTTTCATTTACAACTACTCATCCAGAGTAATCTCAATAATATTAAATAACTGACACATAAGCTCAGAAATTCTCAAAAAATTCTCAATGTCAACTATTGCTATTTTCTAGCAATCTTGCCTATTCCAGACATGCTTAAGAACCAAGAAGTAAAATAAGCATAAAAGTAAAGAGTTATGTAGCACAATGTTCACTGCAGCACTGGTTACAATAGCCAGGTCATGGAAGCAACCTGAATGCCCATCGACAGATGAATGGATAAAGAAGATGTGGTACATATACACAATGGAATATTATTCAGCCATAAAAAGGAACGAAATTGAGCTATTTGTAGTGAGGTGGATGGACCTAGAGTCTGTCACACAGTGAAGTAAGTCAGAAAGAGAGAGACAAATACCGTATGCTAACACATATGTATGGAATCTAAAAAAATAAATAAATAAAAAAGGTTCTAGTGAACCTAGGGGCAAGACAGGAATAAAGATTCAGATGTAGAGAATGGACTTGAAGACACAGGGAGGGGGAAGGGTAAGCTGGGACAAAGTGAGAGAGTGGCATGGACATATATACACTACCAAATGTAAAATAGATAGCTAGTGGGAAGCAGCCGCACAGCACAGGGAGATCAGCTTGGTGCTATGTGACCACGTAGAGGGGTGGGATAGGGAGGGTGGGAGGGAGACAAAAGAGGGAGGGGATATGGAGATATGTGTATACGTATAGCTGATTCACTTTGTTATACAGCAGAAACTAACACACCACTGTAAAGCAAATATAATCCAATAAAGATGTTTAAAAAAAGTGTATATATATATATGTATGTACATGTATATATATGTATGTGTATATATATGTGTGTATATATATGTATGTGTATATATATGTATGTGTATATATATGTATATATGTATATGTATGTATATATATATGTATGTGTATGTGTATGTTTATATACACACGAAGGATTCGTTTCAAGGAACTGGATTACAGGATTGTGAGGACTGACTAAGCCCACTGAGCCCAGAGTTCCCAGGGCAGGTCGTCAGGAAGGGGAGATCATGAGCAGGCTCGGGGTCTCCCTCTTTCCCTGCCTGCTGTCCACAGGCAAGAGTCTCCCTCTTCCTTCACTCTCCTCCTTGCTCCTCCCTCCCCCAGGGAAAGCCTAAGTTCTCTTTTAAAGCCTGTCAGTCCACATACCCTGGATAATTTCCCTTCCAACTGATTGAGGCCCACAAGGGATATCTGTGAAATCTCTTCACAACAGCACCTACATTATTCAATCAAATGACTGAATAACTGGGCTCTTTCCCGGTGGCGCAGTGGTTGGGAGTCCGCCTGCCGAGGCAGGGGACACGGGTTCGTGCCCTGGTCCGGGAGGATCCCACATGCCGCGGAGGGGCTGGGCCCGTGAGCCATGGCTGCTGAGCCTGCGCGTCTAGAGCCTGTGCTCCGCAACGGGAGAGGCCACAACAGTGAGAGGCCCGCGTACAGCAAAAAACAAACAAACAAACAAACAAAAACTGAATAACTGGGGACTGTTGTTCAGTTTAAACAAGTTAACACATCAAAAAACATCACAGTGCTTTATATGAATATTATTTTATTCCTTGCAATAATAACTTTATGTCCATTTTGTAAATGAATAAATAGAGACCCAGCAATGTCCAGTAACTTGCCTAAGGGCTCATAGTAAGTGACATAGCTAAGTTACCAAGCCAGCTCTTCTCTCTTCTAAACCTGAGCTCTTTCTACAATGCTACTTGGCGTCGGCCACATCTGGTGAGACCTTATTTAGAGACCAGAACCAGAGGTAAAGGCAGCTATCCATGGAGGACCAATGGCTATTGAGGTGGTCTGGTGTGATACCTCTATTCAGATGGAATGGCCCAAACTGGGTAGTAACAGACACAGTCAGATTCTGTGTGTTGGGGAGTTTAAAAGTGAGACTCAGAAAGGGATAGAGACATAAAGGGTAGAAGCCCAGATTCACACACACAGAAAAGTGTCAGCAGGAAACATGGGACAATAGAAATCATGTACAAGCAGAAACAGAGAAGGTGGAAAGAGGGAACAGGTTGGTAGTAGCAAGACAAGGAAGCCTCCTCCAGGATGAAGCTCCTCCTTAGGTCCTCACGTAAGGGATGCAGGACACAGGTGGTGTCTATCACTGACGGGCCACAACTGAACATGCCCAGTAGCCTTCCTACTCAGGGTGGATCATCTTAGGCACTACCTGCGAGCTTGTGGGCCATACAGACACTCAGGCCCCACCCACACCTACTGAATCCAGATCTGTAATAAGAGCCTCAGCTGATTTGTGCGCACATTAAAATGCAACAGAACACGTGATTCAGTCATGGTAGGCTGCATCAGAACACGTTCCAAATTCTTTTACCTGGTGATGGCTGCGCTAAGGGGCGCATAGTTTCATCCCCTACATTCTATGAATTCCCACTCTTCCTCCCCCGTAGGGAATATGATAACTGGGCCAGAAGAGCTGGGCTGTGTGCCCTGGACAATAACCTAGTTCCCTATGAGAGCTGGCTTTGGGAATGCTGAGCCTTCTTCAGTATTTTTTGAATTTTTATATCGTCCTCCATTAACTGAGGAACCTGAGTGCACAGCTTTTCCTTGCAACCTGATGGATCGTGACAAATAGTCTGGGTTATTTAATTTGCAAAGCTACAGGGATTGTAACAGTAGTAAATTAAACCTGAGAAGAAGGGCTTTTAGAAATAGGTACACTGAGAGCAACAGGAAGCAGCTGATGACAAGCAACTCCCGAACATAATACCCTGTACCATTCTCTGTGGGTGAAAATAGCCCCGCCGGCCTCCCTCCAAAGGATCTCTGGCCCTCTCTGTATTGCAGAAGGTACAGTACATGGTGATGATAAGGATGGATGAGTCATACGAGGAGGGTTTAGCTGCCCACAGCGTACTGATCAGGAAGCAGGAAAGTTTAAAATGCATGTTTAAAAGATTTTCAATAAATGTAATGACAATAATGCACAATTTGGAGCGTCTCCAAAATCTCAGCTCTCTGGAAAACAGATGACCAGGATGACTCACTCTCCAGGGCTCTGGAGTATAAGGTGTACTGACATACTCATCACTCCTCCCACCCCCAGGGAGCGTGTTTCCCACAGCCCCAGAGGAAGCAGCCACAGGTGCTAATCTGTCCTTCCCTTGTCACCAAGGCTTATTTTTCCCAGCTGGGCCCATCAAATCCGTTCTCTCAAGAACCTGAAACTGGGACACACAGCCTTCAGTTGGTGTTTGTCAGGTGCATGAGGTGAGAAGCTACATGAAGATGGGTCTGGGTTCACTAAGGTTTGCCAAAGCACAGAAAGTTGGCAGCAGAGTGAACATGAGGTAAAAGGCCCTCAGGCCCATGAGTCTGGAGCTCGAAACTGCTCTCGGTCCCTCTCACTCATTCTAATTCTTCTGAGGTTCTACTATAGTACCTTCTCTGGATCCCAGGAAGTACCCTGTGTCCTTCCAGAAAAGTCCACTGTTTTGGGTTAAGCTAATTTGTGTAGTGTCTGTTCCTTGTTGAAGAGGTGTTTCACACCTAAAATCCATAAAGATCCCGCATATTTTACTAGCAACAGGTTGTGGTGGCTATGGGACAAGATGGCATACAGGGGGCGGCGCAGGAAGGAGGAACATATCATCGTCATGTGTGCCAGACTGGCAGCGGAGGGAATGGGCCGTTATGCTGACCAGATAGCAGGCCAGAGTGGAGTGCCAGCCTGGAGTCCCAGGCAGAGGCCAGAGACTGAAGGCCCACAATGGGTGGGAGGACCTGGAAATGTGCCTGGCCTCAGGGTTCAGGCTGAGGTAGATTTGGAAACAGCACCTGAGGATGGGGCACAGGTGCAGGAGGGCTTACCTCCCAGCAACAAAGGTGATAAAGCTCTGCCCTGATCGTAGCAGCTGTTTTAGTGGAGGTGGGAATAAGGGGTGCTGTAGGCCCAGAGATCACAGCCCTCTCAGGCCCACCAGAAACATGGGAGATCATAACTTCTGCGTTCCCTGACTCTACTGTTCAGTAATTCTCTTTGGAGTGCAGACATTTTATTTCCAGGCTACCACTACAGAAGCTCTTCATTAGGTGCTTAGGGTCCATTCTATAAATTTGACGCTCTCTCTCTCTCTGGGAAAAAGCAGCATATCGTTTCTATCCCTTTTCCAAGGTTAACCTAAACTTGCTTGAGGCTCATTCCTGCCCATTTGACCACTTGATATCTCTCAAATCACGGCTAAAGCTGACCAGCGTTTTTTTTTTTTTTTTTTAAGTGCCTGGAGTGGGCCCAGGCAAGTTCTGAATAGCTGCTGAGAATGCATTTAAATCAAGCCTAAATAACCTCTGTAAACTCTCAAGTACTTTTTTTTCCTACTGTGTGTGATGTCATAATGAAGAGAAAGTGAATATATATGGATGTATGTGTGTGTTGGTACAAAATTCAGAGAACCAAAGAGGGTGCGTTTTTAAAAATTTCTCAGAAATTTCAGAAATTTCGGACATTAGTGGGAATGCTCACTGTTGTGCCGTTTATTAAGATGGGACCAGTTTTAACTTTCTGATGTGCTATTCACATACTTTAGAATTTATCTGTCTGCCAACTTTTAACTTGCCATTTATTACTCTCATTTTCATTTGGCAACAAACTGTTTTGACAGACAATTTCAGATTATATCTTCCTATTCGGAAGCTAATAATTTTCGAAATTCTCTGACAAATAGTTGTCACGTGTTTTATGTATCAACATCAAATATCTACATAAAAGAGAAAATGGGTTCCCATCTACTCTATTCAAACAACTTGTCATTTCTTAAAATTTATTGCAAAACATATATTTATCAAACATATATTAGGTACCTACTATATTGGCACTCTGTGCAGTGACAGGGCTAGACTCTTCTGGAAGTATAACATTGGAATTAAGAGCAAGGCTTTAGAATCTGTCATAGGATGGGTTTCCCCCCCAGAAGCAGCTCCTGGAACATGTGCTTGTATGCAATTGGCTCATGAAGGACTTGCCTCCATGGGAGAATGAAGGAGCTGGGGCAGCAGGCCAGGAGGGGGAGGGAGTGAAGCAAGGGTGTGATCTCAGGCAGAGTCTCATGCAGAGTGGCTTTGCCCCAAAACCCCTCCGCCTCACAAAAATCAGTATAAAGGTGTCTCAAGGGAGCTGGGCAAAGCATCAATATTACTCTCTATAGAGGCAGAGCTTAAATATGAATGAACAGCCACAACGAAGGAGGCAGTAAGGAGGAAGTAAGGGCTGAGCCCTGGGGTCTGGAGAGGAAGAGGGGGAGTAGCCTTACGTGGAGGGCTGTCTCCCTCCACCGCCTCAATATGACAGACCCTTCCCTCAAGCGGTGCTGGACGAACAGGAAGCGCCGATGCTAACTTGGCTAGAGGTGCGAGGAAGAGCAGAACCTGTGCGGGGTGCACAGGAGGGTGATTCCCCAGCTGCCTGGCAACCATGGAGAGGTAGGGAAGGAAGGACTATTCCCGGCTTCAGCTGCTAGACTGGGACAAGCGTCCTTATATAAGCAAGGTCTGTGAGGTCGGTGTAGGGATTTGGGATCATTCTCTGTCATCTTCCCCCTTCCCTTCCTCCTTTAACCACAGATGATATGGGCACTTTCTAGGTTTCTTCACATATGGTTTCATATGAAATCCCAGCCTAGATAAAGGTATTCCTCTTTTTAAAGTAACCACAGGAATAACAGTACACAAACCGAGCATCAGACTCTCGGGCAGGACCAGACACCCATAGCTTAAGAATTAGAGTTCTTTCCTTCTTCAGCTTCATGCAGTCATAAACCGTCAAAACATTAAACGCAGCTTGAATTCATAAAGTCTTCCTCATTCCCTTCCATGGCCCTTGGCCCTCCTGCCTCTGGTTTTATGGTGTAGGGGGCGTGGGACGAGGCGTACTCAGATAGGAGGCACAGGTGGTCTGGGATCGGGGGCTGTTTCAGGATGGTGAGACTTCCGCTGTCCCTGGATCCTGCTTAGCTCATGTGAGAACACAGAGCACTTCTGTGGCCATCATGGGGCAGGAGGGGTGGTGTGCCGGCTTCCTTTAATGGACGGGGGAAGGGTTTCAAAGTGTGTTTGTGGATGCTGTGTGATGGAGATCAGAATGACAGTCCTACTTCTGTGACTGAGCTTCTCTGTGATTGGATGACTTGATGGCAAGTGTGGATGCCTGCATCCTATCAGGCCCTGTGCCCTCCCTCTTCTGTTTTGCTCTAGTTTTCAAGGGGCCATGGGTGTCTTTGACAAGACAGCTCTTCAAAATAAAGGCCAAATGATCACAACTCATGCCTCCCACCACTAAGAAGGAGGCACAACATCCGACAGGTCTCTTTGGGTTCTGGAGGTGACATGTTCCAAGTTCAGGAGCACAGAAGTGGCCTGTGACTGATACAGAGGCTTCCAGATCTGAGCGGGGCCCAGAGAAGAAAAGGGCTCTGCAGCAGGTGCAGTGCGTGATGCCAGCAGCCCTGCCACCTTGACCTTGTGCACCGCAGACTCTCGGGTGTTAGAGAGCTCTGCGGGGAGAAAGATGTGTGGAGTGTGCAGCAACAAAGGCCCAGGGTTCTAGACCTAGCCCCTGCCGTCTGCAGTAAAGAGTATTTACTCTTCATTATACAGTTCTGACATGCTACAAGGCCCCAGTGGAGAAGCAACGACTGCGCATGGGACATCTAGTGACTGTGTCATCCAGCTGCCCATCCTGAGCTGGGCTCTGACGGACCCACCAAGTAATAAATTCAGCACTCCACTGTGAGATAGAAGTGGTGCATCTGGGATGGGCACGAGCAGGGACAGAGGACGCAAGTGAACATGAGCAGGTGACCCAGGCCCTTCTGTGATTCACTGTGTTTGTACCACTGCCCTTAGCTCACATCTAAGACTGCATGGGGGCTTCCCTTCTGACCAGCTGTTGGGGGATAAAAACGGCCAAGCTTGGGCCACAGCTGGGCAGCTTGGTATGTAGGTGCAAGTGAAAACAGACCGCTGCTGTACTTCATCCCATGACAGGGATGGCCCTGGAAGAAAGTGGTGAGCAAAAGTCTTCCTCGTGGGTGCTAGGTGGACTATATGATTAAGCAGTATGATTAGCCATCATTTTCTACAGGATAATAGAAGAAAGTGGTGCATCACGGGTTAGGTTTTGGACAGGTCATTTTGGTGGTAAGTAAGAGGGGAGCTTTGGTTGATGAGAGAGTAGCACGGTGGTATGGGAGAATGTTGTGACTGACAGTGCCAGCTATAGAGAGAAGTGGTCCGAGAGAGTTTTAAGGTAGATGTCTCTCCCGTCAGTATGCTGCAAATAGATTTTTGACATAGGCTCTGGTCATGATTCTAGCTCTTCCAGATCTTTTCAGAGAGGCTTCGAGAAGATCGAGGTAAAATCTTTTCTTGGAGTGGCATATGTCACATGAACTTATCTATCTGGTGAAGTAAGGGCTCCAGGTAACACAAAAACAGTTTGGTGTCTCCTTAGCAATGAGGACAGAATGGGATGGAGGGAACCTGAGGACGTAGAGAGGAAGAGGAGAGGAGAGATTAGGGAACACAGAGACTCAAGTGTGTACCCATGTCCATGTCTGGGATTGATTGGATCTTTTCTGGGGAACTCATGTTAAGTTTTCAAGATTGGTTTTTGTTTTTGTTTTTTTTTAGAGAAGCAATAAGGAGAGACTCATTCATTTGGGATGGAGGTAATTTTGGTGCCAACTGGTTTTTTCACTTTGGGCAAACTCTTTCTGGTCTTGGTTTTGCTGTTTCTAATCTAACCAGTTGAATTCGGTGAACTCTGAAGTTCTTCCTAACTTTTGCCTATGTACTTCTTTGGATAAAGCCTCTGGGGCAACAGAGACACTGAAGCAATTAAGAATGGAAGGGGTGAGGAAAGTAAACGAATGAGGGTAAAGCACACGTCACAAAAGAGGAAGGGCCCATGGGAAGGAGGAAATGAAAACCTTTAGGGATTTATACTTATAGGAAAGCAATGTTTGATGGATTATACGTTCATAGAAATATTTTGAGGGGCGGAAGAATATTTGCAAACATTTGTCAAGTTGTTTACATGGTTGCAAAGCCCAATATGCACTTTGAGGGGAAGAAGAGTTGATGTTCAAAAAGCCAAGAGAGGGTGTATCTTTGGTGAATCGTCTGTGTGGGGAGTGTACCCCTGCTCCCAGCACCAACAGAATATGGGGTGCTTCCCTCTCACTTCAGGCTGGCGAGAGGGGCTGTAAGGCGGCCGATCAGAAAGCTTGATGTGTGGATTTGGGGGTGCATGCTGGTGCTCTGCGGAAGGTAGTTTGGAAATGAAAGACTGGCTGAAGCCACGCATGAAGGCAGGGCAAGAACAAGGGTTGCCTGTTTAACATTTGCCAACAATGTGTGACCTTCCTCTGGCCAAATGGGGGCCATGAAAGGGAATCAGGTTGGAGCCGCCTGCGGTGGGTTCTGCAAGGCACTGAGGGTCCAGAGTCTGAGGCTCTAGGGTTTACCGCTAAGGCAGGAGCTGATGTGAGGGACGTAGCAACCGGTCAGCTAAAGGAGATCATCGTGGACCTCTGAGGAATCCACAAATGTTTCCCCAAGGTAAAAAGTTGGCTTTGGTCCTCCGTCAGACGACCAAGAACATCAACACTGACCAAGTCAACTGGGTCTTCCCGGATCTTCTCTTTCTTCCCTCTCTTCTTACAACCCTGCAAATTTGGGCGTGGGGTGGGGAGAAGCTGACAGGAAAGTTGAGTTTCTTCTCTTTCTGTTCTCCCAGCAGGTTTCCAGACCCAGGCCGGCCCAAGCTAAGAGAGTACAGTTTGCTGCCCTATTTTAGAATACAGTTCCAGGTTTTTATGAGGGGGGCTAAGTAGGAGACAGAGCAGGACTCACTCCCACAGTTTCTTCTGGAAGTCACGAACTGACGATGCGCAGGCAATAAACCTCATTCTACAAGCTTGTCAGTGTACGAAGCTGCATAAAACAGTGGTCTATTAGTACTAAATCTTAAATTAGCTACTGGATTTTTAGAAGTACAGGACAAGAGCCAAACGAAGAAGTTTCTTCTAAATCTATAGCAGCTCCAGGCAGCTGAGAGCTACCAGCCGCTAGTCTTATGAACAGATATTCTGGGATTCCTATTTATAGAGGCCGTCTTGTCACATGGGCAAGCCATGTTTTTCTGGCATTGTTCCTTACCGTGTCATGGACCTTAACTTTTGGAATGTCCAACACCTTTTAGTAAGCTTGAGTAGGTTTTTAACCAGGCCAGCATTGAATCTTGGGATGTAAAGCTTACAAGGGTATTGAGACTCTAATGCCCTCATTTTACAGAGGGGGAACGGAGGATCCTAGCGGTGAAAACATTTGTTAGTTACAGAGTTAGGAACACATCCAGGCTTCTTGACTCCAAGTCTGGTGCCTTTCACATATCATAAATTTAAACTAAGGATTTTGTTTTGTTTGAGTTTTGGATATGAGAGGGGTTGAAAGTAGGTTTGTTTTTTTAACCATACAGTTAAACAAACTAATAATTTTATAGTGTCTAAGGCTCTTGTATCATTTATATAAACCAGAGGAAGAAAAAACAATTTATAATCTCTTAGCACTCACCAGCCATATCAGTAAAAATAAATTTAGAATGTCATGATCTCAGTAACTTTGAGAGAGACTCAATCCTGCCCGTCAGGTACAGTCTGAATACACGTAGGTATATCACTCTGGCCATGGATTCTGCCTCTTAGGAGGTGTGTGGCTCTGTGTACGTCACTAAATTTGCATGAAATTGTTTCTTCTTCTGTTAAAAAGAAGAATGATCCAGATTGGTTCATATGTTAAAGATATTTTAAATTGTAAAACACTTAATAAGAATAAAGTATTACAGTTGTTTTCAGTTATTGCCATGTGGAAATTCTAGAGAGGCATCCTCTTCCATAGACATTTGTTACCAGGACCATTATGTGGGTGGTATTTGCAGGCTGGTCTATGAGGTTGTGCCCCAGGGGTGCAATTATTATAGATCATAGTATGAGTGGTGCCCTCAGTGGCTTTAAGCTACGTGGGTACCCTGTTACCTGCTGTGTTTATTTCCTGCTGGACTCTTGGGATGCACATGATGTAGTCATAGGCATACTCTGCAGAACATCTTCCGGGTGAACATTGCCTTGGTAGAATACCTCTTGGTTTTCTAAACTTCAGAGAACATATTTATGTCTTAAATCAATATTTTCAACCCAAGTTTAAAAGAATTACGTTTATATTCCTAAAGATACAACCAAATACTTTTTACAAAATGGTGTGTGAGAATTTCTTGACATATTTTAAACCCAACTGATGGGAAGTCAGAATCCCATGAGGACAGTTCGAAAATGTACCAAATGTCAACACAAGGGAGCTTGAAGGTCTTAAGAGAGACATTGGGATTTGATGTTCCTAAAGGAGACTGTGATCACAGTGTCATATTTCATATGAGCTACTGACTGCCAGGTGCTATTGTGTGCTCTGCTGGTCCTGAACACGTTTCCACAGTGATTGACATTGCACATCCAGTGGAACAAGTTCTGCACTTTGCAATTCCTCGGCATGAGGTTTTCTAAGAGCTCTTTGACAAGCTTTTAATCTGTCTCTTCAAAACCAGCTTACTTTGCAAGAGCAACAATTGTCACTTTGTCTTCAACCCCCTCTTCAAAGTCTCACGTAGGCCACAAACGACAGGGTTAGTTGTTTACATGCACTGTTCATCTTTTGTGGAGAATACTTTTGATATGACTTTTTATTGAGCTCTAGAACTAGTCCTTACTCATAAATATTTGATTCTTTGGAGAGTAGTGGAGTGCCCAGCAGAACAGCATATACCTTTAGCTTTCCTTGCAGGTAGGGGGCAGCCATGTGACAGAATTCTAGCCAATGAGGTATAAACGGAAGTTGTTGGGGAAGCGCCTCAAAAGAGAAGCATGTGCTTATTTACTCTAGCTTTTCCTTTCGTCTGAAACATGGACATGATGGCTGGAGCTTTGGCAGCCATCTTGAGAACATAAGAATATGAGGGTCAAGGATAGTGAATGGGAAAATTCAGAAGAGTGTGGGTCTCTGATGACATCAAGGAGCACCATACCAGACCTGTATCAGCCCCCTTTGGATATCTTTTATATGAGAGAACAGTAAATCCCAAAATATGCTCAATAATACAGTGTTGGTGGGTTTGGAACACAATTTCTAAGTGATAGAGATATCTTGTCTATTTTTGTCCAACTCCTCCTCAGATTGTTCCCCCATCCCTAAGTTGAACTGATCGTACGTACCCTGGCCAAGCCAGTTCCTTCGTTTCTTTCAGGACATTTCTCAGACTTACATCCTGTGAAAAATCTTTTACTTTTCTTCTTCCTTTCTGATCAGCCTTATAGTTAACAAAGGTATAACTTTTTTGGTGTTTGAGTCAATCTCTTCTATGTATAATATTCTCTTCTATGTAGTCACTTTTGTGTGTTTTCTATCCCTCAGGATGTAAAGTCATTGGGAACAGATATCTATTCTAGTTTATCTTGCTATGTCCCGTTACTCTCCAGCATTTGGAGAGTCCTACAAACTCTATGAATACTGACTGCATGCATTTTGTCAAAACTAGAGAAACATGGGGTGGAGACTGATAACTGAGCAAGTCCTGATCCTTGCTCATGTGAATCAGACTTGGGTTGTAGAGCAGGTGATGGTCCTGCTGCCTCATTCTACAGTCAGCTGCAACGGTCCCCATTTCCCACAGAAGAAGGGAGGTCTCCTGCTCTCTCAGGAGTGCCCACCCCCATCTGTCTCTGGGCTTCTCCCAGGGCTTTTAGGGCATTTTTCTTCTTCCTCTTCTTTCCTTCCTCTTCTTCTTCTTAACTTTATGCAATTCTTTTAAAACAAAACTAGAAAGCAAATTGAGAAATTAGTTATAAACTGACCTTTTCCAGTGCATATCTGGAATTAGGGTTTTAACATAAACATTTTGGGAGGACAGACATTCAGTCCGTAACAGGAACCAAGGCTTGGGGAGATTATATAGTACAGCCAAGGTCAGAATTATTAGGTAGAAGGGCAAGTACTGGATCCCAGATTTCTGGAGGTGGGTGGGCCTTCGTGTTACTTTGAGTTAATAAGGCAAGAGGATAAGCAAGAACAGGGAGGATCCATGGTACTGTCAGACATTTTGGATGCCCAAAGAACATTGCAGGTCAGGGCACCTTAACCCTGGTAATTGTAAAGATAAACATACCTCTTTCTCTTCTGCTATGTTATGTTTGCAATATTTTTACTTAGGCAGAAAGAAATAGACCTTCTTTTCTTCATCTGATTCAATTCATAATTAACCTCTAATAAATGAAAGCCTGGTCTTTAGAAAAAACCCTCTCTCTCCTAATTTTTGAGATTATATCTTAAGTAGGAATTTTATAGAGCCGTAATGTTTTTGTGAGGCTTGTAGGTTCTTGCCAACGTTTTCAGTATTGTATCAGTCAAGATTTCAATGGGAAACAGATGGCACATTAAGATTAGGTAGTTTGAGAGGAGTTTGATGAGAAGTCTATTTAGAAGGGTGTGGGCATGGCTTAGGAAAAGCAGCAGAGATGGTGTGTACTCCTATGCCATGGTTCTTGTTAATACTGTCAGGCCTGAAGGAACAAGTGAAAGGAGAGGTAAGGGAGAGGGCTGCCTGACAGTGGGGGAGTTCAGCCAACTCATAGCCCATTATGGGGACTCCCTGGGGAAAAATCACCTACCCTCACTCTCTTCCCGCTTCTGATCTCCTGAAACTGTGTCCCACTGGCTGAATCTAACAAGAGCCAACAGCAAGGGGTTATGTTGATATATTCTGAACATGTCAGCCTCCTGGGGCAGGGAGCAGAGTTTAGAAGGATGAAGAATTAACTAGGAGGATAAAGGGAGGATATTATCCCAAATACCATTTTCAGTGAGGTGGAGATTTAGGAAGTGATCCTGACTGCCATTTAAGCTGTTCTGCCTTTTTCTGTTACATGTCATAGATGGTATATAACCTAGCGATTGGCATGGTTCACTTTAGTGTGTGAAATGAGAGAGAAAGGGAGGTAGGTTGACTTTAAATATCTTCCTTACCCAACGAGAATGGAGAACGAGGTACTCCATCCTACCGTACTCAAGAATGGGGTTTAGAGTTGCTATACATTAGCGATACAGTTAAAATAAATAAAACTTTTCATTGATTAGGCAAGTGGTCCTTAAGAGCAAGTTATTGGTGAGAAATTCAAACCAGTTTATGAGTGCATTTTGTAGAAACGGCTTTGATGGCCAATCTGAAGAGACTCGATCTGATAAACTGTGGCCCTCTGTTTCTACACTACCGGGAAGCAGTAGTCCCTGGAGTCAGGGGATGAAGGGTTGGTGTCCAGCTCTGCCACTTACTAGGGCATAGCCAGGGCACATCGGATCATCATAGCTTCTTCCTTTGTGGACTGAGGAAGATAATCATGCCTCTGCCAAAGGATTGTTGTAAAGACATTTAGCAGAGTGTCTGGCACAGAGGAAGTGTTTGGCAGATGTTAGATGTTCTAGCTCCGGTGAATTAGGGAATCTGGCCAACAAACAGCAGACAATCCTTTCCTAAATAAGGAAATGATACCTTCGTTAGAATGCTGGCTTTCTAAAAATGAAAATGAAGTTTCAAAGGGGACACGTGCCTTCTCCAGAAAATGATTAATTATGGGTATTTTTGCAGTCTATGATACAATACAAATAATTAAATCAAAGTTTGCCTGGAAACTGTGGAAACAGACTCAAAAGCACACGGAGGTGTCAGGCTGGAGGTGAAGAACTGAGAAGCAGAAGAGGAGGGGAGGAGAAGCAGCTCTCTGCTACCACGGGGATTTTGCTATGGCTGGGGCAAGCCAGTTCATAGCTTCAGGGTCAAATGCAAAGAGGATGTGCACAGCTGTCACCCCTGTGACTCTATGAGATCCAGGAAATAACGGGGTTTTTTTTGGCAATCTCCATCTACTTTGCCTCCAATAACTTGGGGAAGTAGGGAGGCATGCTCAAATGGTCCCAAACCCTGTGGCATAAGGAAGTGGTTGATCAGCATAGGAAAGGGAATTCCTTTTCTTTTTAATTAAAAAAAGATGATCTTTACTAAAACTTAACTAACTTAAATAAGCCTCACATGTTTAAATAATACACAAATAAAAGATAAAATCTCCTGTCTAGACAGTATTTCTGTTTAAGTAACTCTGGACTATTTTTGAGGACTGTTACCAAGAACACTCTTTCTGAGACTGCTAGAGTGGGCTTTCCCACTTTGATTTCCTCTTTTTATTTGGTCTCAAAGACTCTAGCAGTTTTCTTTTGCCCTATCCTTTGACCTCCTTATCTCATGTTTGAGAGTCATGTCTTTCTGACTCTTCTTGGATTTCCTACCAAGGCAGTTCTCTTCCTACTCACCCCCCTCCCATCTTTTAGTACAACTTTCAAGGCAGTCCGCCATCATGACGACACAGGCAGATATTCTTTCTCCTTGTGATTACTAAACCTCGAGTCTAATTCCCCTATAATATAATCTTCATTTCTCCTGCCTCTTTCCAAATTAAACCAGTTAATTTACTCTCTGTAGAATGAATTTCATTATTTTCTGTATGTCACATCCCTTTTCTTAGAGATTGTTATTCTGTGCAGTGAAGATTTTTAGGAGTTTGTGAATTTATAAAACCAGAGCTTGAAAAAGATTTTCACTTGTTTCAACATCATATGACATCTGAAGAAGGTCAAAATGAAGCTTTCATCTGTACAATAGGGAAAGAAATTTTAAAAGGGCTCCAAGTGAAGTGGCACTGAGAAACTGAAGAGACCTATACACGACCAGTGCCAAGTAGGTCTAAGGGCAAATATCGCCCTTGAATAAAACACCTAATTGAGGAGCGTGTCACTCGCGGTGCCTCCTGGGAACTGGAGGAAGAACGTGTCCTCCTTCTCGTGGACTCAGTGAGATTCTGCCTCCTACAGAGAAGTGGATAACAGGGAGCAGAATCTCTTTATATATCAGTGCTGGGATGTGGAACTGCTATCTGGGGACAGTTGGAAGGGAGCCTTAGTGCTGTCAAGGGTAGCTCAGTACTTGGGCTCTATGAGGCCAGATTTAAAGCTCATTTAACAAATATGTGGGATCAATAGCTTTGAAATGATATTTTTGTTATTCTTCTTTGATCCAAAGGATTGAGGAAAGTGCTGGTTTACAGAAGAGAACTGAATGATTAATTGACCCAAAGGGCTTGTAGCACTTTTGCTGAACAAGCTAGATGATTCAGTCTTATTCAGTGCTGACAAAGCATATGGAGCAAACTGGCAGCAGGATGGTCTCCCTTTATCCACCCACCTTGCATTGGAAGCTGGCTGCCTGCAGTGCCTAGAATGTGTACTCTATAGAGTACAGCTGGCCACTGGAAGATGAATAAAACTTTGCTTTATTGCTGGGTCTGGAACAATAGCCATGGGGGGCCCATCTGTATCAGTTTCCTATTACTGAATGATAAACTACCCCATAACTCAGTGGCTTAAAACAGTAACTATTATTTCTTACAATTCTCTGGGTTGTCTGGGCTCAGCTGATCCTTTTTTCTGTTCTCTATGGTGTCAGCTAGGCTATCTTTTTTTTTTTAACTTTTTTTTTTCTACTTAAAGATGTATGTTTTTTTGTTTGTTTGTTTCTGTTGTTTTTGTTTTTGTTTTTGCAGTACGCGGGCCTCTCACTGTTGTGGCCTCTCCCGTTGCGGAGCACAGGCTCCGGACGTGCAGGCTCAGTGGTCATGGCTCACGGGCCGCTCCGTGGCATGTGGGATCTTCCCGGCCTGAGGCATGAACCCATTTCCCCTGCATCGGCGGGCGTACTCTCAACCACTGCGCCACCGGGGAAGCCCCTTTTTTTTTTCCTTTTTCTTTTTTATTTAATTTATTTTATTTTTGGCTGCGTTGGGTCTTTGTTGCTGCGTGTGGGCTTTCTCTAGTTGTGGCGAGCGGGGGCTAATCTTCCTCGTGGTGCATGGGCTTCTCATTGCGGTGGCCTCTCTCGCTGCGGAGCACAGGCTCTAGGCACACCAGCTTCAGTAGTTGTGGCACGCAGGCTCCGTAGTTGTGGCTGGTGGGCTCTAGAGTGCAGGCTCAGTAGTTGTGGCGCACGGGCCTAGTTGCTCCGCGGCATGTGGGATCCTCCTGGACCAGGGCTCGAACCCGTGTCCCCTGCATTGGCAGGGGGATTCTCAACCACTGTGCCACCAGGGAAGCCCCAGCTAGGCTATCTTATGCGGCAGCATCATTCTGGTGCTTGAAACAAAGTGATTTACTAACGCATTTGGTGGTTAGTACTAGCTATTGGGTGGGGCTTCTCTTTACATGTGACGTGTCCATTAGAGTAACTGAACTTCTTTTTACAATGGCTCAGGTTTCCAAACAAGAGTGAGAAGAGAAGCTGCCTGGTCTCTTGAGGCCTGGGTCCAGAACTTAGCATGAGTCACTTCTGTCACATTTTATTGGCAAAACGAACCACACAGTCAGCCCAGATATAGTCTTGAACTCTTGATGGGCATGTGCCTAAAGATGGGAATATTTATTGGTGGCCATCTTTGCAGAGAACACACCATACCACCAATGGCAGGTAGGTGACATCAGCGTTGGTGACAATCACAGCACCTCAGGTACTGAGCCTAGGGCACAGAGACACAAGCACAGGTCTACTGAAATTGTTCTGGATTCCATAAGCACACCTGGCAGCCTTTTACCTCACTAAGATTGCCAGGTCAAGTTTGCAGGTGATCTGATAATCACAGGTACAGAGATCTTTTTGACTCATTCTACAGAGTAAACTGTCCCAGCGAGAAGGAGCAGAGAAAATGCACAATGATTTAATGATCCCAGAAATTCTTCAGCTCAAAGTAGCAGCTAAAACTTTGGCCATTGGTTTCAGGATTAAGAGACTTAGTCATAGTGGAGAACAGAGGGCTTTGGAGAGTCAGACCTGAGGTTGAATCCTGACTCCATGACTGGTTAGCTTTGTGATTTTGGGCAAATCACCTAATTCTCTGAGTCTCATTGTTCTCATCTACAGTCTGGGGATTACATCCCTTCTCATACAGAGTGGCTGAGAATATAAAGTACCTGGCACACAGCTTCTTATATAAAAAGTGCTTAGTAAATATTAACTATTATTATCTTTGACTCATCTGGCTATGAAACTATGGCCATGACTTTAGGGTTTCCTAAGGAGCCATCAGTGCCTCTACCTTCACCCACCACCAGTTTATGTAAATATTTTGAAAGAGTACAGATCTTTCCAATTCTGTAAATATATAAGTGGGTCCTCCTCTTCCAGATTGGCTGGCTCAGTAAAGAAAGTCTTTGAGGTAACTTTTCCTTCTTCCTATATTCTTTCCCAACTATCACTGAATGTACTCTTTCCCATGTTGAAAGTTCAGGAATTCAGCAACTCTGTCCATTGAAGCATGGTTACACATTGAACATATCAATGTGTAATAAGATTTATTCTGTCCCTATTCTGCTTTTCTTGGGGGATATAAAAATTACTGATTAGGATATAAAAAGCAGATTCATAAACTATCCTGTTAGGAAAAGAAGCTGTGGGATTTTAACATTAAACCTCCACTGTTTGCTCAGACACTACTGACTTCAGTTGCTTTTCCCTGTTAAAGGACCATCTGTCAGATCATACAGCAGCATGTCCAAATTTGGGGATGTGAAATTATGGACACTGTAAATATTGGTATTAGAAAGTGAACTTCCTGACCACGATCTCTTATTGTACTCTCCTAGGAAATATTTTTTCTTCTGCCCCAAAGACAGCTGAGGGCTCTACGGTCTGTCTGACAGTTCTTTTCTTGACTGCCAATCACTGCTATCTTATCTCGTTACTTTTTCTTGCTGAATCAGACTTTTGTCTCTCAGCTCCAGCAACATGAGCCATCATCTTATTTTGATACTGAACAGATCTTCCTTTTTAAAGGAGGGAAGAGGTTAAGATGCTAAATGAACAGGAGGACCAAACCCACGCTCTTCTTAGGATTAGACCTCAAATTTCTTCTTCTCACGTTATGTTATTTAATCCCAATAGCTAGTAAGTAGCTGGGGAGAAGCCATTTGGACATTGTGCATTATCCCTCTTTTAGGAAGAATGGATTTTGCTCCTCTGTCCCTTCAATACAACTCAGAAAATCTCCCTGCATCCTGAAAAGAAATGCATTGCATTTCTAAATGGTTAGGAGTCCTTGCAGCATTCTAAACATGCATCCTATAAAGGTCTCTGCTAGGAGCTCTGTAAAGGTAGAGATAAAACATGTGTTTCCATTTGCTTCATACTCTAACAACAGAAATGGTTTACTTTTCTGTTTGATCTTTAACTGACTGTGGAGGACCTTTTGTTTTTAGTCCCCCTGCCCCGAATCACTTCTCTCCTCCTTCAGTTCCTCAAGGACAAAAATAATGAGTAAACAAACACATACACAAGTACAGTTTGTTTAACCCTAAAGTAAATCCCATTTTAGCTTTGTTGTCAGGCAAAGGCCCATTTTAATAAGGTGAGTAAGCATTACTTGACTGTTTTTAACAAGCGTTTTATTGTTTTCTTGTATTCATCTTTTTTGGGGGTGTTTCTAGCATTGCTCGTTGTTAAAGATCAGGTTCGCCAGGAAGTAGACACTGAGAAGGAGGTGGTGTGCAAGAGATGTGTGGGGGAAGGGAAGGAAGCAGGGTTGTGTAGAAGAGAAGTTGACTGTGGTGCAGTCTCAGTAAAGGCCTCAGCTAACTCTGGGGGAGCTCTAAGGCCGGGATGACCCTTCAGCATTTTCTGCAGCTGAGATGAGGGGCCCAGGATGTTGTACACCCATGTCAATCAGCCACTGGGTGAAGGCTGGCCTCAGGAATGGGATGTGACTTATTTGAGGCAACTTTCTTCAACCTAGGGCTATTCCAAGAGAGGGAGAGGTGACAGTTGAAGTTGAGGGCTGTGAGCTGCGGGACTCCCAGCAGCTGGAGGAATGAGTTCTTCTGTCCCACAGGGGATTCTGGGAAGTACATCACAATCTCCATGACATCTTAGATCTGGGCAACTGGATCCTTGCCTCGGGTTCTGTATTTTGGAAAGCTCCATTCTGACCTTTCTCCTTTCTCCAGCCTTGCCTATCCTCAAGGGGCAAGGGCCTTAGGGCCCAAAGACTGCATCCCTCCTCACTGCACTTTGGGTACTCAAGACCCAGAAAGCCCCAAGCTTTCAAGCCTAGGCCACAGAGGTGGCCAAGGGACAGGCATTTGGGAGGGTAGGTGCACACAGTGGGCTGTCCCCAAGCAGCCACACGAGGCCCTTCATATGTAGAACCGTGGGGAGTGGTAAGAACACAGCATTTGGGGAGGGGTCCATTTGTACTTGTGCTCTAGGCCCTGTAAATGTTGGGCGTCTGCCCTAATTGATAGCTAGCTCTAACTCTTCCTTACAGCTGGAGAAATGGAGACAAGCAGGAAACTCTTCTCTGGTTACAGAGAGGCATGAGCTCAGAGATGTGACTGGACCTCTGGTTATTGCCACTAGACTAGCTGCTCTCCTCACCAGAAATTGTTTATTTTCAGTCAGGTGTAGATGGCTAAACTTTCCTCAGAAGACTTGTCCCTCACTTTCTTTGTCTCATAGAACTATTTGTGAGGATTAGAGTAAAAGTCTATAACTCTGCAATTCCCTGCAGAAAGGTGCTGTAAAGACACCAGATATTATAGTATAATCCTTAGACTACACTAATGCTAATGGCCAGGGAGCAGAGACCCTGAATCGTGAGTTCTGCTTGGCTTGCTCAAATGCCAGGTTTAGCGTCAAAGCAGTCCATGGTAGCTAAAAGATGATGAGCTTTTGTAAATGGGTGACTAGCTCCTAAAGAAAGCCACATATTTTACCTGATAACACCCAAGTAAAATAGTTATTTCAGCTTTTAGAAATGTTGCCATCAATAACTTGAGGAGTTTTCCGTCTCGGAATTTGGTGCTATAATTTCTTTTCATCTATCACTGCTAAATCTCCTATTTACTGAAAACACCTTCCAAAGTTCTCTAGAGGTTAACCCTTAACCCAGTATCCAGGCAGTCTATAACTGGCATCTTTTTTGCTCCAGAATCACATTTCACAACAGATTTCACACCAGACAGATGACTCCTGTAAAAAATCTTCAGAAGGCAGGAGGGCCTTTTGCATCCTATACAGCTACACCCAGATAGCAAGGGAGCTGCTCCACTCCAGCCAGCACCCCTGGAACTCATCTCCACTCCTACCCAGTGGTGATATATGCTGTTCAATTAACAGTCTCCTTTAAATTTACTGTCTTCTTGGTTTCTCAGTTTGCTGGCTTCTTGAAGATTTTCTATTTAGTGAATGAGCAAATGATCTAGAATTATGAAGAAATATGTCCCGTGAAATATTGTCCTTGCTTCATCTAGATAGAAATAGCCAGGCATTCTGTTCTCTTTCCCACTCCCTCAACAAAGGTAGAAGAGCACTAAGAAAACTCAAAGTTCCAGAGACTGTATATATCCTGTGTGTATATAGGTATTTAGGCAAACAGTTGCCCCAGGAATTGTTATCGGTAAACTGAATTTACTTAAATGAATAGACTTTAGATGCTATCATATCACAGAGAAGCAGAATCAGAGGAGGGCCTCTGATCCTGTGTTGTCACTAATTCTGTCATCTTGACACTCAGCTCCCTGCCTATAAAAATAAGAGCTTGGGGAGTTAGGTAGATCAGTGGTTCCTAACCTGAGTGTAGCACTATTTTAATATTTCAAAAAGCCTAAGTAAAATAATAGCTTGTAAAAAAAAAAAATCTATGTCAGTGGTACATAGGCTAAATAAAATAGAAAATTCATTTTGCTTTTGATTGGAATACTATCAGCCCAGTATGGCAATTGTGGTTTTCTTTTGTGTTTTTTAGAAGTTTTATAGTTTTACATTTAAGTCCTCAGTGCATTTTTTTTTTTTTTTTTTTTTTTTTTTGCGGTACGCGGGTCTCTCACTGTTGTGGCCTCTCCCGTTGTGGAGCACAGGCTCCGGACGCGCAGGCTCAGAGACCATGGCTCACGGGCCCAGGCGCTCCGCGGCCTGTGGGATCTTCCCGGACCGGGGCACGAACCCGTGTCCCCTGCATCGGCAGGTGGACTCTCAACCACTGCGCCACCAGGGAAGCCCCTCAGTGCATTTTGAGTTAATTTTTGGTACAAGATGTGAGGTTTAAGTCAAGGTTTATGCTTTTGCCTGTAGATATCCAATGACTGCAGCACTAATCATTAAAAACATTAATGATTTGTTTGCATCTTTGTCACAAATCAATTGCTCATATTCATGTAGATATAATTCTGGTTTTCCTATTATGTTCCATTGGGCTGTGTGTCTTTTCCTTCACCAGTACCACACTGTCTTAGTTACTGTTGCTATACAGTTGACCCTTGAACAATGTGGGTGTTAGAGGTGCCAACCTTCACACAGCCTAAAATCCACGTACAACTTTACAGCTGACCCTTAATATCCACGGTTCTGCACCTACGTGGATTCAACCAACCGTGGATCATGTGGTACTGTAGTATGTACTGTTTGTTGAAAAAAAAATCCACGTATAAGTGGACTTTGTAAGTGCAGTTCAAACCCATGTTGTTCAAGGGTCAACTGTATAGTAAACCTTAACATTGGGAAGAGTGATTTCTTCCACTCTGTTCTTCTTTGTTTAAAGTTGTTTTGGCTATTTCAAGTCCTTTCTATTCATTTTAGAATAAACTTGTATATTATACAAAACACCTTACTAAGATTTAATAAAAATTGTGTTAAGCCTATAGAACAATTTAGGGAGAATTGTCATCTTTACTGTGTTGAACCTTGTAATCCATGAACGTGGTATGTTTCTCCAAGTATTTAGATCGTCTTTGATCACCATTTTGTAATTCTCATCATGAAGATTCTATACATGTTTTATTAAGTTTATACCTAAGACTTCAATTTTCTTTGGAGCAATTATAAATGGTTTGTATTTTTGATTTGAGATTCCGCTTTTTTGTTGCCAGAGTAGAGTAGTGCAGTTAATTTTGATGTTTGATCTGCTTTCTGTGAGCTTGTTGAACTCACAGTTCCAGGACGTTTTTTGGTAGATCCCTAGGAATTTTCTGCATAGCCAATCATGTCATCTGTGAATAGAGACAGTAACTCAGGCTGATGAGTTTTATTTCTTTTTTTCCAATATGTATGTTTTTTTCTTTTTCTTCCCTTATTTGTAGTGACTAAAAATTCCAGTAATATCTTGAATAAGAGTGGTGAAAGCATATACCTTGTCTTGTTCCTCTTCTTAGAGGGAAAGAATTCAGCCTTTGATGTATGAATGATGTTAGCTATAGGTTTTTGCGTAGTTGCTGTTTATGAGGTTAAGGAAGTCTCCCCTCTATTCGTAGTGTGCTAAGCATTTTTATAATGAATGGATTTTGAATTTTGTCAAATGCTTCTTCTGAGTCAATTGATATGATCATATGACTTTTCTTCTTTGTCCTGTTAATGTGGTTGATTACAATGGTTGATTTTTGGATATCAAACTTCCCTTGAATACTCCAATAGAATAAATCCCACTTGGCTGTGGTATACAATTCTTTTTACTTACTGTTGGATTTGATTTCCTAAAATTTTATTGAGGATTTCTGCTCTGCTTTAAAATAACTTTTGTTTAATTTCTTAACCTATTTTCCTGTGCAGCTTAAAGATTGGCAAATGCCTGAAGGTGGAAATCTCCCATGTGTTGAGCTCATGTTAGATTAGTTATCTATAGTTATCTGTAAACACAAACACTTTAGCTGGAAAAATCACACAAGAATGTAATCTTAACTGTTTCTTTGGAGAATATAAACAGAAAATTATATAATTGGAAAGATAAGGCAACACCTATAGAAACATCCCAGCTATAACTTTTCCTATTTATTTATAGGCAGAGTTTGAAGATTCAAATTTGAATCCATGTTGCATTTGAGACCATGACATGTCCACAAATGGTAGCCCATAAAAGCGACTTGCACATGAATTCATGTATAAGGAGTTCGGATTCCATGCAGAGCACTATTCTAAGATTACCAAGTGTCAAGCTTCTTTCATGATTTCCTTTATTATGTAGCAGATGGAACTTCCCATAGCTATTGGAATGAAGATATGTACCACATGTTTTTCTTCGACCAAATAAACCCATGTAAACACATGGCATGATTGGGACCTCAGAGGATAATCAGATTAATTATTTCTTCAGTGCATCTTGGGGGGAAAGTGCTATAGGAGACCCTTGATCTAAGCCATCTCACATGAGTAGGCTATTGATGCAATCTTTGCAGTCACTTTTAAGAGAAGGAGTAGAGGCCCAGAAAAAAAGGTCACATTTTATAATCTCCAATTTATCGTGCTGACTTTGCCTTCGTTGCTTATAATTCTAGGTCATAGGATTTAATGAGCCTCTGTGTATGAATAGGAATTCATTTATGCAAACAAAATATCTCTTTAGGGGCTGGATGATTTACTAGGCAATTATCCTATTTAGCCCAAGAAAATATAGGTTTTTGGGTGAATTGCTGGTCATTAAAAGAATTGTCTTACTGATTTAGAATTTATGGGAACATTTTGTCTGTAGGAGATCTGATAAAAAAGAAACCATATTTTTGCTTTTTATGCAGCTGGACCTGTAACCACTCAAAGATGTAGACTTTTCAATGATATATGTTTCATTGACTTGAGTAATATTCTATTTGTCCTCTGAAAAGCACTGCATCATCCCTAAGCAGAACAGGAAGAATAGCTTTGGCTGCACTTCATTTTCCAGGATAATTTTCTTCAAAGAAGACTGATTTCAGATGACTTTGAAAGCTCTTTTCAAAGTGCTTCCTGGATATTCTCTTTAATGATGGTGGAAATGCTGTTTAGATTATGTCTGACACTTTTGTACACTATTCACAATGCTTCTGCCATTAAAAAAATGTGTTCCAGGCTTATGTTCTTGAGATTCAATAAGTTTATTACATTTTTTAATAGCACAAACAGATTTTCTTTGCTATTTAATAACAATCAGAAGAAGACAATTAGTCCAGAGACAAAACAACAACCATGGATAAATTCAAGTTTTTCCATGATGAATCAATGCCTGAATTCCCATTTATGTTTTTCTGCCTACCGTCTTCTCCTGTGGACTGCACAATGATGAAGTAAAAGCTTTCCAGTTTACCCGTGGTGAAAACCATTATCACTCTGGAGAGCCTTCTTATGATAGGAACACTTGAGCTCTCTGTAGATTTAGCTCTCTTCATAAATTCTTAACGGAGTTATTCCTGGTATCTCGCAGTGAGATTATCATTCTTACCAATGAAACTTTCTTCTTGTTTCCAGGTTGAGTGGTCTTTTAGAGACTTGCATTTATAAAGAGACCTCCATGAAGAGAATCTTATCGATGTGTTCACCTTGCTTTCTTAAGAAGCCAAAGGTATTTCTATTGTTTTTTAAAAGTCTTGAGGTGTTTGATTATAAACAGCTGTTCGATTGCAAGCATGATTCTCTGTGCAGTATTGGTTGATTCTTTTATTTCGATGACAAGGGCTGTCACCCACAGATATTAACTTATAGCACAGATATTATTTTAAGTGCTAGCGAGCATATAAGTACATTGCTCTTCTCATGCATTATACTCGGGACAATGCAGGTATTTTGGGTAAGCGTGCTCACATTCATCCATGCATTAGAAATTAGGTGATACTGATTACTCACCAGTCTCCCTTCCGGGCTCCATTCAAATGATAAATAGCAATAAGAATATAATCAAAGATTAAAATCATAGAATTAGATTTATTTATGGAGTAGACAGCTTCCCCAGAACTCTCCAAGTGAGGAGCTTCCTGGTAAAGCTGAACTGTAGCATGAAGTTACTCCTTGTTCTAAATCTAAGGGAGAGCTGGATTTTCTTATCTAACACTTATCTAGCTAACTGAAAGGACAATATGGCCTGTCCCACAAAAATCTAATTGTTTATAGAACTAGCAATAACTACCTTTCCTTTTATAATGCTGTGATCTCATCCATCGAGTGACACAGGCCAGCAAAGGTCAGACTTTCCTTGGTCTCACCAGTTAGATTAATTCAGAGGAGTTAGTGAGCAGGGGATAGGGGGATTGGAAACATTAATCCCACTTCACCGCTCCTCAACTGTAAGTGAAGAGGAAGCCACTTCCCCTTAGCGGAATCAGGAGGAGTGCAGTGGCCGTGAACATGTGCCCCTCAGGTCTCCTACCGCAGGGCGTCTAGTTGAACAGCCCTTCCTTATGCTCTGCTTTGAAATTCCTTATTATATTTGTGCCTGGGTCTCACTTTCGGAAGGCTGTTCCTGCCAGTGCTGACTGGGACAGGGATGCCCAGGCAGACCCACTTTGGGGAGTTAAAAGTCTTCTTGGACAGGTGGTTTTGGCTCAGAAGGACTCCATGCTAGCTTTACTGAACTTTATTAGAAATGCACTGCAGTGTAAGACCTGTCTTCCTCCCCCCCCTTTTTTTCTTCCTCCTTCCTTTCTTCCTTCCCTTTCTCCTACACAGGGGTCAGCATTGCAGTTTGATGCTCTCCCAGCCTCCTCCAGCTTCCCTCCTCCATTGCCCCTCACTGGCATTTTCCTAGTACATCCTTTTCATCTGTAATCCTATCTTGTTGTCTGCTTCTCAGAGGACTGGGAAAAATTCAAGGAGCAAAGTCATAGGCTATCCATCAACACCAAACATAGACACATATAAAATAATTGCAAGAAGTGCAATACTGTGTGAATTTGCACGCATCAAAAGCTATTCCTCAGGACTAAGAGAAAAACTGGATCTTCTGCTGTGTTAACCCATCATATCATATTTGCCAGGTAGGCAAAGCAAGAGAAATAAACCTAGGGGAAGGGGGAGGAAGGGGATGCAGGTTTGGTTAGAAAGAAAGAAAACTGGCATCAAACGGTTTCCCTGCCGTGGAAAGGGGCACAGACTCAAGAATGGTCAGTGCCTGCAATTTTCTTTCAGTTTCAAATGTCTGTAGGAGTGCACTTCTTCCTCATCACCCTGAAGAGCTGACGGCAGCCTGGAGCTCATAACTCGCAGGGCACCATCCTAGGATTCAGAGAGCAGAACCCCACTGAAAAGCCATTTAGTAATGCGAGGTCGCAGGTAATTTACAGCCCAGACAGTCAGCTTGTTTTGAAGCCCTGACCTTTGGTAGACCTCCCCCTCTGCATGCTTTTTCTGTAAATAAAGATCACACAACACCTTTTCTCATCATATACAAATAGCCAGTGCTATTAAGCTACATGACAGAGTCTCTTCTTTTATCATTTTGGTGGATGACCCTATAAAAAGACATTAAACCTAATAAAAAATAATGCATCTAAGCACTGTATCCTGAACATCTGAATGAATATATTTCCTCTGTGGCTTCTCCATCTTAAGTTATGATAGCAGGAGCTTGACTGGTTATTAACCTTATAGTCTTTCACTGAGGGTCTTTGGTAGAGTTATCTGTACTCAGAAAAGGAATGGCCAAAGGAGAGCAGAATAATTTGCTGGCTTGGTAGCTCAGAGCATGTGTTTCATATTTAACACAGATAAATCTGTAGGCTGGGATACCAGAAGATACCTACTTCTAAACAAAACTAGGGTTAATGAAATAGCACAGTGGATAAACAGGTCATATTCCAAAAATGTTTGCTGTGAGTCATCCTTAGTGAAATGTGGGCCACTGTCTCTTGCTGCCTTAAAATTCAGTGTTTCAGAGAGTAAACCGTGTCTGTGGGATGTGTGCTAAGTGTGTGTATTCCGCTCAAACTTTGATTTTCTTGATTCTCCTACACTTAATAGGTTAGGTGGATATAAAGACTGAACAGCATTATACAGTGTACTTGTAGAAAGTGATGGTAAGAATAACTCACAGAAGAAAGTATCTTTGAGATACTAAACAGTCTTCTAAACAGTCTTCCAAAACAGTCTTTCTAAACAGTCTTCCAAAATTACTGGTTTGGGAGATCAGAGGTGCAGAAGAGATTGTAGGGTGGCTGGAACCCCAGCCATGGGCAAAGTGTCTACTTTGATATGTTGTTTTCTCTCCTTGTCTCTTCTTCCTTCTATCATTTTTACTCTAAATTTGATCTCAAGGAGCATGAAGCCTAGATTTTGTGCTGTTCAAAAATTATTTTGATTCTAAGAAAATATATCTAGCTCAAATAGGAAATGATGCCTCATTTTCACCACACAGACTTAATCCAGCCTCTTACACCTTTTACAGAGGAACCACAAGATGAAGCCTTTAAATAGTACAAAAAACACCCTTCCCACAAATCTCTGCCCACTCCCATGGGGGAATTCTGCTTGCTCTTCCTGACATTTCTGATCTCATGTTTTTATCCCCCTGAAGAGACTTGGAAGGTGGGTCTCAGCCTTCCTGCTTTTCTACCCTCAAAGACACTGCGTCATGGGGATGGGGTGTAGTGATCTGAAAAACAAGCAAGGCTTTCAGAACTGATTAAACATGCATGTAAAAAAATCTCTATATTAAGTCATTGAACAGGAAAATTAAATAGGACAAGTGAGCAGGTGGTAAATGAATGAAGACTGATGTGAAAAGTGATGTTTACATAAATAGCAGCCTAACTAATCCTTTGAAATATGAACGTAAAGACTTCAAGATGTCTAAAGCCTTGGATATCCCAAGTTCCAGGCATTTCAAGGGCTTCAGCATCTTTTAAACTTTCCCTCCCAGCACCCTTTAAAGCAGGGAAGAAAAGAACAATTTTCCTTCACAAGGTGAGATTTAAAGCTACCCTTAGATCTCTCTCAGAATTGGAATGCATGTTCTCCTTGACCCAGCACAGGAACTGTAACTCTCCAAAAATAACAAGTTGTTTTCTTGCAACTCGTAGAACAAAACTCAGTCACACCAGAAAGTCTCTGAAAAGAATGACTTCAGAGGGTGATTTTGAAAGTGAACAGGAACTTACCTGAGGGTAGAACAAGGGATGGATCTAGCTTAACTACATAAAACAAATGTGTGTGTGTGTCCCTCTCTTCTCACATCCCTTTCTAAGCCACCTTTTTTTTTTCAATTTTCAACATTTTAATCAGATATGTTACATGTTAATTGCAAACCTTCTACTTGTGATGTGAATGAAGTTTTTGTGCTTTGATATAATAAATGCTTGATAAAGAGATTTACTTGGAACCTAAAATTATTGAAAGAATGGCATCAGCATCAGAAGCTAGATATCTTGGCACTGTCATTATTTTAAATTCCATGTTTCGATGAAACGATTCAGAAACCAACCTGTTTTTGTTGTTGTTGTTGTTTATTACTTTTTTTGGGAGGGGGCAGGCAGGGGGAGGGATGGGATTTGTGGTAAAGAAAGGTAAATATCTGGACTGTCAAGTCCAGAATGTATGCTAGGCCCTGGGGAGTTAAGCAGAGAGTAAACTAGTTCTTCACCAACTGTTTCCCTTTTCTTCTTGGCACGTAGACTACATTTCCCGAATACATATCCCTGCAATTAGTGACAACCAAGTGACTAGTTCTGGCTGATGGGATGTGGGTGGAAATCACGTAGGCCACCTCCAGGCCTGGCCTATATATTCCCTAAAGATCTTCCTTATGTGATCCCTTCCCTCATCTGCTAGCAGAATACAAAAGATCCAGCGAAAGACTCTGGGCGCTAAGGAATAGCAGAGCCACTAGACCAAAGGAACCTGAGTTTCTAGATCACAATGTGCAGCAGAGCCCCTGCTGACCTAGAAGGACTCTGATGTGAGAAAGAAGTAAACCTGTGTCGTGCTAGGCTATGATTCTGAAGTTTCTTTGTTACGGCAATGAATCTTCCTGACCAATACAGAGAACAGTCCAGGGGTATGTGGAGTGGGTGTATCAGAGGGTATGGTAGGCAGGATTCCAGGGTGGCCCCCATGACCTCTGCCTCCTGGTGTTACTCCTGTGACTATGCTACGTTCCATGGAAAAAGGGATTTTCCCGACGCAGTTAAAGTGACCCATCAGTTGGCAAAGAGTTTAATTATTTGGGTGGGCCTGACCTAATCAAAAGAACCCTTTAAAAGCAGAGAATTTTCTCTAGCTGGTAGCAGAAAAGGGAGTGCAAGAGATGTGAAGTGTGAAAGGGGTTTGACACTGAAATTATGTGGCAAAGATCTGAGAGGGGCTTGTAGGAGCTGAGAGTGGTACCCGGCCAGCAGCTGGCAAGATAATGGAACCTGTCCTAGAGCCACAAGAAAATTAATTCTGCCAGGAGTCTGAGGGAGCTTGGAAGTAGGTTTTTCCTTAATTGAGCCTCTAAATGATGTTGACTAAAAAAATATTCACAGCCTAAAACTTGAGTGTTATGTTTTATTCGGCGGGAATTTTTAGGACTTCAAGCCTGGAAGGCAGCATCTCAACCCTGAGAGGTCTGCTCCTAGGAGGCGAGGGGGGAGCCAGGTTATATAGAAGTTTTGTAACAAAGGGCAGGTAGTCTGCATGTCAAACGCTGACTGTTAATTAAAGGAAAACCAGATATCTCAAGTTAAGGAATTTAGTGCTTTTCTATGTATGGGAAGATGCAAGAGTCTGGGCTCACTGAAATCATTCCTTTGATATTGCACCTCAGCTCTCTGGGGCCAGTATCCTGTGTTTTCACATCCTGAGTTTCCTCAGGGCTCACCTTAGGGAGTGGCTGCAGTCTGATGGCTGGTAGACGGCAGGTATTCTTTCCTTCCTGAGTTTCCTCAAGGCTCACCGGCTTCACGTTGGAGGACTGCAATCGCTGATGACTATAATGTGCTTGGTTAACTGATATGGCAGGAAATATTCCATTTCTCAAAGAGGATGCAGCCAGGGGACATCTTGATGTCAGCTTTATGAGATTCTCGGTAGAAGACTCAGCTAAAACATGCCTGGATCCTGACCCATGGTAGTGATAAGATGATAAATATTTATTGTTTTAAACCATTAAGTTTGTCGTAATTTGTTCTCTAAAAATAGAAAATTAATGTGGAGGTTGATGAGTGCTATGTCTAAAATACGTGGTAAAATGAGGATTGATCCAGGCTGGTATCAACATTTAAGGGGTTAGATCTGTTGGACAGGCCCTGGCAGCAGAGCACAGTGCAGTGGTGTCATTCACAGCCAGATGGATTCTTGTGCTGTGGGTCTAGGGTTGAATTGGAACTCTGGCCAGACCCCACGTCTTGCCAACCAAATGGCCTGGAGTCACAGGTTGAGTGTGAATCTCAGTGACAAAAACTGAGCTACAGTTCCTGATTTAATGAGCAGTTTCAAGGTACTTATTTACTTATGATTCTTCAGAATTATCTCAGAGGGGTCAGAGAGAGGCTGAGTTGCCTTGCCTCCCCATCTGTATTGTAGCCTAGCATTTACATGTAGGCCTGCATTTAGGTGTTTATTTTTGGAGTTGCACATAAAAATTAATTTGGAAAAAATACTTTATTGCAGACACTGTTAGAAACTCCTAAGTTTAGGGAAAAGCTGTATATCTTTAGGGAAATGTGAGAGCCTGTTATACATAGAGCAGCAAGAGTAATTCTACAGCCCCAAACAAAGTGGCGATGGGGCCCTGAATTGATCACCAGGCCTGGTTCTCATTGACTCAGGATCTGGCTTGGACTCCGTCTGAAGTAAAATGTTCTTTGTGCAAGATTGGGGCAATCAAGGACCGACTAAGGTCTTGTTTGGCTTTACTATTATTAGTTTTTTATTGAAGCATAATTAACATATAACTGTTAGTTTCAGGCATACAACATAATAACTCAATATTTGTATATATTGAGAAATGATCACAATAAGTCTATTTAACATCCGTCACCATACATAGTTACAAAAATAGTTCAGCTTTAAAAGATCCCCTATGTGATACCAGAGAGGAAATGTAATAGATAGAGATGTAGATATATAATAAATACCATGTATATAAATTCCCTGACCTGCTCACCTAGTCTAGCTCATCTTGTGTTGCTTCTAGTCTTCTTCCTAACAAATATTTATTAAATACCTATGTGTGCCAGGCCTTGCACTTAGAACTGGGGATTCAAAAGTGCCCAAGGAGGTCACAGAGAGAAACAATGATTGTGTCAGGTTCTCACTGGGTTAGCGTTCTGATTGTGGTAATTCCATGGCAAAGGAGCCATACTATCTCCAGTTTGACATGGTGCTGGCGTTCAGGAACAGTACTCTGGAGTGACAAGAAGTAAGGCAGCAGTGACCTGGGAAGCCCAGGTCTCTCTCTCTTTTAACTCACTTAATGAGATCTGTAGCATAAACACCTGTACATGTAAAATTTTCTCCTCCTCCCTCATGAGAGGCCCTAAATGTACCTACTTGGTTGCCATTAGGATTGTTAATGTAATTCAGCTTTAATTGTTGTTACAGTTGCACCTGCTTCAGTGAGTTAACCTCATGGGCAACTTCCTGGAAAGCAGACTTGCTAAATCACTGCTGGGTAAGGGTGATCATGAGCTTTGTAGAGCAGAGGGACAAAGCTCCACTCTGCAGACTCATCCTCACGTGGCATCTTCACCTCCCAGGGCACTGTCATGCTCCTGCCCGTGTCATTTCCTTGTGCTAGTTTACAGAAGGGAAAAGCAAGGGGAGAAATCCATGTGCTGGCTCAGCTGCCATCAGAACTTGGGGTGACTGTTTTGACTCACAGCCTGGAAGGGAATGGGGGTCCTCTCATTGTTTTCTGCAGTCTCAAGGGACAGTGGGGTTCTGTTTTATTGCTTCAAGTGATAAAATGGGTAGAATTCTTTACTACCAAGTGACGAGCAGCAGTAAAATTAAGTAATCCTGAAAGGAAAATATGTCAAAATGAAAGGCATCTTCAAATATGATTTCTCTCTTGAGAGGTCAAAGACCTAGGTCTTAGTGGAGGAAGCTATTTTCAGCATGCATGTGTCCAGGTGCCCACTGATTTGGAATTCTTACATCAGGCCTTGTTTCTGGACTCGTCTACTTCCCCCTGGTTACAGTGTTCTAGTTATTTATTGCCACATAAGAAACTACCTCAAAGCTTAGTGCCCTAGCACAATGATTTGATATTATCTCTTATGGTTCTGATTTGACTCGTTCTTGCTTAGAGGTCTCTTCTGTGGTCACATCCAGTTGTCAGCTAAGCCTGAAGCCATCTGAAGGCTTGACAAGGCTGGATGCTTACGTGGTTTCTCCACTCCCGTGTCTGGGGCCTGAACTAGGATGACTACTGGACAGTTGGGTTAGCTGGAACTGTGGCCCTGAGTGCCTACATATGCTGTCCCCAGCATGGTGGTCCTGGGGGCTCAGACTTCTTAGATGGCAGCTCAGGGCTCCAGGCAGAAGCTCAAACTTTCTTTTGACCAAACTTCAGAAATCAGCATAACTTCTTCCACATTTACCCACATTCTATTAAGCAAGGCACAGGCCAGCCCAGATTGCAGAAGAGGAGACTACACAAACGTATGGATATGGGCAATGTGGTTCACTGGGAGGAATCATCTGTAGTATTTTGTATGACATCAAAGAAGAGTTGAGGGATTATAAAATCCCCAAATCTTATTGTCAGCCGATTATGGGGGTCCGTTAGCATAAAGGACCCAGCCTTAATGGATCTGACTAAACTTTATCTGCTAAGGTCATGAACTTTACTGTCTCTGGTTGAGCCTCCACTTTCTGGAAAAGCAGACAGTTTGCTCTGAATTGGAAAATTTTATCCATAGTTTCCTGGACAGCTTTCTCAGCAACAGCAAAATCCACACTTGATCATTTTGTTGTTTAAAATAAAGATGCAGTGAGAGAATTATGATTTCTCATGGCTATGCAACTTAATACAGATTTTGCTTTGTCAGTTTGTCGATGAAAAAATATTAGGGAAGGCATCATGTGTGGTAAGTAGCCCCTCTGTGAGGTGCTTGGGAGGGAGAGAGGACACTTAAGCAATGGTTTCTGTTGCTTGAGGAACAGGCCAGTTCTGAAACCAAAACTTACAAGTAAAATTTGCACCTTAGAAGAAAGGTTGCAGCCTAAAATTTAGTTGAGAAAACAAGACAGTGCATCTAGGGAAGAATAAAGAATGTAAGAAATTGCTAAATAGTACAGTATAGCTTCTATGGATTTTATGGCTTTCTAGTTATTCCTCATCCTTACTTAGATCAATGGAACTTTAGGTTTGAGATTGGAGATAAGCTTATTGGATATTTTCTTTCCAGTAGTTGCTTTTACTGGCACTCAGGATGAATTGAGGATAAAGCATTTATCCTCTATATCTGCATTTATAATTCAGTTGAGTTTTGATGTACAGCCAGTTTATACTAAAAAATTGATACCTGGAAGGAAAAATAATTTAATAATTTAATTTAATGTCACAATGATTTATTCCAGGTTGATGGTTATTGATAGACTACAAGACATTCTCTGCCCAGAATTGTTAATCAATAATTGGACCAAAAGAGAATTAAGCTCCTCCAGTGATGAGTTCTGTAGTAGTCCCATGGATCACAAAAGTAAGACAGAATTAGTTTTTTCCCTCAAGGGAGTCACAGTTTACTGGAGAAAGCAACACACAACAGATAATACTACGATTGCAGAGTACACCCTCTAAAGAGATATAAACAAAATGGTGGAGGAAAGAATACTGTGGCAACTACGAGGGTCACTGATGACCTGAGGGTGGCAGTGTTTGTGCAGATTCTTCAAGGCTCAGTGAAAGCAGTTTACTCCAGCCAGAGAAGAGCCTGTTCAGAGAGGCAGGCAATGGTGAAAGGACCCAGGATGTACAGAGACTAGTTAGACTCATGGGGGGCTACAGTGCAGGGTGTGTTTGTGGGTTGGGGTAGGTTTGGGGTGCAGGTGAGAGAATTAGCAGTAAAGGAAGCTGGAGAATAGTCAGGGGCCAGATGGCACATTTGGTGTGTTTGTCTCAGTCAGGAGTAGGGTTTGGATAGTTGTGGGTTGGCTAGAACACAGATAAAGAGAGAGAAAGTTTGACAAAACCCAGCTGCCAAACAATATGGTTATGCCAGGATTTGGTAACTGATCTCAGCTTGTTTCACATCTGGAAGATCAGTCTAGGAGGACAAAGGACAAGCAGTATGCAAACACCACTAGTCAAAGGTTGAAAATGAGTCCAAGATCAGGATAAAACACAAAAGCTTGAGCAGTAGGCACAGGAATCTATCAGCTGCCTTTAGTCATGTAAGACTGGCCCTCAAGGGCAGGAATGCCAGTCCATGAAAGAGGGTGGGGCTTACAGGCACTTGATCCTCTGGAAACAGTCCAAGAGTCTAGGGACTTGACATTCAAGACCCCATCAAGTTGATTATGTGGTGATCCAGTGAGTCCCTGGCTTAAAGCTTATTCATAATTTCTGCACTGAGACACTGTCTCTGGGGTATGTTTAAAGGCTAAACCTAAGGAAAGAATTAAGAATCCCAGTGGTTAGAAGTGTCAAGACCATAGTAAAGCTCAGTTTTTCATACACAGGTGTATTAGGGTTCTCCATAGAAACAGAACTGATAAGGGGTGTGTGTGTGTATGTGTGTGTGTGTGAAAGAGAGAAGGGGGAAAGGGAGAGAGTGCACATATGTGTGGTTTTTATAAAACTATCCTGGAGATTCTTCTCTTTACTTAGTAATTGTATTTTTTAGACTAAAATGATTGAAGGGTGGCCAATCAATTTATTTTAGCTGTATTTAATGATTTATGCCAGTTGCTTCCTCTGGTTGGCTAGTTGCTTGATATACCAGTGAGTGTATCAAGAGCTATAGATGTCAGTCAAACTGGTATGGAGGTGTAGGCTAGAACCTTTCTACTCTAAGTATGGATCAGTTGTAGAACCAATAACTTCACTTCACCTGGAAATTTGTACAAAAACAAAATTGTATGGCCCTCCTGACCCGCAAATCAACACTTACACTTTAATAAGAACCCCACGTAATTCATTTGCACATTAAAATTTGAAAAACATTTGTTTAGAATACGTACTAGTGGCATTACTCATATGACCAGCTCTGTGAAGCATCTTCTTTACTCACAGAAAGTGAAAAAAAAAAAATGCAGTGTTACAACTCCATTTTAAAAATCAGTGTAGGGTCAGTGCTGCAGCCTGTGGAGTGAAAACCACATTCACAGAAAGAGAGACAAAATGAAAAGCCAGAGGACTATGTACCAGATGAAGGAACAAGATAAAACCCCAGAAAAACAACTAACTGAAGTGGAGATAGGCAACCTTCCAGAAAAAGAACTCAGAATAATGAGAGTGAAGATGGTCCAGGGCCTCAGAAAAAGAATGAAGGCAAAGTTCGAGAAGATGCAAGAAATGTTTAACAAAGACCTAGAATAATTAAAGAATAAAAACTTATCTCCAGAATTTACAAGCAGCTTATGCAGCTCAATATCAAAAAAATAAACAGCCCAATCCAAAAATAGGGAGAAGACTTAAATAGACATTTCTCCAAAGAAGATACACAGATGGCCAACAAACACATGAAAGGACGCTCAACATAACTAATCATTAGAGAAATGCAAATCAAAAATACAATGAGGTATCACCTCACACCAGTCAGAATGGCCATCATCAAAAAATCTACAAACAATAAATGCTGGAGAGGGTGTGGAGAAAAGGGAACCCTCTTGCACTGTTGGTGGGAATGTAAATTGATACAGTCACTATGGAAAACAGTATGGAGGTTCCTTAAAAAACTACAAATAGAACTACCATATGACCCAGCAATCCCAATACTGGGCATATACCCTGAGAAAACCCTGGGCATATAATTCAAAAAGAGTCATGTAGCACAGTATTCATTGCAGCACCATGTACAGTAGCCAGGAAATGGAAGCAACCTAAGTGTCCATCGACACATGAATGAATAAAGAAAATGTGGCACATATATACAATGGAATATTACTCAGCCATAAAAAGAAAAAAAGGACAAACACCTAGAAGAATTAAAGAACGAACAAACAGAGATGAACAATACAATAACTGAATTGAAAAATACACTAGAAGGAATCAATAGCAGAATAACTGAGGCAGAAGAATGGATAAATGATCTGGAAGACTGAATGGTGGAATTCACTGCCATGGAAAAGAATAAAGAAAAGAGAATGAAAAGAATTGAAGACAGGCTAAGAGACCTCTGGGACAACATTAAACGCAACAACATTTGCATTATAGGGGTCTGAGAAGGAGAAGAGAGAGGGAAAGGACCCGAGAAAATATTTGAAGAGATTATAGTCAAAAACTTGCCTTACATGGGAAAGGAAAGAGCCACCCAAGTCCAGGAAGTGCAGTGAGTCCCAGGCAGGATAAACCCAAAGAGAAACACACTGAGACACATAGTAATCAAATTGACAAAAATTAAAGACAAAGAAAAATTATTGAAAGCAACAAGGGAAAAACAACAAATAACATACAAGGGAGCTTCCATAAGGTTAACAGCTGATTTCTCAGCAGAAACTCTAAAAGCCAGAAGGGAATGGCACGATATATTTAAAGTGATGAAAGGGAAGAACCTAAACCAAGGTTACTCTGCCAGGCAAGGATCTCATTCATATTTGCTGGAGAAATCAAAAGCTTTACAGACAAGCAAAAGCTAAGAGAATTCAGCACCACCAAACCAGCTCTCCAACAAATGCTAAAGGAACTTCTCTAAGTGGGAAAAACAAGAGAAGAAAAGGACCTACAAAAACAAACCAATAACAATTAAGAGAATGGTAATAGGATCATACATATTGATAATTGCCTTAAACGTGAATGGATTAAATGTTCCAGCCAAAAGACACAGGATCGCTGAATGGATACAAACACAAGACCCATATATATGCTGTCTACAACAGATCCACTTCAGACCTGGGGACACATACAGACTGAAAGTGAGGGGATGGAAAAAGATATTCCATGCAATTGGAAATCAGAAAAAGCTGGAGTAGCAATACTCATATCAGATAAAATAGACTTTAAAATAAAGAATGTTATAAGAGACAAGGAAGGACTCTACATAATGATCAAGGGATCAATCCAAGAAGAAGATATAGCAATTATAAATATATATGCACCCAATATAGGAGCACCTCAATACATAAGGCAACTGCTAACAGCTATAAAAGAGGAAACTGACAGTAACACAGTAATAGTGGGGGAAATTAATACCTCATTTACACCAATGGACAGATCATCCAGACAGAAAATTAATAAGGAAACACAAGCTTTAAGCGACACAATACACCAGATAGATTTAATTGATGTTTATAGGACATTCCATCCAAAAACAGCAGATTACACTTTCTTCTCAAGTGCACACAGAACATTCTCCAGGATAGATCACATCTTGGGTCACAAATCAAGCCTCAGTAAACATAAGAAAATTGAAATCATATCATGCATCTTTTCAGACCACAACGCTGTGAGAGTAGAAATCAGTTACAGGGGGAAAAAAATGTAAAAACACAAACACATGGAGGCTAAACAATACATTACTAAATAACCAAGAGATCATTGAAGAAATCATAAGGAAAATAAAAAAAATACCTAGAGACAGATTACAACAAAACCACGACCATCTAAAACCTATGGGATGCAGCAAAAGCAGTTCTAAGAGGGAAGTTTATACCAAGCTTACCTCAAAAAACAAGAAAAATCTCAAACAATCTAACCTTACACCTAAAGGAACTAGAGAAAAAACAAAACACAAAGTTAGTAGAAGGAAAGAAATCTTAAAGATCATAGCAGAAATAAATGAAATAGAAACAAAGAAAACAATAGCAAAGATCAATAAAACTAAAAGCTGGGTCTTTGAGAGTATAAACAAATTGATAAACCTTTAGCCAGACGCATCAGGAAAAAGAGGAAGAGGACTCAAATCAATAAAATTAGAAATGAAAAAGGAGAAGTTACAACGGACACCACAGAAATACAAAGCATCTTAAGAGACTACTACAAGTAACTCTATGCCAATAAAATGGACAACCTGGAAAAAAATGGACAAATTCTTAGAAAGGTATGAACTTCCAAGACTGAACCAGGAAGAAATAGAAAATATGAGCAGACCAATCACAAGTAGTGAAATTGAAAATCTTCCAAAAAACAAAAGTCCAGGACTAGATGGCTTCACACGTGAATTTTATCAAACATTTAGAGAAGAGCTAACACCCATCCTTCTCAAACTCTTCCAAAAAATTGCAGAGGGAGGAACACTCCCAAACTCGTTCTACGAGGCCACCATCACCCTGATACCAAAACCAGACAAAGATACTACAAAAAAGAAAACTACAGGCCAATATCACTAATGAACATAGATGGAAAAATCCTCAACAAAATACTAACAAAGAGAATCCAAAAACAGTCATACACCATGATCAAGTAGGATTTATCCCAGAGATGCAAGGATTCTTCCATATATGCAAATCAATCAACGTGATACATCATATTAACAAACTGAATGAGAAAAACCATATAATCATCTCAATAGATGCAGAAAAAGCTTTTGACAAAATTCAACACCATTTATGATAAAAACTCTCCACAAAGTGGGCATAGAGGGAACCTATATAATAAACATAATAAAGGCCATATATGACAAACCCACAGCAAACATCATTCTCAATGGTGAAAACCTGAAAGCATTTCCTCTAAGATCAGGAACAAGACAACGATGTCCACTCTCACCACTATTAGTCAACATAGTTTTGGAAGTCCTAGCCACGGCCAGCAGAGGACAAAAAGAAATAAAAGGAATACAAATTGGAAAAGAAGAAGTAAAACTGTCACTGTTTGCAGATGACATGACACTATACATAGAGAATCGTAAAGATGCCACCAGGAAACTACTAGAGCTAATAAATGAATTTGGTAAAGTAGCAGGATACAAAATTAATGCACAGAAATCTCTTGCATTCCTATACACTAACAATGAAAGATCAGAAAGAGAAATTAAGGAAACAATCCCATTCACCATTGCAACAAAAAGAGTAAGATACCTAGGAATAAACCTACCTAAGGAGGTAAAAGACCTGTACTCAGAAAACTGTAAGACACTGATGAAAAAATCAAAGATGACACCAACAGATGGAGAGATATACCATGTTCTTGGATTGGAAAAATCAACATTGTGAAAATGACTGTACTACCCAAAGCAATCTACAGATTCAATGCAATCCCTATCAAATTACCAGTGGCATTTTTTACAGTACTAGAACAAAAAATCTTAAAATTTGTATGGAGACACAAAAGACCCCGAATAGCCAAAGCAGTCTTGAGGGAAAAAAAATAGCTGGAGGAAATCAGACTCCCTGACTTCAGACTATAATACAAAGCTACAGTAATCAAGACAATATGGTACTGGCACAAAAACAGAAATATAGATCAATGCAACAGGATAGAAAACCCTGAGATAAAATGACACACCTTGGTCAACTAATCTATGAGAAAGGAGGCAAGAATATAAAATGGAGAAAAGACAGTCTCTTCAACAAGTGGTGCTGGGAACACTGGACAGCTACATGTGAAAGAATGAAATTAGAACACCCCCTAACACCATACACAAAAAGAAACTCAAAATGGATTAGAAACCTAAATGTAAGACTAGACACTCTAAAACTCTTAGAGGAAAACATAGGCAGAACACTCTGACATACATCACAGCAAGATCTTTTTTGATCCACCTCCTAGAGTAATGGAAGTAAAAACAAAAATAAATAAGTGGGACATAATGAAACTTAAAAGCTTTTGCAAAGCAAAGGAAACTATGAATAAGATGAAAGAACAACCCTCAGGATGGGAGAAAATATTTGCAAACGAATCAATGGACAAAGGATTAATCTCCAAAATATATAAACAGCTCATGCACCTCAATATTAAAAAAAAACAAGCAACCCAATCAAAAAATAGGCAGAAGACGCAAATAGACATTTCTCCAAAGAAGACATACAGATGGCCGAGAAGCACATGAAAACATCAACGTCAACATCACTAATTATTAGAGAAATGCAAATCAAAACTACAGTGAGGTATCACCTCACACCAGTTAGAATGGGCATCATCAGAAAATCTACAAACAACAAATGCTGGAGAGGGTGTGGAGAAAAGGGAACCCTCTTGCACTGTTGGTGGGAATGTAAACTGATACAGCCACTATGAAGAACAATATGGAGGTTCCTTAGAAAATTAAAAATAGAATTATAATATGACCCAGCAATCCCAGTACTGGGTATATACCCAGAGAAAATCATAATTCAAAGAGACACATGTACCACAATGTTCAGTGCAGCTCTATGTACAATAGCCAGGTCATGGAAGCAACCTAAATGCCCATCGACAGAGGAATGGATAAAGAAGATGTGGTACATATATACAATGGAATATTACTCAGCCATCAAAAGGAATGGAATTGGTATTTGTAGAGATGTGGGTGGATCTAGAGACTTTCATACAGAGTGAAGTAAGTCAGAAAGAGAAAAACAAATATCATATATTAACACATATATGTGGAACCTAGAAAAATGGTACAGATGAACTGGTTTGCTGAGCAGAAATATAGACACTGATGTAGAGAACAAACATATGGACACCAAGGGGAGAAAGTGATGGGTGGTTGGTGTGACGAATTGTTTGATTGGGTTTGACATGTATACACTGATGTGGGTAAAATTGATGACTAATAAGAACCTGCTGTATAAAAAAATAATAGAAAATTCAAAAACAAAGGAATGGGAGGAGCTTCAGGATTGCGGAAGAGTAAGACGTGGAGATCACTTTCCTCCCCACAGATACATCAGAAATACATCTACATGTGGAACAACTCCTACAGAACACCTACTGAACGCTGGTAGAAGACCTCAGACCTCCCAAAAGGCAAGAAACTCCCCACATACCTGGGTAGGGCAAAAGGAAAAAGAAAAAACAGAGACAGGAGAATAGGGACGGAACCTGTACTAGTGGGAGGGAGCCGTGAAGGAGGAAAGGTTTCCACACACTAGGAAGCCTCTTCGTGGGCAGAGTGTGCAGATGGTGGAGGGGGGAAGCTTCGGAGCCATGGAGGGGAGCGCAGCAATGGGTGCGGAGGGCAAAGCAGAGAGATTCCCACACAGAGGGTCGGTGCCAACCAGCACTCACCAGCCTGAGAGGCTTGTCTGCTCACCCGCTGGGACAGGTGTGGGCCTGGAGCTGAGGCTTGGGCTTCAGAGGTCACATCCCAGGAAGAGGACTGGAGTTGGCTGCATGAACACAGGCTGAAGGGGGCTAGTGCACCCCAGCTAGCTGGGAGGGAGTCCAGGAAAAAGTCTGGACCTGCTGAACAGGCAAGAGACTTTTTTTGCCTGTTTGATTCCTGGTGCGTGAGGAGAGGGGATTAAGAGATCCGCTTAAAGGAGCTCCAGAGATGGGCGCGAGCCATGGCTATCAGCATGGACCCCAGAGACAGGCATGAGATGCTTAGGCTGCTGCTGCAGCCACCAAGAAGCCTGTGTGCAAGCACAAGTCACTATCCACACCTCCCCTCCTGGGAGCCTGTGCAGCCCGCCACTGCTGGGGTCCTGTTATCCAGGGACAACTTTCCCGGGAGAGCACGTGGCGTGCCTCAGGCTGTTGCAACGTCATGCCGGCCTCTGCCGCCACAGGCTCACCCTGCACTCCATACCCCTCCCTCCCCCCAGACTGAGTGAGCCAGAGCCCCCTAATCAGCTGCTCCTTTAACCCCATCCTGTCTGAGTGAAGGACAGATGCTCTCAGGCGACCTACACGAAGAGGCAGGTCCAAATCCAAAGCTGAACCCCGGGAGCTGTGAGAACAAAGAAGAGAAAGGGAAATCTCTCCTAGCAGCCTCAGGAGCAGCAGATTAAATCTCCACAGTCAACTTGCTGCATCCTGCATCTGTGGAATACCTGAATAAACTATGACTCATACCAAATTGAGGAGGTGGACTTTTGGAGCAATGATATATTTTTATATATTTCCCTTTTTCTCTTTTTGTGAGTGTGTATGTGTATCCTTCGGTGTGTGATTTTTGTCTGTATAGCTTTGCTTTTACCATTTGTCCTAGGGTTCTATCTGTTTTTTTTTCTTTCTTTAGTATTGTTTTCAGCGCTTGTTATCATTGGTGGATTTTTTTTTTTTGCTTTGGTGGTTCTTTCTTTCTTTTTTTTAATTGCTTTAAAAAATTTTTTTGTTTTTAATAACTTTTAAATTTAATTTAATTCTTCCTTCCTTCCTTTCTTTCTTTCTTTCTTTCTTTCTTTCTTTCTTTCTTTCTTTCTTTCTTTCTTTCTTTCTTTCTTCCTTCCTTCCTTCCTTCCTTCCTTCCTTCCATCCTTCCTTCCTTCCTTCCTTTCTTCCTTTCTTTCTTTCTTTCTTTTTCTCTCCCTTTTATTCTGAGCCGTGTGGATGACAGGCTCTTGATGCTCCAGCCAGGCATCAGGGCTGTGCCTCTGAGGTGGGAGAGCCAAGTTCAGGACACTGGTCCACCAGAGACCTCCCAGCTTGAAGTAATATCAAATGGTGAAAATCTCCCAGAGATCTCCATCTCAACGCCAAGATCCAGGTCCACTCAATGACCAGCAAGCTACAGTGTTGGACATCCTATGCCAAACAACTACCAAGACAGGAACACAACCCCACCCATTAGCAGAGAGGCTGCCTAAAATCATAATAAGGCCACAGACACCCCAAAGCACACCACCAGACGTGGACCTGCCCACCAGAAAGACAAGATTCAGCCTCATCCACCAGATGAGGCTGGATCTTCCCTCCACCGGGAAGCCTACACAACCCACAGAAACAACCTTAGCCACTGGGGACAGATACCAAAAACAACAACAGAAACTACAAACCTGCAGCCTGCAAAAAGGAGACCCCAAACACAGTAAGTTAAGCAAAATTAGAAGACAAAGAAACACACAGCAGATCAAGGAGCAGGTAAAAACCCACCAGACCTAACAAATGAAGAGGAAATAGGCAGTCTACCTGAAAAAGAACTCAGAATAATGATAGTAAAGATGATCTAAAATCTTGGAAATAGAATAGAGAAAATACAAGAAACGTTTAACAAGGACCTAGAAGAACTAAAAAGCAAACAAACAATCATGAAGAACACAATAAATGAATTTAAAAAGTCTCTACAAGGGATCAATAGCAGAATAACTGAGACAGAAGAATGGATAGGTGACCTGGAAGATAAAATAGTGGAAATAACTACTGCAGAGCAGAATAAAGAAAAAAGAATGAAAAGAATTGAGGACAGGCTCACAGACCTCTGGGACAATATTAAACGCACCAACATTCGAATTATAGGGGTCCCAGAAGAAGAAGAGAAAAAGAAAGGGACTGAGAAAATATTTGAAGAGATTACTGTTGAAAACTTCCCTAATATGGGTAAGGAAATAGTTAATCAAGTCCAGGAAGCACAGAGAGTCCCACACAGGATAAATCCAAGGAGAAACATGCCAAGACACATATTAATCAAACTATCAAAAATTAAATACAAAGAAAAAATATTAAAAGCAGCAAGGGAAAAACAACAAAAAACATACAAGGGAATCCCCATAAGGTTAACAGCTGATGTTTCAGCAGAAACTCTGCAAGCCAGAAGGGAGTGGTAGGACATATTTAAAGTGATGAAAGGGAAAAACCTACAACCAAGATTACTCTACCCAGCAAGGATCTCATTCAGATTTGACAGAGAAATTAAAATCTTTACAGACAAGCAAAAGCTAAGAGAATTCAGCACCCCCAAACCAGCTTTATAACAAATGTTAAAGGAACTTCTCTAGGCAGGAAACACAAGAAAAGAAAAAGACCTACAATAACAAGCCCAAAACAATTAAGAAAATGGTAGTAGGAACATACATATTGATACTTACCTTAAATGTAAATGGATTAAATGCTCCAACCAAAAGACATAGACTGGCTGAATGGATACAAAAACAAGACCCATATATATGCTGTCTACAAGAGACTCACTTCAGACCTAGGGATACATACAGACTGAAAGTGAGGGGATGGAAAAAGATATTCCATGCAAATGGAAATCAAAAGAAAGCTGGAGTAGCAATTCTCATATCAGACAAAATAGACTTTAAAACAAAGACTATTACAAGAGACAAAGAAGGACACTACATAATGATCAAGGGATGAATCCAAGAAGAAGATATAACAATTGTAAATATTTATGCACCCAACATAGGAGCACCTCAATACATAAGGCAAATGTTACCAGCCATAAAAGGGGAAATCGATAGTAACACATTCATAGTAGGGGACTTTAACACCTCACTTTCACCAATGGACAGATCATCCAAAATGAAAATAAATAAGGAAACCCAAGCTTTAAATGATACATTAAACAAGATGGACTTAATTGATATTTATAGGACATTCCATCCAAAAACAACAGAATACTCTTTCTTCTCAAGTGCTCATGGAACATTCTCCAGGGTAGATCATATCTTGGGTCACAAGTCAAGCCTTGGGAAATTTAAGAAAATTGAAATTGTATCAAGTATCTTTTCTGACCACAATGCTATGAGACTAGATATCAAATACAAGATAAAATCTGTAAGAAATACAAACACATGGAGGCTAAACAATACACTACTTAATAACCAAGAGATCACTGAAGAAATCAAAGAGGAAATCAAAAATACCTAGAAACAAATGAAAATGAAAACATGATGACCCAAAACCTATGGGATGCAGCAAAAGCAGTTTGAAGAGGGAAGTTTATAGCAATACAATCCTACCTTAAGAAACAAGAAACATCTCAAATACACAACCTAACCTTATGCCTAAAGCAATTAGAGAAAGAAGAACAAAGAAACTCCAATGTTAGCAGAAGGAAAGAAATCATAAAGATCAGATCAGAAATAAATGAAAAAGAAATAAAGGAAACGATAGCAAAGATCAATAAAACTAAAAGCTGGTTCTTTGAGATGATAAACAAAATTGATAAACCATTACCCAGACTCATCAAGAAAAAAAGGGAGAACACTCAAATCAATAGAATTAGAAATGAAAAAGGGGAAGTAACAACTGATAGTGCAGAAATACAAAGGATCATGAGAGATTACTATGAGCAACTATATGCCGATAAAATGGACAACCTGGAAGAAATGGACAAATTCTTAGAAATGCCACAAACTTCCAAGACTGAACCAGGAAGAAATAGAAAATAGGAACAGACCAATCACAAGCACTGAAATTGAAACTGTGATTAAAAATCTTCCAACAAACAAAAGCCCAGGAGAGATGGCTTCACAGGCAAATTCTATCAAACATTTAGAGAAGAGGTAACACCGATCCTTCTCAAACTCTTCCAAAATATAGCAGAGGGAGGAACACTCCCAAACTCATTCTACGAGGCCACCATCACCCTGATACCAAAACCAGACAAGGATGTCACAAAGAAAGAAAACTACAGGCTAATACCACTGATAAACATGCATGCAAAATTCCTCAACAAAATACTAGCAGACAGGGCTTCCCTGGTGGCGCAGTGGTGGAGATTCTGCCTGCTGATGCAGGGGACACGGGTTCGTGCCCTGGTCTGGGAAGATCCCACATGCCGCGGAGCAGCTGGACCTGTGAGCCATGGCCACTGAGCCTGTGCTTCTGGAGCCTGTGCTCCGCAACGGGAGAGGCCACAGCATACAAAAAGAGTCATGTACTACAATGTTCATTGCAGCTCTGTTTACAGTTGCCAGGACATGGAAGCAATCTAAGTGTCCATTGACAGATGAATGGATAAAGAAGATGTGGCACATATATATAATGGAATATTACTTAGACATAAAAAGAAACGAAATTGGCGGATGGACCTAGAGTCTGTCATACAGAGTGAAATAAGTGAGAAAGAGAAAAAGAAATACCGTATGCTAACACATATATATGGAATCTTAAAAAAAAAAATGGTCATGAAGAACCTAGGGGCAAGAAGAGAATAAAGATGCAGACCTAGTAGAGAATGGACTTGAGGACACGGGGAGGGGGAAGGGTAAGCTGGGACGAAGTGAGAGAGTGGTAGTTTATATATGGACATATATACTATGAAATGTAAAATAGATAGCTAGTGGGAAGCAGTCGCATAGCACAGGGAGATCAGCTCGGTGCTTTGTGAACAGCTAGAAGGGTGAGATAGGGACGGTGGAAAGTAGGGAGACACAAGAGGGAAGAGATTTGGGGATATATGTATATGTATAAATGATTCACTTTGTTATAAAGCAGAAACTAACACACCATTGTAAAGCAATTATACTCCAATAAAAACATTAAAGAAAAAATAATAAAAGTAATAAATTTAAAAAAAAAGGAATGTCTTACACTGAGTTGGCATAATTCAAATATTTGGTCTATATAGTAATAATAACAATAATAAATTGTACATGTTTACATAAAACTAAGAAAAATTTATGTTTCTGCTTAATTTTCTCAGCTGAGTCAACGTTGAGTATAGTATAAATTCAGTCTTAAATAAGAAAATCAGGGAAAGAAGTTTTGCCATATACTTGTGGGAGATTATTGACTTGATAAAACAGTTAGTTGGTTAATTTTTTTCACACTTGAACTGGTTGTGACACCATTTCAGAAATTATTTTCATCCTATGTAATGACCAGCTATTTTCCATGATCTCCTGGGAGCACAAGTAGAATGGGCTTCAGTTGCACAAGGCAACTTTCTAGTCAGCAGAGGCAAAGTTCTGAGATCTAGATTACAGTACTAAGAGTGTTTGCAAAGTCTTTCCCTGGATGCCTTAGAAAACAGACAAATGTCTGTTTGTCTTGGATGGCATAATTGCAGCCCTGTGCTGCACTCAGTGGGGTCTGAGCTCAGTGATCTCACAGGTCTCCAGAGCTACAACATGGTAACTTTATTATTAGAAGGATAGAGAATCAGCATTTCTGTGTCTTAAAAGGAAAAATGAACCAATTAGAAACCAAGTGGCTTGCCTCAGCTAAGAGGTTAGTGTGGGATGAATTCCTGCCTTCCTCATGGTGGAATAGATGGCATATTATGCTTCCTATTTTACACATCTAATAATCAGCATTTGAGTTTGGTATCCGTATTCCTCAACTGTATTTGTTACAGACTGTTCATCTTTTGAGGTAAATGGAGTTGTTGTTTTTTGGTAAGATATCAGAATGACCTTAATCCTTCTAGACGGACATTCCCAAGGTATATTTCAGAGGCAGCAGTGGTTGGAGAGTGTCACTTTTGACGGTCTGCTGACCTCTGCATGAGCCACACTAGAACCCCCTGTAAATGCAGAGGTTGTATTGCTGTGCCTGGAGTTCAGCTGGTGACTCACTGGGGACCAGGCAAGCATGAGTAATTGCAGTTTGCAAATGGCAAGGAATGAATGCGAATCTGTCTTCTCTTTAGCCTTGTTCTAGTGAGTCTTTATGGGAGCAAAATTGCACCCTTTCTCTGGCCATGTTTTTTTATTTTTTAACATCTTTATTGGATGTTATAATGGCTTTACAGTGGTGTGTTAGTTTCTGCTGTATAACAAAGTGAATCAGCTATATATATATATCTATCCCCATATCCCCTCCCTCTTGCGTCTCCCTCCTACCCTCCCTGTTCCACCCCTGTAGGTGGTCACAAAGCACCGAGCTGATCTCCCTGTGCTATGCGGCTGCTTCCCACTAGCTATCTATTTTACGTTTGGTAGTGTATATATGTCCATGCCAGTCTCTCACTTCATCCCAGCTTACCATTCCCCCTCCCTGTGTCCTCAAGTCCATTCTCTATATCTGCATCTTTATTCCTGTCCTGCCCCTAGGTTCTTCAGAACCTTTTTCTTTTATTTTAGATTCTATATATATGTGTTAGCATATGGTATTTGTTTTTCTCTTTCTGACTTATTTCACTCTGTATGACAGACTCTACGTCCATCCACCTCACTACAGATAACTCGTTTCTTTTTACGGCTGAGTAATATTTCTGGCCATGTGTTTGCTTTAAACGAATCTCGACAAATGATATGGCACTGAAGAAAATGTGTTTAAGCTACATATTTACCTTGAAAAATAACACAGAACTAAGTGGGAAGGAAAATATGTACACACACACACACACACACACACACACACACACACACACAGAGAGATCATATTCTGTCATTCTGATGGCCTATAATGACTTGTCCATTTTGCCCTTGAATCTAATTAATTGGTCTTTGTAACCAGAGAAATAGTATTGTTTCTCTGTCTAAAGAGATACTGAGAACATAGCTTAAAAAAAGTCATGGCGGGCTTCCCTGGTGGCGCAGTGGTTGAGGGTCTGCCTGCCGATGCGGGGGACGCGGGTTCGTTCCCCGGTCCGGGAGGGTCCCACGTGCCGCGGAGCGGCTGGGCCTGTGGGCCGTGGCTGCTGGGCCTGCGCGTCCGGGGCCTGTGCTCCGCGGCGGGAGAGGCCACAGCAGTGAGGGGCGCGCGTACCGAAAAAAAAAAAAAAAAGTCATGGCAACACATCAGCTTCTGATATGGAACGATGTTACAGAGGCAAGCCCACCCGACTGCCCTGCTTCCTCAAGTCCAGCCAGCAGGGCAGTGCTCTGTGCCCTCCTTGGCAGAAATTGCAGGAGCAATTTGAATCTAGCCCTCGCTTTAACTGAGCAGTGAAACGGGGGTCTGGTACCCTCTTGAGTGGCAGCCTTCTAATGTTTTATATGCCAGGAAAGTGCCCCAAACAAAGAAACTGTCAGAGTCCCTGGGTCCTGAACTATAGATCTGTCTGTCTCTTCTGTGTCAGAACACCAGTTCTGAGCGGGTGCCAGTCCAGTGGTGATGGGTGGGAAAAGGGTGGTGCGTGGCTATGTGCCACGGTGAGAATGCAGAGGAAGGGAGACTCCACATGCTGGGGCTTCTCATGGCTGACACCTATTCTTATGTAACAAGTGCCCTTTCAGGTAAAAGCAACAGGTGGTATTTTACCCTGTTTAAGTGACAGATGTTGGAGATTTTTACCTGTGCTTCTGCCAGTGAAGTCGTGTAGTCTGGAGAACAGGGATTGGGTTGCATACAAAACCTAGAACTAGAAACCTTTGTAGCTGCATCATGAGTAGTAGAGTAACTTCCCCACAGGATACAGATGCCTGGCTCTGATTTGTTCCTATTATAAGGCTTCAGGCCCACAAAGCTTGTGAGAGGTCCCTGGGGACTGGGCGAAGGGGAAATTTATGAGCCTTCATTGCACTGCCTCTCCTTCCCTGTGCTCCTGGGGACCATGTGTGGAAATAGAGGCCAGGCATCCGACATAGGTAGGATCTGGACTCCTAGCCAGATAGCTCTCCCAACTCTTATCCTTGGCATCTTGGCCAAAGGCATGCCTTAAAGAGCAGTCGTTCTCTCTGGAGTCCTTTGACCAAATAAAATCTAAACCAAGGATTTCGCTTTGCAGACCATTTGCTCTCTGCCTTTTTGAGATGGGATACTAGTACTCACGATCTCTCTGTCTTCCTCTTCCTGGAAAGGTAGAAAATGAAAGCGTAGATACTTCTAACACTGGTGGTCTACTAAAAGTAAAGTTTGCCAGTGAATCCAGTCTAAAATGGCTCAGGGTAACCTACCAAATTCATTTAAAGAAATTCTTCATGTAGTCTAGAAACTTAACTAAATACATTTTCTTCATCATTTTCCTAAAGAATGCTTTAAAATAATTTTAGAGGATGTCTTTTCTCCAGCTGCCAGTCAGGATGTGTATTCACTCTGCTCCACGGTACATTTGTGAACGGCGAGGCCAGCTAAGGAACACAGCCATCACACATGGAGTTGTGGCACAGCCAGGGTTAGCACACCAAGCCCTCCCCCCGCTTCCCTAGCTGCCTCTGCCTGGGAGGTTCACCTTCTGGGTTGAGATTGGCTGCCTTTCTTGTTTATCTTGTTTCTTTGCGTCCTCCTGTCAAATCAAAATTGTTGCATTTTCTTTCTGACTTAAAAAATTATTAATAAACTCGGCTTGCATTCAAGGAAGATAAGCAAGCCAGGATGAGTGTATAGAAGTTCGGGGCCTGTAATTTTGTCGGCTGCGTACATTGGGCTACAGTCTCACCAGGAGGGATGAGTCTTCCATATGCAGGGGTGTATAAATAGCAAGGCTTTGTGATATGGGAGTACAGCAGCCTTAAAATAGCTGAACTGGAAGATGTTACGATAATGCTATTTTTTAGGTTTATACATCTGTGCAGAGTGCACAACATCTTATTATGTGTACATAATGTGTTAACCGAATGCCTAGCAGACGGGTTGGTTTTATTTGGAGGGGAACAAGAGTGGTGAAAAAGCCTTAGTGTGTTGGTATGCAGAAGAGCCTAAATTAGACAAGGAGTCACAATGCTGGCGAGGCCAGATAACATCCTTCAAACAGTTTGGTCTGATAGCTGGCTAGACATGTCGTGAAAAAGGGGAGAAAATGAATCTTAAATGCTTACGTGCCAGATGGCTAAAATCTAAGTAACAGTTTTCTATTGTGCAGGGCTATTCATTTGTCAACCCTAGGAATTTATCTCTTAAAAACTTCCTATCCAGTTAACTTTTACTCGAGTTGATTTTTGAGGGGGGAGGATGGAGTTTAGTCACTTGCCAGTCATGAGATAGACTGAGTGTGTTTGGATGGAATACAGAGGCCAAAGTCAATTTTTTTTTTTTATAATAGATTACTGTTTGAAGTGTAAGAGAGGGAATCTTTATGTTAATGTTATTTTTCCTCCTTAATTAAAAAAATCTTGAATGTAAAACTGTATTTATCGTTCGTGTGCTGTTCATTAGAATATAACACTGAACTCTGTAGGGTGAGGTATTCATTTTTCACTGTACTATTTTTATAACTCATTCAATTTTATTGGTGAGAGAGTCCCACACTATGATTTTGACTAGAAAAGTGAAGCTTTTTGTCTTCTTTTCATATATATATATATATATATATATATATATATATATATATATATATATATACCACTCACCACACCTTTTGCAAGATCCAGGGGCAATATCTCTGATTCTGATTTGAGTTTATAACTTAATCTAAACACAGAAAGGAAACTGAGAATAATAAGGCCAGATACCCCCTCAGTGTGGTAAATAAGGCTTCATTTGCTGAAGTCACTAGGTCGTAGGAAAGTGATTTTGGTCTCTGATGACCCATGAACCTTAAACTGAAAGGTACACATTCTCTACTATGCCATGGCTTCCTTGCATTGTTTTGGGCCATCTCTGTGGGAACAAGTGCTTAGACCTCACTCAGTAAAATTCACACAACCCCCAGGGCCCAAAGAACTCCTCAGTCCAATGGATGGAAAGCTAAGTTTAGATGAATAACACGGGAGACTTACTGAAGCTTAGAGGTGTGATAAGAACAGGGGAAGGAGTGATTAAGAGAGCTGTGAATAATGCTTACATTTTTAACAGGAAGTCCAATTAGATCCTGATATTTTAATGTGGAGTTGTTTTAAAGATCAGACTGTAAATAGGACACACATCATTTTGTAAAAGAGAAACCCTGATCTTTGTTAAGAAAACGAACTCAGTCCTAGAAACTGCGACTTTAAATTTTGGCAGAATGACTTTTGTTTTTCACAAAAAATTCCTCTGGAATTTCACAAGTACACCTTTTGAAAAAAATGTTTTATTTATTCTACTTATCAGCCACAATCAGGTTCAATGCTAAGGCAGACTTCCCTTGTATACTAAATTAAGAAAAAAACATAAGAACCAAACCCAGATTATTCTATTAAGCTTTGAAAAGTTATGTAAAACATCATGGAATCTGTTCATGATTCTATTTATGTTCAAGCATTTCGAGTATGTGTTACTAATTACATGTATTCATTGTTTTTTTATTAAAACATTTGGCTAACATTGAGGCCTATCCCATATAACAGATAAAGTAAGCTGAAATTACAGTTTTGGAATTCATACTTACTGTAATTTCAAATCATCGTTTTAAACTGTTTATATTTCAGTGCCTGAATACTCAAATTTAGCACATTCTTTGTGTGTTTCTGTCTCAGCTTCCTGAGTAAAAGGTACTGAGTAGACCAAAGGGGGCTTTAAAACTAAGGAAAAATATCTCCCATTTACCCTCAAAATCACAGTAATCCAATGTTAAAAACCAGCTGGCTCATGTTAACAGGCCTGTATCCTATTCCCATCGCATTTTTCTTTTTATGTTATATGAAAATTGACATAAAGATAGAGCAGTTACCACAGTGACATCTTACACAGAAGTGGTTTCATAAATTATAAATGCAATTATTTTATGAATTTGGAAGTGACCGGTTTTACAAACAGATGCAGTTGATGGCTGCTTATATGATTTAAGACAACAAAAGCTTCCTCCTGTCTCAACAATACTGCTCTCTAAGTATCTGCTGTATGGGCAATTAATCCAGGCTGGACAATCCCAGAACTCAGCACACCAGCCTAGTGACTGGTCCAGGAGTAGACTTGTGACCAAGCACAGCCAATAAAAATTTTCCCTAATGTGTGGGCACTAGAGGAGAAGACCTTTCTTCCATTTGGATGGTAAGTCCAAAGACAGACTTGTGCTGGCAGTGATTATCTTTCCTAATGTATGGGAAAACTTGGCTGAAAATCAACCCAAGACACAGAGATAAATGGAACCATAAGATTGAGAGAGAGTCTTGATGATATTTTTAGAGCCCCTAAATCTAGATGTAGCCCTTGGATTTCCCAGTGATGTGAATTAATATTTTTCCAAAACCCAGTTTGAGTTAGATTTCTTTTGCATGCAGTTGAAAGGGTGCTTATTAAAAGCTTAAGAAAACTCAGTTTCTGATGCTATATAACTTCCCCTCCCAAAGCTTTTCTTTTCGACTTCTGTCATATCCTTCCCACCCTGGGTACTCATGTGATATTGCAGCTTAAGATTGACAATAAAAAATATGGTAACATTAAAAAATTACACAAATTTTCTACTTTTATCTATAATAAAGCCTGAAATTAGTTGCACAATTTTTAAAAAGGATTTTAGAGAGGAAATAGGTAACTGGAAACAAGTGTAATTCAGGGAAGGCTTCGTATAGAAATTGAACTTGGACCCTTAATGATGGGCAGGGGTTGAAGAATAGATGATGAGGAAAGAGAAGGATGTTGCAGGTAAAGAAAATAAGAGGAATAAATTCACAGAAGTGGGAATGAGTCCAAAGGAATATGCTCTGTGTGGAAAGGTGAGGTCATATTTGGGCTGGCAGAAAGGTGTTACTGTATAGTTAGTTAGAGAAGATGTGTCTTTTGCCATTGGATTACACCAGAGGGCACATATCTAGTTGTCCCACTTTCAGTGATTTTAAGATTTATCAGTAGATTTGTGTGTTGTAAGCCTTATTTATCTATTATAAAGAAATAGTTTACCTAATTATTTTAGTATTCATTGACGTCCATTGCTTAGATTCATTATCTCATTGGGGATTGTAAAATGGTGATTTAAAAAAAGCACAGGGAACTATATTCAATCTCCTGGGATAAACCATAATAGAAAAGAATATTAAAAAAAAGAATGTATATATGTGTATAACTGAGTCACTTTGCTGTACAGAAGAGATTGACACAACATTGTAAAACAACTGTACTTCAATAAAATGACCATTTGGGGCAAAGGAGTGACATGAATAAAGCAGATTGTAGAAAAAATAATCTGGCCACAGGTAATGTGTAGGATTGGAGAATGAAAGAGAGAAACAAGAAGTTTGCAATAACTCAGGAAACAGATATAAAAAGTATAAAAAAACATGGTAGTGGGAGAAGAAATGATGAAGATAAGAATTTTGGCTACAACAGGGAGTGACTTATAAATGCTTGAAAGAGTTCAATCAAATATGTTTCTTCTTTTGTGTTTTATTACCCTCATTGTTCTGGATATCTGCTTTCAACTTAGCCTACCTGCCAATGAACTTTTCTGCATCACACCCATGAGTAGGTGACCTTCACAGATAATCATTTGTAGATTCCAGTCTGGTTCTAGGGTTCTAGCAGAACTAAACAAATACTGGGAATATCTTTTAACCACAAATTCTCATTTGTATTTCCAATGAATATGGTTTAAAGGATACTTTTTTTAAACCAGATAATGTCCTTTCAATCTTATCCTAAATTCATCTATCCAACTTCCTCACGCAGTTTCTATTCAATAGTATTTATGTTCATGAGTTGAATGAGACTTTATTTTGATGACACAAAAATGAAACATCTATTTTCATGATGACAAATAAGCATTGGGATTGGTGTCTAACAAAAGGAAGGGTACCCTGTGCCAACATTTAAGTCGTTGACCAGCAGAGCCCAGTCTATAATGGTGGTGTTTTCTTTTTAGTACAGTAAGTCCCCTACATACGAACCTTCAAGTTGTGAACTTTCAAAGATGCGAACATGCGCTTGCATGTCCAGTCATATAAGTTTGTTCACGTGTTAGGCATATGTTGTCATGTGTGTGCATCCTCTACGAGTGGTTGTGCTTTTATGTACTCTACTGTACAGTACTGTATAGAGTACAGTAGTACAGTGTCTTTATTTCAAGCTCAGGATGTCCAGAAGCAAGCGTAAAAGCAACGGTGATGCTTTTATGATGGAAACAAAAGTGAAAATAATTGAGAGAGTGGAGCAACAAGAGGAAGAAGTAACTGAAGAACCAAAGAGATCCATGACGCAGGAAGTGGCAAGGGGATTTTCTTTATTTGAGGAGGCACTGTTAGTCTTGGGGGCATAAGACCTGAATGTAACATGGTACATGAAAGTTGCAGCAGAAGTTCAGAATGCGATCCAGTGCTACCGTGTCATCTATGATGAGAAGAAAAGAGCTAATACCCAGACATCGTGTTTTCGTGTTCGTGTTTTCGTGGATCGTGTTTTCAAGAGGGTAGATAGAATTGAATCCAGCAAGGAACCAGAACCTATGCCATCAGCGTCAGGCATGAGTGAAATTGCAGCTTGCCCTTTGTCTCCTATTGCTAATGATCCTTCAGCTCTACCATCTCCTGCCTCCTTTCCCTCCTCCAGTCAGTAACTCTTCTCGCCTGTTCACTTGAAGTCAGCCCCTGTATGCCAGCTGTTGTACTGTACTACTGTACTTTTCAAGGTACTGTACTGTAAGATTAAAAATGTTTTCTTTATTTTTTGTATTTGTTTTTTATGTATAATTTGTATGAAAAGTATTATAAACCTATTACAGTACAGTACTATAAGGTCGATTGTGTTAGTTGGGTACCTAGGCTGCCTGTGTTGGACTTATGAACAAATTGGACTTAACGAACGCGCTCTCGGAATGGAACTCATTCATATGTAGGGGACTTCCTGTAATTGATAGATTTTGAAATTTATCTTTGATTTTAAGGACTATCATCAGAATTTAAATGTGAACGTACCCATCATTTCTGTTGATGTTTGCGGGATACATGGTGGCTAATGTTGGAAGAAAAACAGAATACTTACTGAACTCTTTGCAGTTCTGCTCTGTTTTTCTAACTGCATGCACCATTATTTATTTAGTAGAGTGTTAAACATGTATTTATACCCAGGTACACAGCTAAAAGCACAATGCCTCTTAGCTGTGCAGATTGCTATTGCAGGGCATGGGGTGACAGTGCCTTTTTAACTATACTTGGTTTTTTAAATTAATAATGACTTTATACTCAACTTTAAATGAATTATATTTTCCCTATCACCAAAACCTAGGTTAATTGTTTGGAAATCATTCTCATTTCTCTACCTAGCTTTCAACTTTTTAATTATTGGTATTTGAATATAGTTTGGCTTCTATTAATTCAAATTCTGATGGTCAAAAAATTAGATTTAAGAAGTAAGAGTCCTGCATCTTAGGTACATTTTCACTAGTGATTTACTCTGTAACCTTCAGATATCACTTCAGCTCATTCACCATATATGGGAATTTCCCTTCCTCTGTCAAAGTGTGTTAATGAGAATCATTTCCACAGAACTCCTAGGAGCTTTAGAAGATAAGTGGAATTTGGGTTGAAATGAGAAATATATTTTTGCTGTTAAATGTCTCTGTATTGGCTTTGAGTATTTACCAAATATTATTTGCATAGAATTGCAATGAGTGAGGTAACCACATTTGGTCTTTTAAAAAAAAAGTGTTTTTAAAAAACTTTCTTTTAAAAAAAAAAGTGTTTCCTGTAAATGTTTCTAGCATCCTGTAAAATGAGATGTGGTTTTCTTTAAAATGAGGAAAATAATAAACATATAGATTACTCATGAGCTTTCAAAGAATCCATGTGCTCTATTCCTGACATAATGTCTTGTGATTCTTATTTTTCCAGGGGTCAGAATAAAAAGTTTCAATTCATCCTGTCAAAAGATTTCTTGGGAACTGAGATAAGAGCAAATTTGCGTCTCTTATCTGTGGGTCTTGTCCTTTCGCTCCATGCTGCACGTAACTTATCTGATGGCACTCTGTTGTTTATGACTATGGTCTGGCTTATGTTTGTGCAGTGTTTTAGGGATTAGCCTAGTGTTTTAGCAGGTTTGAGTCAAGCTTTGAACATACTTCGTTGAAAAATTGGTGAGAATTGTTCCTCAGTGTGTGGTCTTTTACTTTCTTTAATTAAATGGATTTGTAAACTATTTTGCCCAATATCTGGTTGGGGAAATTTTAGATTATGCTTACTGGTATAGGGAAATATCTCAATATAAATTATGTCTTCTAGGGTTTAAATATCTATCTCTAATGTATTAATTGGTGCACTTAAAAACTTTGTCAAAGTCAAATCAAATCCAAAGGAGAAAAGCAAGAGTTTGCTTTGGTAATGCTGAATCTAGGAGAAGGTGGCTTAGGACAAATGAGCAGCAGGTTTAGTTCAGTAATTAAACATTTTAAAAAATGTAATAACATTTATACTCAAATAAGCCATATCAATCCTTTTTATACTATTATAGTTAATTATGAGACTGCTTGGTCTTCAACTTGATGTGCTGTTTTCTTTAAAAATGCTTTTTCAGGAGGTCCCTTCTTGTTACAGTTTTGACATGTCTGAATGTCTTAGATTTTTCACTACACCTGGAACATTGTATCGAGTTTGGTTGATACCTTGGTTGTCCTACTCACAAGTGTAAGTTTGTTGGTCATGTGCCAACTCCGTGAGTCCTTTCATTTTCATGATTGCTGCTTAGATACTCATAAGCCACTCATAATTGCCAGGCTTCTCTGTAATTAAACCCTTCTGATTGGACACTCTGGCTTAATAATTCATTCTCCCTTATTATCTAGACCTATTCCAGCTCTTCTTAAAACTGGTGTTATATATATATAATAACATTGAAAACAACCCTCGTGTTCTAAAACCGATTCAGTTTTTAACAGCAGTATTCCTGAGACATGGTATTTCACACTTTCTCTTTTATTTTTTTCTTGTGTACAGACTCAGACTCTAATGCTTATTGCTTGTTTTATATGTGTCATGCACTGTACTTGCCACTGAAGATCTAACAAATTCATGGCATCTGATCTGAAAGAGTTCACAGGCAAGTATATGCCACTTTCCTTTGTGTATCTCCAAGATGCATAATAAAACATCTAGGCCATTTTCACATGCACAACAGCTCATCAGAGGACAGTTTTATAGGGGGAGTCCAACATGTTCTACTTTTAGTTTACTAACGCTTTATTCTCCAGAGACTTGACTTGGTGAGATATAGATAGAGTTAATGGGCTTGGTTAATAATTTCTAAAGGTTCTCCTTTGAAGGGGCACGCTTCACCTAGACAGTCAGCTATGTACTTAAAAGCCATAAATGGGTGGAGGATTTAGTCATAATTTGGTGGTATAGTCAAGGGACACTTGGGAGATTACTCAGAAATGTTGGATGGGATCTGTTAGATCAACGTTAGCAAGGAGAGCTGTTGCTGAATAGGCTGTAGAGATCTCATAAAAATTACAGTAGAATGGTTCTTGGTCCTCCTGGAATGTAGAAGTGGTACTGATGCTAAAGCACAGGGCCTCAGGTAGACTAGTGCTATGTGTAAATAACCGTCGGGAGACAGCTACAACTTCGAGAGGAACCATGATAGAAGTCACTTTTCTCCACAACTCCATTTGTGAACTTTTCTGAGGAAAGTGATGCTATGGCTTGTAAAGTGTTGGAAAAAGGACATCTCTACATCACGGCAGGGCTGGACACCAAATGTCAGCAGTGCTACCCTCGACTAGGCAGTATCACACCCAGGGTTAACAACATAAGGAAAAAGCCTCACAAAACTCTCTTATGTGTACTTTCTTCTTATGAAAAGATAACAATTTCTGGTATTCAAGACATACTGGAGAATTCCAATGCAACTGATGTCCTCAGCTCGAAGGATGCTCTCCCTCCCCCAGCTGGACGTAGCCATGTTTGTGTGACTTAACTAGATGAACAGAAGGAATTACCTATGCTGTTTATTACTGCAGTGGTTTGAGAGAGGGCCAGATTGCACCCCACATCTGATGCAGCTGGACAGTTGTGAAGCCTCCAATTGCCTTCACATGATGTAGGAATTGTCCACACTTAGCAATTCAAAAGTAGGATTCTGTCTTCCCCTTCTTTGTTCTCATCACTTACCCCCAGTGTTCTAAGTAACTGCTCTCAGCCTAGCCCACGTCAGGGGTGGGATTTCCCGAGTTCTAGTCTTGGTTCCTTTGTTTTCAGGGAAACCTAAGCTTAAATACCAGGCTGGCTCTGGGAGGGGTATTCCAGGCCTGGCAGGGAGTGGCAGTAGGAGACGAGGACTACCTAGTGCATTTTTCTCATGTAATTTTAGAAATTCCCTTGATTTTCTAGGCCAAAGTGTGGCTGCACCATATCAGCCTTTGCTCTTTCCTGTGCTAATTAGTATTGCATTCTCTCTATCAGAGGAGCCAGAGGAGCTGACTTTGCAGTTCCTTCTGTGGTACATCATCACTCTTGCCAGTTTCCTCCAGATGATTTTTCTTCAGCTCAGTAATTAGTCGTGTTTGTAGAAAATGGTTTGGGGATGTTGAGATCAGAGAGATGGCCTTTGTCCATGTTCTGGAAAGACTGCCTTCCTGCTAGTTCAAAGAAGAGGAGGAAAAAAATGTTGAGAAACTTTGACCTTGGTTTCATAGAGTTCAGATTCATCATGGCTGCGTTACTTATTTTTCTAAATAGAAAAGTAATATGAAGGCATCCCCTTCATAGCTGCTTCTTTTACAAGTTTCTTGCTTTGCTTATAAAATAAGAAATCCTATAAATGTACAAATGATGTTATACTTGGGAAATGAATGGATATTCTAGCTATACTCCACTGAAGCATATTTATCATGCTGCTAACTTCTGGAGTAGGTTAAAAATACTCCAACTGTCCTAGCTAGATTGTGCTATCAATTTTTCACTTATTGAAAATATTGCATTTAAAAGTCATACATTTTCCACACTGTAATTATTTGCTATGTCCCATGCTACCCACGTGAGTAATTTAGTTTGGGCAAGAATTTTCACTTTGCTTCATTTTGCTCTTTCGCAAAGTAGAGATAGTTTTGTGATGGTTAAATGCAGTAATACTAGCCTCGTACCTGGACACAAAATAAAATAATAAAAATTAGGGGCAGAATGAAGAGGTAAGGGATTGCAGAAGCTGAGGAGGTGGAGGGATGGGCGTTGGGAGAGGCTTTACAGAAGAGGTGCTTTTCAGCTGGACCTTGGAAATTAGTTGGGTTATGTCAAGATGCGAGGAGGGCGTCTCATACCAAAGGAACAGGGATGCTGAGAAACGGGACTGAGAAAGTGTGCTTAGTTTGGTTAAAGAATGAGGAATTAGAACTGGAAAAGAACAGATGATTGTAGAGGGCTTTGGATGCCTAGCTAAGGAAATTGGACTTTGATTCAGAGATAGTGTTTGGTAAAGTTGCCATCAGAGATAGGTTGGATTCCTAGCTCTTAGAATCTAGAGCCAAATTCCTGCGCTAGATTCTATGCAGGACATGCAGGAATTACCTAACACAAGTCTCATTCATGGCGATTCTGCTCTTATTTCCTATCTAGCTCCGGGCAGGGAGTGTGCCAGGAGCCTCTACATTTTTTCTCTCATTACCCAAGGATGAATGTCCACTGTGCCATGACCCTTGGGCCAGAGGACTATTCTACACCATTTTTATTAGGTCCCCTCCGCACTCAGCCACACTAAGTGTTATATAAAGTGCATCAGCAAGCCCGGGTTGCTGAAGGGTGAGGTCCTTGCTGTACTCCACATGAAACCCTCCTCCGTGGCCACACACACAGTCGCTGCCTTTTGGTGAGAGAGTAGACACCATGAGTGGGCTTTGTGCTATGATTTTTCCCTGATGGAACACAATAGCAGATTAGATTAGCAGCCTTATTGGCCTTTGCAGAAGACAAAAATCCAGACACAGGCTCTTACTAAAAGGCAGTAAAGCCCAATGGCTTTAGATTAAGCTGATTTAAAGCTGTTGACCCACTTTGTTCCCATTTTATTGACCCACTTTGTTCCCATTTTATAACAGGATGAACTTCTTTTTGACCCTTCATGGTGAATGTATGCTCTTCTCTTACAATCAAAGTAACATAAGCCCCAAAGGGAGTGAAATTTATTGTTCCAGAGAAGTTTTAGAAATCATAATATGTATAATTTTCCATGAACTGATCTACATTTCTAACTTACAGGCAGGGGATATTAGATGGTATTGTCAGTCTTCCAGACAAGGAACAATTATTCAGTGTTCATTTCAGACGTTAGTTGGCTACAGCTTTAAGTGATTTTTGCAGCCATGGAGCATTCTATTCTGAGAACTGTTTCCCTTTCTGTCACGGTTGATGAATGTCTCTGTCAGTGTCAAGATTTATTTGTGCCAGCCTCTAATGGAGAGGGTAGTTATTTTATGATGAATTCCTGGCCCTCTATGATATGCAAGTTTTTATCAGATGTACTTGTTAGGCTCAAGAGCCATAGGATAATGAATATATTTGACATTCAACAACTATCTCTGAGTAACTATTATGATTAGACACTAACTCAGGACTTGAGTGTCTAACTATTAGACACTCAAGTCCTGAGCCATATTATGACAGACTTACGGTATTTTAATTCCTTTATAAAGTCGAACATCTGTATATAAATACCTTTTAAATAGAATCATAGATTAGGATGGTATTTGGATATTCTTGAGAGAGTCTTCATCACTCTGCCTGGTCCCCCACCTCTCCATCCAATCTTGTACCACTAGCCTGAGACTTCTCTCTCCCTAGTCCTTGGCTATATGGATTTCTTTCAACTCCTTAGAGATGCCAAGCCATCTCCTCTCTTTAATCTTGCACATACAGTTTGCCTTCCTGGAATGCTCTTCATCCCAACCTGGTTCTTTCCACCAGCTAGTCCCTCCCCTGCATTCAGGTCTCATTCAGGCTTAATTGTGACTGTTTAGGAAGGCATTTCCTGATCTCCCAAGGCTCAGATCTCTTTGATTTATGTTCCCAGATCTCTGGTTCGTGTTTTATGTATGTTTTCTCTTCCAGAATTTTATACGCCTAAATAATTTGTTTTAGGTCTGTTTTCTGCATTAGACTATTATTTGCATGAAAGCAGGTGTTCTGCTCACTCTCGCAGAACTTAGTACATTTATGAAAGACATTTGATAACTGGCTAAGAGATACTGTTTGAACCTTCTTTCACATCAGACCTCTGAAGCCAGGAGATGATAAATGGCTTGCCCCAGGAACACAGAAGCTGAGTTCATATTAAATTTCCTCGCTCCCAGTCCTATGTCGATGCTTCTAAAGTGCCAGAGTAGGAGGGAGGCCAGCTGGGCTGTGGGAGATGCTTCTCTAGGTAGCAGAGGGGACGGAAGAGTGTTCTGCATGTATGTCCTTGCCTTCCAGCCAAGCTGAATTAAAAAAAAATATTGTGACATATTTTCAGATTTACGGAAAAGTTGTGAGAATAGCAGAAAGACTTATCATATATTCTTCATCTAGATTCTCTGAATGTCAACATTTACATTTTTATCTATCTCCCTTTATCACCATCATCAATCACCTATGTATACACGCTTTCTTCCTAAACTATTCACCAGTAAAATGCAGATCTGCCATTTCCTTACTTCTCATTAGCTTAGCCTGTATTTTATTTAAAAAGAACAATGCTTTACCTAACCAGAACACAATTATCAAAGTCAGAACATTAAACATGAGTACATTATAATACATTATTATAAAACCTGCAGTCCTTAATCATATGTTGCCAATAGTCCCAAAAGTGTTTTTTCTAGTAAAAGAAAATCCAGGAACATGTTTTGTATTTCAGTTTTCGTATCTCTTAGCTCCTTTTAATCCAGAACAGTTGTGTTTTTTTTCCCCTAGTTTTCTAGAAAGTATAGGCCAAGTATTTTGTAGACTGTCCCTCAGTTTGTGTTTGCTGGTGTTTCCTGGTGATTAGACTTAGTTTTACACTTTTGGCAGGAACGCCACAGAAGTAATGTTTTGTTCCCAGTGCACCATATCAAGAGGTGCATGACATTGATTTGTCCCATTGCTGCCAATATTAACTTTGATAACTTAGTTAAAGTGCTGTCTGCCAGGTTTCCCTACTGTGAAGTTATGACTTTCCCTTATGTAATCGATAAATATCTCTGGGGAGTTCCTTTGAAACTAAGTAAATATCCTGTTACTTCTCAAAATTTCACCATGAGTTTTAGCACTCACTGGAGATTCTTAGCTGAATCAATTATTATTTTGATTGCTAAATAGTGCTTTTATAATTTTACAGTTTCTTCCATACTTGTTAACTGCCTTTTTACTCTAAAGAAGAGATTTATTTTCTCCCATTAGTTTGTTTATAGCAGATGAACTCATAGATTATTGCTTTATTCAATACTATTATTTATTGTGATATTCAAATTATGTCAGCTTTGGCAAGTGGGAGTCTTTCATACTGGCTCCTGTATCCTTTTGGTACGTTCTCATGTTTCTTTTAGTTCTTTACTTTCTTGAGCAACAAGATGTTTCAAGTTCATTTTGTAATCTCCCTGCCTCAGCCTCAGAATTGACCATTTATCTATAGAGATGTGCTCTTTTATACTGGAGCATAATTCCTTCTACACCCTTTCACACACTTATATCTATTTTTATATCTTTCCCCTCTGTCTGTGTGTCTGTCTGTCTTTCTCCTATTTATACATAAAACTCATGACTTTGCACTGATATCTCCATTTCTAGTCCAGTACCACAGGGTTCATTTTCCCTTTCTACCTTTCTTTCATTCCAGCTTTATCCCTTTCCGTATTTGTAACTCCCCTTTCCAACAGTGAGAAATCTGCCTCTTATTATCCACAATATAGTAACTTATTTTCTAATCCTAGAACACAAAGAAAATAGTTTCAGAATTGCTAACCCATGCCTCTGGAAGAGAAACCTACTAACTAGAATTCAGTATTTGTTTAAAATTTTTCTTTAGCCTGAGGGCATTTTGTCTAAATCCTATATGCAAAAGTTCCTTAGGTTACTCAGCTTGGTTGGGTTATTCTTTTGAGATACACTTTGTTTTGTCTTTGTACTCCATTTTAGAGTTCTTTTCTCTGTCCTTTCTTATTTCCTTTTGCTTTCATTCTTTTTCGTTTTTGAGGATGTAAAATACTAATGTTCCAAAAGTCAGAATGGTACCAAAAAGTATACACAGAGAAGGGTCATTGTTCACCCCGTCCTTCCACTCCATACTCCATACCTTCTACTCCATCCTCAGCCATCTTTTCCGGGTAACCAATCACACTAGCCTCTGCCTTATCCTTCCTCTCTTGTTTTTTGCACAAGTGATCATATACCTTATTCTCCCTTATTTCTTAATAAAAGGGAGCTCTCTTAGCATTCCATCTCACTTTGTAGAGCTCTGGTTCATTCCTTGTATAGTTGCTTTGTCCTCTACTGTGTAGATATACCACAGCTTATTCAACTAACCTCGTTTGTTTGGGCGTGTTACTTCCAATATTTTGTAGTAACAAACAGTGCTGCAAGGAATATTCTTGTGTACAAGTATTTTAAGATTGTTGGAGGTATATCTGCAGGGTAAATTACTCAATAGTGGGAATTCTATATCCCAAGGGAATAGATGTGTAGTTTTGTTAGATACTGCCCAATTCCCCTACATAAAGATGGTACCAGTTTTCATTCCAACAAGCAATGTAAGAGAGGGCTTATTTCTCTGCAGCTTTGCCAATGGAGTGTGTTATTATACTTTAAAAAAATTTGCCAAATAGGTGAGAAGCAGTATCTTGGTGTAGCTTTAATTTGCATTTGTCATCTTATGGGTGAGTTTGGACAAACTTTTCTATGTTTAAGGGTAAATTGTTTGCTTGTGTCTTTGCCCATTTTCTATTGGGTTTTTTTCCACTAATTTTTAAAGTTTTTTTTTTTTTGTATTTTGGGGGTAGTGCCACTTTATCTGTGATTTAACTTGCAAATATTTTCTCCCAATTGTTCAGTATCTCTACTGATATATAACACTGAACTGGAGGAATTAACCAATGATTTAGACAAGAGAACTCAATGATAGGCACAGAATTAGAAAAGAGGTAAAACAATTTGTTTGGAGATGATTTGAATCCCTGGAAAATCTACAATCCCAGGGAATCTACAATAAAACTAACTCAACAATAATGACGACTCAAGAAATAAAAAAATTAAGTAGTGTGTCAGGATATAAGCTTAACAAATGGTAACTAGTTAGATCATAAAATGGTAGTGAAAAATCCCATTTACAGTAGCAAGAAAAAGATAAAATTCTTACCTAGGAGGAGTCCTTACTGCTAGTGTCTCCTATCAAAATGAACCAACTTAGATATATTCTGTAATTTCTTTTATTCTGGATTCAGTAATAGAGTAATTCCCTTTATAAAACTTTCATGTGAAAATTCCAGATCATTCTAGAAGTTTCCAGATTATCCCAGGAGGGATATTGTTGTCTCATAGAGAGGTACCATACTCTAACCTGAGTTCACAAACACCTACAGATCAAAAACTCCTAAGAGTCACGGGGTTACAGAGTCATAGTTCCAGGAAAGACTTTCTAGGTTGAAGAATTTTCCCAGTCAAAGGACTAAGGGAAAAGAATCTGGTTATTTGGATAAGAAGGGAGTTGGCAGAACTAATAGATTGTCACGGTCCTAGACAGAAGGGGTGGATTCTTAGAGAGCAGTAAGGAAATAGGGCAGAAACTCAGCCCAAAGTCTCAGCATAAGGAGTCATGATGAAGAATCAAGGAGGAAGCCACAAATGAGAGGGCATGTGGGTAGCTGAGGAGCTCACTCAGGGTATATGGAAACTTGACCTTGGGTAGAAGAATAATTCTAAAGCCCATAAATGCTCAGAATTGCCAGATGTTATTCTTGTGGGCTTAGTGGTAAGGCTGGCTCTGAAGATTGTAGGTATTAGAGGCCCAAACTCTCTGTGACAGAAGAATCTCATTTAATTTACCCTTAGGCAGAAGCATCAAAAAGTAACCCAAGATGAAGCATGTGATGTGATGAGAAATCAGTATGTGGGGAACACTGGGTCTATTCACCTGGGCCAGGTCTGCTTCCTCTGAACTGGTTAAACGGAGAGGGTGACTTCCTCATGTCCCAGCCATCAAGTTTTCAAATCAAGTAAATACTTTTGGCTAAACCATGCTGTTGTAAATTTGAACTCCTTTATTCCCTGCATTTTTGCCATTTTCTTCAGTTGACTTCGAACGAAATAACACAATTTTCTATTATGTGAAGAGGAAGCTTGGAGTTTAGTTACTGGTTTTTGTTCTTATATCCATATAAATGACCTATCACATTCCAAAGGTATAATTAAGCAACACTTTGTTTGGCTTTTCTTTTTTGTCTGACTTTTTATTTTGACATGATTTAAATTTTCAGCCATTCTCTTTCTCTCTCTACACACCCACATACACACGCACATATAATTTATAATATTAAGATATTTTTTCTAGGAATAAATGGAAGACATCATTCCCTTTTACTCTTAAATGCTTAAGTGTACAATTACCAAGAACAAGGACATTGTCTTATGTAACCACAGTAGAGCTATCGATGTCAGGAAATTTAACATTGATATGATATAATACTAGTATCCGTACACATCCTCAAATGTTCTCAGTTGGCCCAGTAATGTTCTTTATAGATGTTTTTTCCTGGTTCAGGATCCAGTTCAGCACAACGTATGCCTCTAGTTCTTGTGTCTCTTTGGTCTCCTTTCACCTGAAACAGTTCTGACATTTGCTCACGATACATCAGACAGTGCGTTTTGGGCAGGAATATCAGTGAAAGGCTGTTGTGTCCTTTTCAGTACATCATTTCAAGAGTCACGTAATATCAATGAGTCCCAGTATTGGTGTTAGTGTTGATTCCTTGGTTGAAGTGAAATATCTTCAAGAGGTTTCCTGTGTCAAGTTGCTGTTTTCCTTTTTGTAATTAATAAGTAATTCTGGGGGATACTTTGAAACTATATAAATATCCTTTTTTTTTTAAATCGAACTTTCACCTGCTAATCCTATTCATTAATGATTTTCTAGGCTCATCAAATTTTCTGTTTATTAGTTGGCATTATACAGCAAGGAAGAATTTTCTCTTCCCTCCATATATTTTTGTATTCATTTGTTCCTTTGTATCAGTATAGACTCAGGAGTTTTGTTTCATTCAAGTAGTTATAATACATTACTAATGATATTGTTTTTGATGTTCAAATTGTTCCAGACTATTTCGGGCAGGTTCCTGGACGTGTTTAACACACCCTCATCATGTTTAGAGCAGTTCCTCACCTCCTAGTGCAGGAAGGAGTTCAGGGCTCATCTTGCACTTTTCCTACCTCAGCCTTAGAATCAGTCTTTTCTTCTAGGAGTTCTGGCTACTCTTTTGATTTTTTTTTTTTTTTTTTTTTTGGTGGTACGTGGGCCTCTCACTGTTGTGGCCTCTCCCGTTGCGGAGCACAGGCTCCGGACGTGCAGGCTCAGTGGCCATGGCTCACGGGCCCAGCCGCTCCACGGCATGTGGGATCTTCCCGGACCGGGGCACGAACCCGTGTCCCCTGCATCAGCAGGCGGACTCTCAACCACTGCGCCACCAGGGAAGCCCTACTCTTTTGATTTAATTGGATGAAGTTCATGCTGTCACATGCCTTTCCCATCGTCTCTTCACCGTCCCCCAGCACCACTCTGTATTCCACACTGGCCAGCCTCCTCACTGCTCTGTCCATGCACAGCATTGATGTCTGCCAGGTTCACACTCACTCTCCTTCTTTTGCTGCCTACCAGATCTCAGCCGCTTCCGAGATCTGCTTCTTCTCCCTTCCTCTCCACGATGTGAAGAGCAGCTGCAGTGACATCTGCAACTCATTCATCCCCAGGCTGATTCCACGAAATTGCCTGGCTAGACAAGTGCCTTCCTCCTTCAGGAACTCTTGTATGTTTCCAGAAGCTGCTCATTTGGAAAAAGAATCTAACCTCTTGGAAAGAAGGGATTTAATTTTTAGTGAAAGCTTATATGAGTGTCTTCAGTCCTTTGCAACAACATTTGACATATTCATGAGCTCGTTGTCCTCACCCGCCGCAAAGAGTTTCCTTAGAAACCCCAGCCCACAGTTCATTTGTCCCTTCTTTGAACTCCTACTATGCTTGGAGTCTGAAGGACACAATTTAGCTTTTGTTCATGTGCCCGCTTTTTCTATGATTGCTTCAAATTTTCCATAATGGTTACTAACTACTTAAGGGAAAAGACTATTTCACACGTATGCATATATATGATTTCTCCCTAGTATCTGGCCTCACTTCCAACACATAAACAAATACACACACAGAGCCTAGCCCTGTGCCACATACATATAGGTGCAATAAGGAATGATTTTGGGGGAAATGAACACTGATCATAGAGTTCATCCAGGAAGTTGGAAGAAATGGGACTACAACTGAGGCCTTATGACCTCCACACCCATGTTTTCTTGGCTCTCATATAGTATACAATAAATATCCCCCAATTTTGCCATCTATTTGGAATTACACAATTGCACCTGGATATCACCATCTTGTAATATTACATGTTTTCTCTCCCTTTTTAGAATAAAAATTAGAGGAAAAATTTCATAGAAATGGGAGATGGGGTATAGCATGGATCTCTGATACCCATAGATAATCTCTAAGCCCTATTAAATCACCCTAAGTAAGAATCAGATTTGATTGTTTCCTTTCCTCTGGGTGATTTCTGCATAGCAGTTTAAGTCAGTATGTTATCTTCTTTTTTAAAATTTATTTCATTTTTGGCTGCATTGAGTCTTCATTGCTGTGTGCGCGGGCTTTCTCTAGTTGTGGTGAGCAGGGGCTACTCTTTGTTGAGGTGCACGGACTTCTCATTTTGGTGGCTTCTCTTGTTGCAGAGCATGGGCTCTGGGCAAGCAGGCTTCAGTAGTTGTGGCAGGTGGGCTCAGTAGTTGTGGCTCACGGGCTTTGTTGCTCCGTGGCATGTGGGATCTTCCCGGGCCGGGGCTCAAACCCATGTCCCCTGCATTAGCAGGTGGATTTTTAACCACTGCGCCACCAGGGAAGTCCAAGTCAGGATGTTATCTTGATAGTAGGAGGAAAAGGAATCTTGATGTCTGCACATACCTTGTTTAATTAATTACTAGCTATATTTTTAATTTACTTTATATCTTTTCCCCATTAATTCTATTCCTTAGGTATTCATTTTAGTTTTTAGGAATATTTAGATTTTAAATGATGCTACCAAAACAAAAAAGTCCTATTGTACTCTTATTCTAGAATGTTTGTGGAATGTACTTTTTAAATATTTTATTCATTAATTCCATAAACACTTACTAAAAGTCTACTACTAGCCCTGCGCTAGGCTCTGGGGTAGGGGAAGATCTTCTGAGGAAGTTAACATTTAAGGTGTGGCTGGCGGGATGAGCAGAAGTTGCCAGGTGAAACCTGGGAGGAAGAGGGTTTCAGCAGAGCAAACAGCATAGGTGTCTGGGGCGTGAAGGAGCTTAGAGAAAATGCTCAGAGTAGAGTGAGCACGAGGCAGCTTGGTTTTGGGGGTCTTACAGATGTAGGGAGGGACTCCATCATAAGGGGCTTGAAGGGCATGTAAGAGTTTTGGGTTTTATGCCACATTCAAGGCATTAAAGTGAAGTAAAAGAAGTTCAACAGATTGTAGCAAACAGCTTTGTATTTATTTTAGCCCTTAATAGCCCTTGAACATGGTTTAATAATTGATGTTCATAAACATTATCCTTTTCATAAAGAAAAGTTTCCATTCTGTGTCATGTAATCTTACTAGGGAGGCAGGAAAGTTGTAATAATATATTTTTTAAAGTTTTGTTTCATCAAAAAGAGGTAAACGTGTGTTGGAAGTTAAAGGGATAACCTTTAGCTCTCCAGAAAAGTTGCTTTTTTATAAAAGCTATGCATTCATCCATCCATGCAAGTTATACTGCATACTGACTTATAGCCTTTTAACTTAATATACAAATATTCATCATAACATATGCAAAAAGCTTTAAAATCTATATATATTGTTCTTAATAATACCATTTATTACACAAAGTAAATTTGATACTGCATGGTTCCAGTCTAAGACCCACTCTTCACTCTGAAATTGAATTTTACTTGTTTACTTTCTTTAAGAGATGTCAGTACTACATTTTCAGTGACTAATGTGTATTTCATAACATTCTGCATGTTTTGGGGAGATGCATAGTTCTTTACGTAAAGGAGCCCCAGCATCTGTTATGAACAAAACAAACTCAGAACTCCAGTAAGGCATATAATTTCAGTGTTACTGTACACTATGCTTCTTTTACAATCTAAATATAATCAGAGGATGATTATTTAGGGCATTATTTGGGGAAAGAATGATTTTGGGGGGAGGGGGTGGGGAAGGAGAAGGGCAGTTCAATCGTTGGTGATATTAAAACCACAAGAAACAGAAAATAGGTACTTAGTCTCTAGGAAGTAATTGACAAATTACCCAAGTCAGTTATTTCAAATAAAGTAGAGTTTTGCTGGGACTCAGGAGAATGACAAGATAGATCTTTTGGTTTCAACAGAACCTGACTTTGGTGGATTTAAGCAGAAAATAGATTTACAAAAAGATAATAAGGTGTTTTACATAATCACAAAGAAGACTGAAGAACCGGGTTCAGAGTCAACCCAAAACATACCGCAACCTACTTGGCAGAACTTCTACTATCTCCACTGAATGCTGAGTGCCACAACATGTGCCTGCAGTAACCATCAGAATGGGCAGTGCTCAGGCTCATTGTCGCTGTCCTGGTTCTCCCTTCCATGTGTCTCTAGGTCTCAATTCAAATCCCAGGGTGAATTTTTTGAGCTTCTATAGTGGAAGGCAGGCCCTGCATCTTTCAAAGACTTACAGTAGAGAATTCCCCAAACATAAGAACATGTAGTGGCCAAATATATGGCAATATTTTACTTAGGCCACCCCTCTGGATATCCTTCCTATATATTTTCATATGCAAACATCGATTCCAGCCTCTCATATAAAAGGTAACCCTTGAAAACCAACGTAGGGTGACTTCCTCTCCAAAATGAGGAAACCCAGGACCTCCTCAATTGAGGCATGCAGCTCCTAGTTTAGGATCCCAGGAAATGCCCAGCCTTCCTCTGCTTCTGTCACAATCACATGCCCATGTTCTGTAACTTATGGACTAAACTGAAAAGTTATTACCAACATGCTCAGTGTAAAATTGTAAAGGAAAAGGAAAGTTTGTGGAAATATGTAAACGTAAGCCTGGCATAGCAAGGAAAAGAATATAGGTAGACACTTATGATACTAGGTCATATATATGATTTCTTTTCTCTCCTACTCACTTAATATTTCTTTGACTTCACTCAGGAACTTTGATTCCATGAGCATCTAACCCCTGGTAGTAGAGCCAGTGTGGCTTTTTGGGATTGGTTATAATTTTTTTTCACTGTAGGTTAGTATTAAAACCCCCCTCTGGTTTCCATCCACATTCTTCCCATATCCGCATTGTGTTATAGTCACTCTATTTCCCCTAGAGAGTCAGTATCAGTAAAAAATGCAAACTTTTTTCATTTTTATTCATTATCCCAATACCAGAGAAGCCCAAGATATGCAAGCAATTTTCTCAACTTCTAATTTAATATAATCATCCTGGTGTCCCCTTGAGAAAGTATTCCTCCCATGGGTACTAAAGCTTCTTGGTCAGCAGAGCCTAAAGCAACAGGAATGGCAACCACACACTGTGCTTTCTGTTTGCTTTAAAAGTGTGTGTCATGGGAAGCAGCTGCCTAGCATAGGGAGATCAGCTCGGTGTTGTGCGACCACCTAGAGGGGTGGGATAAGGAGGGTGGGAGGGAGACGCAAGAGGGAGGGGATTTGGGGGTATATGTATGCATATAGCCAATTCACTTTGTTATACAGCAGAAATTAACACAACACTGTAAAGCAATTATACTCCAATAAAGATGTTAAAAAAAAACTACTAGAAATAACAAAAAAAAAAATAAGTGTGTGTCATGTCCCATCCTGAGGCTAAACACTGCATCTCACATGCATGTTCTAATGTTCGGTGGCATGTTCTAATGCAATCAGTCCATTTATAGCTGGGGTCCTTTTTTTTTTTTTTCAAATTGACATTAAATTTTATTTGCTGCACCATGATTACAAGCCTAAAGGTTTTAGAAAATATATTCACTGTTTCTTTTTTTTTTCACACACACACACTGTATTTTATTTTTACAAGAGATAAATAAACTGACAGCAAGCATTGTAAATGGATGAACACAACAAAAGCAACAATGATTGCAATTACCAAACACGAAACACACTCATACTATGTCATAATATTGACATTCAGTCCAGGAATCCTCCACTGTAACAGCTCCTTTACTTTTACCTGGGGTCTTTGAAGTAGCTAGAGGTGCAGTGAACAAGGTCCAGCCCTCCAGAGAAAGGGAGGCAAGAACTAGGCTGTGTGTCAGAGTCCTGTCAAGTAACGTGTAGTTTATGGCAAGGCCCAGGGCTAGGAGGAGGTTAGAGAGCCAGGCGTAGGAACGGATGACTGCAGTCAAGCCTCGGTGGGTTGGGATAGATGGCTAATGGCTGGGTCTGTAGAAACCTAGAGCTCTTCAAAGCAACTCGAGTGTGAAATGCTTGGAAGAGAAGGACCAATTCTTGACCCACTTGCTGGTAGACTAAGATTGTTGGTGAACTCCATACTGTGGTTTGAATGTTGATTGACCCAGGAAGTTGGTGGGGATGCATTACAGATCTAGAACATCAGCAGACCCAGTGAAAGGGGCAGGGGAAGCAGGAGCTGAAGACAGAAATTGTGCTGTAGCCAAACATGAAGCCATGTGGAACCTGGTAGGATGACCTAAGCTTGTTCACTTTTCATATGTGCTAGACAAAGTCTTTAAACCACTTTTGGAAGAGAAAACCACAGAGTACTTCAAGGGAGAAATGTCAAGACTCTTAGTTCCCGACTGAAAAGAAACACTATATGTAAAAACAGTCAAACAAAATGAAAGAATAAAAAGGACTAAAAAAAATAGGCCTGGAGATCTGACACTCCTTTCAGTGGTGAAAGTGACAAAGACATCCAAGGAAGCTATTATGAGGTCATGGCTATATTTAAAGCCAGAATAATGTACGGTTATCTGGGAATGATATAACCAGAGGGGTCCACTGTACCTGAGATCCAACCCATGAAATGTTACACTTGTTTTGAAGTTTTGGTACGACTGGAGGAGTTTTATAGTCAATATTACAAGTACTGAGCACATTACAAAGCTGCTAACTTGATTTACTTTTGACAGCACATTTTCCCATGGGTTAGCAGAGGGAAGAGTGTCAGTATAGCTGGAAGTCTGGAACTACATGTGATTCGGGAAACCACAAGCTCTCCAAGGGCACTGACCACTCAAGCGTTAACTTACAGGCCTAGAAAGTACATAGAGACTTAACTTCTTTCTGATCCTTAAAATCTAGGTTTAGAAAGGAATGCCTGTGATGTTATGCATCAGCCATGTTCGCAGCATCTTGTTTTTATGTTCAGAGTGACTTGGACTTACTTCTGTTTAAACAAATACAATTACCATTCCATTGGATTCATTTGGTGGAGAATTTAACTTAAAATGTAAGAATAAAAAGAATAGGGGTTGGAGGTGAGCTAGAATTTTACGATTTTCAGTATCATGTGAATACTGCCAACTTATTTTTTTGCCAACTTAATTTTAACCAATATAAAGTTAATAAAATAAAAATAAAATCAGTGTCCAGAATTGTGAATGTTGGAATGAAAGTGAGGATCCAGTACTCACTTCCCCCTCTTTGAAGCAGAAGAATAGCTTTGCTGAAAAATGAAGTATATCAAGAACTCAAATTTAAGGGAAAATAAAAGACTGACAGGTTCTTTCAACATTTTTCTCCCTTTCTTATCATGTAATTAAATATAACACACATCAGTTTGAATTGTCAACCATTAACTCAACCATAATCATTTTTAGTTAGGAAAGCATGTTGAGTTCTTCTCTCATGTCTCCCACATAACCCATAGAAGTACTCAATAAATCCTTGTTAAATTTGACTTTTTTCTCACTGCAGTAGGATTTAACTAAGTTTGGAAGATCTGCCACACTGGTACCATTTCCAGTCTAGACAGAGACCAGAGACTGTCTCATATTTTAATTCCAAAGAAAAGTATATTTGCATATTAAATGAGAAAGCAAGTTTTCAGGGAGTCGTTTAGGCACTTCCTCTAGATACATGCTTTTGAAAAACACGCAATAGAAAACAATAGCTAGAACATAGTGAGAGGGCATAAGGCAGTAAGGTCAGAGACGACAGAGGTGGCTTGCAGACTGAGTAGGGGCTTATCGGTAATGAAAACCATTAGGGTTTTTAATCTAGGCGAGATGGAAAGCCATTGGAGGATTAGAACAGAGGAAACAGAATGTGCACTGAAGAGAGAGAACCAAATACGTGGGAGCTGTAAATAGTTCCACACTTGACCATAGCATCACATACTTGGGAGAATCAGGTAACACATAGACTGGAAAGCGCCTATTGATTTTAAGAGCTGCCGGGTGTTCTTACCAATTTCCTTGGACTGGAGAGAGAAGGAGGCAGGGATCATTGAGTTAAGGGGTGGTCTGCAGAGCCTCAGATCTTTTAGAGGCGTTTCAGGGACCTACTGGATAAGCAGGAGTAGAAGACTGAGTGGGAGGATTCTGTGCTCTCCAACCCCTCTTCCAACCAGAGAAGTTGTGCTCTTGTTATTTTTTGTCTTAGGGTCTCGCATAAGATTTCACTTGAAAAGCAGTGTTCTGCTGCTTTAAAAAAAAAATAAAAATAAAAAAGGGGAAGAAAATTAAGATACCTGTGTGGATGATCCTTTCAAGACAGGTGGCTGAGAAAGGAGAGATGTAGCAGTCCTGGGTGTGGTCGGGGGTGGTGGATCTGGAGACAAGGTAGAAATGTTTCTTTTGTTGAGATAGAACCACAATGAGCTTGCTTTTAGGTTGATAAGAAAGAACTGTTAGTGTGTGACAGTTTCCTAGAACGGATGATGGGAAATAATGGGTAATGGCTGAGGTCCTATTGCAGATAGGAGGGGGTTGAGTCCATAGCAGACATTAATAGATGTGCATTTTTTTTCCAGCTTAAAAGCAGTAAGGGGAAAAGCTCGAGGATTTCCTTTGATTATATTTTTCCCTTTCAGCTTTAAATAAACATTTAAATAAGCACATTTCTTCAGAAAGTTAATTCTCATATCTAGTTATTGTCTTGGTACTTTAGTCAAGATACTAGATTCTTAGATTATTTTTCTCTTTAAGGCATAAACCTTGAGAGGAAGGATCTTGGTTAAGTATGCCATCTATCTTCAAACTCAATTTGACCGAAGGTCAACACTTTTTATGGTTGTAATAGGAATGTATTGAACAAATATTGAAATCTGCTTTCATCTGCTTTCTTTTGTATAGACTCCCAGCGCAGGCTGAGTCTTTGAAATGCCAGATCACTATTGCAGTCTTCAGGATGGATGAAAAAAATTTATATACTTTTTCCTTAGAATCTCAGGTAAGGAAATTCTATTATCTACTTTAAAACAAACTCTAGCCATTAGCAAGGTTTCCAATCAAGAGGAAACGATCTCATTACTAAACTGGTTTTGTGTTGCTGCCAATTTAGTAGATTTCCTCAAACTTCAAAGGAGGTGGAAAGTAGCCACTCACCGTCTTCTGTCTGTACAGAATCATGGGCCACAGAGACCTCAGTCTTGCTGCCCAGGTAGCATGCACAGCAAAAGCACAGTCAGATAATTGCTCCCTCTCATCCCTGTGTCATCCGTTGTTGCTGAAATAGCTGAAATCAACTGTGATTTGAGGCCTGCTACTCAAAGTGGAGCCCAAAGACAGTAACATCAACATTACTTGGGGGTCTTGTCAGAATCTTCTGAATAAGGTTCTTCGAACAGGATCGTTAATCATGTGGACGTTAAAGTTTAGGAATCATTGCTTTGGGATATCCTTTGGAATCATTACATACAGGCTGGCTGGATTTCAGAATTCCTCTCCCCAATGGGTAGTGCCTTTCTCTTGTGCATCTTTGGATTTCTAGTGCCTAGCACAGTGCCTGGCACTTGGCCCTTTGATTTCCTTTAATTCCACAGCTCAATCCATGTCTGCTGGATGAGTGAGTTACAGAATCAGCACAGTGTCAAAGTATAATCCTACTGGCACCATAAGAAATTCATATGAACAATTTTTCTGAATCTAGCTTTGACTATAATCAATATTTTAGGCTATAGATCATGAAATAGAAAATGCTGCTCTAAATTGAGGACCTCTTTATGTCACCTGGAATGGTCTCCATTTTTATTCTAAGCAGCTCTGCATCTCCACATTCCTATTTTTCTGGGATTCAGCTTATCTTGTGCTATTTAATCTGTTTTTTTTTCTCTCTCACTTTCCTTTTGTCCCAGGTGACTGATGCAGGTGGAATGAGGCCCTCTTTGTTATTCTTGTATCTGTCTTTTCCTTTTAGTGTCATCAAGGTGACTCTTCAGAGGGTGAAATGAGGAATACAGAGGGCTTTCTTCTTTCATCAACGTCTTCAGGAGGTTTTACCATGATTGCAACAATAGCATTGATTTTACACATTGTCTGCTCTGAGCAGTATGATAAATGAGGCCTTAGCATTATAGATAATGTTTCCTTATTTTTAAATCATTTATGTTTTTATTTCACAAACGCTCTACTATTGCATGCTTTGGAAGGAAAAGTGACAATCTTTCCTTAGGACATTTCTGCTTTGCCCTTCTGCTTGTTTCCTTTATAGTCATACTGCAGGCTGTTCAAGTGTAGAAGGTTTTGTGCAATGACGAAGATAAATTATCCCTGCTAGGCACAAAGAAAGTTATTTTACCTGTTGCCTAAATTGAAAAGAAACAAAGAATACTGCTTGGCTTTAACTTGTCAGCAAGAGCTCAGGAGAAAGGAATTTCCTAACAAGTTGAAGAGGTGTTTCTAAAACATCTGTCAACACTAAGGTGAGACGAAGATTGGTACCGGTATAAAACAGAGCTCAGTTTTGACCTCCAATTTCACCAAAATGAATAGGGAAGGCAAATGATAGCTAGAGTGGTGGCTTCCCTAGTCTACTGGGGAGAGGCTCAGGTGAAATGTTGAAAAGACTCTAACCTTCAAATGCTTTCAGTGTATTCTTGTTGTGTAAATCTCCTGTGTGTGTATTTCCTAGGAGGGGTTAAAGTGGGAGAAGATAAAAGATTTTTTTGTGGTTGCCAAAATTTAGGTAAGAAAACTGGGACTTTAGGAGAGTGAATTGAATAGGCAGTATCCTTGAGTCAAATGCAAGATAGTCAAGTGTCACTGCAGATCCTTATCAGGAGAGGAAAGTACTCATGCTTTCTGAAGTGATGGCTGGTTGCATTCTGCTCCAAACATCCATAGCAGTCTCTCCTCAGTGAACATCCCGAAGGACAAAACAGTTCTTAACCGAATAAAAAACACCTTCCAGAATGTCAGTGAAACATGTAGGAGATGATTTTTAAAATATCTCCTCAATCTTGGAACTCTTAAGTAGACATAGAACAAATATGTTTAGCGAAACCTGTGCTCCAACCCAGAAGCAACCTAGAGAGAGGTAAACTGACATCTCCTTACATTTTTAATTTATATTTTTACTGCAGAAAGTGAAAAGCGTTGCACATCTCCCAGTCAGTGAAAGTTTGTGAGTTCTATTTTCTTTTAATGGCTTGTACGTTGGAAGAATGATTCTGAGGTCAGCCTGGGCCAGACTCTACATCTGATCCCTTGGAACCAGGAATTTTTCCCCATTAGCCAGAGTGAGCAACTCTTCCCCCGGCAGTGGGACTATTAAAACATTCTTTTAGATTTGGTTGATTTTAGTCTTGTGATAATGTTTTTAAAAAAAAAAAAAAAGCAGTAATAATGTGTTTTGGCCTCAAATTGTTTTTCTCCTTGACTCCATTCCAACTTGGATTCTTCCCAGGAAGCTTGTCTAGAGGTGTGGAAACCAAAGTATATGCGGTCAAATTTTAGTACTGACTTCAGGTTAGTTAGAGCTCTTTGAGATTGAGTGGGAGAGACAGGGTGAGCAGACTCTGGACAGTTAGAGTACAAACTAACCTTACTAACCCCACGCTCTTTTCCTCAGAAATATCTATTGTCTGCATGGAAAAATTACAGATCCTTTTTTTCTTTCTTTCTTTCTTTTTTTTTTTTTTTTTTTTGCGGTACGCGGGCCTCTCACTGTTGTGGCCTCTCCCGTTGCGGAGCACAGGCTCCGGACGCGCAGGCTTAGCGGCCACGGCTCACGGGCCCAGCTGCCGGACCGGGGCACGAACCCGTGTCCCCTGCATCGGCAGGCGGACTCTCAACCACTGCGCCACCAGGGAAGCCCTCTTTCTTTTTTTTAATTGCACACTCCTTTTAGAAGTTAACTTTTCTCTTAATGCCACTGCTCAGGTGATCTATGACACATGCTTATTTCAAGGTTCATCTCTCTGTAACTCATTAGGCAAAGGACATTTCAATCTCTTAGAGTCCTTCATTTCTTCAGGGGAAGAAAGGGGAAGGAAAGGCCTCCTTTAAAATAGTAAATGAGGGGATTTGTGGAGAGACAAAAATATTTTTAAGGCCTTTTTTTTTGTCACTTAGGTCAGTTTTAAGGCCATTAACACTTTGATTTATGTTTGGGGGTAAGAGAACAAAGGAATCAAACTCAGCTGGAGTTGGTTTCCACATGGATTATCAAATACAGACATCAGAACGTTTGTAATTGCGCATTTGTGTAGCCTGTTGATAAAGGGAGACAGCTTTGTGCTGTGGTTCCCTGACTCCTTCCACCTATGTCTTCTCAAACTGGTTTTAGCACTTACTTCCAAAACCAGGTGAAGTATCAAAATATTTTCAAGGAGACCGGTGACAGTTCAGAGTGATCAGTGGCAGGGACTTGTGACAGTCTTCCCTTGCCGGTGTCCACTACCCTCCCACGGAGCTGGTGCCTTCTAAGCCCTTCCACTGTGCTTGCTGATTTCTCCTAATGCCATCCTAATCACGTTGCTTTGAAATACCCTGGTCACCCTCCGTCTTCTGTAACTCCAGGATGAGAACAGCTGCACCACCTTTACTCAGGGCCTGGTGTGTCCAAGGGCTTTAAGTAATACGTGCTGAATTAACAAGGAGGAAACAAAGAAACAGGACTGATAGAAAAAGTGTGGGAAGCAAGTAGACTTTGAGAACGGCACTTAGGTCACTTCCAGAAATAGAAAAGGAGAGAAAAACCACCCTTTGATTGAACAGGTTTTTCTCATTCTACATAACAACTCCTACAAGTTTGATTCAGTGATCTACTTGAGAGGTAATGTGGACACGGCTATTTGGAGGCCCACAGGCGGTAGCCTACCAGCTAAGGGCAAGGCTTCTACGCATGACTTGCACACATTCCATAAGATACTAAACAGTTAGAATCTCCTTTCTCCTTTGCCATATGCTTGAACAAGGCAGCAGCTCAGTTTTCCAATCTCGTTATTCTTTCTTGTCCCAGGGTGCTACATTCCAGCCTGGTTCTCCAAACCCTTGCCTCTGCTTTGCTTCCTCTAAGCAGCTGCCCTTCTTGCTAATTTCTTTGACCTCCTCAACTGTACAAAAGTCGTCTGTCTGCTGCACTGTCCAAGTCGATTTGTGCAGTGAGCAAAGACGCAGACTCTCTGTTAGTGCTCTCAAATCTGTGTTCAAGAATGCTGGGACAGTAGGCTGTCTTCAGGGTCAGGCAGCGAAGCAAGTAATTCCCTGGAATGTTTTCCAAGATTCGATTGTTAAAGTCCAGTTTCTCATTAATGGCTCTGAATGGTTATGATTGGAATTTTAAAATTCTTTTCTCTCTTTCTCTTTCTCTCTCTCTCTCTCTCTCTCTCTCTCTGTCTCTCTCTGTCTCTCTCTCTCTCTCTCTCTCTCTCTCTGTGTGTGTGTGTGTGTGTGTGTGTGTGTGTGTGTGCAGGGTGGAGGCATTGGCAGTATGAGCGATGGGGGTGAAAACTGTGATTTCAAGATATTTGGGCTCTGAAGGCAAACACTAGAAATAAAGTATCTTGCAAGGAAGAAAAAATGAAAGATAACCATGAGTTATATATTTCTAGGGCAATGCAGTTTTCATTTATGATTTGCTTAATAAATATTTGCTGAGACCTTTCCTGCATCAGCTACTGTGCTAGGTACTGGACAATAAGATATAGAACTTACCCTGTGGAGGCAACTACCTCAAGACAGGCTATTCAATATGATCCAGTTAATTCTGTAGTGGAAATACTTGTGAAGCACTATTAAAGAATAAGCATTAGATTGTAAACTTATTGAGGGCAGGGCCTGAGTCAAATTTACTTTTGTGAGCTCAGCCCTTAGCTCAGTGCTTGGCACATGGTAAGTATTGTACTTGATAAATCTTTAATAATTAATTAAATGAATGAATGTTGTCCCTCGATTGATATCAATTATTTCCCTCCTGTTGTTTTGTCGACTATCTCTCATTTTGATGTGTAGCTTTTTGTTTGTGAAACTCTTATAAATGTTGTGTATTTCCTCTGTATTTCAGTCTTTATCTGGCAGCTAGTGTTAAATCAATGGTATTTATTGAAGAATGAATTTGTGGCCATTCAGTGCCTCGGCTTCCTATAATTAGAGTAAGCAGGTTGAAAATTTATTGGGGTAAAGAGAACAATTTTCAGATGTCAGTGTGCTACAGATGACCTTCACATGTGGTTCTCACATTTGGTTGGGATGATGTAGGGAAAGAAGGCTAAAGGAATACTTTGGGTCACTCTTTAAAAAGACACAATTAAGGGCTTCCCTGGTGGCGCAGTGGTTGAGAGTCCGCCTGCCGATGCAGGGGACACGGGTTCGTGCCCCGGTCCGGGAAGATCCCACATGCCGCAGAGCAGCTGGGCCCATGAGCCATGGCCACTGAGCCTGCGCGTCCGCAGCCTGTGCTCTGCAACGGGAGAGGCCACAACAGTGAGAGGCCTGCTTACCGCAAAAAAAAAAAAAAGACAATTAAAATAAAATAAACACGCAGTGACATTCATGCCAATATAAAGTGAAACTTTATTCTTGATGAAATGGTCGGGTATCTTGAGTCAGATAACAAAGAGTAACATCCTCCTTCACCAGTTTTGGAAATTATAAAATATTTTATAAATATAAATCTATCTATCTATCAGAATAAGAAATGAACATTCACTCAACTTAGAAATAGTAAATGTTTGCTACATGTCCCATTCCGCCTCACTCTGGGCCTCTCCCCTGTTTTATCCCCTATTACTCCAGGGTAATCACTATTCTGAAAGTGGAGCATGGATAACTAAGTTATGGTATATTTATGAATGGAAATCATACAGTAGTGAAAAAGCATGAACTACTGATTCACACGTCAGTATGACTGATCCTCAAAAACCCTGTTGAGTGAAGAGCAAGTCATAGAAAAATGTATACAGTGACACCATTTATATTAGCTCACATTTCAAAATCATATAAAATGTAACAATATGTCATTTGCAGATGCATAAATATATAGGAAGATTGTAATAAAAAAACATCATTTTTAAACATTGAATTTTTCTTAAAATTCTCTTTGATCTCTAGAAGATACATTAGGTTACATTAGGTCATATTTAAGCAAACAGAAAGACACCTTTATTCATTATGCTGGATGAATGGATAGGAGGGAATTCCTATGGACAAATTAAATGAAAATTGAGTAGCTTCAGGGATTATTCACCTATTGTTTGGGTTTTGTCTCACATTTAAGCAATATCACAGGATGTTTCTCAAAGGTGCACCTACTTGCTACAGTTCTTTTTCTAGAGCTATTAAACTTAAAACATCAGCCTAAAGGCCTCAATAACTGATCTTCACTTTGGCTCATTATATTTGTGGTGAACTTTTTAGAAAACTAGACAACTAGTTAAGGTAAACCTTAACTAGTAATAGTGTGAACAAAATAGAGGAAATATCGAATAATGAGTAGACTGGAGCAGAAAAACACAGGTTATTAGTTCAGTGTAAATTGCCTTATAAATTAAATGTTTAAAATACTTTCATGTGCCAAGCTCTGTGATGTGTCCTTTTCTTCATTAATCTTTACAACCCCTTTAAATTAGACATTCTTATCCTTGCTTTGCAAATTAGGATATTGATACTTGGATTAAATTACTTGTCAAAAGTCATAAAGTTGGTACATGACAAGACCAAGCTACTAACTCAGATTCATTTGATTTTTCAACTCCTTGCTTTTTCCAAAAACACTGCTTAAAGAGGAATAAAATGAGCTTGATTTTAGGTATGTGGTGTGCTCTTGAAGTATCAAGTGAAATAAATAAATGCCAGTTTAGAAATATTGGAGCATCCTGGTCAAATCATCCTATAGATAGGAAGCTGTTATCAATTAAATAGTTTTTATTTATCTGCCAAAATATGTAGCCCTGAGACCTAGACACTTACAGGACCAGGACTGAGGTGTGGAATCAGAAGATGTGCGCTCCTCTCTGTCAGTGATTAGCTGGAATCATGAGGGCACTGTAAGGGTCTGATGATCAAGTTATTCATCTGTACGATGAGAATAATAATACCTGCTCTTATTTGCTGTTTGTTTATTCTCTTCTATCCTCAATTCCACGTCCGTTCCCTTCCCCCTCAATCTTATAGGCACCCATTCTAATGTGGTTGATGTTCATACTTTTATTTGTGTTATAAAATCTGAACTGAAATTTCGTGTGTGTGGTTGTCATTAGGACGCCCCATTGTACTCTGGTTTCCCCCTTCTAGGTAGGCTCCCTTGAGATTGGGCATGGCCATGTGACTTGTTTTGGCAATGAAACATCTATGTAATCAATGTGTGTCATTTCTGAGTGGAAGCCTTTGAGAGCCAGGGCATGATTCACCTCACTTCCTTCTCCTACTGAGGTAGCCGGTGATGGTTCTAGATGGTACATGGTCCATCAGCCTGAGCCCCTATGTAAGGACAATGCTTGATAGAGTGTGCATACATTTTTAATTTACATTAATGGTAACTTCACTGTTTTATACTGTTTCAGTGTTGCTAGTCAGCACTATCTCAAGATATTTAATACCATTTACATAAAATGTGAAAACATTAAAAAATACGATGCACATTTTGTGGATACACATGCAGACATATTCCTAAAGTATACCTCAAGCCTAGGCATAGGAGGCAGGTGGTACACCTGGGAAACTAAACCAGAGGAATTGACCTTTGATTTACCCTTACACTAAGCTTCATAAATGTACAGAGGCTGTTGACAGCTTCTTGCACAGGCAAGTAGCCCTGTGTGGAAGGGGACTTGAAAATAACCGTCAGGAATTCTTACCTTGATCTTGAGCATATAGGGAGCTGGGGGAAGTGGAAGGTCTAGGGAACTTATCCTTACAGTGGGGACTTAAATATGAATAGCATGGATTTTAAACAAATATAAAAAGTCATTTCTCCCGCAGGCTCCATTGACAGTGTTTGAACACTCTGAATTTAAAAGTATTACTTAGAATGCAAAGAACTGGAATTGTACTTTATGGTGTGAAGAACCATTCCAGTCCCTGCTTCTTTTTTTTTTTTTTTTCCTTGCAGTACGTGGACCTCTCACTGTTGTGGCCTCTCCCGTTGCGGAGCGCAGGCTCAGCAGCCATGGCTCACGGGCCCAGCTGCTCTGCGGCATGTGGGATCTTCCCGGACCGGGGCACGAACCCGTGTCCCCTGCATCGGCAGGCGGACTCTCAACCACTGCGCCACCAGGGAAGCCCCCTGCTTCTTTGATGACACTGGTGGGTACTATGCCTCAGCCCTGCAGGATAATAAAAAGGGTTGAAACATTGCCAGTATTACAAAGAGCCACTAACCTAAGCCAAGGGATGTCTTCTGATAACTAAGGCAAGATATGGATTTTCATTACGTTGCTATTAGTAGTTGTTGGTACAGTGCACTGTGTCTGTTCCAATGAGCTGGGCAACCTTGATTTATTTCTGTAACTTTATATCCACCCTAAGCAATGTTCTGAAGGTGAGTCTCTTTGTCTTGATTTAAACTTTTTATTATTTTTTTAAAGATTTATTATTTATGTATTTTATTTATTTTTGGCTGTATCGGGTCTTAGTTGCGGCATGCGGGATCTTCATTGAGGCATGGGGGATCTTTCGTGTGGCGCACGGGCTTCTTTCTAGTTGTGGCGTGAGGGTTTTCTCTCTAGTTGTGGTGCGCAGGCTCCAGGGCGCATGGGCTCTGTAGTTTGCGGCACGCAGGCTTTCTAGTTGAGGCGTGCGAGCTCAGTAGTTGTGGTGCACTGGCTTAGTTGCCCCGCGGCATGTGGGATCTTAGTTCCCTGACCAGGGATCGAACCTACGTTCCCTGCATTGTAAGGCGGATTCTTTACCACTGGACCGCCAGGGAAGTCCCTAAACTTTTTAAAGTCTCAGCTGTTGTCTAAATAAAGAGTAACCACAGTCTGCTTGTCCTGACGTCGTTGGGTCTTTCAGGTCTACGTCACGCGTCTGCGGTTCGTATAGTGGAGCTTATGAAGCTGATTCCGTTCTAGGTTGCTGCTCAGAATCTTCCCACCCTCCCATGAGGAGAGGATGGTCCCTCCATTAGACACCTGCTGCTTGTGCTGTCTCTGGCCACCTGCATATGGTGACGTTCCTTATTCTCCTCCTGCTCTGTTGGCCTTGAGTCTTCTTCCCCATTTTCATCTCAGATAGCTACCCCCTGCCTTTTACTCTGGTTGGGGTAAAACTTCCACTTCTAGGTTTTTGTCCCAACCTTGTTACTCAGAATATGGTCCAAAGACCAGCAAACATCAGCAACACCTGGGCTTACTGTACATTGAATATCAGGCCCCACCCTAGACCTACTGAATCAGAATCTGCATTTTTAAAGAGACCCCCAGGTGGTTCATATGCACATTAGTGTGTGAGAAGCTGCTCTAAACTCCATCCCCTCGTTCTGGGCTCTGTGTTAGTGTTCTGTCAGCTAGAGGACTATTGTGAGAGGTCTTTTCATGAAGTAAGGAATTGTGTATTGTCATTTGCACTGTATTAGTGTGTTTTTCTGTTTCTGTTTTTCCTCTTGGGTGTGCCTGATTCATTTGTTACCTGCTTAGGACCTGATATTATTAAAACTCTGATGAAACTGCTTATAGGTGTACTTATACTTGTTAATTAGTACATTGGTTTCTGTCTCTCTCTCTCTCACACACACACACATTTCAAGGAGGGCTTTGGCTAGAAGAAGAGTTCTATCTCAGATCCACACAGCACAAAGACATCTTCAGAAGTAACAGACTAGAACACTCTGTTAAAGGTCTCATGATGTATTTTCTACTCACCCTCAGAATACAGAAAGCTTTTGTTTCTAGTTGATTTCGCAGCTCTCTCAGTGCTTAGTCCGGTGTGTGAGCTGCCTAGGGTTGCATGTTTTATATTTAGGAGATATTCTCTCCTCGTATTCATTGGATTTAGCTGATTGTTTGTAATTTGTCTGACTCATGCTTGATCTAATTTATATTTTTATTGTGAACACTTGAGAATCTTACATAATCATTTTCTCTGCCATACTGTTGCTAACATTATTTTTTAAATCAAATTTTCTACAGGACAGTAAAGTTTAAATTATTGCATTCAAAGTGTTCTTATGGAAAGAAATTCAGAGAACACTATGTATGGAGATCTGATGGATTACTTGATACTTCCATTTGTTAGTTCTCCTGAGGGAAAAAAACCCTAATTTTCTGCAATCACTCTGTCAGCTCCCAATTTGCATTAATGTGATAAGCATCTCAGTATTGAATTGGATTCCATTTTATGTGCACCATTTAAGTCTGTGAACAAAGAAAATGACACCAACCTCAATTCCAACTTTAGGAGATTTCAATTAAAATGAGTAAGTTACTTCTGATAATCTCCCATATCTCAGTGCCGTGTAGTGCAGTTTTTACTGTGCTGTTCTTTTGTTGGTTTCAATCTGTGAAGAACTTGGGACACTCACTTCCCTGCCTCCATTGGCCTCTTGCTGCCCGGATTGTTTTCCTTCTTCTCTGGCAGTTCCTGCTCTGCCTCATCTCTTGTTCTTAGGCTCATCTTCCTCTACCTAGGCATTGACTTAGACAATTCCTTAACTTCAATCCTAGGCCTCCTTCCCATTCACTGCATAGTCTCTCTCTAGGCAATATCATCCATTTCCATGGCTTCAAATACACCTATGTGTAGATGATGTACAGATGCCTTTTTTTCCCTTTTTCTTCCAACCTTTCATCTGAGCGCCAGGCTTGAATATCCAGTGCCTACGTATGTCTCCACTTGGATGATTCAGGAACTCAAACTCTGTATGTCTAAAACTGAATTCATGATTGTCCCTCCATATCTACATGTAGCTGGGGAACCTCTGTGCAAACTCCTTTGGGTTTGTGTTCTCCCTTGGCTTATATGAGTTGTGGGATGAGACTCCCTTTAACCGTTACTGGACCGCTGAAGGAAACACTAAAGGAAATGCTTTCCCAAGCTGGAAAAGGGTGAAGCAGAAGGGCAGATGCTGTTGGTGCCTGTCCCACATATTCTTGCCTGTCCCACAGTCACTTGCAGAGGGTTCCTATGTATGCCAATGACTTCCTTTGCCTCTCTGTCTGAGTGCTTTCTCTACACCCAAAGCGGTACTTCAGGAAAGTTGGGAATGTTGGGGATTTAATACCCCGGGAACAACCCTTAATCAAAATGAAATTGGAGTTGGTAGATGAATATCCCAGTTTCCTCACCTCTTGGAAGGAGAATTTTGAGCTGTGTTTCTCACCTTCTTCCAAAGGTCCCCAGCAGGCTCGATCCATGGCCCACAGCAATAACCCACCCATTAATGCACACTTTACTGGTTTTCTATTATATTCTCTCTCACTTCCTCACTCCTCCCCTGAGCTTCTTGGTATCATCTCCAAAATAAGTGATTTTTCACAAAATTATTTTATTGGGATATGCCTTTGAGGAAACTCAGACTAAAGCATTCAGTATCACTGAGGACCAACAGCCCACAGTGATGATGTCTTGCTTCCCTTTCCTCCAGTTAACATGTTTTGACTAAACTCTGTATGGGTGAGGTCACTGAGCATGCCCTTACACAGCATTTGGGCATTTGGTTATGGAAACAGCACACAAAAGTGAGTTGGTGTGTTTGGCTGAAGAGTGTACATGTGAGTTTCTTGGCATTAGGTATAATCATTAGTAAAAGGACCTTAAAAAGGTAAGTAACCAGAGTGACAGCTCCTGGCCATCACTATTACATGGCTCTCTTCCAGCATAGTGTTGCCCAATAGCAATGTCTACAGTAATGGAAATGTTCTATATCCACACTGGCCAATTTGGTAGCCAGTGGCTAATTAGCACTTGAAATGAGACTAATATAACTGAGGAATTGAATTTTAAATTTTATTTAATTTTAAGTAGTTTAAATGTGACTGATATGTGGGATGAGACTCCCTTTGGACGGTTACTGGACTACTTCATTTTGGACAATGAAGTTCTACTGCTCCCCACCTAAGTGAGTGGTGGTGCTTCCACTGCATGCTATGTAAGTCAGAAAACTGAGGGTCCACCCGAACAGTTCCCTCTTTCTCACATCCAGTATACAATCACAAGGTCTTATTAACAACCACGAATTATCTCTAATCCCTTGGCCTCTTTCTATCCTCCCTGCCACCACTGAAACCCAAGCTATCATTTTCTCTCACTTTGACTACCAGAGTAGCCTTCTAGTATTTCTCCCTATACTCACTCTTGACTTTCTTTAATCTATTCACTACGCTGTAGCTTTTCAAAATGCAAATAATCATCACCAAGTTGAAACATTTTAATGGTTTCAAATTGATTTTAGATTAAATTCCTGCACCCTTGACATGGCTTGTAGGAACCTTGTGTGGCCCTTCCTACCTTTTTGGTATTTGGGGTTGAATTCCTTATGAAGCAAAATACCAGGAAATGGCAAAATTTTTATCTACTTCATTCATTAATCTACTAGTGTGCCATCTCTGTTATGAGAAAAAAACAACTTTACATATATGTATCTTCAGGTACCTAGCTCAAGAGTATTAATATTTTAAGGAAGATGATCTGTGCCAGTTAGGGGTTTGTTTTTTACATGCTAACAGAAGAAAGCTCTGATAACCTAGTGTGTTGGTGATGCTGGAAGCGTTTGTGGTGGTGATGGGTGAGAAAATACTTATAAAAATGGAAGATAAATGAAAACTTTTGGGGAATAGTAGATTCAGAAGGGAATGAGAAAGACAGGAACTGAAAATGAGGTAGGCAAAATTTGAGAGATGAGGAAATCAACTTTCCTAATAATCTTTAAAAAGGAAGAGAATTCCCAAGTGAGATAGAGGAGGGTCTAGGATGGGTGAAGGTTAGCAGATGCCTGTTAGAGCCTTAACCTAGGTGAGTGGAGTTGTAGTTTAAGCAGAATAGGGAGAAAACCCTTGTCAATGGATTTATTCTAGAGAATCGTAGCCATGAAAGAGTTTCATCTTGAATTTAAGGGAGTTGACCTGGGGCCATATTGAAAAACTATATATATGTATAATAGCTATAGCTATATCTATATATCTTTATTTCACTGGAAGGATAAAAGAGAAATGAAGAGAAAAATAGATGTGATGTAAAAGAAAAAGTACTACATAGAAAAGACAATAAGGAATTAAGAGAGCCTTTTTACTAGAAGGGGAGTAAAATAGGGAAACAAACAATGATCGTCTAGAAGAGAGAATAAAAGTAAACTTGGGTTACAGAAACAGGCTTATATGTATGTATTTAATTTATTTGATTTTTATATAGTTTGAACTTCAACAAAATTCTATCATAATGGAAATAGGTATACATGAGATAACAGTACACACGTGATCTTTCAGGGGTTACTGTGGGGAAACCCCAGGAGGTGCTTTTATAAGAGCAAAGGAAGTGACTTTTAGGGAAGAATTTCCTGAGAACCTAAATAGTAGCCACAGAGTATTTCTTGGTGAGACAAGATGAGAAGGTAACCTTTCCAGTACATTTCCCATATCCATATTCTAGTTCATGCCAGTTGCCATGGTTTCCTTAGCCCCTAGTATCCTTCAGGGCAGCAGCCCATCCTCCTGAGGCAGTGGCCTGAGTTCCAGCCCAGAAGTCAGCTCTCCATCCCTTCTTCTTCAAAGAACTTATTTCCTTGCCTCTTTCCTGCAGGGCCTTTCAGGGGAATGACTTATGATTAATAATTTAATCATTAAATAATCTATAATTACCGATTAATTTTTATACTGTTAACAGTGTGTTTTCCTACCACTCAAGGGAAGTCATATTTAAAGAGGTGCATCCTCGAGACATCAATACCTTAACTTAAAGGAAAGAATCAAAAAAGAAAATCTCTGACCCAGAGGGTGTCAGTGCTGAGACTGGGAGGCTGAGAGGTTCACATACCAAATCACATGTGCATCAGTCAGCCTCCTGAGAACCAAACCCAGCTGTAACTACACAGCCAACTATCACTTTATTAACAGGACAATATTATTCCAAGAAATTCTTGTCTAGGAAGATGATATTACAAATAACTGTATTACTTATTTCAAGAACTTCTGAAAAATCCATTTTTCTGAACAATGGAGCACTCAGCTAGCTTCCTTATCCCTTCTCAGCACACTAGATCTCTCTATGAGGTCCACCTAAGAACTGACCACTCCTCAAGACTTCCTCCCAAATCTCACCTCACTCCACCTGTCCTAACAATGTTGTCATGACCTTTGTCCAACCCTGGTCAAGCTCCCTCACCCCACCTTCCACCAATGAAAAATTCACCTAAACCAGACCTCAAACCTCGTAAGTATCTTTTGTCTTGTCTTTTTCTGCTCCCCTCCAGGATGCTGCAGAGCTCTCTCAAGGTAGTGGTCCTCCTTACTGCAGTAAGCAATAAACTTGTCTTTGCTTCAGCCACAGTTTTTTGGGGTAATATTTTTGAGGAATTGGCAGTTGACACACTGGCCTCCAGTGGGTGTTATAAATAGTGTTTTCAAAAATGTCACCCAGGAGGTACTGTCTGGATATGATGTGGATTTTCTTAATAGAAAGGTGCAATGTTTGAAGATGCTCGTGGACTTCCCAGTAGAAGACCTGGGATTAGAACACAGACATCTCAGCTGCTCAGGAACTATCTTAGAAGCCAGCAAAGAGTTGCCCTCTCCACTCACCTATAACGCATGAGCACATCGCAGTGAAAGCTTTGAGGCATCAGAACTCTATTTTACTCTCATTTCGTCCACTACTAACTATTGCCAGAAGAGATTTCTGTATAAGTATATACAGAAATGATGAAACATATGGGGTGTTTATGAAGGGTGAAAATGTGTTAATACACCAAATGTTTATGTACTTGTTTGTTTATAGTTAGCACTTAGGGTGATGTCTTCATAGAAAGCATAAACCTGTTAGAAAATTCACTAGGGCCCATTAAGATATTTAAAGAGATGGGATTAATGATTGCAAAGAGTATCATATTCACACAAGTGCCATTGCAAAGCATGAATGGTTTCCTGAGAGCAAAAGGAAGTTTTATTTAACTTTTTGAGATAGCCAGTCCTCCGTAATCAAAATGTGGCCTGCCAAGTCCGCAACTTTCTCTTCTTATTGTGTAAATACTTCTATGTCCGCTGATGCAATTCTGAAAAGTGCACTTACTGCTGATTTGAAAATGCCCCATGCTTATTTATATCAGATTTTGTGACTTAGCTAGAAACTAGAAGGACCACTGACCATGAAGTGGTTTTGAAAATTGATTTATAATTTTGACTTAGGTTGCAAGATGGAACAGGGACATTTTTCTTGATTCATTTTGCTGAAGCCTCGTCAGGCCCACCTCAAAAAACTCTTCCTTAGTTACAGTGATATTATCTGTAATAAAAATTTATATATATAACATTAATAAGTGGGAATAAATAGTCACAGTTAGCATTTATTAAGTCTTTCCTAAATACTAGGAGGACACTGTGCTAATAACTGCATCATCAGATTTCATCTTTGCAATGCCCTGATGAGGTATGTGCTGTTATCATCACCACTGCACATATTGAATAACTGAGGTCTTATGAATTGAATAACCTGCCCAAGGTCACACAGCTAGTACCTGCTGTGTAGGACTCATCTCAGCTTTGACTGACCATGAAGTCCTTGCCTGTTACCACCATGCTGTGTTGTGAGATGCAAGTTCTTTAAGAACAAGGACCATATCTCATATTGTACTTCTCCTAGAGTAAGTTCATTTGTCCACATATTTCATGAAATATAGTAATATCTTGATTGCTTCAAAACGCTATTAATTGATGTGAACAGATGGATACCAAATAAATGTTGGAGAGGATAACTCAGTGAAAATGGTTTTTATTTCCTCTCAAAATGTAAGCTGACTAGGTAGATCATCACTTACAAAAACCAACCAAAGGGCTTCCCTGGTGGCGCAAGTGTTAGAAGTCCGCCTGCCATTGCAGGGGACATGGGTTCGAGCCCCGGTCCGGGAAGATCCCACATGCCTCGGAGCAACTAAGCCCGTGCACCACAACTACTGAAGCCCGTGCGCCTAAAGCCCGAGCTCCACAACAAGAGAAGCCACCACAATGAGAAGCCTGCACACCGCAACAAAGAGTAACCCCCGCTCGCTGCAACTAGAGAAAGCCTGCAGCGCAGCAACAAAGACCCAACGCAGCCAAAAAAAAAAAAAAAAAAAAAAAAAAATCAACCAAAGGAGCCATATTTCTTTCATTCATTTAGCAAATTTTCTTCACTCTGTGTTCACTATGAGACATTGTGTCAAATGCCCTGGAAGCAGAATTGAGAAAAACACAGTCCTTAGGTTCAAGTCCCGTGAGAGAGACAAGGAATTCAACAATTAAAATACATCGTGATATAGAACGAAGTCAAAACTCTAGAAATAGAATATACAAGTGTGACCAAGAGGTGCAAAAACAATTCAGTAAAGAAAGGGCAGTCTTTAACAGATGGCATTAGAACAATTGCATATCCATTGGCACAAAAATGAACGTCAACCTAAAACTCATACCTTATACAATAATTAGCTCAAAGTTGATCATGAATCTAAATGTAATGTGTACATTTATAAAACATTTAGAAGACATAAGAGAAAATCTTCATGATTTAAGGCTAAGCAGAGTTTTAGACACGACACCAAAAACCAATCCATAAAAGAAAAATCAACAAATTGGACTCTGTGAACATTAGAAACTTTTGCTCTGAGAATGATTCTGCTAAGAGAATGAAAGGACAAGTCAGAGTTGAGGAGTAATATTTACAAATCACATTATCTGGTAAAAGATTTGTAGCCAGAATATATAAAGAACTCCCTAAACTCAATAGCAGGAAGACAAACAATCCAATTAGAAAATGGGCAAAATATATTGAACAGACACTTCACTAGAGATGATATACTGATGGCCAATAAGGCCATGAAAAGATGTTCAACGTAATTCGTCATTAGGGAATTTGCTAATTAAAGCTGTAATGAGATATCACCACACACCTATTAAAAAGGCTAAAATTTTAAAATACTGATAATATCAACTTTTGTCAAGCATCCAGAGCAGATGTATCTCTCATACATTGGTGGTGAGAGTGAAAAGTGAAACAACCATTCTGGAAAACAGTTTGGCAGGTTTTTTTATAATGTTATACATTTACTTAACATATGATCCAGCAGCTACCCTCCTAGATATTTATCCTAGAGCATGAAAACTTATGTTTTCAAAAAACCTATTCATAAATGTTCATAGAAGGATTATTTATAATATCCGAAACTGGAAACAACCCAAATGTTTTTCTATGGGTGTTTGGATAGGCAAACTGTGGTACATCCATGCAATGGAATACTATTCAGCAATTAAGGGGAATGAACTATTGATGCACATGACAACTTGGATATATCTCCAGGGTTTGCTGAATGAAATAAGTAAGTCTTAAAAGATCACATACTTGATGATTCCATTTATGTGAAATTCTTACGACGGCAAAATTATAATGATGGAGAACAGGACAGTAGTTGGTTGGAGTTATGCCTGGGGACAGAGTCTAACTATAAAGGAGTAGCAAGAGGGAGTTTCTTTGTGGTGATGGGCAAGTTCTGTACCTTGATTGTGGTAGTGGCTACACATATCCGTACTTGACATAAATTTTTGTAGAAGCACACATAAGAGGCATGTAAAAATTGACAATATGCGAGTAATGTCTGTAGTTAAGAGTATTTACCAGTATTAGTTTCCTGGTTTTGATAATGTACCATGCTTATGTAAGATGTTATCATCAGGGGAAGCTGGGTGAAGAATGTAGTGGAACTCTCTTTACTATTCTTGCGACTTCTCATGAGTCTAAAACTATTTCAAAATGAATCTTTTAAATAATAAAGATAGCTGAGGATGTTATGGAGATACAGAGGTGGAGATAAAAGATCTCTGTAATTTTGGGAATGGAGGAAAAGTAGAAATTTGGGGGAAAAAACAAGAGGAGCTAACACTTAGCTGGGTCTTCAGAATGAGAAGAGGTTGGCCAGCAGCGGGTAAATTTGTTCCAGGCAGGGCTGCCTCCACTGCCAGCGTGTGGTCCAGGGGCCTTCCTCCCTCACTGGGAACAAGGTCAGGCCTCCTAACTGATGCCCCTGCTTCCTTCCCTGTCCCACCCAGGACAGTATTCAACCTTGCTTCAGCTCAAATGGTCCTTTCAAAATGTAAATCAGGTGATGGCATTTCTTTGTTCAAAAGGCTCCCCTCTCACTTGGAGTAATAGCCCCTGTACTTGCAATGGCTTATGTAACCTGCTCTCGCCCACTCACCTCTCTGACCTCAGTTCAGTTACTCCCCCTTCACTCCTCTGTTCCAGCCTCACTGGCCTCCATGCTGCTCCTTTAACACATCAGGCACCCTCCCTTCTGAGTCATCACTAGCTCTTCCCTCAGCCTAGGATCCTCTTCCCCCTTGTCTGCATTGTGGTCCCTCCCCTCCTCCGAGTGTTTAAGCTCTCTGCTTCTCACTGAGACCATGCCCTTTTACTGAAGTTAAAATTGCATATGTATAACTGATTCACTTTGTTATAAAGCAGAAACTAACATACCATTGTAAAACAATTATACTCCAATAAAGATGTTTAAAAATATATATATTGGGTAGGGATCTCTGAAAAAGTTTGAAATCCTTCCAGAGAATTGTACTAAATATCTAACTATAAGGTTGGTTAAAGGAAGTCAAGACTTAAAAACATACTACCTCCAAGGAATTGATGACAGATGCAGCAATGCACTTTTGTTATAATTTACCTAGAGTTTTTAAAGTTTCACTAACTCACTGACTATTAACAGTAATTCAGATTTTTATTCTTGGACATTTTAATAAGAAGAGACAAAAATATGTCATGTTAAATAAAAGTCAGTAAAAACCTTTGAATATGTAAATTAACAGGTGATCATTTTCATCAGGAATTTTACTTCTTATCTTTTCGGTAAAGATAATACTTCTTTTGGTGTTATGTTTTTTTTTTTTTTTTTTTTTTGCGGTACATGGGCCTCTCACTGCTGTGGCCTCTCCCGTTGCGGAGCACAGGCTCCGGACGCGCAGGCTCCGGACGCACAGGCTCAGCGGCCATGGCTCAGCGGCCATGGCTCACGGGCCCAGCCGCTCCGCGGCACGTGGGATCTTCCCGGACCGGGGCACGAACCCATGTCCCCTGCATTGACAGGCGGACTCTCAACCACTGCGCCACCAGCCAAGCCCTGCTGTTATGTTTTCTGAATTGACTTTTGAGAAGAAACTAATAAAGTTCATTGAAAACAAAAAACAAAAACAAACAAAATTGCAGTAACTTCCAGCCAGCTTTTCCTATCTCTTTTCCCTGATTTATTTTTCCCCTAGTACTTATTACCTTCTACTTTACCACAAAATATATTTTTATTATTTATTTATTTATTTATTTTTTCTCTACTAGATTGTAATCTCTATGAGGGCAGAAATGTATGTCTGCTCTTTTTTTCTTCCCTGCTTTGTCCCCAACACTCAGAACCCTTTTGTTCTTCCAGCAAACATATTTGAGGGCCTGTGTTCATTTCCTATTGCTGCTGTAACAAATTACCACAAACAAATTACACAAATTTATTATCTTACTGGTTCTGGAGGTGAAAAATCTAAAATTGGTTTTATGGAGCTAAAATCAAGGTGTCAGCAGGGCTACGTCCTTTTGGAGGCGCTAGACGAGAACCTATTTCCTTGCCTTTTTCAGCTTCTAGAGGCTGCCTGCATTGCATGGTGCATGTCCCATTCCTCCATCTCCAAAGGGCATCCCTCTGTCTTCTGCTCTCATTGTCACATCTCCTATCTCTCTTCTTTTAGAACCCTTGTGGTCCTTTTATCAGGATACTTATAATTACATTGGGCCATCCCAGAATCTAGGGATGATCCAGGCTAATCTCTAGATTAGCTATCTCAAGATTTTTAACTTAAACACATGTGAAAATTCCCATTTGCTATGTAAGGTAATGTATTCACAGGTTTGAGGATTTATGACATAGACATCTTTGGGGATTAGGACATATTCTGCCACAGGGCCTGTTATGTGTTAGGGCCTATTATATGTCCAATATAGACCAGTCAATAATAGATACCCCCAAAATAAGCAGACTAATTTTAGCTAATAATGAATGTGGCACAGTAAATGAAATGGTGTAATCTAACAAGCTAATCTAATAAAGAACAGCTGCAGGGATGGGAATGGAGACCTCTGGGGAAGAAACTTTGAGGTGAGAGATTAATGGAAAGAAATAATCAACCACACAAAGTTCTGAGGGAAGAACCTCTCAGGTAGAGGAAAAAGCAAACGCAAAGGCCTTGAGCCAGCAGGGAGCTTGGCTTGTTCTGGCAGGGACAGAGACCAGTGGTGGGATTTGAGGTTGGTCAAGTAGACAGGAGTCAAATCATTTGGGCTCTTCTAGGCCCCAGCGAGGAGCTCTGATTGTATTCAGAGGCTGATAGTAAGCCATGACGGTGGAAAATGGATTACGGGGGGCACACGTGGATGTGCAGGATCTGTTAAAAGCTCTGCTGTGGTAGTCCAGGTGAAAGGCTGGAGTTTCTTGGACTAGGGTGGAAGCCATGGACATAGAAAAGAAACCTGTATATCTTTAGGATGTATTTCATAGGTAATGCGGACAGGATTATTTGACTGTAGGGACAAAACATTGTTCTAAGGATTTTGTCCTGAGCAATGGAATATATGGCAGTGCTAGTTACTATGGAAGACTTGGAGCAGAGCTGCTTTGTGGGGATGTCAACAGTGCGCTTTTAGGCCTGTGAAGTCTGCGATTCTTTTTTTTTTTTTTTTTTGCGGTACGCGGGCCTCTCACCTCTGTGGCCTCTCCCGTTGCGGAGCACAGGCTCCGGACGCGCAGGCTCAGCGGCCACGGCTCACGGGCCCAGCCGCTCCGCGTCATGTGGGATCTTCCCGGACCGGAGCACGAACCCGTGTCCCCTGTATCGGCAGGCGGATTCTCAACCGCTGCACCACCAGGGAAGCCCCTGAGATTCTTTTAAGCCGTCCACGGGGCTGTGTCAGGGGGACTTCAGCTCTATGCACCTGAGGCTCAGAGGAGCAGCCAGGGATGGTGCTATGGACTTGGGAGTCTTATGTAGCCTAGATGGCACATACAGGCATGGGACTGGAGGAGACCATGTAGAGGGAGAGAAAAGGCGTTAAGCAATTATGGGGAGATCCAGATAGTAGTAATAATAATAGCGCCCTGTGCCGAGCCCTGCACTTCGATTTTTCCATATATTAATGTATTTAATATATTTAATCCTTGCCACAATTCATTGAAATGGTTTCTTTTATTATCATATTCCATTTTATAGTAGAGAACACTGAGGTAGAGAGTTAAAAAACTTTTGTCAAGGTCGCACAGCTAATAACTGGCCAAACTGAGAATCAGACTCAGAAAGTCTGGTTCCAGGGTCCATGCTCTCAAACCTTGAGTTCATAGAGTATTGTTCCCCCTTTTAAGTATAGTCTGGAGGAATATAAGATTGTGGACCGAGTCACTATACTCCGTACTTGCTCAGTGTTCTGTTATCTTAGGCTGTTCCTCGGATGCAGGTTGGAATTGGAGTTGGTGATAAGCAGAATTCAGTGGTAAGAGAGTTCACTTCCACAGAGTATTTTCTTTCCTTTTAATGTGCACTGACTTTTAAAACTTTTTTAAACCTTTTTCATCCTCTAGAACCAAAGCTCTTTATGCTATGTTGGGGTGGGTTTTGATAACATACCTTTCATGTTTTCCATAAATAGACTTTTCAGTAACCCCTAGGAAATTCTGTGGTTCCATGAACCACTGCTTGAAAATCTGTTCACCATCATGACAAACAGCCCATCTCTGAAAGGATAATGTATTTGGAATTGATTCCCAGGATGAATCACATTTTCATAATTGCACAAGATTACTCACAAATTCAAGGAAGTTAGGTTTGAAAAACGAAATAAAAATCAAATAAACCCAACTTATAAACTTTGCTTACAACATGTTCTCAGATAACACCCACAACATGTTTCTTTTGTCAAGATTCAACCTGAAGATACACTGAAGACAAATTTCTACTTCTGTGACTTTGTCAGTAGTAACACAGTCAAAGTGGTGATACGCAGTGTTCTTATTCCACTGTGTGGGACACAGAACAGTTTGCTGATTAACTGACAAATTCAAGACAATCTAGAGGTCAGAGTCTGAAGAATGAGTCAAAGGGCAGAAGTTCCAAGAGAAACTTAAGCGAGCTTGAGTCCTTAAGATCTAAGGATGAATACAGTAATGATGAAAAACTGCCTCTGATTCAATGTGTGCTTTGTGCACAGTAATTCAACAAAGTCTTTCGCTGATGGTTGATTGAATGCCTACCTTGTACCAAGCACTGGGGTTACAATAATGAGTTAGAGAGGCAAATGATCACTATTCACAGGGAACTGAGGACTAATAGGAAAAACAGATAGTCAGATAATACAAATAGAGTGTAACGGGGGAAGACAGAGTTCTGTGTGGGAGGTAGAGGGGGATGAAGGCATTTTGCTGGTTTGTTCTCACTGCTTTGATGATCTGGCTGTGGCACTTATATAGAATCATGGCAAAACACTTGAAAATTGTTTGTAGTGTTAGTGTTGGTCAGAGGATTAAACTGTTTTGAAGTCAATTCTCTGGATTACTTAGTATCACAAGCCCATAAGTAAAGAGTAGGCTTCATACAATAAGCTACAGGTAAGATTTTTTTTCTTTTTTTAAAATTGAAGTATAGTTGATTTACAGTGTTGTGTTAGTTTTTGGTGTACAGCAAAGTGATTCAGCTATATATATATTCAGCTATACATGTATGAATATGTATATGTTCATTTTTATTATCTACTTGCTTTATATTGGTAGAAGATTAGGTATCGAATGTTTTCTTTCCTTAAGGTTTTCTACTCCTTTCATCTACTGATACCTAATTTGTAAGGTATCCTAAATTACCGAGATGCTAATTTTAAACTATTCAAAAACTGCTTTACATCTCTGTCTCTTCTCCCGAGTCCCACTAAAAATAGACTGAGCAGGTGTGCTCCTTAATAGTAGGCTATTTTCTGAGTTTGGAGGAAAACACCCAGCTATAGCCACTGAGAGTGCCTATATTAATTAATTCATTCATTCATTTGCATTCATGGAGCGCTGGAATGCACCAAGCATTGTGCTCAGAGCTATCGATTCCAGACCATGGTATACAGAAAAAGATTTGCCCCAAAGATTTCCACATCCTGTTCCCGGGAAATGGTAAAAAGGTTACATGGCAAAGGGGAATTAAGGTTGCCGATCATCTGATTTTGAAATGAGGAAAGTATCCTGGATTACTCAGGTGGGCCCAGTGTGATCACAAGGGTGCTTATTAGTGGAAAAAGGAATCAGAAGGAGGAGGACCAATGAGATGGCAACGTAAAAAGATCTCAGCCCCACGTTGTTGGCTTTGAAGATGGAAAAAAATGAGGCCATGAGCCGGAGTGCAGGTAGTGTCCAGAAGCTGAGAAAGACAAGGAAATGGATTCTCCCCTGGAACCTCTAGAAAGCAACCTAACCCCGTTGACATCTCACCTCTAGCTCAGTGAGACTGATTTTGTGCTTCTGACCTCCAGAAAGGTAAGACAATAATTTTGTGTCATTTTAAGCCACTAAATTTGTGGCAGTTTGTTACAATAGCAATAGAAGACGAATGCACAGACTGTAAGACAGTTCCTGCCCTCCAAGAGCTAACAGGCTGGTAGACATGGAAAGAGTCCAATGAGATAAGGTTACAGCTAGCAACATTGAGTGCTGACGAGGGCTGGCACTGCAAAAGGTTTGTAGAAAGGATAAGATACCTTCTGCACTGGGCAAGACAAAAGGCCACAGCTTTTTTTTTTGCTGCCCATGCAATCATTTGTGCCCTAGGATATATAGGATGATGCTTTGTGGGTATTTCCCTGCACACCTGGGGAATTTGTCAGAGAAGCTAGCGGTTGGACCCACAGAGTATTGAAGAGAGGGAGGTAGGAATGTTACCTGGTTTAAAAGAATCTGAGATGTTTATATTTTAAATACCATTGTACACTGAACTTCTGAAACTTATATCTTCAGCCCATATTCCTCTCCAAACTCTAGATCTCACTGGATATCCCCAAATCTCTCCTTGGGTATCTATTGAACAACTAACCCCAAAGTTTTGATCTCCCTCAACCTGTTTTCCTACCCCAATATTTCTCCTTTCAGTAAATGACACCTGCACTTTTCTTGTTCTTCAGGACAGAAACCTTGGAGTCTTTCTTGATACTTTGTTTTACCTCACACTCCGTGTCACCTCCATCTGGGAATCTAGTTACCTCTACTTTCAGTATATTTATAGGCTCTTACCACTACCACTGCTGCAATCTTGGGCTAAGTCACTCTCACTTGGCTGACTTTAACAGCTTCAAACTGATCCCTGCTTCCATCCTTTCCCAATTACAACCTATTCTTAACATAGGATTCAAGATAGTCCTTTTAAAATGTAAATTATTATTCTGCTCAAAAGTTTCCCGTAATGCCCAGCCTCACTCAGAGTAAAAGCAAAATTCCCAAGAGAAGTAAACACCTATGTATTCACAAAACTTCTACACAAACATTTGCAACAGCATTATTCATAATAGTCCAAAAGTAGAAATAACCCAAATGTTATTTAACTGATAACTAGATAAATAAAATGTGGTATATCCATACAGTGGAATGTGATTTGTCAATATAAAGGAATAAAGTATCAATACATATTACAACATAGAGGAATGTTGAAAACACTGTGCTAAGTGAAAGAGGCCAGTCACAAAAGATCACATATTTTTTATTCTGTTTATATTAAATATCAAGAAAATGTAAATATATAGAGACAGTATATTAGTGGTTACCAGGGCCTCGGAGGAGGGAATAGGGAGCAACTGCTTGCGGGTGTGGAGTTTCTTTGGGGATGATGGAAATGTTCTGGCATTAGGGAAATGTTTGCACAACTTTGTGAATACACTGAAAACCACTGAACTGTACCTGGAGGAAGGTGTATATCTGAACACAACTGGGATTCTACCAGGAAGGTAGAAGGGAGGAAGGTGGTGTTGAGAAGATGAACGAAAATGTCTGTTTCAGCTCTGTAGTCCTTTGAGTTTATAGCCATGTCTAAATCTCTACCTGGAGCAAACATGTTGGCATGAACCACAGTTGCTGTGCGATGATGCGTACTATCAATGTATTTACCTCTGCTGATACTAACCTGAGCACCTGGGGCAGGCAGTGTTTGTCAGGTTTTTCCCACGCCTCCAGTAAGACCAGGCTGAAATCTTTGGGGGCCTTAAAAGTCTGAAAACATTATAAGACACACCTCCTCCTTATTTTAATTTAAAAGAATACATTACCGTATTGAAAAGTAAGTTCTGATCTTTTGCATGATGACATTTTGTCGTTGTGATTATTTTTTTCCTGAAGCTATAAAATTATCTCCTAAAACTTCTTTTGGTGCTTCTGCCTTGTTGGTGTCCTAGGTTCATGCTTCTTCTGTCTCTCGGTCATCCAACAAAGGCCCTCTGTGACAGTCGCTTACTATTTGGGACCTGTTCTCATTTCCTCTCCCTTCCCTGTTCCTTTTGAAAGGGACCTGATAGTTTTGTTTGTTTTTTTTTTTCCTCCCGTAAATAGATATAAACTCAAGGACTCTTTGCATTTAAATGAAATTAGTGTAATTCTTTCTATAAACATTTATGTAGTCCCTAATGTATTAAAACAGAAGAAGATCGACGCTAGAAATAAAAGTAGCTGCAAAGGTTAATAAAAGCGTTTGCCCTTAGAGATCTTAGGATCTGTGGGAAGTGCCACCTCATTGTAAACCAAAGGCGTGGGTCACTGGGTCCTAGGACTTGTCACATGGCAGGTGATGTGTCTTCTTGGGGGGCGTCAGCAGCTTGCTGGGTAACCCCAAATCACATTCCTACCTTCTAAGTTCGACCTTGAGAAGGAGCCTGGATGTTGGTATCAGCCGCTTGCTGAATATCTACCCTGGGTAGGAAATGTGCTAGGCCATACGAAACTTGGAGAATAAGTAAGTGACGAAAGTCGTACAGCAGGTAAGTAGGGGAGCCATGACAAATCCTGACCACCTGGCCTCAAAGTTCATCCTGTCGCCTACGCTTGGAGACTCTTTAATTCACTAGCTGCCTTGTATTTCTCTCATGTCAGGTTTACATAAAATCCTGGTGCGTTACAGACTACTCGGGTCGAACAATAATAGGGTTCCTTCTTTCCCCTGAGGGACTCTTGGTGAAGATTGACTCCTAAAGAGCTGTTAACAAAAGGTGGAATGGAGCTCAATGCTCTTGTTCCAATATTATTCTGAATCCAGTCACATGCCAGGATTGGCTACTTGTAGGGGATTTCGTATTACTTTAGGTTCAGCATTCATTTAATAAACTCCACAGGAGGTGTCAGAGGAGTTCATTATTCTTCATTACTAATTACTTATTGCAGGAGGAGAAGGGTATACACCTTATGCTAATTGTGTGCTGATAAAAGCATCCACATATTGGATAGGTAACAACACATTCAGGGCCATGAAAAGGAAAGGTGGAACTTCCCCAGTAGTTTTCCTCTTTTAGCCTATGCATTAGCCGTATCAGAAATGGAAATAATCCATTAAATGAGGCTCTTAAAGTTGCTAGCCGTTAATCATACCAAAAAATTAGCCCTAATTTGATAAAATATCAAACAGAAAAACTGATTAATCTCATTGATATCTTATAGGCAGAGATGCTATTGAAAATATCCAGCATTTGATAGGGAAGGGAGATGAAGCACATAATAACAGATTTGAAATTAAAAGTCTGAAATTTATAGCATCTGTGTAGCAGTATGTTAGTGAGTTCTAGATCACTGAAAAAAGTCAGTAACTTTTATAAATGGCCCAGTCTCTATTAGACCCCTGATGATTATTTCTCTGGTCTAAAACCACAGATTTTCTCTAACTGCTAATTTAAGAAAAGCAGCTAAATTTTTAAAAGAATGCCTTTTTTCTTTTCCTTTTTTACAGTATGTAGCAGACATAGCTAGTTGCCTCCTAAACATTCCCAAAGCTATTTCTTGCCTCCTATCTTGCTAATAAACCTTGATTTTGTTTGGAATAGTCATTATATAGGTTCATTTCCTGATTTGAGATAAGGTTAAACTAGTCAGAAATTGCATTCTACTTTGCAGCTACTACATTTTCCAGCTTTCCTTGCAGTATATGAGGTCATAGGACTATGTTATGGACAATGAAAGAGAGATCATGCTAGGAGGTTTCTGGAAAGGATTTGCTTTCCAGATAAAATTGCAGTTGTGTCACTGCTATCCTGTCCTCCTTCCGTTTTCCTCCTTCAAATGTAGACATGATGCCTGGTGCTATAGCAGCCATCTTGTGACCATGAGAACACAAGCCCCATGAAACAGAAGAACAAAAGGGGAGCCAGTTTCATATTATCATCATTGAAGGTACCACAGAGTCCCTATCTTCAGACTTCTTATTACAGTATTAAGTTTTAAGGTACATATTTATTTTGATACTTCAACATCTCTGAAAACAGGAATGTGTCATTGACTTGGAGAATATAGTGGAGCTCTCTTTTCACCCCTAAGAACTAAGGAAGGAAATGAGGCAGGTGGTGGATTAGATGGGTTTTAGCAACATTCTTTAAGGTGGAAATCTACCTACTTTCAAAGTTATCTCTCAAGCTCAGAACCAGTGGCATTTAGTTCTTTAAAAGACTGTTTTAAGAATAAATAACTTCTGCTCTTGAGCCTAGATAATTTTCAAATTTTGCATTTCATATTTATCCAGACAATTATCTCAAAAACTTTTAAGTGCTTCTTCTCTCTTTTCTACTTTACTGCCTGTAGCACTTCTCAGCTGAAAGGTCTCTTTCCCTCTGCTTTTAATGGTTATGAGGCATTCACTTACTAAGAAGGATGTGTTTGCTTTACGGCATGGTGTGAGAGATTTCGGTGTGCCCAGGCTTCCCTGCTGCAGTGGTGAGAGATTAGATAGCAGTCCGTTCAGCCCTAGACATAACTCAGTAAGTGGCTATTGCAGAAATAATAGCTAAATTTGAAAACCCACTCATAACACTATGCTAACCATTCTTCCTCAGGTAAGGAACTAGAAAACGTGAGCAGCACAAAATCCTCAAGAAAACGTTTTAAGTCTCCTGCTAGCTGGGAGCCCCGCTGCAGTTCTGTTATGAACTGCTCCACATTGGCAAAAGGATGGAGGGGAAGGTTAAAAGGGCTTTTCTAATTAGTGACTGTTGTAATGTCAGTCCACCTGCTGGCCTTGAAAGTGGAACAAGGCAGGTTAGACGTCAAAACTCAGGGGAAGCCTTAAAGCATCAGAGCTCTTTAACTCTGTTTCTTCTACTCCATCGCAGCGCTATAGCCGGGCAACCCCTCATGGTACATGGCTGTTCGTCTCCCTGTATTTTTATAGGGGTTACTAAAACTCTAGCTCATTGGCCAACCAACATGGGAATTTTCCTAACTGACTGTCAGCAATGACTCCTAAAGGTCAAACTAACAAGATTCAATTTGTCGAGTTCCTTAGACCAGGTAGGAAGCCCCTGATTTCTTGTCACTCTTGAACAACTGTCCTTGAAGGTCTGGGTGGTTCCCAGAAACCCCTTCCTTTTACTGCAAAGATGAGTCACTGAAAACTCAGTCATCAACCATGATGGGACCGTGCTAACAGAGATCATTGAAATCACCAGATAGTCTTCAAACAACTGTTTTGTTACTAGCTTTAGCCTCTTGATGTAACAAGTCTTCAGTAGATCTGCTAACAACATTTTGCCGATACGAGTTTCAGAAGTGCTAACTTGATAGATGGGGCAAGAATTGAGCAGTAGAAAGGAGACATAGAAGTAAAATTGATTGAATACCCATTCTCGTGTCATAAGTGGATTGTATAGTTTTGTGTTCTTATCATTCTATCCTTTATCAGTAGAACAGTCCAACTTAAAGTATGCCACACTTTTATCATTTATTTGTAAACCTTAACAGGATCAGGATATCTTTTTACAGAACTTAAACATGATATTGGCAGCAGAAGCTGACCTGCTGAGAAATTAAGGGGGCTTTCCAGAAGTCATGATGAGCAGTTTCTCAGGGAAGAAGAAAGTTTCCAGCTGTAGAAATGCCATGTGGGTTTCCAATCTCTACCATCATCTTTTTCCTAATCTTGAATTTTAAGGCTTGCTGTTCTTTATTCTTCTGATGGACTTTCACTTCTGCCCTGGAGAGCCCATTCTTTCCATATCGATGTACGTAAGGGCTCCTGCACTGAGGAGAAGACGGCGAGGGAGGCCTTGGGTTCAGAGGTAGGGGCCTCGTAGGGTTCCCTGGGGGTTCTCAGAAAGAGCTCTCCCCTGTGGAAATCCAGGATAAGGTAAATGGGAGAATGGATGTTACAGGAGAATTACTTTCTAGTATTTATCCTGATCTCATAGTGATCCTCTATAGCTCCTGCAAAGGCAAGAAGGGAATTATTATGGGTTCCGTAGTGACCCAAGCACTGGATGGGGAATTTAAATTCCCGCTGTTAGTTCCAGGTCTGCCACTTACGTGCGTGGCCTCAGGTCCATCATTTTACTTCTTCCATGTCTTCATTTATAAAGTGAATTGATTAAACTATGAGTGCAGCGGTCCTTTTCTGTTCTAACATTTGATGATGATAGAAGCTTTGTGATACCCTGGAAAGAGCACATGTACACGTGAACTTCCAGTGTTATTTTGCCAAGCTGAGCTCTCTGAGTTTCAGTTTATTAACAGTAGAATGAAGAGAATAATATTTGCCACGCAGGGCTGTTGTGAATATGAGAGATGACGGATAATAAGTACCTGACAAAGTGCCCAGAATGCAGATGGTTTTAAATAAAAGTACTTTTTATTCCCTGATGCTGTGACCTACTCCTAAATGGCCTTACACTGCATTTGAGGTCTTAGGCTGATCTCTGTCCCCATTGATATGTAGCCTGGAGTGGATGTTACTACGTGAGACAGGAAGTGAGTCAGGGTCCTGGCTTTGTGTGAGAATGGAAAGGCAGCCCCATCCTAGGACCTCAGGGAAGCCCTAAGGGACATTAGTGCCCCTTTGTACAATTTTGCCTCCACCCAATATCTATGGCCCTGAGTGCCTCCCCAGCCCCAACTCAGCTGATTGAATTGTTCTTCTGATGAGGGAGAATGTGGAGAAGCGTGGCTGGTGGTTCCACTCAACTTTGGGAAATGCCAAGCCCTGTCAGCTTAGAGGGATTCAAGACTAACTTCTTTGAATACTTTTTCTAACATTCTCAAGTTCTTGTGTTGAGAATTGGGCAGGACACTGAGGCGTGGGGAACAGGCAAAAGATAGCTGAAGACATCCACCTAAGCCAGGATCTAATGTTCCGGCCAAGTTGGAATCCTTTGGAAAATGAGTTCCATCTTGGGAGAGAAAAAAGTCCATCTTTTCTTAGATTTTCATCAACAGCAAACTTCTCTGTCATTTAAAGGAAAATGGATCATTTGACACCTTGGAGATTTTACCTGAAGGAAGATAACTGCTTGAATCTTTTTTATGCTTAAGAGCTAAAAGCCATTTAGCAGCTATAAAATTGATAACGTATTTACCTCCCCAGAGCAAAGGATTTTTCACTGTTAACATAGTGCCTAGACCAAAATTGTGGCCTCTAGAGGTCACCAGTGCACCAGATTTGAAGGCCATGGAGGCCTCCAAAATGCTTAGGAAGAGCTAAGTGTCCCACTCATCTCTAAGGGAAAGAGAAAATAAGGCACATAAATTACGGTAACAGCTGCTGTCCAGCTAGTCTCTTAAGAAGTAGGAAATCTTGTTCGGAATAGTGCACTTTTATTGATTTTTCTTGGTTTATTTTGGCTCTCCTCTGCACTGATCTAACTGGAGGAAACTTATAATTGTTAAATGCTTCCTCACCGATAGCTTAATTTTGGAAGTCGGAGAAGAAATTTTTCTGTATGGGAGAAAAACTGATATAGAAGTAAACTATTTTAGCCGCCACTAAATGTGTTACTCTCAGTGGCGCTCTGGCCAAGGAGGACAGTCTCCATGTGTCTCCTGGCATGCTGTCCTTAAAGGGCATGGGCACACCGGGGTGAGAAGCATGGGAAGTGGCCCTGTAATTAATTGTTACATAGTCCCTGAGCTGCTTTACGTGGGAGGACACCTTCTCAAGTACTCACATCTCTGCAGATGAATCAAACTGCACATACAGGGATCATGTTGGTAGTCAAAACATACCTTTCCTTTGGAAGAACTATCAACCAAGAAGATGGCAATCTGGAGGTCCTAAGGGGACTTTTCTTAGCTGGTTTGCCTTTTTCATTGTTCTTATGCTTTAATCTCGTGTGAAGCAAATTGTCTCCCTCACAGGGAACTTGCCTTGAGATAAGTACTGTGTCTTGGCCGCTGGATTGAGCCAGGGGAGTAAACCACACGCTGCTGAGAGCCTGGGACATGTGACATAACCCGCTGCCGGTGGCCTGCGTTCCTCAAGCTGTGACCTGGGAGTCACCACCAGCGGATCACGGCATTGTTTCTGCTGTTCCAGTTCCTCTCCAAGGAGAGGAATTCCTCCATCAAGACTTTCCCAGGGTCCAGATACTTGCTAGCAGCTGACCCATCAGGAAACTGCCTCTCCCCTCTAGCTTCCCACATTCCTTCCTGAGCATTCCCCAGCCCAAGGTGTGGCCAAGCCTCGGATGGTCTGCTGGGGTTGATTGACAAGAAAACAAAGCCTTCGTCTAGATAAGAAACATCACAGAGCTATAGGAAATCTATTTGTTCTGGGTGGAACTCGCTTTCTTTCTCTCCTTTTTTTATTTTATTTTATTTTTTTATGTCTACGTTGCTGACTGGGTAGTTTCTTATCATTTCTTTAGGATGTGTGGAGCGGTCAATCTTTAAACAATGAACTGTGTTTGGGTAACTTTTTCTTTATGGCTAATTCACAAAGAAGGAAAATACTTTACCCTAGAGGGTTAGGGTGATCTTAGGGCTATTAGATATTTTTCTTGAGCAGTAAAAAGAACAAAGGCGAATTTTCACTGCAGTTCAATTTGAACTGTGTTCTTCAGCTCGGTGCCCATTTACATGCTGCAGAGATGGCAGTTGTGGAAAGGATGCCACTTGTCCGTCATTCTGGAGAATCCTTTAGCTTAGATGATATCCTAGGAGGATTGCAGAGTGTCACTCCAGCTAGGTTGCCCCCGTCAATGTGGGGCAGACTGAGAGCTTTCCTGGGACTCTGCTGTTTTATCATGGTTACCAGTTGTATAATTGTGAGCAAATCTTACGTCTCAATTATCTTATTTGTAAAATGAAAGGGTTGGACATAATCTCCTCTAAGGTCCGTTTTGAAGCTAACATCTACTCAGAGATTAAGGCTGTTCAGTCAAGGGTCAGCTATACCTTAGCAAGTGTGTTCGTCTCCCAGGGCTGCTGTAGCAGCGTATCAAAAACTGTGTGGCTTAAGAAAAACAAACTTTCTCACAGTTCTGGGGGCTAGACACCCCAAATCAAGGTGTCAGGAGGACCTTGCTCTCTGACGGCTCTAGGGGAGAAGCCTCCCTGGCCTTGTTTACCTTCTGATGTCTTCTGGCGTTCCTCAGCTTACAGATGCATCACTCCAGTCTCATCACTGTCTTCTCCCTGTGTGTCTCCACATGTGAGTGTCTGTCTCTGTGTCCAAATTGCCACTTTTTATAAGGACATCAGTCATACTGGATTAATGTGTAATGACCTAATTTTAACTTGATTATTTCTATAAAGACTGTATTTGCTAATAAGGTCACATTCTGAGATACTGGGAGATTCAGACTTCAACATATCTCTTGAGAGGACACAAGTCAACCCAGAACAAGCCACTGGAAAATCTTCTCTTTGACCTCTGGGTCCATTCTTCATGTTGCTTTGTGCCCTGAGAGGCCTACATGCATCACACCAGGGGATCCCTTTGTCGTCTGGCTTCCAGTTGGGTTAGCCAGTGGCAAGATATAGGATGCAAGGGAAGAGTGGGGTGGGAGTGGGGCATTTATTCCCCTCAGGATGGGAAGGTGTCACCTCATCTGGCTGTGTCTTGTGAGAAGACCCTATCCACACAGATTTCTTTACTTCTGGGGACCCTTAAGGGCTTCGGCAAACCTTCAGGCTTAAGGTCAGTAATTCTCTCTCCCTCCCCAACCCCTAGCTTACTTCGATTTCTCTACCAAAACTTAACAGTGTTTTTTTGTTTTTTGTTTTTTGTTTTTTTTTTTTTTTTTTTTTTTTTTTGCGGTACACGGGCCTCTCACTGCTGTGGCCTCTCCCATTGCGGAGCACAGGCTCCGGACGCGCAGGCTCAGCGGCCATGGCTCACGAGCCGCTCCGCGGGATGTGGGATCCTCCCGGACCGGGACACGAACCCGTGTCCCCTGCATCGGCAGGCGGACTGTCAACCACTGCGCCACCAGGGAAGCCCAACAATGTTCTTTATTAAACTCTCCTCATATTCCCCACTTTGAGTGGGCCATCTGTTTTCTGCAGGGGTCTTAACTCTCTCTACCCTTAATGACTGAATTACTTTTCTAGAAATTCAAGGCGATAATTTGGTCTAGAAGAGTCTGGGTAGGGACTAGCTTTATTGCAATTTGTAGAAACCTGGCTGGGTAACTCCTTGTCCAGAGACTTCCAAAAGGCCAGGTCCTTTATAAAGCCAAGCTAGCAATGCAGATAAGCAGGCTGGGTGGCTGTTTGGATGACCTAACTTCACACATCTGTAGGCTCATGGCTGCTCTGGAACAGCCTCCAGGGTAGTTTCACATCCCTGAGCCAGGTGGACTTTCACCTGGTGAGTGAGGGAGACCATGCTGGCCTGGATGTTCTCTGTCTTATCGCTGTCTCCCTGGGAGACTTCACTTCATCTTCCCACCCAGTGATCAGATCTCTCTCAATAATGCAATGTCTTCCTTTTAAAAACTTGTTTTGCATTTTACAATTTCGAAATCTGTTTGAGATCACTCAGTCCTTGCTAGTAAAAGTGGCAGGGAGAGAATATCTGTAGGTCTCTGATTTCAATGGAAAAAGGAGGCACATGCATGGAAGGGACTGGTGAAAATCTCCAGAATGATATGTTCTTAGACTATTCTGTGAAGTCAGTGATATTCTCTCCTCTAACCACTTGAGGAAACTGTGTTTGAGCTGTTTAGTGAATCTCTCTGCTTTCTCAGCCAGTACATTTATAGGGCTAGTACTCAAACCCATGTTTTCACATTCCATTGTTTGCTTCTAAAAAGGTATATTTTTACTCTGGTGTTCATCAGCCTTTAAAAATGAACACCTGTACCATATGTGGTCAGATACTTGGCCTTTACCCTCTCCCACTATCCAAGCTAGTCCTTGGCACTCAGTGTTCTGAAGACGCCTATGAATGAAAAAGGCAGAGAAAAAGGCAACCAGGAATGTTGCATAGCTGCTAAACTCCTATCCATTCATAAACATATGTCTCTGTGTCTGATATTTCTAGGGTTTCTTAGGAGCCCTCAATATTATCTGCTATACTTTAAGTCTGCCCCTTTTTTTTTAAATGGCCTTCCTTCAATGAGTTTCAGCCTTCTCTATTCTACCCTGGGCGCCTCCACAGTTGTTGCTTTTACTGTTTTGGACCTAGGGTAAAATCTACACCCACATCAATGTGCTAACAGTATCTCTTGAAGCCCATTGTGCTCTGGCTTAGCTGAACTTTGCTGTGGCCATGAAAATGGACATCCAGATTTAAGGGTGGGAATTACACCAAAGAGACGAAATGTCTCTTAACATGTACAAGGGAGATGGGCACATTACTAGCAAACAAAGAAACACGCTGAGTTGAATATTTGTGGCTAAAGTTTCTGATTAGACTTGGAGAATTCTGAGTTGGTTTGCATTAGAATTCTTATTACCTCTTAAGGGGGAGAAGAAAAAAAAACTCAAAAAGTAGAAAGTTTTTCTTCGGATATCAAGTAGCTCTTTTCAAATCACATTTGGCCTACCGAAGTGTGAAGGGATAAGCAATGCTTGGATTCTGTTGTCCTTAAAGCCCATGTGGGTTAAGTAAGAAGTGGAAAACATCCTACTAAGTGCATCTCGAGTTGTTTTGGAACTCAAACATTAACTCAAACTTAAGATAAATGAGAATGCCCAAGATGGTTTCAGTAGTATTCTGGATATTTTCTAAGTACAGGATTAGCATCACAATTTTTTTATTCTGGGCTCAACAGCAGCAAAATTGTTTTTTTGTTTTTGTTTTGAAGATGTAAAGTGACACAAAAAAGAAGAGAAGACTTGGTGAGACTAAGAATAGCCAGCTCTCAAGAACGCTTATTTCTGTTTCCCTTTCAGGGTTGAAAGGGCAGAGCAGAAAGAGCCCTGTAAGTGATAGTGTGGGTGATGAGGCAACCGTAGCATGAAGTGTGTGATCCCTGGGCTGCACAGGAGGCAGGCCTCTGTACTTCCTCCTCTTTCTTGTGTTGCATTCCTGCTTAAGCACTTAGCCTGGGTCACCACTGTCCACTGAATCAAGTCTGAGCTTCTCTCTTGGGATTTCACAGCTGTCCAAAATAGGACCCAACCTGGTTTCCTGCTGTTGCATGAAGGATGATATCAGAAGGAAAGTTCAAAATTTTATAGGTACTGAACAAGACCATCCTAGGAAGGGTCAGATCTCCGTGTGATGAGCTCACTGAGGTGGGAGAGATGCTTATAGACACAGTTTCTGGGGGCGCAGAGACCCCCATAGGGGTTATTAAGGCAGGGCCTGAGGTCCAGCTTCCTGAGCTCAGTAAAAATATAGGGACTGGGCTGCAGGAGCATGGCCCTGCACAAAGGCTGAGAGCAACTAGCAGTTAGGCTTGAGATGCTATTCTTGAAGCTGCTGCACAAGTGCCTCTGTGATATGAAGCAGGAGTAGTTCTAAAAACTGAGGCATCCTGAAGCCAAAGGTGGGAATCTAAGGCTCCAGTGCTGGAAGTTGGGAGGCAGGGGTTGGAGACCCTTCTTTAGTCAAATAGCTTATTTTCAGTCTAATCTGTATTCTCTGGGCTCTTGGGACATGCCTGGGCATATCTGACAGATTGGAAGGAAGAACCACAAGAAGTGCGTTTGCATAAAGGGCCAAGATGATATCTGGTGCACTCGACTTTCATCAGCAGTAGGGTGGGGAGAGTGGGTGAGTATGAATACAATATGGGCTGTCACTCTGTCATTAGCTCAGCTGCCATGGATTTATGTCAGAGTCCTAGGTTCAGAGGAAACTGCAAATAAAAACTGGAGGAGTTGTTCTCTTGCAGAATTTGAAAACAAAAATCAGCACTGTTTTGGGACCAATGCATAGAATAATATAAACTTCAGAGAGGTTTTGCTAACTCCATCATCAAACAGAAAGCTTTGCTCACTGGGGGGACTTTTAGAGGGAATACTGCCATTTTTTTAAAAAAATTGATGAGTCTAGTGTATCAGAAATCTAAACTGGAAAAGACACAGGTAAAGCCTACCTAATGTAAAGTTGTAATAAGTAATTAGATGCATCACTGCGTATTCCTCCAAGATACTTATTTCATTTTTCATCTAACTTTAAAAATCACAGGAAATTTTCATTGGGTGATTTATAATGTATTACATATATTTGTTTAATCGTTATTTCCTTGAAGTGTTATGTTTTAAAGAGAAATTTGTTGCCAAAAAAAACTGCAATGGGTTTATTACATAATTTAATTCATGCTAACATGCTGACTTCATGTTGTGAAGCACAAAAGCCATAGATCTTGTCTTCTTGGCAGTTCTTTCCAGGCAATATAATAGGCGTCTACTCTCTTCCCTTGTATGTTTGCCATGGACATCAGGAATGATTATTATATTAATCATAGTTAATTATTTAATTATATGTATTATGTTATATTGAAAAAAATTACTTTTTTATATGATCCCCTCTAAGGAAGTCAAAGAGATGGTTAACCATTTTAAAATTTGATTTTTTCTCCCCCATCTGACTAGAAGATCAAGAAGAGATTATGAACCAGTCCAAAGAATAGAATCAAAAGTACTGGAGATTTGTACAAAAGTACAATTGATTGATGTACTGAATCATCAACTGTACTGATTCCAATACTTACTGGTTTTGGCTACCCTGCCATTTATCTGAGGTAACCCTAGTGTATAACCCAAGAACCACAATAGAATAGTCTGTCCCATGGAAATATTGTACATCCAACACAGGATTTTAAGAATTAAAGAAAACCTGAAATGTTCTTGGTCCTCTAAATGGTATGTTAATGTAGGGATGGATCCCCAGGCTAATCCTCAGTCTAAAGGCATAAACTCCTTTTGAAACTAGATCAAAATTTACATGGATCAAAGGAGCTTTGCCTTGTGACTCTTATGAGAAAGGAATCAGGAGGCTGAGTCAAAAAGAAAAATATTGTAATTGTAAAATATTACTGAAGGCTTTGGGTAATGGAGTATTAGAGCTGGGAGGATCTTTGAAATAAGGGGACTAACTATCCAGGACTCATCAAGAAAAAAAGGGAGAAGACTCAAATCAATAGAATTAGAAATGAAAAAGGAGAAGTAACAACTGGCACTGAAGAAATACAAAAGATCATGAGAGATTACTACAAGCAACACTATGCCAATAAAATGGACAACCTGGAAGAAACGGACAAATTCTTAGAAAAGCAAAACCTTCTGAGACTGATCCAGGAAGAAATAGAAAATATAAACAGACCAATCACAAGTAATGAAATTGAAACTGTGATTAAAAATCTTCCAACAAACAAAAGCCCAGGACCAGATGGCTTCACAGGTGAATTCTGTCAAACATTTAGAGAAGAGCTAACACCTATCCTTCTCAAAGTCTTACAAAATATAGCAGAGGGGGGAACACTCCCAAACTCAGTCTACGAGGCGAACATCACCCTGATACCAAAACCAGACAAAGATGTCACAAAGAAAGAAAACTACAGGCCAATATCACTGATGAACATAGATGCAAAAATCCTCAACAAAATACTAGCAAACAGAATCTAACAGCACATTAAAAGGATCATACACCATGATGAAGTGGGGTTTATCCCAGGAATACAAGGATTCTTCAATATATGCAAATCAATCAATGTGATAAACCATATTAAAAAATTGAAGGAGAAAAACCATATGATCATCGCAATAGGTGCAGAAAAAGCTTTTGACAAATTCAACACCCATTTATGATAAAAACCCTGCAGAAAGTAGGCATAGAGGGAACTTTTCTCAACATAATAAAGGCCATATATGACAAACCCACAGTCAACATCGTTCTCAATGGTGAAAAACTGAAACAATTTCCACTAAGATCAGGACCAAGACAAGGTTGCCCACTCTCACCACTATTATTCAACATAGCTTTGGAAGTTTTAGCCACAGCAATCAGAGAAGAAAAAGGAATAAAGGGAATCCAAATTGGAAAAGAAGAAGTAAAACTGTCACTGTTTGCAGATGACATGATACTACACATAGAGAATCCTAAAGACGCTACCAGAAAACTACTAGAGCTAATCAATGAATTTGGTAAAGTAGCAGGAGACAAAATTAATGCACAGAACTCTCTTGCATTCCTATACACGAATGATGAAAAATCTGAAAGAGAAATTAAGTAAACACTCCCATTTACCACTGAAACAAAAAGAATAAAATACCTAGGAATAAACCTACCTAAGGAGACAAAAGACCTGTATGCAGAAAACTATAAGGCACTGATGAAAGAAATGAAAGAAGATACAAACAGATGGAGAGATATACCATGTTCTAAGATTGGAGGAATCAACCTTGTGAAAATGACTCTACTACCCAAAGCAATCTACAGATTCAATGCAATCCCTATCAAACTACCACTGGCATTTTTCATAGAATTAGAACAAAAAATTTCACAATTTGTATGGAAACACAAAAGACCCCGAATAGCCAAAGCAATCTTGAGACAGAAAAACGGAGCTGGAGGAATCAGGCTCCCTGACTTCAGACTATACTACAAAGCTACAGTAATCAAGACAGCATGGCACTGGCACAGAAACAGAAATATAGATCAGTGGAACAGGATAGAAAGCCCAGAGATAAACCCATGCACATATGGTCACCTTATCTTTGATAAAGGAGGCAAGAATATACAATGGAGAAAAGACAGCCTCTTCAACAAGTGGTGCTGGGAAAACTGGACAGCTACATGTAAAAGAATGAAATTAGAACACTCCCTAACACCATACACAAAAATAAACTCAAAATGGATTAAAGACCTAAATGTAAGGCCAGACACTATAAAACTCTTAGAGGAAAACATAGGCAGAACAGTCTATGACATAAATCGCAGCAAGATTGTTTTTGACCCACCTCCTAGAGAAATGGAAATAAAACCAAAAATAAACAAATGGGCCCTAATGAAACTTAAAAGCTTTTGCACAGCAAAGGAAACATAAAACAAGATGAAAAGACAAACCTCAGAATGGGAGAAAATATTTGCAAATGAAGCAACTGACAAAGGATTAATCTCCAAAATGTACAAGCAGCTCATGCAGCTCAATATTTAAAAAACAAACAACCCAATCCAAAAATGGGCAGAAGACATTTCTCCAAAGAAGATATACAGATTGCCAACAAACACATGAAAGGATGCTCAACATCACTAATCATTAGAGAAATGCAAATCAAGACTACAATGAGGTATCACCTCACAGCAGTCAGAATGGCCATCATCTAAAAATCTACAAACAATAAATGCTGGAGAGGGTGTGGAGAAATGGGAACCCACTTGCAGTGTTGTTGGGAATGTAAATTGATACAGCCACTATGGAGAACAGTATGGAGGTTCCTCAAAAAACTAAAAATAGAACTACCATGCGACCCAGCAATGCCACTACTGGGCATATACCCTGAGAAAACCATAATTCAAGAAGAGTCATGTACCACAGTGTTCACTGCAGCTCTGTTTACAATGGCCAGGACATGGAAGCAACCTAAGTGTCCATCGACAGATGAATGGATAAAGAAGATGTGGCACATATATACAATGGAATATTACTCATCCATATAAAGAAACGAAATTGAGTTATTTGTAGTGAGGTGGATGGGGCCTACAGTCTGTCATACAGAGTGAGATAAGTCAGAGAGAGAAAAAAAATTCCCTATGCTAACACATATATATGGAATCTAAAAAAGAGGGCTTCCCTGGTGGCGCAGTGGTTGAGAATCTGCCTGCTAATGCAGGGAACACGGGTTCGAACCCTGGTCTGGGAGGATCCCATATGCCATGGAGCGACTGGGCCCGTGAGCCACAACTGCTGAGCCTGCTCATCTGGAGCCTGCGCTCCGCAACAAGAGAGGCCGCGATAGTGAGAGGCCCGCGCACCGCGATGAAGTGTGGCCCCTGCTTGCTGCCACTAGAGAAAGCCCTCGCACAGAAACGAAGACCCAACACAGCAAAAATAAATAAATTAATTAATAAACTTCTACCCCCAACATCTTCTTTAAAAAAAAAAAAAAAAGAAAAAATATGGTTCTGAAGAACCTAGGGGCCGGACAGGAATAAAGACGCAGACATAGAGAATGAACTTGGGGACACAGGGAGGGGGAAGGGGAAGCTGAGATGAAGTGAGAGAGTTGCATGGACATATATACACTACCAAATGTCAAATAGATAGCTAGTGGGAAGCAGCCGCATAGCACAGGGAGATCAGCTCGGTGCTTTGTGTCCACCTAGAGGGGTGGGATACGGAGGGTGGGAGGGAGACGCAAGAGGGAGGAGATGTGGGGATGTATGTATATGTATAGTTGATTCACTTTGTTATACACCAGAAACTAACACACCATTGTAAAGCAATTATACTCCAGTAAAGATGTTTAAAAACTAATGGATATTTTATTATATTTATTTCTAGACACTTCATAGTTTGGCAGTTGATTGGAAGTAGTATATTTTTAAAAAGTGTATTTCAAATGACTTCAAATGACTTCCAATGGTTATATAGGGACGAAGGCAATTGATTTTGTATATTGATGCTTTTTATCCATCTAGCAAACTTGCTGAAACCATTGTAAGTTCTAATAGTTTGTCTGAAATTTATCTTGTATATGTGTCACCTTTTCTTTATCCATTCTCTGTTCTTGAATAGTCTTTACTAAGATTTGTCTATTGTCTTTACAAGTATCTTTGTATCTCCTGACCTTCAAAAAATATATTCTGAGAATCTGTGATTAGCTTGTGAGTTTAATGCATGTAGTTCATTTATTGCGATTGCTAGTATATTCGGATTCATGTTTAAAAGCAGCATAAAATAGTAATTACTAGTATAGACTTTAGTGTATACTTTTTATCTTTCCACTCTGTCACTTACTAGTTTTAGCTGTTGATCAAATTATTTAACCTCCCTATGCTTCACTTTTCTCATCTGTAAAATAACAGTAATAATATCATAGGACTCTTGACTGAGTTACTGTGAAGAATAAAGGAATTGATATTTGTAAAACACTTAGAGTGGTGCCTGGCACATAAATGCCCTAATTGTTAGTTATTATTCATATTATCTTATTCATATTTTTAGGCTTTTTATTTGATCCTCCCTCCCTTCCAATATTTTACTGGATTAACTGAGTTTCCTTTATTCCATCCCTCCCTCCTACACATGTGACAATGATTTGGAAGTTTTCTGTTTCTTAGAAATAATCAATACCTTCTCTGAATATTTTAACTCTATCACCACTTTTGTATTTTATGTTATTTTTAAGAATTTTGGAATTGCTAAATTTTTGATCCCCCAAATTAGTTGTCATTTTATTTTTATGCATTCAAATGCATGCGTAGATTTATCAAAATGTTTGCTCATGTCCTTGTTCATCTTTGTTCTAGGATCTCATTCCTTCTTTGTGTTAAATTTCCTTTTTTAATCTTTAAAAATATTTTTAAATTTTTAAAATATTTTTTTCACAGAAGGTCATTTAGTAATTAGTGTCTCTTTTCCCTCCCTCCCTCCTTCCCTTCCTCCTTCCCTCCTTCCTTCCTTTCTTCCTTCCTTTATTTTTGGAAAATATCTTGATTTTCCCCTTCACCCTTAAATGCCAGTTTAGCCGGGCGGACCATTATAAGTTGCCAGTTATTTTCTCTCAGCACTTTGAAATATCACTTTGCCTGTGACTGTTCTTGGGAAGCCTGCCATCAGTCTAATTCTTGTTCCTTTAAAGGTTGTCTGCCTTTGATCTCAGGTTACTTTAAAAATCTGTTTATCTTTGGTGTTCTGAAGTTTAATTGTGGGTGTGTCTAGGTGTGGATTTATATTTATTTCTTTTTACTGGTACTCAGTATATTTCCTAATCTGACAGATATTCCTTAAATTAGTTATAGAAAATTAACCACCCTTTTGTGCTTAAATAGTGCCATTTTCCAGTGCTTTCTATCTTAAAGAACTCCTAATAGATGCACGTTGTGTTTTCTTACTTCTACTCTTAATCTTTCTTTTACATTTTGGGGAGTCACTGAAGCCCTAAGTTGACTTGATCTTAGGACAGTTTTGATTGTATCTACAAAGGTTTATGATTTTTTTTTTCCAGTCCCAGGCACAAAATATGTGTTCAGTAAATGGTATCTATCTATTATTATGTACATCCTCAGTGTATTTTCAAGTACATAAAATTTTTCTTTTGTTTCCTTGCCTTCCTTCATGTCATTTATTTGATTTGGGGGAAAGGGAAGATAAAACTTGCCCCTTGTTTTCTATTTTTCAGTATTTTTTAATGTACTTATGTTACTTTTAAAAGAAAATGAAAGTTTAAAATAGAATTTTCAGGAGCTAGATGATTGGATTTTTAAAATTTCATGTCCAAGTGTTTCTAGATAATTATCTCTTTTGTTCTTCCATTGCTTTGTGTCAACCTTTCGCTAAGCTTGCAAAAACAAGATATGTTTGAAAGCCTTTCACTCTATTTCCTGCTTCTGAAGTGTGAATGCTTTAATTATTTGGAACTCTCTGAGGTCTCCTTCAGAGAGGGCTGTCAGAACATGGCAGTTTCACTCGTGAAAATCTCTCTTGGGCTCAGCACAAAGTTTGTGATTTAATGAGATATGCATTTCAAACAATGTAACAGCAACTTGGTAGGTATTTAAGAGCAAAACTTTGATAAAGGTTCTGTGTTCCTCTGGGGACCTTTGATTTTTCTGGTTGAAGTTAATTCCTAGGAGGGTGTTTATTATGAGACTGACACTTATTGCCTCAGACTCATAAATGAGTTTTCTCATCTTGCAGGAAAACGGAAGTTTCACCTCTCACTTTGCTTTCCTATTTGGAAGGAATATAGGACTTTCCAAAGCCAGGGGTGAACCACATGCCTTCTTGGAACTCTTGGAATATCCTTTGAGATAATGGATTTGTATATCAATGGGCATAGCAAGGCATAGTGTGCAATCATGCCTATAAGCAGATAGACTAATGGTTGGGAGGCCTCTGAGAAGTTATCTGGTCCAACTAGATTTTACAGATGAGAAATCTACGATCCAGAGAGTTAACTGGGTTCCCTAAGACCACGAAGCAGATTACTGTTGGCTGGAGTACTCGTTCTCTTGACTCCTGGTCCAGCACTCGTTCCATGTTATAGAAGAGTCTGTGTTTTCTCGACATTATTTTGGAGAGTTCCTTTGCTTTGACTGGCTTCAAAGGAAAAATGAAATTCTTAATTTAAGCTTCTGCATTGCACAAGACAACATTTAAGACATAATATGATACAGATATCCCTTATTATCTGAACTCTCGTTCTCTAAACACAGGAACTGTATAGATTCAGAAAAACATTTTTGAGATGGGACTGGTATCCCTTGCTATGCACACTCCTCCCACTGGTATTAAAATGATGAAAACCAAATACTGTAGATTCACTCAGTAGCTGAACTTACTTTCCTAATTCTTCCTCATGCACCAACTAGATTTAAAAATAGGGTTACTTTGATTTGCAATAGGACGAATATAGGAAGATTATGTATTTGAGCAATTAAAGAATCTCTGAATTTTAAGGAATACCAAAGATCATCTAGCTCAAGCACATATTTTTTTCTGAAGAAGGCATTTAATAACTGTTACATTTGACCCAATTTACTTTCTCAGTTGTAGGGGACCGGGGACCAGCATCTGGAAGCTCTAAGGTAGTTGACCATTGGTGTGCACAGAGGCTGACTTGAATGGCCTACTTCTGTCAGTGACCGCTTCTAGTGACATTGTTCTCAGTAGTATCACCTAAAAATATTATAGCATCAAATCAAAGATCGTTTTTAGTCCTTATGGGAATTGTTGATCCTTATTTCTACTGTCTTGACTTCTATGATACCCACACTATTTGGTTCTCCTTGAAACTGTCTGATGGGTTCTCCTCTGTTTCACTTGTAGAATCTTCTGTCTTCTTTCACCTCTTGAATGTTAGTCTTTTTAGCTGTCAGGGTTCTGTTCTCATCCTGGTTCTTCTCACTCTATGTAATGTTCCTATGTGCATACAAAATACTTAATATACATTTGATCCATTAGACAAGCAAATAGATGATTCCATTTATTCTTAACATTTTTATTACCACCTATATGCTGATAACTCCAAATTCTGTATAATTTTGATGATCTGGACTCTCACACACACATATATATCAACATGTTAGATCTCCATGTATATGTTACCTAGACACTTCTAACTCAATACGCAAAATGAACTCATCTTCAGTATTCTCTATCTCAGTTGTAGGACCCACCCGTTTCCCCAAGTTAGAAACTAATCACCCTTTTTCTTCTGCTCTCTTACCAACTCCAATCCAACCTACAGTAAGTCCCCTACATGCAAATACAAACAAGTCCCATTCCGAAAGTGCGTTCGTAAGTCCAACAAAGTTAGCCTAGGTACCCAACTAACACAACTGGCTGTATAGTACTGTACTGTAATAGGTTTAGAATACTTTGCACACAAATAATATATAAAAACAAACACAAAAAATAAAGCATTTTAAATCTTACAGTATAGTACCGTGAAAAGTACGGTAGTACAGTATAACAGCTGGCATACAAGGGGTAGCATCGAGTGAACAGGCAAGAAGAGTTACTGACCGGAGGAGGGAGAGGAGGCGGGACATGGTAGAGCTAAAGGATCGTCAGCAAGAGGAGACGGAGGGCAAACTGCAATTTCATTCATGCCTGACGTTGTTGGCACAGGTTCGGGTTCCTTGCTGGAATCAATTCTATCTACCCTCTTGAAAAAACGGTCCAGTGATGTCTGCGTAGTAGCTCTTTTTTTCTCGTCAGAGATGACACGGTAGCACTGGATTGCATTCGGAATGGCTTTTGCAACCTTCGTGTACCATTCTATGTTCAGGTCCTGTGCCTCAAAAACTAACAGTGCCCCCTCAAATAAAGAAATCCCCTTGCCATTTCCTGTGTCGTGAATCTCTCTGGTTCTTCAGTTACTTCCTCTTGTCGCTCCACTCCCTCAATTATTTTCACTTTTGTTTTCATCGTTATCTCTTGGCGCTTCTTAGCAGTACCAGCTACATCACCGCTGCTTTTACGCTTCTTTCAGACATCCTAGGCTTGAAATAAAGATACTGTACTACTGTACTCTATATGGTACTGTACAGTAAAGTACACAAAAACACAACTACTTATAGAGGATGCATGCACGTGACAACGTACACCAGATACTTGAACTAACTTACGTGATTGGACACATGAACACACATTTGCATCTTTGAAAGTTCACAACTTGAAGGTTCGTATGTAGGGGACTTACTGTATTACAAGATTCTGTCAATGCTTTCTTCTAAGAAGTTGTTGCATTCATTTTGTTCTCCATCCTTATTATCAGCTCTGGTGAGATTTTCATCATTTCTTTTTGTGGTTACTTCAAGAGCCTCCTAACCTGCATCTTTGCTTTTGGATATGGTCTTTCAAATCCCATTCTCTGTACAGATACCACAATATCAGTATCTGAAACATAAATCTGATTCTACTCTTTTTTTTTTCTATTTTCAACAACTCTCCAATTTCCGGTGGATAAAATAAATCTAAGGTCCTTACCATGTCCCACCAGACCTTTCTTATGAACCTCTTAAGCTTTATCTTACAACACTCTGTCTCTCACTTCATGCTTTAGCTGCATGTTATTGCTTGTATCTCTCATCCAGAAACCATGCTACTCTTCACTTTCAGGCCTTTATTAATGCCACCTTTTCCTTCTCCTCCTCTCTTCTACCTGTTCCTACTTATTTTTTATGAATCAACCCTAGAAGCCTTCTACGAAGCCACCATGAAGGCTTTAATGATTTCCTTAGTTGAATTATGTGCTTCTGCATACTCACAGTCACTGTTACTTCACTTATGACATTGTTTTATGACGGCCTGTTTACATTTCTGTCTCCCCTACGATACAGGAGTCTTTAAGTATGTATACTGTGTCCTTTTTATTTCTACTCCCAAGACCTGGACTAATGCTTGAAACATAGCAGACCGTCAATAAATATCTGTAGGATGAATGCCAGTGAGAGAGGAAGGCTTTTGTTAGCCTTCATCCTATAAATCCAGAAGACTCCAACCTGGCAGCAGTAGAGGGTGGGTGGTTTATTCTGGGAGCTTTATTGCTGGCTTGATCTGTGATCTCTCAGATTTATGGACTGTGGAGCAAGGCAAACGTGGAGAGGGATAAGCCCTTCGGTACGTTCTTGTTTACCCTGGTAAGAACACAATTCTGTTCATTCAGCTGCATAAATATTTCTGAAATGTGTTCACTATTTTAAATCCAGACTACCACATTGCTTGCCCTGGTGCCTGAGCAGACCCTCCATAACTGGCATCTTTGCCTTAAGTCTTGTCTCTTCTAATTCTTCTCCCACATATACTGTAACCTCAGTAATCTTTCTCAGATGCTAAAATTCTTTATTGGGTTTCAAAGCTCTTAGACAAAAGTCCAACCTCCCTAATGCAGCGTATAATAATTGCATTTTATGATCTGACCCTTGCTTATTTCTCCAACCCGTGGCTCACCGTGCTGTCCTGGCTCATCTGGGCTCCCGTCAGACTGAATGGTTTTTGGTTCATTTGACCTGCTTTATTTCACTTATTTCTGGGTCTTTGGATTTTGCTTGGGATACTCATACTTTTTACTCCCGTCCTCGTTACCAAGTTAACACTTAACTCATCATTCAGGTCATAGCTTAGTTGTTAGCTTCCTCCAGAAAATCTTCCTTGATGTCTGAATCCAGGTTAGGAATCTTTTCCCTCTCCTTCTCTACCAGTTTTTCTGCCCATAGTCTCTTGCAACACTCCTGAACTTCCCTCTCATATAATATCATACTACCATAATTGCCTTTCTTATTGTCTTGGTGACCTACTAAACTAAGTCCTGAGAAGGCAGAAACCATGTCAGTTGTGTTCCTTGTGGTATCCTCAGCACCTAGTACAGGAACTTGCACAAATTGGTGCTGAATATTTATTGAATGAATGTGTGAACATAAAGCCATTTTATTTTTTTATTAAAGCATAATTGATTTACAATATTGTGTTGGTTTCAGGTGTACAGCAGAGAGATTCAGTTACACATATGTGTATATATTCTTCTTCAGATTCTCTTCCCTTATAGGTTATTACAAAATACTGAGTAGAGTTCCCTGTGCTATAGAGTAGGTCCTTGTTGGTTATCTGTTTTATATATAGTATTGTGTATATGTTAATCCAAACCTCCTATATAAAGTCATTTTATATTATTCACTGGATTTCATCTTGCCATGCTGGTGAGAAATTATAGGATAATAACAACTGGAACTCTGGAGTTAATTTTTTTTTTTTAACTAGCTGCATATGAGACTGTTTCTGACAGTCCTGTGTTTGTTGTTTTCTTCAGGTGTACAATGAGAAACCTGGGTTTTGTGACATCTGAGTCTCTTCCCAACTTAGTGAGTCTGTCTGGATCTCTGACTAACCATAAGCATGAAGGCTCTTATCAAAATAAACCACTAATAAGGGGAATCTGGTGACTGATGGAGATAAGGTAGGTAATCTCATTTATACTTCTGTATGGTGGGAGGGAAGTCCCTTCTCTCTACCAAACGGAGGAGTGGGTGCCTCTAAGTCACTGGCAGTGGTCTAATATGCCAAAAATAGCTTTCTGGAACCATCATGGATTTGGTCTGGTTTCATTACCAGAAGGTGGGCTCAGGAAGATGAGGTGTTAAGTATTGTTGAAGAGCATTTTATCTTCTTGGGAGGTGTAGGGCTGAAATTTATTAGTGACTCAGCAAGGCTGCCCTATTTTTAGGCCTAAAGGTTAGCTTGCAACACTTCAGAGAGTGGGCGACTGGGAGGAAGTGTTACCAGCTCAACTGAGTCTTGTTTTATTTATAAATACTGTGTTGATTAATTTTAAATTGGTTATATTTAATTTGGGACCCGAAATAGATCAGACCCCCTTCTTAGTTCCCTCTTGAGTCAAAAGACACCAAAATAAGAATTTACATATGCATTACCAAATAGTGGGTGTGCTGTGTTTGTGGCTTTATTTGTTGAATTGGGTACTGATGGAATATGTAGAAAAATACACCTTTCCTTTCTTGCAAATGAGTCAAACGTCCAAGGATTTGTCCCTTAAGAAACTCATTTTATCTCCTATTTCTCCTGTAGAGAAATAATCCTTAACTGTAGCTTGCCCAGTTATTTCTCATGTGTGAAATTGGTCATTAGAAGGTCTGGGGAGGGAGATAATGACTCAATCTGGATGAATCACTACCACTCGTGTAAATTGAGGAGTGTGGGTTTCATGACCTCATATACTCTGAGTCCAGAAGGTCTGTGAGGGTGAAAATTTGACTCCAGATAAATTCTAATGAGTGAGTTTGGCGAATGATCAAGTCATAAACAAACTTTCTTCCTAATTCATACTTTGTTTGGGTCAGTAGTATTAACTGTGACAGACGAATATTATTACTGGTATATTGCATTTAGACAACTGGAGTTTGGTCAAAAGAAACCTTGACTTAGAGTGACAAGAACTGGCCCCTGCCTCAAGTTGTGTGATTTTGGGCAATCAGTTAAAATATTTGAGCCTCAATTCCTCATCTTTAAAATGAAACTAATTTGAACATGACACAGAGGTCAGGAAAAATATCACGTGTTGATGGAAATTTTTTGGTGTAATTGGCTAAACTAGGAAACTCAAAGGTGTTGAACGTGTGTTATGGTTAAATCTAGTCAACAAACTATACCCCCAAATTTACGTACATGTACACACACATGCTTCCTAGTTTTTTTCAGGTTCTATTTCCCATGTACTTTCATGATGGATTAGTATACACTTCACCCAACATCCAGGTGGCAATTGACAAATTCATAAGTTTAGTTTCTTTTTAATGTACATAACTGCCACATCCATGTGGGAGGATGAACTAAGATTTACTGTGCATCTATTCTAGGTTAGATGAAAACTCAGTGTGGTACATAAATTACCTTCAAATCAATATCCGGAGGCAGGCATTACTCTGTTTCAGCCAGGATAATAATTATGAGGGAAATAAAGGGTGAAAGTTCAGATCCTGGAGTCAGGTTTCAGTTTCCAGACCTGAATAGCATGTAAATGCATATAAGAGTTTTAATGTCATTTCAGAATTTTGTATCTCACATTTATTTATTCTTCTACTCTGTCCCTGTTTCTGTCTCCAGAGGCCACTCGTGTTATCGGTTGTTTTATGTATTCTTCCAGGGATTCACAAGAATAGATATAGCACACTCATGTACACAAGCAATATCTCCTTTTATTATTTTTCTCTTAAATAATAGTGTACTTTCTAGTTGTTCCACTCCCTAATTTTTTTTGCTTCACAGTGTACCTTGAAGATGATTCCATATTAAGTATATAAAGAGCTTCCTCATTCATTTTGAAGACTGTATAGTATTCTGTTGTATGGATGTGTATGTGTGTGTGTGTGTATGCATGTTATTTCTAATTGTTTTCTCTTACAAATAATGCAGCAAAGAATAACTTATACTATGTTATTTCAAATTTGTAAGATATATTTATAGGATAAATTTCTGAAAGAGGAATTGCTGTGTGTAGGTGCTATGCATTTGAAGTTTGTATAGATATAGCCAAGTTTCTTATAATAGGGTCATGCTGATTTACACTTTGGCTAGTCATATGTAAGTGTGCCTGTTTCTATACACCATCACCAATGGGATACATTATCCAATTTTTTTCCCTCCTCCTATAAGTAGAAAATTATATGTCGGTGCAATTCTAATTTGTATTTCTTATTGTAAGAGAAGGAGGCAACTTTCCATGTGTTTAATAATCATTTGATTATTTTTTGACTGCCCAAAGGAATGTTTCTTTATATTTGAACTCCTTTTAACTGGGATAAGACTCATGTGGACTTTGCTGGGTCAGTATTCCCAAAATGATGTGCTATATCAATATTTAATTTTTTAAAGTCTTCCTTATTTTTAGAAATGTTTTCTTGAATTTTTAAAACAAATTTATCATGTTTAATTTCCAGATTTCTTCTTTGGGCGTTCCAATTATGTATATGTTGAATCTCCTTTATCTATCCTTCTTGTCATTTTCTCTCAAATTTTAAACTATTATGATTTACTTTTTATTTTTCTTGTTTCACATCAATATCTACTTCTGTCCTTGTGTTTTTAATGCTATTTACTCTGTCATGTTTCTTCCAATTTTATCTTCATTTTAATATTTTGTTTCTTCTTTTCTGAGCCCTTCAGTTCACGTTTTGTTTCCTTTAGTGTCAGCATCTCATCCTGGAACACGTATATTTTTGTTTAGTCTTTTTTATAAGGATGATTAATTATTTATCTCTGGGGAACAATTCCTGATGGAATATTTTGTGATAATTTTTATCTGTCCTGTGATTTTTTTTCTGATGGCTCTTCTTTATTTGACTTTTGTTTCATATTTTTCCTTCTCCATTCCTGTAGGATTTTTGTATAGATACTGTGCTGGTCTTCTATGTTCACTATTCATTTATAAAGGAAGTAAAGTTTTTCTGGGTCAGGTATTGACAGAAAATTCACGTGGAATTGGCACTATATTCCAGGCTACCTGGGACTTTCTCACGATCCGTGAACTTGTGGGGAGTTTATATAGGAATTACTTTTCCCAGCCTTGGCATTGTTTATGATGTGAGTTCTCTCTTCTGCTTTGTTGGTACAGAGACAGCTTCCTGAAAATATTGCTTGTTTGTATGATCATTTTTTTAGCTCCACCCTTATTTACCTCTTCCCCCAGTGTGTATAACACCATCCTGCTGTTAAAAACAAAGGCTTTAGCAATCAGGACACAGGTTATATTCCTCTCTTCTAAAAAATTGTTTTTATTATTATTTTTTTTTCCTGAGACCTACTGCCATGATTTCCTCTACCTGATTCTTCCTTCATGTGACCTTGCTTTATTCCCATGTGTGAACAGCCCCCAAACCTATCCTGTATTTTTAGAGACTTTTATGTTTCCCTTTTTACCAAAAATGGAATTTTAATTTTGATTTTTAGTTCTCATTCTGTGGAATAGAAGAAGTAAATGCCCACTTTACTCTGCCATCATTAGATTGGGTATCCTTTGCATTATCCTTTGGGATTTTTAAAACTTTTCAAAAAAACTAGGCATGATTCTTGATATTTCAGCCCTTATTAATCAGTTTATTTTGATTTAGCCCAAGATGTCCAGTTGCTTGACAGACTTCCTCAGAGGAATTCTACCAATACTTCAAATTTACAATGTTTAGAGATAAATTCAACCTCTTTTTTCACAATACTGATTTTTCTGGAATTATTAAACCTCCCCATCAGCAGCCTTCAAACACTACCACTGTGCTTTACTTACTTATGTGTTCTTCAGCCCACACCTGTATAATTGGACACCAACTTCTGTAACAACTGCAACATTAATTATACCCTGCTATGTAGGAGACAGTGTGATGGGTAATGGATAGTAATGCCTTGGGCTTGAGTTAAAGGTGTTTCTGCTGTGGAGCCCTTAAGCTTTTGAGAACCCTGCATGTCCTAGATCCACATTCAGAATGATTTTAAAACTCACAGGCAACTCTTTCACTTAGGGTCTGGAGCTCAGCACCTGTACAAATGTTCTTGTGGCCCAAATAAATGCTTTTCCACATCTCTTAACCTATTTCCTTGAAAGAAAAAGTACTCCAAAGCCACAAAAACTGGTGGATTCTGCCACTGCTGTGTTGAATATGGACACTCCTTCAAAGTAGGAAGGATGCCAACGCAGGGGACACGAGTTCGAGCCCTGGGGAAGATCCCACATGCCTCAGAGCAACTAAACCCGTGTGCCACAACTACGGAAGCCTGAACACCTAGAGCCCGTGCTCTGCAACAAGAGAAGCCACCACAATGAGAAGCCTGCACACCACAACAAAGAGTAGCCCCTGCTCACGGCAACTGGAGAAAGCCTGCGTGCAGCAACGAAGACCCAACACAGCAAAAATAAATTAATTAATTTTTAAAAAAAACCCTATAAAAAGGGCCAGCCTTGCTTCTTGCCAGAGAGGCACTATACTAATTTAATTACTAAGCACCTGGAGTCAGAATACCAGAGCTCAAACCCTGACACCACCACTTATCAGCTGTGTGACCCTGAGCAAGGTTCCTGACCTTTCTGTGCCTCCTCTGTAAATGGGGATAATAACAGCACCATCATTGGGTTAGGTTAGTTAATGAGATAAAACATATAAAAGACTTGCCCAGGGCATGAGCACAGGAAGCCCTCAATAAATATTATTTCCAGAGAAAAATGCCCCAAAGCCAAGAAGCAGTATACCTGAGGATTCTTGTAAAAGGTTATCATTAAACCCCAAATTCTAACACCTTTGGTCTCTGGACTTGTGCATACTATAGATAATAGTAGTAATAAAAAAATAATAATAATTCATGCTACTCTTATAGGTCTAGCTGTAACATGGTGAAGCCAGTTCTTTACATTAGCAACTAAGTGGAGGTTGAGCACTAAATTTCAAATAGTCTTATTTTTATAAAAATACTTCATAAGAATAAATTAAAAATTTTCAAAATTAAAGTCTTTATTAAATGAATAACTTAAATTTTTGATATTCATTTACTGTAATGTGTTTTATCTCATAATTTTGAATATTTAAAAAGTGAAATAACTATTTTTGAAGATATATATGAAAAATACTTCATTTATTTATATTTATTTTCATATGTAATTTTGACAAAAATACATTCACATTTTGGAAATTATCATGTTTATATTTTTAATCCTTTCTATTGATGTCAATAGAACATACATTATGTAAAAAAATCTTGAATAAGCAACATAATTAGTGAGCCTGTTGAAATAAAGGCAAGAAAAATAAACCTATTAAAAATATGTACTAGTTTATGAATTGTACATATTTTTACTTCATTACTCATCAAAACATTGTTGATCCATCCACAGAATACTTAGATATGTACAATAGTAAGTAAATATAGTTGTTTTTTTAAATTTTGCTGACTTTCAGTCATATAAAAACATAACTTGCAGGACTTCCCTGGTGGTGCAGTGGTTAAGAATCCACTGCCAATGCAGGGATCATGGGTTCGAGCCCTGATCTGGGAAGATCCCACATGTCATGGATCAACTAAGCCTGTGTGCCACAACTGAGCCTGCACTCCAGAGCCCGGGAGCCACAACCACTGAGCCCGCGAGCCACAACTTCTGAGCCCACGAGCCACAACTACTGAAGCCCACGTGCCAAGAGCCCATGCTCCGCAGCAAGAGAAGCCCGCGCACTGCAGCGCAGAGAATGAAGAGCAGCCCCCACTCGCCACAACTAGAAGAAAGCCCGCACGCAGCAACGAAGACCCAACGCAGCCAAAAAAAAAAAAAAAAGCTGTGTGTGGTTTTGCAGTCACAGTATGAACCAAACTTTTTTTCCTGCATGCCCATCATTAAATGAAATAAATGTATTGGCAAAAGCCAGAGGAATCTTAAGAAATTTGAGCAGTTGTCATTCCCAGGAATAGAAAAACAAAACACTGGCTGTTAGAAAATAGAGGTTTTTTTTTTTTTTTTGCGGTATGCGGGCCTCTCACTGTTGTGGCCTCTCCCGTAGTGGAGCACAGGCTCTGGACGCGCAGGCTCAGTGGCCATGGCTCACGGGCCCAGCCGCTCCGCGTCCCGGACCGGGGCACAAACCCGTGTCCCCTGCATCGGCAGGCGGACCCTCAACCACTGCGCCACCAGGGAAGCCCAGAAAATAGAGTTTTGAAAAATCCTTTTATGAGTGATTCTGTTTTCTGTTGAATATATATATTAGAAATATTAGTGTGGAGCCTGCTGTGTGGAAAAGAAAGCTTTGAAAATGTTATGGACTGTGTTCCGTTGCTCAGAAAATAAGAAGAAAATGTCATTTTTCCACGTCTTAAGACAGCCTCATACTATTTCTTGATTATTTTCCTCACTCCATGAGTGAAGGTCAAAGATTAACTCAAAAATATTTCAAAATATTATAGGTTAAGTTTGGAGAAAAAATTGCTATCGAATCTTTAAGAAAGGTATCATTTGGATGTAAATTTTTAGGGGAATGAAAAATAAAAACCAGAGAGTGGACTATAGCATAATACTAGCTATTCTTGATCAGAAAAGACAGTAGGTTAAATGCATGGCTATTTACTTTAATTTTTAAAAACTGTATCCAGGAGATCTATATTATTTGCAAGAACTGTAAAAAATAATTCAGCTTGGGGACTTCCCTGGTGGCACAGTGGTTGAGAATCTGCCTGCTAATGCAGGGGACACGGGTTCGAGCTCTGGTCTGGGAAGATCCCACATGCCACGGAGCAACTAGGCCCGTGAGCCACAACTACTGAGCCTGCACGTCTGGATCCTGTGCTCCACAACAAGAGAGGCCACGATAGTGAGAGGCCCGCGCACCGTGATGAAAGAGTGGCCCCCGCTCGCCGCAACTAGAGAAAGCCCTTGCACAGAAACGAAGACCCAACACAGCCAAAAATAAATAAATAAACAAATGTGGAGTTAAAAAAAATCGTTAAAAAAGTAATTAAGCTTGCTGAAATGACTTCTTGTTTAATTTGCTGCTTCGTATAGTGTTCAACTCACTAATTATGTGCTTAAAGATATATTTCCAGCTACCTAGAGCAGAAATGTTACTAAGGGGGACCAACTAAGAATTGTTAACTGACAAGTAGCTATAAGTAGGTACCTCAAATAGATGCTGTTTGAAAAGGCCCTCATGGGGGTTGAGGAGGGGAGGAGAGCAAAATTTTGATTTGGACTACCTTGTAGTTTTTAATTGAAAAGGTATTCCCTAATTAGTAGAATTACTACAGATGTATACAAAAGAGTCTACATAGTTCTCATTTATTCCCCTTTTCTTTGACTTACTGCCTCAAAATTTTAGAAAGAAAGAAGATTTGAGAGTTGTTCAGTGAACTGAAAAAAAAAAAAGAATAAACAGCTGAATAGAGGTCTTGCTTGATCCAATGAAGAGGAAAGATTTCATACAGGGAGTAAATAAGCTGGCAGCCTAAATAATGTACTAGGAACTTTTAGTTGGAAGTCCCCAAACTGATTATTCAACTGCTGGAGACTTCTGCCTCCAAGTTAATTTTGGTTTTGGTGATCACTCTTAGTAATAGCCAAAAACTAGAAAGGAAAGATACACTCACCTTATAGAATTTAGAGGGGTTTTTTTTGTGTGTGTGTTTAATGTTTATTTTAGTCCATAAAATTATTTACTTTGGTGGAATACACTATTTCTAAAGCAATTTATTTCTAATAGAAAACTTGAAATTTATGCATGACCATTTTTTTCCAAGCCCCAGTCACCATGAGAAAGGAAGGCTCAACTTATAACCACAGAGTTATTTTATGTCAGCTCCTACCCACTAATTATTTTATCTGGATCCCTATCTCCCCTCCCCATCTTTAGTGACTGGCTTCTGCTCTCCCCTCCTACTATCAGGAGGGAAGCAACCAGAAGTCCTCTCTTGTCCTGAACCCACCTGACCTAGGACTTCGATAATGATGTTACCCAGCTTCACTTTTCAACCCACATCCTGACTCAGTTTTGGTTTTTGCTGACTCTCCTTCTAGCTTAGACTTTTTATTTAAAGACCTTCCCTCAGATTTTGCCTCTGACCTCACCACCTTTGGTGACCTGCTAAATTCAGTGTAAAATTCCCAAGCAGTGCTTATGGCTTGGACTTCACTACTTCCCATACCAAGCTTGGTTATAATAATCCTACATACACTTGACCAAAAAGAAATATATAAATTATCAGAAAAACCCTGTGTCAAAGCAGCTTGGGTCTGTGCGTCCTTCAAATACTAAAGAGCCATTAATTAGACAGAAGTTAAGCTTCTTTGGCAAATCGAATCACAATATCCCTATTGAGGAAGAAAGTGCCACTTAATCTGTTCAGTGCATTCACAGATATGTCTTGTGTGTGGACTGTGTGTTATGCATTATTCCTGATATTGGGTATATGGCTGTGAATAACACAATCAAAAGTTCTGCCTACATGAAATCTACCTTGTAGTGGGTGGAGAATAGAGTCAGCACTTTTCTGTGTCCTCACTCGGTAACGCTGCTTAGTAGGCAAAGGGCCTTTACCAACAGGGTGGGGTTAGGGAAGGCAGACTTCCCATAAAAGAGGTCATTACCATTCATTGTTTTTAAGGTGTCTGTCCCTAGTGTTCACTAGCCTGTCACCCCCAATCTGGCAACTCAAGAAACATTATTTTCACTCTTCTTTTAAAAATATTCTATCATAAAACCTTCCTGTATCTTGGTTATCCAAAGTTATAACTTGTCAATTAAAGAAGCAACTCAAAAATGAAGCTGAGAAAGAGTCCTCCTCGTCCAGTCTTTGGTCAAATTCTGCCTTGATTCTCCGTGAAGAGAGTCATCCAGTAGTCAGTAAAATTGGATTGATCCCAAAGCAGCATTGAACATTTGTTTTTGATGATTCAGAAGAATTAGTAAGGTGAAATTCCTGAAGGGCAGATCTTAACGATGGCCCTGATAAAGCACATGGAACTGGTTAGTGGACATTTCACTCACTAGAATGGCAGAAAAAAATAGCATGTTAGGGCATCACTAGAGAAGATCAAAATTCCTACATAAGGTCATTCAGTTTCTTTTATAGTCTCTGTCTGCTATTTTTTTTTTTTTTTTTTTTTTGCGGTACGCGGGCCCCTCACCGCTGCGGCCTCTCCCATTGAGGAGCACAGGCTCCGGACGCGCAGACTCCACGGCATGCGGGACCCTCCCGGACCGGGGCACGAACCTGCGCCGCCTGCATTGGCAGGCGGACCCTCAACCACCCGGGGAAGCCCCTCTGTTTGCTATTTTTCTATAAACTTACTTATATCCCTAGCAGAAAAAATAAATATGTTTATTTTTATTCAATCTCCTAAAATCAGTACGAACTCGCCTAAAGTTGGTTCTGTTCATAAATTGTGGTAAAAGTCCAATATATTTTCTGTAGCCATACTTCTCTTTTACTGTTTGACTGGAAAGATTCTCTCTTATGTTTGAAGAATTCATCTCCCACCCTTGGTGCTCTAGCTGACTTCTGTGGCCTGCTCTGAAGTTGACCTCACAGTTAGCAACGCATTCTGAGGCGAGTGAGTCACTTCATTGGCAATAGTCATGCAACTGTGAAACCTCTGTGGGGTTTCCCTGGCCATCTTTGCCAATTCAAAATACCAGAGACACTGCGATGCTGACTTCAGTCCTCACACCCGAATAAGCGGAGGCTGGATGCTTATAGCTGGACAGGGCTTCTGTGCATATTTATGCAAAGGAGGGGTAGGGTCTCTCCCACATGCAGATTTTTAAAGAGGCCTGGTGCTGCGCCTTCCCTGTCTTCACTATCTTGAGCATTTCTCAAATAGAGAATGGACAGAGTGGAGCAAGTCTGAAGACCCACCAACATTCCCTGGAGATCTAAGCTATAAACCTGGTACATTGATTTCCATCTCTCTCTCTCTCTCTCTCTCTTTTTCTTAAAGACCTTCAGAAATAAGACAAACCCCCATCAGTCAGAAGAAGCCCCACCCTTAAAAAATCACTGCCACAGATCCTGAGCTCCTTGAGAGTTGGCATCCTGCTGTTCATTGCTGTATAATAGTGCCTCGCACTGAGTAGGTGCTTGATCAATGTTTATCGATCTAATGGATAAATGAGAAACATTTGGTATGTTGCAGTTTTGAATGAGTACATGCCAGATCTGCGCTAAAAGAACGTGGTTGCTTTGCCATTCACACTGCTAGGCTTGGTTTGGGATTTTGTGTCATCTACAGGACAGTTTCTGCTGAAGAAAAAGTTCCTAGCAGAGCCAGGCTGCTGTTACAGCTGAGGTCATACTTTTGTGTCTAGACCTTTTATATGCCAAAGGAGAGTGCTTCCTCTACATGTCTGAGCTATAAAGCTCACCATCCCGTCTCCAAACTGTTGTAAATGCTTTTAAGAGCATAGTATGGAATGGTCCCAAAGAGGGCAAGGGGTACTTTGTGTTTGCTTGGAAATTGTAATACCAGTTTTCCAAGACAAACAAGAGATACACAAATTCTCTGTCGCTGAAAATGTTTCCATTTATTCTTTAAAGAGATATATCTGGACTAACCCATAAGAAATAAGAGAGATTTGTGAAGAACAGTTTGGGAATAAAAGTGAGGATTGCCTTCCAGTGCAGAAGTGCATGAGGCAGTCTTCACTTTTGAGCCCTAGAGTGCCTTATGCTGAAATTCAGTAGCCATGCTGAAAATCAGTCAGTTGTGGGCTTCCCTGGTGGCACAGTGGTTGGGAGTCCGCCTGCCGATGCGGGGGACGCAGGTTCGTGCCCCGGTCCGGGAGGATCCCGCGTGCTGCGGAGCGGCTGGGCCCGTGAGCCATGGCCGTTGGGCCTGTGCGTCCGGAGCCTGTGCTCCACAGCGGGAGAGGCCACAGCAGTGAGAGGCCCACGTACTGCAAAAAAAAAAAAAAAAAAAATCAGTCAGTTGCATATGGAAATACACTTTTTCCAAGACAGTCTAATACTTCTCCCAAATTGACTCTAGAACTGACATAGACTTCTGTTACTTCCCTTTAAACTTCTCCTTGGTTTACATCCAACTTATAGCTCTGCTTCTCAAAATGAATGTGTTTGTGCTATTAGAAACCCATTAACTACAGAGACAGCTGGGGAGACCCACTCTAGTGATAATTCTTCCATGACACGTGATGTTGCTGCTCAATTGAAAGGGACCCTGGAGGTGGATGTGTGAGGTGGGCTCGGGGCCTGGTGAGTATCATGCTGTGAGCCGTCCCTTCCCTGCAGCTTCAGTAGGGCGAACTCTAAAGCACTGTGAATATTCTCTATGGAGAATTTTAAAAATCAGTAACCATAGAGGCCGTTTAAAAATCTGTGGTCTCTTTCGTTAATAGCAAAGTCAATAGATTGTTTAAGAGGTTGATCAATCCAACATCTTATTTGGTGTGAATTTTTTCTGTTTTTTTGGCACAGATAACAGTGTATTTTGGTCAACTCTTAGGAAAAGCAGAAAATCATGGAGTCACATTTTGCTTTCCTGTTCAGGATTCATTTCCTGACACATCTGTTTTCTGAGACCAAGGTATGATCTCTTACACCCTAGGTTAAACTTCATTTGAAGGTAGATATTTATTCTCCTTTTGCTAGGAGGGCCTTATGTGATTTCTCAGCCACCCAGAAAAACAGTGCTTATGGCAGAAAATAGAATTTTTGACCCTATTTGTTTTCTTTAACTCTTGTAAGACAAAATGTGCTTCCTGGACGCAGATTTCATTTGTGTCCAATGAGTCAGTACAATAGGCTTTCTTACTTACATTTTGAGAGAAACTAATTCTTAGGCCAATGTTTAAAAGTACAGCCACCACGAGAGATGGTTATAATTCTAATCTTTCCAGTATAGTAGACGTAAACAGTTACAGGTTTGTTCTCTCTCTCTCTCTCATTAAGCGTTCTCTCAGTGCTAGGTGCTAGTCTGTGAGCCCTACATTAGTTAATGCATTTAATCCTCACAACAATCTTTGAGGTTGGTATTCTAAATTTCCTCTTTGTACATATAAGAAAACTGAATCATTTAGAAGGTTAAAAACCTGTAAAGGATTATACAGCAACTAGTAACAATGCCACCTAGGCAGCCTAACTCCAGAAATCATATCCTTTTTTTTTTAATATTTATTTATTTTATTTTAATTTTTGGCTGCTTTGGGTCTTAGTTGTGGCACGCGGGATCTTCGTTGAGGCACGTGGGATCTTTCACTGAGGCATGTGGGCTTCTCTCTAGTTGTGACATGTAGGTTTTCTCTTCTCCAGTTGTGGCGCATGGGCTCTGCAGTTTGCAGCCCGCAGGCTCTCTAGTTGAGGCACGCAGCTCAGTAGTCACGGCATGCGGGTTAGTTGCCCTGTGGCATGTGGGATCTTAGTTCCCTGACCAGGGATCGAACCTGTGTCCTCTGCATTACAAGGTGGATTCTTTTTTTTTTTTTTTTTTACATCTTTATTGGAGTATAATTGCTTTACAATGGTGTGTTAGTTTCTGCTTTATAACAAAGTGAATCAGTTATACATATACATATGTTCTCATATCTCTTCCCTCTGCGTCTCCCTCCCTCCCATCCTCCCTATCCCACCCCTCCAGGCGGTCACAAAGCACAGAGCTGATCTCCCTGTGCTATGTGACTGCTTCCCACTAGCTATCTATTTTACATTTGGTGTTGTATATATGTCCATGTCACTCTCTCACTTTGTCACAGCTTACCCTTCCCCCTCCCCATATCCTCAAGTCCATTCTCTAGTAAGTCTGTGTCTTTATTCCTGTCTCACTGCTAGGTTCTTCATGACATTTTTTTTTCTTAAATTCCATATATATGTGTTAGCATAGACAAATACAAGGTGGATTCTTTACCACTGGAACACCAGAGAAGTCCCCAGAAATCATATTCTTAACTGGACACTACAGAAGCCCTTGTAGATGAAATATCCATTATCAGAAATGTGATCTTCAAATATCGCCTCTAAATCTATGGCTTTTGTTTTCAGTCTCATGTCAGAATCTTTCAAAGAGTAGCGGTTTTTAACTTTGAAGAGGCCAAAATTATTTTTTTCTTTTATAGATTTTGTTTTTGGTGTATATCTAACAAATTTTCACTAATCAAAGGTCACAGACATCACAAAGATTTTCTCCTTTTTTTCTTCTAGAAGTTGCATAGTTTTAGGTTTAAAAATAGGTCTATGATCCATTTTGAATTAATTGTTTTTTGATGAAAGATATTTATCAAAGTTTATTTTATGTATCTTTTTGCATATGGATATCCGATTGTTCAAGCATCATTTGTTGAAAAGACTGTTCCTTCTCCACAGAATTGCCTTTGCACCTCGATCAAAAATCATTTGTCCATGTATATATGAACAAACATATTTCTAGACTCTGTGTTCTGTTTCATTGATTTATTTGGCCATTTAGATGCCAATACCACACTGTCTTTTTTATTATAGCTTTATAATAAGTGTTGAACTCAGTCAGTTTTAGTCTTCCAACTTTGTTCTTTTTCAAAGTTGGTTTGATTGTTCTAGATCCTTTGGCATTCCCATGTGAATTTCCATATGGCATTTCCATATGAATTTTAGAATCAACTTATCTACTTCTACAGACATGCCTGATAAGATTGCATTGAACCTATAGATATTTGAGAATTGGCATTTTAACAATACTGAGTACTATAACTTATGAATAAGATATCTCTTCATTTGTTTAGGTCTTGTACAATTTCTCTCAGCAGTGTTTTGCAGTTTTCAGTGTATAGGTCTCATACATCTTTAGTCCAATTTATCTTTAAGTATTTTATATTTTTGATGTTATTGTAGATAGTATTGTTTTTTAGTTTAAATATCTTATTGTTCATTACTAGTATATAGAAATATGCTTTTTGTTTATATTGATCTTGTATAATTCAACCTTCCTGAATTCACATATTAGTTCTAGTAGCTTTCTTGTAGATTCTGTTGGATTTTCACAAAGAGATCATGTCATGTACAAGTAGATAACTTGAAACCACCAAAAATAGACTTGACCTGATTGACATATTGTAGAACACTATACCCCAAAAGAGCAGAGCATATATCCTTTTAGAGTCCAACAAAGTCCTACTCTGGGTAAGCCATAATATGTCTCAATAAACATAAAAGGTTTGAGTCACACAAAGCATGCTCTCTGACCACAGTGGAATTAAATTAGAAATCAATAACAGAAATATTTATATAAAATTTGTAGATTAAAAAAATCATTATTTCTTTCATTTTTTTCTGCCTCTTTTCTCTTACCTCTCTCTGGGGACTCTGATTACATTATATTAGGCTACTAAGAACTGCCCCAAATTCACTGATAGTCTTTTCAATTAATACAAATATTTTTCTACCTGATTTTCAGATTGGATAGTTTCCATTGCTGTCTTCAAGTTTCATAATATATTTCTTCTATAATAACTAATTGCTATTAGTTCTCTCCAGTGTATATTTTTTTCTTATGCATTATAGTTTTCACGTCTAGAATTTTGGGACTCATTCTGTATCTTCCATGTCACTACTTACTGGTTTAAACATACACAATCAGCTATAATTACTCTTTTAATTTTGTTTTGTCTTCTAATTCTATCATCTGTGTCAGTTCTAGGTTGATTTTGATTATTTTTCACCCTCGTTATTGGTCATGTTTTCTTTCTTCTTTCGTTCCTGGTAATCTTTAGTTGGATATCATATTTTGTGAATTTTACCTTATTGAGCGCTATATACTGTCATATTTCTATAAACCTTGAGCTTTGTTACTTGGAAAAATTTGATTGTTTCGGGGGTGAGTGTAGATTTTAAGATGTGTTAGGTTGACTGGGGCAGCATTGAGACCAGGACTAATTATTTCTCGATACAGAGGCAAGACCCTTCTGAATACTCCAACTGTGCCCTGTGGAGAAGCATCTCTTCTCAACCTGTGTGAGCATCAAGTACCGGTCCGTCTAATCCTTTTGGATGATTCTTTCTTCAGACTTGGTGCTTATCATTACTCTGCAGAATACACGAGTGAGGGTTACAGATCTCCAGGGCTCTCTATGCAGCTGTCTCCTCTCTGGCACTCTGTTCTGTGACTCCGGCCTCTTTGTCTCCCTGGGTTCTCTGCAGTATCTCTTCAACATAAGGGCTCCCAGGCTCTACCTGTATCACATACGGCCTGGAAACACTCTTAAGATATTGAGCTGGGCTCATCTTGCTTGTTTCCCCTCTCTTAGGAATCACTGACCTGTGCTGCCTAGTGTCCAGTGTCTTGAAAATCATTATTTCAAGTATTTTATCTAGTTTTTCTGGATGTTTCAGGAAGGAAAGTAAATCCAGAAATAGAAGTCAATTAATTTGATTTTAAGAAATAAAAAGAGTGAGCATTCCTTATCTATATACATTCATTGATATCATAGATACTGCGTAAGCAAAAGATCTCTTTTCAATTTCATTTCCTTGAGACTACAACCTTTTTTATCTACTTTTATCCCTCCAAATGAGTTGGTTCCTTGCTTCTTTAAAATCTATTAACATTCATTATCTCTTAAAGGAACTAGAGGGACAACTTTTGTTTGCCTATTAGTAAATAGTTAAATCAGTGTCTTTCAAATTTGCTCAGATACCTAAACAAGCACCTTAGCTTCTTATGGAATGTAATCAAATACTAATACAGTTCATCTCATTTTATACACTAGAGAAATTTTTACTTTCAAAAAATGCGATCACGTGAACATAGATTGCCACATCTCAGGTAATAATACTAATTTAGTCATCCATTTATTTATTCAGCATGTGCTCATTTATTATCTACTGTGATACACATATGATGATATAAATTTTCATTGATTTTCATAACTATTATTAACAGTGTATTTAGGTCAATCTGAATCTGTGTGGAGACTTGTTTTATGAAGATTTGTTTTATACTTGAGTTGTCTTTATGAAGTGTTCAATGGTACCTTCAGATACACAGGCAATCTAACCTGAATCCTACTCTCAGATGATTACAGTGTTGAAACTTTAGGGATCTATAAGAGATGCTGGAATAATGAGACTAATATTCAATACTTTGTTACCTGAACAAACAGATACAAACTCAAAGAAGAGTCATTGATCATATTTTTAGCTGTTTGATATTTTGTGATATAATATTTAGTGCTTAGGTATTATATCAACCATCATGCAAATTCAAGAAAATTTTCCAAAATTTCTCGAAAAGGTGATTAACACTTCAGTCCCTTTTTTTAGTTCAAAGAACACCCACAACTGGAAATGAAAATTGATGGAATCTTTTAGAGAGCAATTTGGCAATCTGTATCCAAAGTCTTAAATAGCTCATATCTTTTGATATGAACTTCTGGGGAATTATCCAGAAAAATTGTCAATGGTTGATCAAAGTTGAGATATAAGAACACTCTACACAGTGCTTCTTATAATAATGAAAAATTAGAAAAAACCCTGAATGTTCAAAAAAGGATGTTTAAAAATATAGTGATACAATAATGTAAGGAAATACTATACAATTATTTTAAAAGGTACATCTCAAGGTATAGAAAGATTATCATGTTAACTCAAATAAAAAATTTCAGGTTGCAGATCACATGCGTTATATGACCCTCTTGTGCAAGCATGTGTGTGTGTTTGTGAGTGTTTGCGTGAAACAGCAGAGACACACACGTATATAAAAACCGAAAGGACACATGCCAAATGTTAACATTTCTTCTACCTAGGGTAGGGTAGTGATGCTTTTCTGTTTTTTCTTTTTCCTTGTCTGTACTACTATATTGTTACAGTGTTAGGCTCCTTGAAGTTGAAAGTTTACCCTGCAACATGCTCGTGCTTAGAAAGTTTTTTCTTGGATTGAGCTGAAATCTGCCTGGTACTTCACTCTAACTCTCTTCTCTTCAAATATTTGAGGAGAGGTATTTATTTCCATCTCTTTCAACCATTCCTCATGTGACACGGTTTCCAATCTATTAACTTGGTCCCTCTCTTCTGTGAGGGGGCTGGGATTCAGTTTGCAGATATGTTCTTAAGATGCAGCTCCCAGAAATAAACACTGTAGCCAGATGTGATCTGCCAACCTATAATTGCAGATTACCTAAGTCTTTCCAGCAGCCAAGTCAGACTCCTGCTTTCTACTGAAGTGCTCTCCAGCCAGGTCTCTCTCATCTGACACTCATACAATGGATTTATTGGAACGTGGATGCAAAAATTTGCATTTGTATCTATGAAGTGTCACCAACTGTATCATTGGAACACTTGTCGGTGTGCTCTAGTTTATAAGCACTTTCACAGACATTATCTCATTTAATCCTCCCAGTGTGTTGATTTTGGCCCATAACTGCTGCTTGGTCTATACGATCATTCACAGTTGCCAGTCTTTCCTGTATTCACTGTCAACACTGGAGTTTTCACTGTAACATAAGAACTGAATGAAGGTGGAGTAAATTTCCCCCTGTAGCGTTAGAGAGCAAACTTGTATATAGAGTAATGCTCCAGGCCAAGGTAGGATACATAGTGCTGGGGATATAATCGCTGCATGCCCTGAAATCCCTGGGTTGAGGGTACACAGAATAGGAGCCAGTGAGAGATTTTCAGGGCATCCTTGACAGAATATATGTCAATAGGAAAATATTTTCTCCAGAATATTCACAAGCATGCCCTTGTCTCCGTGTACATACAATGGCAGTCAACTGCAGGAACAGGACTTTCCTTAGAGGTTTGTAGAATCATGGATCAGATACAATACATGGAATTTGACTAAATTTGTTTACTTCTTGAACCTTTGTACTAGTGTTTTAAAGTTCTGCCCTCACATCTTGATTCTTTCTCACCATGGAAATATGGAAGCTTTGTGGCTCAGGTGGTGCCCTCCAATCATGGTCTGTATGGTGCGCATGACTCGCGTGAGAATCACTGTCGGCAGCATTGCTCACTCGGTTACTGTCATCGGGCTCCACCTCATTCCATTGCCTCTATTCCCTAAATAAGGAGAGTACTCTGCCTTCTTTGTTTTCCTGCCATATTTTCACTGTCTTGTATCATAGGCGAAACGTAGGTTTTTTTTTTTTCCCTCCTTACAATAGTCTGCCTACTACTCAGCTATAGAATATAGATAGAGATCTATTATCTTATTAAAATGAGTTGCCAAGTATCCAGTTTTGAACAGAACATTTTCATGTCGACAGTCCTGATAGCTAAAAAAAATTATTAAGTTAAATCAAGTAAATTGCAGGATGTCTAATGTGCATCTGTGTATAAAGCAGCAAAATCTAATGTCAAGTAGAAGCAAAAGTGTATCTGGATACCAAAAATTTGTCATAAATATATTTTAGGATTTGATCTATAAGATTTTTAAAATCAAGTATATCTGATATTCCTTTTTTTTGGTAAAAAAACTTTATTTTAAAAATCTTTTAAAACTGAGATACAATTGACATACAACATTGTATTAGTTTTAGGTATACAACATAATGGCTTTTTTTTAACACATAATTTTTATAACATAAAATTCACCCACATATAAACAATGATTTTTGGTAAATCAGAATTGTGCAACATCACTATAATCCATTTGTAGGATACTTCCATCACTCTTTTTTTTTAAAATTTTTTTATCCAGCAGGTTCTTATTAGTTATCTATTTTATACACATCAGTGTATACATGTCAATCCCAATCTTCCAATTCATCACACCACTTCCCCCCTTGGTGTCCATACATTTGTTCTCTACATCTGTGTCTCAATTTTTGCCCTGCAAACCAGTTCATCTGTACCATTTTTCTAGGTTCCACATATGTGTTAATATATGATATTTGTTTTTCTCTTTCTGACTTACTTCACTCTGTATGACAGTCTCTAGGTCCATCCACCTCACTACAAATAACTCAGTTTCATTTCTTTTTATGGCTGAGTAGTATTCCATTGTATATATGTACCACATCTTCTTTATCCATTCATCTGTCAATGGGCATTTAGGTTGCTTCCATGACCTGGCTATTGTAAATAGTGCTGCAGTGAACATTGGGGTGCATGTGTCTTTTTGAATTATGGTTTTCTCTGGGTATATGCCCAGTAGTGGGATTGCTGGGTCATATGGTAATTCTATTTTTAGTTTTTTAAGGAACCTCCATACTGTTCTCCATAGTGGCTGTATCAATTGACATTCCCACCAGCAGTGCAAGAGTGTTCCCTTTTCTCCACACCCTCTCCAGCATTTGTTGTTTGTAGATTTTTTGATGATGGCCATTCTGACTGGTGTGAGGTGATACCCCACTGTAGTTTTGATATGCATTTCTCTAATGATTAGTGATGTTGAGCATCTTTTCATGTGTTTGTTGGCAATCTGTATATCTTCTTTGGAGAAATGTCTGTTTAGGTCTTCTGCCTATTTTTGGATTTGTTTGTTTGTTTTTTTGTTATTGAGCTGCATGTAGCTCCTTATAATTTAAATGAGATTATGTGTTGGGTAAGACAGTCTCATCGGTAGCAGCTGGGTGTGTGTCTGACTGTATGTCTCCGAGGGGGTTATGTGTCTGTGTCTGTGTGTATCTGTGCACATAGGACAGAGTATGAGGAAAAACCGTACTCCTATCAGCTCCATTTGGTGTCAGTTCAACACTGATAAATGTAAACACAGACAAAAGGAATATGAAGAACTCATTGTTACTGGTAACGAAACAGCTGGAAAAAGATGAAGGTGTGGATACAAAAGCCTTTTCTTACCAACTCCTCATCCCCACAGTTGCCAGCTGGCTTGCTAATAGTTTTAGAAACTTTCATGAGTACATAACAAAGTATAGTTTTTAGAAGTTGAAAACCAGTTGCTGGTGAATCTGCTGAAATGGTTCATTTTACAACTCTTTCCATTCTCAGGAACTGTTACAGACATTGAGTCCACAAACACTGCACATTTGCCTGCTTCATCAACAGCATTCCTTTTTGCATGGGTAGATCCCTGTTCTGTATGTCAGGCAACAGGCATACTTTTCCTTATTTATACCGTGTAACTACTCTCGGTAGGTAGTTTTACCTGCATTTGATAGACATACAAATGAAAAGTCAGAAATGAAAAGTCAGACAGTTAAACAATTAGCTGTTGGCCATTGAACTAGGAAGTGGTAGAACCATGACTCCAATTCTCTTTCACTGCCTAGTCCACACTTTCTCGTTCCAGTAGTGCTTCCCCAGTCTTTCCTTTCTATTCTGTTTGTCCTGTGACTCACAGACTTGATGACCTCATCTATATGTTGCTTCCTAATAGCTGCTTTAAAACAATATAGCATTTAATGATCAATATTTCCAGTAAAATTAAAGGGTTAGAAGCAAAGCATATGTTCGAAGCCTTCTTCATCTGTGCTCAGAAAACTGGAGAATTCTGCCTTTATTTCAGGGAAGGCTCTCAAATAACCACTTAGCTTTCTTGTCATCTGTGCATATCTCTACAAGAGAGCAAATCCATGTCTGTATCAAATTCATTAGTCTTGCGTCAGAGACAACACCTCTGCTTAGTGTTCAAACATACTATACCTTCAGATGCTTCATGTGAGAGGCCCATGTTTATGCATTAGTGAAAAAGTCAGCATTAAGAGAACCATGAGGCCCTCCCTAGAGTCCTATCTGAGGAGAATTGAGGAATGGTGGTTCTATCCAGGTAGCTGTAGGCTTTTATCTAGGCTTCTGCAACAATCTGAAGAGGATCTAGCTTCATTCATAGCTTGCTGATACTGCTCATGGATGGGAATGCTCGCTGCCTTTGAATTTAACCTGAAGTCATTGCATTGTGATGCTGGTAAAACAGTGAACAAGATTAGTGTCCTGGACAGCACTGGGTTACTATGCTTTGGTAACTCGGTATTAGTTGGGTTCTTGTTGCCATTTTTCTTCACCTTGGCAAGAGTTGAATGCCGTCTTCAGCTCTGTATCCCTTTGCAGCATTTTATACGATCTTAGATAGCATACATAACCTGAGAAAGTGAGTTTACAACTTGATCTCATCATAAAACTCTTTAGGACTATCTCTGCATCCTTGAGATTAGTCATACCCTTTTTTATTCTCCAACCTAATAACTTCTTATTTTTATCCAAAAATAGAAATGAGTAGAACAATATTTAAAATGAAGACATCATCTTTCCTTAGAAGGCCTTATTAAATAGTATTGCCTGTATGTCTGCTAAAGTTTTTATCTTCTTAGAGGCTCTAATTCAGGAAGGTCTAACATTTGCTGATATTTGCACTTTGATTTACACATTCTTTCAACAAATACTTATTGGGCCCAGGCTCTCTGCGGGGGACTATGCCGGTTACCAGTAATACCCAGCTGAGAGCAGCCATCACCACCCCAGCCTTCACCCAGTGGCTCTCTAGACAGAAGTCAGATTTTAAAACAAATATCATTGAATATTTCTTTTTTCCCCTGTCAATATAGCTTGGATAATGTTTACTTCATCTGATTTTAAAACTTTAAATGCCTTTACAGTTAAAACCCCTTGTTTATAAACAAAAGGAAAACAGCGTTGAAGTAACTTATTTTGTTTGTCTGAAAACAATTTGTACTCATGGAATTTATTGAACACATTTATAAATCAATGAGCTAGATTAACTATAAAAAAGTATGCCTGAAACTATGGACAAAGCAACAAAATTTGTTTTAGAACATGAATATTATTTAAAGACCCATTTAGAAAAAGCAAATTCTAGAGTGTTCCTTAAGTGAGGCCTTTGAAAGCAACCCTGACTCATCACTAAAATACTTGTAGGGGGATAAAATGACTGGGCTAATTCCATCATAAGGGTAGATACTTAGATAAGAAGATCCATTTAAAATTTACTTCTTCATTATGAGGTAATAGAACATGGATATATTGGTCTGTGCCTATGATTTTGGACCCAGAGCTCCTAAAACCCTTGTAAATCCCTAAGTGATGAGCTCTGGGAGCATCTTTTGTTCTAATGAGGGGACTCTGGGTGGGCTCTTGGATGGTTCCTAGATGGGGCCCGGTCATCAGAAAGACCAAGCTAAAATTAGAAGCTTGGAATTTTTAGCCCTTTCTCCCACCTTCACCTCCGTTTCTAGAGAGGGGAGAAGGGTTGGAAATGGAGTTAATAATTGATCATGCCCATGTGAGGAAGCCTCCATGAAATCCCAACAGTATGGATTCAGGAGTTTCCAGGTTGGTGAACACATCCACTGTCTGGGAGGGTGATGCACCCCAACTCCACAGGGACAGGAGCTCCTGCACTCAGGACCCTCCTAGGCTTCACCTTATGTATATCTTCATCTTGTTCTTCATCTGTATCCTTTACTATATCCTTTAATAAGCTGGTAAACATAGGTGTTTCTCAGAGTTTTGTGAGCTGCTTGAGCAAATTAACCAAACTTGAGGAGTGACATGGGAACCTCTGATTTGTAGCCAAATCAGACAGAAGTTGTGGGTAACTTAGGGACCTACTGCTTGCGATTGGCATCTGAAGTGGGGGGCAGTCTCCTGGGATGGCATGCTTAACCTGTGGAATCCCATGCTATCTCCTGGTAAATAGTATCAGAGTTGAGTTACTTTGTAGGATACTCAGCTGGTGTCACAGAATTGCTTGATAGTGGGGGGAAAACCCATACATCTGGTGTCAGAAGTGTTGTGAATATAGTAGTAGTGTAAGAATAAAAAGCACAGGAGGAAAAACTGGGGTTTTTCCAACTCACCCATTAAATTACTGAGCGTGCAATAACATGTTATCATAAATAACATGAATCTAGGAAGTATCTATTAAACATACTTGAAATCAAGAGCTCTGGAGCATATTAGACACTCAGACTACACTAGAAATATTTAGTCTACTTTAGTCCTTTCAGGGAAAAATGGATTACATCTTCTGTTTACAAGTTCAACTTCTAGCACAGATTGACTCAAACTGCACAAATTCTTAGAAGACACTATTTTAATTTAATTCAGTTCTATGCCACCCAAAAAGCGATGAAGGATAGGTTCCTAATGAACACAAGAGCCAGTGGAAGCAAACTGAAATCCAAACTAGTGGAATCTTAACGCTACGTGGGTTTTCAATATTCTTCCTCTCTCTCCATGCAGACTTGGAAAACTCCTCTTGTTCACCATTATTAAAATATATGGCTAAGAGGTTCCACTGACTCAGACATAGAGATCTATTACCTACTCTAAGATGTTAGCAGAGGAGGATGTAAACAATGAATAAGCTTTGCTTCCGGGTCTAATCTCAAAAGCTTCTTAGTTTGTGGACCTGGTTTTGCTTTTTTTTTTTTTTTTTTAACATCTTTATTGGAGTATAATTGCTTTACAATGGTATGTTAGTTTCAGCTTCACAACAAAATGAATCAGTTATATATATACATATATTCCCATATCTCTTCCCGCTTGCGTCTCCCTCCCTCCCACCCTCCCTATCCCACCCCTCCAGGCGGTCACAAAGCACCGAGCTGATCTCCCTGTGCTATGCGGCTGCTTCCCACTAGCTATCTACCTTACGTTTGGTAGTGTATATATGTCCATGCCTCTTTATCGCTTTGTCACCGTTTACCCTTCCCCCTCCCCATAGCCTCAAGTCCATTCTCTAGTAAGTCTGTGTCTTTATTCCTGTTTCACCCCTAGGTTTTTCATGACATTTTTTTTTTTTAAATTCCATATATATGTGTTAGCATACGGTATTTGTCTCTCTCTTTCTGACTTACTTCACTCTGTATGACAGACTCTAGGTCTATCCACCTCATTACAAATAGCTCAATTTCGTCTCTTTTTATGGCTGAGTAATATTCCATTGTATATATGTGCCACATCTTCTTTATCCATTCATCCGATGATGGACACTTAGGTTGTTTCCATCTCTGGGCTATTGTAAATAGAGCTGCAATGAACATTTTGGTACATGACTCTTTTTGAATTATGGTTTTCTCAGGGTATATGCCCAGTAGTGGGATTGCTGGGTCATATGGTAGTTCTATTTGTAGCTTTTTAAGGAACCTCCATACTGTTCTCCACAGTGGCTGAACCAATTTACATTCCCACCAACAGTGTAAGAGGGTTCCCTTTTCTCCACACCCTCTCCAGCATTTATTGTTTCTAGATTTTTTGATGATGGCCATTCTGACTGGTGTGAGATGATATCTCATTGTAGTTTTGATTTGCATTTCTCTCATGATTAGTGATGTTGAGCATTCTTTCATGTGTTTGTTGGCACTCTGTATATCTTCTTTGGAGAAATGTCTATTTAGGTCTTCTGCCCATTTTTGGATTGGGTTGTTTGTTTTTTTGTTATTAAGCTGCATGAGCTGCTTATAAATTTTGGAGATCAATCCTTTGTCAGTTGCTTCATTTGCAAATATTTTCTCCCATTCTGAGGGTTGTCTTTTGGTCTTCTTTATGGTTTCCTTTGCTGCGCAAAAGCTTTTAAGTTTCATTAGGTCCCATTTGTTTACTCTTGTTTTTATTTCCATTTCTCTAGGAGGTGGGTCAAAAAGGACCTTGCTGTGATTTATGTCATAGAGTGTTCTGCCTATGTTTTCCTCTAAGAGTTTGATAGTTTCTGGCCTTACATTTAGGTCTTTAATCCATTTTGAGCTTATTTTTGTGTACGGTGTTAGGGAGTGATCTAATTTCATACTTTTACATGTAGCTGTCCAGTTTTCCCAGCACCACTTATTGAATAGGCTGTCCTTTCTCCACTGTACATTTCTGCCTCCTTTGTCAAAGATAAGGTGACCATATGTGCGTGGGTTTATCTCTGGGCTTTCTATCCTGTTCCATTGATCTATCTTTCTGTTTTTGTGCCAGTACCATACCGTCTTGATAACTGTAGCTTTGTAGTATAGTCTGAAGTCTGGGAGCCTGATTCCTCCAGTTCCTTCTTTCGTTCTCAAGATTGCTTTGGCTATTCGGGGTCTTTTGTGTTTCCATACAAATTGCAAAATTTTTTGTTCTAGTTCTGTGAAAAATGCCAGTGGTAGTTTGATAGGGATTGCATTGAATCTATAGATTGCTTTCGGTAGTAGAGTCATTTTCGCAATGTTGATTCTTCCAATCCAAGAACATGGTATATCTCTCCATCTATTTGTATCATCTTTAATTTCTTTCATCAGTGTCTTATAATTTTCTGCATACAGATCTTTTGTCTCCTTAGGTAGGTTTATTCCTAGATATTTTATTCTTTTTGTTGCAATGGTAAATGGGAGTGTTTTCTTGATTTCACTTTCAGATTTTTCATCATTAGTATATAGGAATGCCAGAGATTTCTGTGCATTAATTTTGTATCCTGCCACTTTACCAAATTCATTGATTAGCTCTAGTAGTTTTCTGGTAGCATCTTTAGGGTTCTCTATGTATAGGATCATGTCATCTGCAAACAGTGACAGCTTTACTTCTTCTTTTCCGATTTGGATTCCTTTTATTTCCTTTTCTTCTCTGATTGCTGTGGCTAAAACTTCCAAAACTATGTTGAATAAGAGTGGTGAGAGTGCTGGTTTTGCTTTTTTAAGCACCCATAAAGTCCTAAGAATGCCTTAGAAGTATCCTTTTTGGTACTCTGACACTGTGTGTCATTTCATAACTTAGAGAAAGTAAAAGTCCAGATATCTGGAGACATTTTTATATTTGCCGTTTCAGAAACTTAGTATAACCTTATAAAATTGAAAAATATTACAAAGCTTAGTAAACATGTTTTAACTAATTTTTTGGCCATAAGTTGTCCTATAAATGTTCAAAATTGAGTCAACTTTTGGTATTCAAACACAGGTCAAATATGGTCTTTTGGGAACAAAATCTGAATCTATCTAAGAAACTCAGTTCAGAATATATACAAATTTCATAATGTGTATAAATATCGAATCATTATGTTGTACTCTAAGCTAACATAATGTTATATGTCAATTATACCTCAATTAAAAAAAAGAAATTCAGTGGAAAATGAATTAGGTATTTTATGCATTTAGTAAACATATATTCTTTGACTTGGCTGGGTAATTGTCTTTTTGATATTCTTTTCAGGATAAAAACAACAAAAGAGTAGGGATGATAGCAACTAGTTACTTATTCAGAAATCTCTTATTGAACACTGATTTCCTGTCAGATCTCTACCAGGCTTTGTGAATATAAAGATTCTGTTCTGCCCTCAAGTCATTTGTTCTGTAAAATAGTTCATGCATTGATTTCTTCATTCATAGGACAAGTCTTCATTAAGCACCTACCTACTCAGTATAAGGCACTATGCTCAGAGCCAAGGATGTATAATGAGTCAAATAGACCTCATTCTTGCCTTTGTGGAGTGTACAGTCCAGTGGAGAACATACACATTTGTCAAATTATCAACCAGGTGCATGTAGACTCATCATATAGAATCTAAAAGTGCAGTGAAGAGAAGTACATGGTCCTATAAAAGTACAAAATTGGAGGATAAGATTTAGTCAAAAAAATCAGAATTGTTAATTGACATCTAAAGATTGAATAGAAGTGAGTAGGTGTGCCTAGGGAAATAGGAGAAAACAGCATATTCCTAACAGAAGGACTAGGGTAATGGGTTGACGTGTGTCCCCCTAGAATATATGTTGAAGTCAGAACCCCCAGTATGTCAGAATGTGATTGTACTTGGAAGTATAGTCATTGCCAATGGAATTAATTAAATTAAGATGAGGTCGTACTGGAGAAGGGTGGGTTGTTAATTCAATCTGACTGGTGTCCTTATAAGAAGAGGAGAAGACACAGAGAGAGAAGATGGCCATGTGAAGACTGAACCAGAGATTGAAGTTATGCTGCGACAAGCCAAGGGTTATCTGCAGCTACCAGAAGGAAGATGCAAAATAAAGGATCCTTCCTTAGAGGTTCCAGAGTGAGCATAACCTTGCCGATACCTTGACTTCAGACGTCTAACCTCCCGAATTGTGAGACAATCAATTTCTCTTGTTTTAAGCCACCTAGTTTGTGGGTCTTTGTTACAGCAGCTGTAGGAAATGAGTACAACCAACAACTGTAAAAGTCCTGTGACAATGAAAAACACTCCAAATTCAAAGGACCAGAAGACATCCAGAATGGTTAGCTTGTACTATATAGAAGAGGTAGGGCTGCTGAGTAAAACACAGGTCACCTAATTTGAAATTCAGATAAATAACAAATACTTTTTTCATGTAAGTGTGTCTCATATTACATCTAAGTATCCGCTAAAAATTGTTTATCTGAAATTCAAATTTAACTGGGCATCCTATAGTTTTATTTGCTGAATTTTGCAATCCTACGGAGAGGGCACATGGTTAGAAGGTGATGGGAAGGAGGTATGGAAAGGCCACTCCATGCCAGAATGAAGTAGATTGAGTATGTGGGAGATGAGGAAATGGTGACAGCAGGTATAGGCAACCCTGTAACTGTTCAGCTGTAAAAGGTCTGAAAGAGATGCTGAGGAACTGGGGTAGGAATAGAGGAATGAACGGTTGAGCGAGGATCAATATTTTTGTTTTTGAAATGGAAGGGATTTATATATGTTTAAGAGCTGTCTTTGTCCATTCCATGCTCATGACCTAAACACCTCCCAAAGGCCCCACCTCCTAATACCATCACACTGAGATTAGGATTTCAACATATGACTTTTGTGGGGGACACAAACATTCAGACCATAGCAAGAGCCTAATGAAAGAACCCCATTGAGAGTTTGATTAAACAAGGGAAGAAAAAAGGGATGACAAATATATATAGCTCATGAGAAGATGAAAAATGATGGTATCCAAAGAGATTAACCTTAGATAGAAGAAGGGGCACATCCTCCACTGTAACAAGACAGGAGGATAGTAAGGGTTCAGTGTGTGTTGTTTTGTGTATTTACTATTCGGGAAACTGTTGGGTGTGTGGGAATTCTCATCTGGTAGTCTCTATCTTCTCTTTAAACTAAGAGGCAAGTTCATATGCTAAATACCAGAAGGAACGAGACTGTTTCAGAGATTTGAAGGAAGAGGAGACAGTTTAATTTGTTATTGTGGAATGGATTGAACAACAAAAGAAGATGTCAGGCAGTATTAGTGGCCCATTTGAGTTTTAATCTCAACAATTTCACAGTACTGTAAGTGCTATTTTTGCTCCATGGAAAAATTTACATGGAGGCATGGAGGAGGAAGTAATTAACTGGCATAGAAGGGAAGAGAGACCAGGCAGGTATAAAAAAGGAGGAAGAAACTCTGCTGATCTGACCTTGAGGAATGAGTAGGATTTTCCTGGTATGTAGAAGGTAGGGGTGAGAATATCTTGCTTAGTGTATAGAGAAATGGAGACAGGAAGGGAAAAGGTCTATTATTTAGTTCTCATTGTGGCTATAAAAAGCTTAAATTATTGCTTTGAGAGAGAAGAGAAGAGGTAGTAGCTATTCCAGAAACTCAGAGGAGGGAAAAATCACTGAAAGTTGGGATAGACAGAAAGGCTTCTGACGACAGAGGCTGGACTTCAAAGGAAGAAGGGCTTGAGTGGAAGGGTGGTGGAAAGACTGGCTTATACAAAATTTCTATATCCATGTTATCTTCCTGCCCATGTAAGTATTTGAAATTACTAATCATATTACAGAGGCTGCCATATTTATATTTCAGCCTTATATTTTGCCAGGGACTTTCTTGCTCTTGTTTATAGAAGAATCTCAGAGATTCTACTCATCCAGAAAATATGTATGGAATGCAAAGTGGGTAAATACTGTAAGCCTCCAATATCAGAGGTGGCACAAGGTGCTGAGTAGTATGGCTAATCCTGGCTCCACAGGAGAGTTTCAAGGCGGAAATGAGCACTGTGGCTGGAGGCGCGTGAGAGGGCTGCAGTCAGCTGTGGTCTCAGCCTGTAGGAGACAAATCTCTCTCCAGGGTTTCATTACAAACCCAAATACTCAATTTTATGAACTCCACAACAAAACTCCTATATGTACACCTTCAATGTGTGTGATGGATAAGATACCCTCATCCAGGATCACTCACTGAATAATATTCAAGGATTTCCCAGAATATGAGAAACACACCACTCTGTGGTTTTTGTATTTTCACTGGTTTGCAGTTTCATAAGGGTAATCTGAACCCTTTTTAAAAATTATTTTTGGTATAATATTCAATTAGTAATTTAAGAGACTATCCTTTATTCTGAGATCATGAACTTCCTACCTTTTTTGTTGTTAAAATGTCCTTATTTTATGAAATGATGGTGATTAGGTCATGGTAGGTTTTTGAGATTTCATTTTCTTGTTTTTAACATTCATGCTTGCCAGGAATTAGTTTTCATGTTATTGGATTTCTGAACTTTGGAAGTCTGGGGAACTCCAGTTGTGACCACGTTACAGAATGCTGCATATTGCTCCCCATGGGATGAAAGTCAAGGCTATTTAAGGCTGTGGTCAGCACACACCAAAGTGAGGGTGGGTGTGTGAGCACCCTGCACCTGGCTGTGTCTCAGCTCTCCGAGTCAAGTACTTGTGACTTGGATGCAAGACCATCCAGATTAATAAAATATGGTCAGAAGCAAGTCCAGTGCTGGCAGGAGTCATAAGTCCTTCCCTGGGAGGGGGCTGAGTGCCAGATGTAAAGGCAAGCATGCGTTTACCTCCTCCAGTGCAGAAACAAAACAATAACGGCTACCTACGAGCGCTCAGCATCAGTAGCTCTGCCAGCCACATTACATCGTACTTTTCCATCCTCAGGAGATCAGTGGTAAGATTTTTATCAGAGTAACTAGCTCCTTCCTCACATGAGCATAGACACTACTTCGGGCTTTTCTTAATTGAGATGGCAGGAGTCCTGGGCACTGACCCAGTGGGGCTCCTCTGTAAGATCTGAGGCAGAGATCTTACTTTCCTCCATTGCTGGTCACTTGGTCTTTAAAACCGATGGGGAAAAATTAGCAATCTCTACTTGCATTCAGAGATGAAGCCACATTGTCAGGATACAGATAACAAAGTCAGCTCAGAACAGCCTTGCTGAAATTGATGGATAATAAGAAATCTTTCATTATAACCAGGATTGAAGGAATCTGACTCTCATCACTACAGATTTCCTCTAACTCAGTAGCTGGATTCTAACATACAGTTAGTGAGGATGGGACGGGACCTTCTCTGTTGATTGGAGAGGTGAGCAAGTGTATAAAAATGGGCCACCCCTTGGTTACATGGGGTGCCGTCTCTACCTGGCTCATGGTCTTGCTTTCACCCTTCTTCCTTTAATGCCTTTTCATCACAGCCTTAACAATTCTCACATCAACACATCAACATACCACCTTTAGAAACATTCCTGAAGGCTATGCTGATGAAGAGCCTTGTTACACTTCTGGAATGGACCCATGTTTTCCTAGTTTTCTTTCAAACATCTGGTTTTATAACAATTCTGGTTTAATCTATAATCTTTAAAAATTCTTCTCTCCTGAAGAAATAGGAAGTCAGCCTTTCCTTGTTTCAGGATTTTCTTTGGCCTGGAAATGTCTATAGGATAATGAATACATTCACTATTATTTAATCATCATCAACTAGTTAATTAGTGATTATATATAACAATCATTAGCGTTTATTTGGCATTTACTGTGGGTTAAACATTGTGCTGAGCCTGTCCTCATGCATATTATCAGTTGGCGTATGGATCACGTACCTAAAGTGTGACGTAACATGAAAGGTAGTATGGACAAAGTAAGCCTTGTAGACAATGCAGTGTAGGGACTGTGGAGTTAGACACACTGGGTTTGAATTTTGATTCACTCACTTATTAACTTGGCAAGTTTAATATCTCCTAGCCTTGATTTTTTTAATGTAAGCTAAGGAAAGTAAGACGTATATTGGAGGGTGGCAGTGAGAATCTAAGAGCATTTATGGAGATCTTAGAGATAGTAAGGCTCAAAAGCCTGGGATCTCTAAATACCATCACAGATGAGACCAGAAGAAGTGGTGTAGGAGGGGTTCACTGAGCAGGAGGGATAAAGAAACAGAGAAGTTGTAGGAAGCCAGCCTTTGAGTGAAGAATGATATTTCTATGAGAGTAGAAGAGGAGGAAAGGCACACGGATTAGAGTACGTACCGGGTCAGAGAGGGGGGAAATTTATTGCTCGTTGAGAGCCAAATATGAATCAGGCACTGGGCAAAGTACTTTGTGCATATTATCTTTAATCTTCTCTGCAAGTCAACAACAGGGGAAATAAGTGCTCCATTTTTTCAGGTGAGAAGTTGAATCTGAGGAACTTCAAATATGTTTCTTAAGATGACACAGGTGGTAAAAGGTAGCTCCTGGATTGCAACCCATTTTCTCAGGTTCCTATGTTCTCCACTGAAGCAGGGTAGTGCCGTGATCATTAACTTGCACTGTGGAGCCCCACTTTTGCGGCACGTTCAGCTGATTCTAGTTTTAGTCCTAAGAGTGGAGGTGCGGGCGTGCTGTTGCGGTGGTGGTGGTGGTGTAGGGTTGGAACTGAGCTTGTCCTGAAGCGATTCCAACCGAATATTCTTCCAGCCATTGTCCCTCTGCAGAGGAAGGCGAGGGAGCAAGCAGTGCACTGCCCTCCCACCCTGCAGGGCCCTGCCTGTTCCGGGGCTGGGGGCTCGCCCATTCTTACTCCACAGTGCTGTGGAGTCTGTAGGCAAATCTGAAGGAGAGAGTGAGCCTCCGTGCCTTTCACTCATGCCTTCATTTGTCTTAGATCCCATAACAGAAAATGGTGGGCTCCATATGGAAACAAATGAGATCTGACCAGAAATTTAAGATATCTGTCAATGGAGAAAAGAAGCAAATATTTATCTCACGTTGTGCGCTACATGAAATTCACATATGACATACGTGGTCTCATTGAATCCTCACGGTAAGCTTAGGAGGTGCACATTATCACTGTTTGTATGATATCATATAGCTTCCTCCAGGTCATACAGACAACAAATTTCAGAACTGGGTCTTATACTTAGGATGATGTAAGAGCAAAGATTGAATTGGCACAAAAATAGGAGGATTTAAATGAAAATGTGTATGTGCTGAGAAACTATAAATAATGCAGATAAGTTACAATAAATTGTATTCCTCATTTTCTATCCACGGATTGATGCTGTTTATTTCACTCTATGGTGTTCCTGCAGTAGAAAAAAGATATCACAAAGGATTTTTTCAAATAAATCTTCATCTTTTCATCTCAAAAAATAGAACTTCTGGTGATGTTTTGTATATTGGGTTTGGCTTCTTTTAGCAGTGCAAATGGTGTCTGTTGATCGATGGCAAACTATACCTGTGAATGAGCTATGCCCTGTAAAGGCTCCAACACGCTTTGGAAAAGAAGAGATAGAAACCATTCTGTCTTCTAAGTCTAAGAAGACATGGGATGCATCTGAGGCTTAAGGATGTAAAGATGATCCACATCTTCCGTGTACCCTTAGCTGCTTAATAGAGCTGTTCAAAATATAAGTGTTTAAAAAATATATATATATTTAAAATATTTATATATAAAAATATATATCAATGCTACTAGCATATTTGATGTTGCCTATAATCTACTTTGAAATACCTCATGATTGACATTGTGATATATATAATGTGATATATATATAATGTGATATATATAATAGTTTCAATCTGCTCCCTGGTGTGGTTAGTACCCCTTGTTGGAAATGCATATTTCACGGTATATTAGTTTCCTAAGATTATTGTAACAAATTGCCACACACAGGCTTAAAACAGCAGAAAATTATTCTCTTACAGTCCTGGAAGCTAGAAGACCAAAACTGAGGTGTCAGCAAGGCTGATTCCTTCTGGAGGCTCTGAGAGAGAATATACTCCATTCCTCCCTACTGACTTCTAGTGGTTGCCCACAATCCTTGATATTGTTTGGCTTCTAGATGCATCAGTCTAATCTCTGCCTCAGTCTTCACAAAGTGTTCTTGTCTCTGTATGTGGTTGTCTCCAAATTTCCCTCTTCTTATAAGGGTACCAGTCCTTATAAGTTGGCTCTAATCCAATATGACCCCATCTTAACTTGATTATATCTGCAAAGATCCTATTTCCAAATAAAGTCACATTCACAAGTTTCTGGTGGACATGAATTTTGAAGGGACACTCTTCAACCCAGTACATGGTTTATCAGTTAGCATGTAATTAGAAGATTCTGCTCCATGGTTAGCTATCGTAAGAAATTCAGCTGCCCAACGAATGTCAGTTTGTAAAGTGGCATAGCAAATATTAGAAATAGGTTTCCATTCATGAAATTAGTGGTCTTTGGATATGTGGACTGGCTAGAAATATTAAAGAAACAATCCTCATCCTTGCATGGATGAGACATAAAAATGTAGAGAGCCATGTCGTCTGTGCCCTTCAGCATGGTACCAAGGCTTATCTCTGACCGTCTCCAGTTAGCTTGCTGATCCAGAGTGCTTATTTGCCTGAATGTAGCTAAATCCTGCCTCTAAAATACTGTTGCATTTGTTTTAGGGAACTTTTCATACAGGATGTGGTCCAAGCACCTCAAAGTTTAGAAAGCTGGAACTATATGATGCTTATAGTACCGGTTGGATGATTCTTTTTGTGACTGCTTGATGATTAATGTTTGTATAGCAGAATTCAGCTTGAGAATTGCTATCATACATGGTAGCAAGGTTGAAGGAAGGAGACCAAGAACACTCACGTACCTGTTACTATAGGACATACCTCCCCAAAAGAGCCTCATAGTTATGAACAGCAAAATTGGCATAGGTTAATTCACAGCTCACATCCACCAACATTTTTCTATAATTGCAAATCCTCTAGTCTCTTTTGGACTGCCATTCTTACCCTCTTTTTCAAAATTTTTTTTTAGGTATGTAGATTTACAATACTAGTTTCAAGTGGACATTTAATTCTTATTAAACAATATAACCCAGTGTTTAGATAATTATGCCAATATTAGAAACACTCTATTATTGAAGATTTTCAATAAGAAAATAGATTTGGCAAAACTTGAACTCTTCACCTGGGATTTTCCCATATCCCTTGCCATGCCCAACAGTGGCAAATTGGCTCCCATGTCTCTGGCTGACTCAGTGTCTCTGGAATTCCCTCCTTCATGCATTCCATGGGAGCCTCTGTTTGGTGGTGTTTAGTACGTGGTGCCAGGCATCTGTTGTTTTGGCTTGAGTTTAATCTGAATCTTTGTTGTTTGACTGGGTTTTGTATTTCTGAGGGATTTTTTTTTTTTTTTATCATAAATCACCAGCTCTGCTGAGCAGCATGTGAGGCTGTTGGGAGTGAGAGTTTAATGTATTGTTACTACTGGAAATAAAACTGGAAAAATTCTTCAAAAGTGCACGTCATCTGGATTTTTCAGAAGTAATTCTTTTGGAAAAGAAAAGATCTGCTGTATGGTCTCCTCATGCTATTTTTCTTTCATGCATTTCAACAAATAAGCAAACATGCAAACAAAGTAATGGTACCATGGCATTTCTCCTTGGTTGAGGTCCAGACCGTTGACCCCCACTGATCTGTGCTTCAGTAAAGAAGTTGTGACCGTGGCAGGCAGGAGTCCTGAAATAAATGAAACAGTTGAGTGGACCGTGGGAATAAACGACTTGCCCATGTGGATCTCTGCTTTTCTTTCTACCCTAATCTCTTTGCCCTCATTCATCCTAATGAAAGGATGCTGGAGGAGAGAACTACAGGGATGGAAAACCCCTGAGAGAAGACAGTACTAAATACAAAGCCGAAATGTGAAACTGGTTCTGAAAAGTGATAGTTGCTTGTTTGTGCTGCATAAATTCTGAGTACATCTGTGAATATGCTATTGTGTATCAGGCTCCCCAAGAGTAAATATGCCCAGACTCAGGGATTATGTCACCTGATCAATACCAGTGATAAACCAATCAGCACCATGCTTAAGGGGGCGGGGGAATGGGTGCAGGGAAATGTGGACCCAAGTAACCGTGGTGATAGCGAAGGTTGTTTTAAGGATTGATGCTGTCAGGTTAATCTACCTGTCAGTTTTAGGTAGCTGATAATATTTTAAAGGAGTTTTTTCAAGTTGAACATAATTTTCATATTTCACAGGCCACGCCTTTGGAACAGGTACCTGATTTCTTATACATAGCAGCTTCTTTCTCTGTCCCTCCCGTAAGAAGACTAATCGTTAACTGATGAACACTTGGTTCCTGGGTGACGGTATATTGTAAAATCTAAGGCAGTGAATGCATGCCATCCTTTATTCCCTTCCGAAGATTTTTTTGGTGATTTGGTACGTTGATGATTTGGTACTTGCTTAGTTCCTTAGTAAACAGTGAATGAGAACCTACAGGGCAATAAATATGAACGTAAACAAATATGTGGGGAAAAGAAAAATGAACAGGGATTAAGAGAGCTGCCACTGATGTTTATTGACTGCCTTCTGTAGCCCAGCACTCACTTTTTTTTAATATATATAACTTTTTAAAAAAACTAATTAATTTATTTATTTTTGGCTACATTGGGTCCTTGTTGCTGCACGCGGGCTTTCTCCAGTTGCGACGAGCCGGGGCTGCTCTTCGTTGCGGTGCGCGGGCTTCTCATTGAAGTGGCTTCTCTTGCTGCGGAGCATGGGCTCTAGGCGCACGGGCTTCAGTAGTTGTGGCTCGTGGGCTCTAGAGCGCAGCCTCAGTAGTTGTGGCGCACGGGCTTAGTTGCTCTGCGGCATGTGGGATCTTCCTGGACCAGGGCTCGAACCCGTGTCCCCTGCATTGGCAGGCGGATTCTTAACCACTGAGCCACCAGGGAAGTCCCCCAGCGCTCATTTTTTGAAAAATACTTTTTATGATTAGAAAATGTACATAGATAAAATAGACAACTGATAGGAACATACTGTATAGCACAGGGAGCTCTACCTACGGCACTGTGGTAACCTAAATGGGAGGGAAGTCCAAAAGGGAGGGGCTATCTGTATGTAAATGGCTAACTCATTTTGTTGTACAGTGGAGGCTAACACAACATTGTAAAGCAACCATACTCCAATAAAAATTAATAAAAAAATAAAAGAAAAATAAATGTTAAAACAAAACAAAAATGTGCATAGATATAACAGTCAAATCATTCCTCAAGGCTTATAATGCACAACACCAGCCCCTGTCTCACCTAGCCCATCTCAGTTCTCATCTCCTGCAGGAAACCACTTTTAATCCTTTAATCTGGTATTTGCCTCCATAGTTTTGCATAATGCTATACACTGTACTGCTATTTATTTATTTGTCACATTTAGATACTGCCTATGAACATTCTACAATGGAAGACAATGGTTTAATTTTCTTAAATACCTCCTCTCACCCCAAACACATACTTCTACTTTCTCTGTTTTTATAATCTAAATTATACTTTTTGGTCAGATTAATATTCAGTCTATACATTGCTAGGTTTACATAAACATTATTCGTAGTTAAGCCAGGTAGACACCTGGGTATGTGGGGAACAGAATGTTTCCAGGGTTTCACTCTCCTTGCAAAGACTTTCAATCAGTGTTGTTTTCACCCCACCAACACTCACTTGCAAAGTTCCTCCTGCCTCCAAAGCCTGAGCCTTCTGAGATCCTGAAGTGCAAATGAACCTTCGTAGTGACTTTATTTGCTGAAGAGTTTCCCTGTTTGCTGGTCTGGCTAATCAGTTACCACAAATCAGTCCATTGCTTTCTATACATATGTTCTTTTTTTTCTCTCTCTCTCTTATCTCTTTTCCCTTGCTTTCTTTACCCTTATCAGTTTAAGAAGTTTTTGTTTATCACTGAAATTTTAATGTGTTTCTGGAATAAACCATATATGTTTCAATCTGCTATGTTTAACTAAACCTTCAAATACCCTTTTAAAAGTCTAGCTAATAATTCTCTATGCGATTATTAACCTCATTTTATAGATGAATAAAACAAGGATGGGAGAAGTTAAATAATTTGCTCAAGGTTGTACAAATAGTAAATGGTAATTTCACTTACTAATAAAAATCTTGTTCTTTTCTTTCCAGCACATTGCCTTTTACTGTGAGACACAGTTCCTGTTGTAAGGACTTTACAGTTTTTGCGGGGAGATAAGACAAGTGCATGGCCATTAGAAGACAATGCATGAAATGTCAAGAACAAGAAAAATGGCATGGTGTGCGGTGGAAATTCAGAGGTGAGAGAAATGTTTTCCTGCCCATTTCTTTGTGTCTGAAACCCCATTTGGAATTGGAATATATGTTTTGTAGTACTGTGTGGACATTTCCTCATACAGAAATCTTAATTCGATGGGATTTAACCTCTGTTCTTTGGTCATTTGGGATTCCATGGAGTCTTCGGAGTGAAGTAGACAGTTAATTTGTATCTTCACGTAATAACTATTCTTAAGATGATATTTTAGGAAGAAGAGGCAGATTTTTGACTCACTAAATATCTGTGAGTGTACTTGATATTAAAGGCATTCAAGAGAGAATTTTTGCATCTATTTATTTTTGCCATTGATGTTGCACAATCCTTATTTTTTTAAGCTTTCTTTGTTTTCTTCTTTGAGTTTTACAGATTTAGGTTTGATGTCTATGATCCATTCTTAAAATATATTTTTTATTGTGGTAAAATGTATGTAACACAATCTTTCACCTTGTTAAATCTGAAGTGTGTGGACAGCCCTAAGTGAAGAAGATGGGTTATAAATTTATCCACATCTGTCCAGACCTGAATTGATTCTTTTTTGCCAGTTTGAACTATGATAACTTTATGCCGCTTGTGCTCTGTGGCTCCAAAGCACTGTCTACAGAGTGTCTCAGGAGGCAAGATCCCATAGAGAGTTGGTGCATGGTTTCTGGAGCCAACTGGGCTGTGTTTTCTTCCAGGCTCTGCACTAGCTGCTGTTTGACCTTGAGAAATGTCACTCACCTGCTCTCTCTCTCTCTCTCTCTGTATCAGATTTCTCATCTGTAAAATGGGGATAATGACAGAATCTAGCTCATAGTATTGTTAGGAGAATTATTTGACTTATTGGATACAACAAATGTGATGCACTTACAAAAGTATCTGGTACATGGAAAAGACTATATCATCAACCATTCTCCTTCTAGGATCCTTGTGAGGAAGCAGTCTCTGAGAGCAATGTATGCTTCAGGGCTGTTTTGTTTGCTCTAGTGGAAGCTTCTTCAATCACATGTTTATTATTTTATTTTTCAACCTTTTTTTTTTAACATCTTTATTGGAGTATAATTGCTTTACAATGGTGTGTTAGTTTCTGCTTTAAAACAAAGTGAATCAGTTATACATATATATATATATATATCCCCACATCTCCTCCCTCTTGCATCTCCCTCCCACCCTCCCTATCCCACCCCTCTAGGTGGTTACAAAGCACGGAGCTGATCTCCCTGTGCTATGCGGCTGCTTCCCACTAGCTATCTATTTTACGTTTGGTAGTGTATATATGTCCATGCCACTCTCTCACTTTGTCACAGCTTACCCTTCTCCCTCCCCATAACCTCAAGTCCATTCTCTAGTAGGTCTGTGTTCTTATTCCCGTCTTACCCCTAGGTTCTTCATGACCTTTTTATTTTTTTTTCTTAGATTCTCTATATATGTGTTAGCATATGGTATTTGTTTTTCTCTTTTTGACTTACTTCACTCTGTATGACAGACTCTGTGTCCATCCACATCACTACAAATAACTCAATTTTGTTTCTTTTTATGGCTGAGTAATATTCCATTGTGTATATGTGCCACATCTTCTTTATCCATTCATCTGATGATGGACACTTAGGTTGCTTCCATCTCCTGGCTATTGTAAATAGAGCTGCAATGAACATTTTGGTACATGACTCTTTTTGAATTATGGTTTTCTCAGGGTATATGCCCAGTAGTGGGATTGCTGGGTCATATGGTAGTTCTATTTGGAGTTTTTTAAGGAACTTCCATACTGTTCTCCATAGTGGCTATATCGATTTACATTCCCACCAGCAGTGCAAGAGTGTTCCCTTTTCTCCACACCCTCTCCAGCATTTATTGTTTGTAGATTTCTTGATGATGGCCATTCTGACTGGTGTGAGATGATATCTCATTGTAGTTTTGATTTGCATTTCTCTAATGATAAATGATGTTGAGCATTCTTTCATGTGTCTGTTGGCAATCTGTATATCTTCTTTGGAGAAATGTCTGTTTAGGTCTTCTACCCATTTTTGGATTGGGTTGTTTGTGTTTTTAATGTTGAGCTGCTTGTAAATTTTGGAGATTAATCCTTTGTCAGTTGCTTCATTTGCAAATATTTTCTCCCATTCTGAGGATTGTCTTTTGGTCTTGTTTATGGTTTCCTTTGCTGTGCAAAAGCTTTTAAGTTTTATTAGGTCCCATCTGTTTATTTTTGGTTTTGTTTCCATTTCTCTAGGAGGTGGGTCAAAAAGGACCTTGCTGTGATTTATATCATAGAGTGCTCTGCCTATGTTTTCCTCTAAGAGTTTGATGGTGTCTGGCCTTACATTTAGGTCTTTAACCCATTTTGAGTTTATTTTTGTGTATGGTGTTAGGGAGTGTTCTAATTTCATTCTTTTACATGTAGCTGTCCAGTTTTCCCAGCACCACTTATTGAAGAGGCTGTCATTTCTCCACTCTATATTCTTGCTTCCTTTATCAAAGATAAGGTGACCATATGTGTGTGGATTTATCTCTGGGCTTTCTATCCTGTTCCACTGATCTATATTTCTGTTTCTGTGCCAGTGCCATGCTGTCTTGATTACTGTAGCTTTGTAGTATAGTCTGAAGTCAGGGAGCCTGATTCCTCCAGCTCCGTTTTTCTTTCTCAAGATTGCTTTGGCTATTCGGGGTCTTTTGTGTTTCCATACAGATTGTGAAATTTTTTGTTCTAGTTCTGTGAAAAATGCGAGTGGTAGTTTGATAGGGATTGCATTGAATCTGTAGATTGCTTTGTGTAGTAGAGTCATTTTCACAATGTTGATTCTTCCAATCCAAGAACATGGTATATCTCTCCATCTATTTGTATCATCTTTAATTTCTTTCATCAGTGTCTTATAATTTTCTGCATATAGGTCTTTTGTCTCCTTACGTAGGTTTATTCCTAGATATTGTATTCTTTTTGTTGCAATGGTAAATGGGAGTGTTTTCTTAATTTCACTTTCAGATTTTTCATCATTAGTGTATAGGAATGCCAGAGATTTCTGTGCATTAATTTTGTATCCTGCAACTTTACCAGATTCATTGATTAGCTCTAGTAATTTTCTGGTAGCATCTTTAGAATTCTCTATGTATAGTATCATGTCATCTGCAAACAGTGACAGCTTTACTTCTTCTTTTCCAATTTGGATTCCTTTTGTTTCTTTTCTTCTCTGATTGCTGTGGCTAAAACTTCCAAAACTACGTTGAATAATAGTGGTGAGAGTGGACAACCTTGTCTTGTTCCTGATCTTAGTGGAAATGGTTTCAGTTTTTCACCATTGAGGATGATGTTGGCTGTGGGTTTGTCGTATATGGCCTTTATTATGTTGAGGAAAGTTCCCTCTATGCCTACTTTCTTAGAGAATTTTTATCATAAATGGGTGTTGAATTTTGTCGAAAGCTTTCTCTGCATCTCTTGAGGTGATCATAGGGTTTTTCTCTATTGTTCAACCATTTGTTGAGTGCCTAGTATGTGCTAGACACACTGCTTTGTTCTCAGGATATAAGGGAGACCAAAATCAGACATGCCACTGCTTTCATGGAATCCTCAGCATAATGGGAGAGATGGTCACAAATCAACTAATTATACAAATTACAACTTGATAAGTGCTAGGAAAGACAGGGTACATGGCTCTTTGTTACATTTGTATACGCAGAGTTTAACCATGAGAGAGCAAAACTGTGTTTCCTTTTTTAAAATTTATTTTTATTGAAGTATAGTTGCTTTACAATGTTGTGTTAATTTCTGCTGTACAGCAAAATGATTCAATTATAATTCAATTATACATATACATTTTTTTCATATTCTTTTCCATTATGGTTTATCACAGGATATTGAATATATTTCCCTGTGCTATACAGTAGGACCTTGTTGTTTATCCATTCTCTGTCTAATACTTTACATCTGCTAATCTCAAACTCCCAATTCATCCCTCCCCCTCCCCCCACCCCTTTGGCAACCACAAGCCTGTTCTCCATGTGTGTGAGTCTGTGTGTGTTTCTTGAATAATCCAAGAAGAGCTCTGATGCAAAAAAGGGAAGGGCTGTTCTGTGCAGAAACTGAGAACATCCTGAGAAACTAATTAAAACCTTCCTTTTTGATTACACCCTGGAGGATGGGAATAGCTTCCTCTCTCGCCTTTCCATGACACAACTTGCTCAGGAGGAATGCAAAGGATGGGTGGGATCTTTCCCAACATGAGAGTGAAAGGAAGCAACATACCAAAGAGATGACGGAGTAAGAGGCACTGCAGCTGCTGATTCCACCTCCACCCTGTGGGACAGCCACTTTGCAATATTTCAAAAGCGAAGGCAACTTACAGGAAAGAAAAAAAATGCATTTAACAACTTCCTTGTCTGGAGGTCTGGATAGGGGTGGAGCACATTTTAAAGCTGCATTTATGGCAGAAATATACACGGCTTTACAGACATCTGTGCCTGGGGTTCCCAGAGCCCAAGTGTGCATCTATACATGAAGCACACTCAGTTTTTCAGGGCATTTGTCAAGAAATTTGAATATTGAAGTCATTTGAGTAGCACACTGGTTCATTTCTTGTGTACTCCTAATGCCAATTTCACCAGAAAGCTATAGCTGGGAATTACATCCAGAATTCCCTCTGCCATTCTTTATTACCAATGCTCGAAAGGGTGGTGTCCTTCTGAACTTAACTGTTAACCTCAGAAAAATACATTCTCTTTTAGTATATTGTAGCACATGAGGAAAAATTGGGTTTAAATATGAGCAAGGACATGGTATCATATACCAATGGCCAAGAAACAAAATGTTAGTATTTTGCCCCCGTTTGACGTGTGTGTGTGTGTGTGTGTGTGTGTGTGTGTGTGTGTGTCTCCGTTATCTATCTAACTTTATCTTGTTCACTTTCTCTTCCTTCAAGCTGTTACATTTCATGTGGTTGGTTGATGGCTCTGCATTCAGCATGTAAAACAATTAAGTGATTATTTCCTGAGCATCTACTTTGAGTTAGACAGGAATGTCTTTGAACTCATGAAGATCATAGTCTACAAGTAAATGCAGATGTGAAACACGTAATTAAAAGCAAGATGAGTGTCAAGAAAAGAGATATATAGAATACTCTGGAATCATATAGCAATAGTAATAACAACCAAGATCAAGTCAGTGCTTACTCTGTACCCGGGCACTGTTGTAAGTGTAGGTACTATTAACTTTAATTCCCATATCCCACCTCTATTGTCACTATTTCCATTTTATAGATGAGGAAACTAGAGCCAAGAAGGATTAATCGCTTATGTACTTTCCAGAGGTTGCCCAGAAAGAAAGGGGTGGACTGGAATTTGAACCCATGTAGTTTGGCTCCTGTGTTCTATGCCCAAGTACACGGTCCTAAGGAAGAGAATTGACCCTAGTCCTCTTTGAGGAAGTGTACTGAAGTTTGGAAACGTTTTAATGATTTGTTGCTGTTGTTGTTTGTTTGTTTATTAGAGTACCCCTTTAATAAAATAAATGAGGGCAAGTATTTTTCTCTCTAAGTATTAAGATAGATTGGAAATAAAAATAAAATGCCCCTAGATGTAATATAGGAGGATCCTCGGGGGCAGGGGACCAGATATTAGGAAAGAATAGTGAAATTCAAGTAAACTGCAGAGTTTAGTAGTGGTCATGTACTAATGTCGGTTTCAATGTTGGTGACAAATGTACCATAGTAACGTAAGACAGTGACAGTAGGGGAAAATGGGTGAGGGATATATGGGGACTCTGTACTCTCTTTGCAACTTCTCTCTAAACCTGAAAATATTCTGAAATAAAAAAGTTTACTTAATGAAAAAATAAAATAAAATGCCCGTCAGTCTGGCCAACCCCCAGCAAGCCTTTATTAGCTGCAAACTGACCAGTTCTCTAGGAGAGAGGTGGCTCCTCTCTGGTGTCCTTCCTGTACTATGTAGGCAATGCGGCACCTTCAGCATCACACAGGGCATCTGTGCCCCCTTGTTTCCAGGCCTCTTTCTGGCCAGGCCAGACACTGTCTTCATTCACACTGTGCCGTCCTCTGTAGCCTGGGTATCTTTGTGTTCACCATCATCTCCTTGCCCTTTTCCTTCCTGGCCATTTGTGCCTTCTATTCCTTGTCCTGATTCCATCCAACAAAATAGTACCTTAACTTTGTTCTGTTAGGTCTTCATGTAGCATGTTCTAAATCAAGTACTGATGTCTGGGGCATCCCGTTGGGTCGGGTTCACATTCCCATTTGTAGAGGCTGGCAGTCTGAAGCCTGGGGGACCAGACAGTGGATGATTCCTGTGGAAGGTGAGCCCCCTGAGAAGACTTGTCTGCCCTACCCATGCAGCACCCGTTGTTTTTGATCTTTTATTCTTGTCACATGGAGTTTGGCCACTTCCCATCTCTGCCATACTGCAAATAGCCAGCTAGCTAAGGAATCAATACAATAAGCTTCAGTTCAGGGATGTGCAAAAGAGTGAGAACAATTTTGAGTTAAGTGATACGAGAAATCTTCCTAAAGTCCCAATGATTCTGCCACCAAAATATTTCTCAAATGCATCTCCTCCTGTATCAGTCAGAGTCCAACCAGAAGAAAAACCTCTCCAGATATTTTAAAAGAGAGGTTTTATACAGCAAATCAGTTATACAGATGGTGGAAGAGATGAGAAGCCAAACAGGAGACAAAGCAGCAACTCAGATGTTAGCCACAGCAGGAAGCCACAATCAACCCTGGGCTGGAGGGACAAAAGGAGGAAGTGGGGTTCCCAGAGCCCAGGGCGGGATCCTTGGACAGAAGCCAGAATTAGGGCCTGTGCACGTGCCAAGGAGGAGATGCAGCAGCTGCTGGAGGTGTCACCTGAGACCCACAGAGGGAGGGTGAAATACGCCGGATTTTCCTTTCCTCCCGCTTCCCGATCTCCTGACAGTAACTACCAGTGGCCCAAGCTAATTGGAAAGCAGCCGACATGGAAGGCTAGTAAGCGCAGCCCAGAGAGGTTAGCCCTCCTTCTGCACAGCACAGGGACACTGCCACTGCCTAGGCTGAGGCCTCCACTCTCTCTTCCTTGTACCATTACAGAATCCTCATAATCATTCTCTTGACTCAGCAACTGTGGTTTCCCTCCATTTCATCCTCTATATGTCAGGTAGTGATGTTGCTAAAATACAAATATATGCGTTAAGCTCCTGTCTAAACCCTTAGCTGACTCCCTGCTGACTACAGGCTCATCCCAAGCTTCTTAGCAGAGTAAACAGGACCTCCCTCCTGCCCGCCTCTCTAGCCTCATCTTCCACAGCTCCCAGCATGGCACAGCTTCAGTGCCCTGAAGACTCCAGGGGACGCAGGGTGGTGTGGGCTACTTAAGTGTTTGCTTTGTGGATCTCAGAAGAGGCTCCCTGGCCCAGGTGTCAGGGTTATCATGGGGGGATGGCGGAAACAGCAGTCATAGGTGGCACTCTCAAGAGGCTTCTAGGGCCACCATGAGGGGTCCTGGAGAATAGGAGAGGACTGGTAGAGAGAGCCTGTGAGAGCACGTAAGACTCTCTATAGATGCTCCTGGGAGACAGATGGGAGGAGAAATGGAAGGGCCTTGAAGGGATATCAGCTAATGGGGGCATGGGTCAGTGAGATTTGAGTGCTTAATAATGAAATCCGTCAAGCTGGTTAAGTTTGAAGAAACTGAGATTATGTTTGAAGGAGAATAAAGTTCAATGTCCAAATATGTTTCTCAGAGCATTGTTACTAAAATTATTCCATAAGTCAAAAGATCTCTAGCAGAATGAATGAATATGAGGGACTCACTTCTGATAGGCACTAGAAGCTAGTTATCTGTCATGGGGCCTTGATTAAAATGAAGAAGGAAATTAACATCCATGAGTCTCTTAGGGAATAATCAAGTTTTAGAAGATATGGTGAGGACAAATAGAAGGTAGAAAGCATGAGTCTGGGACATCTGACAAAGTTTCAATGAAGTTTCCATACCTTCTAGATTTTTAGAAATATCTTGTGACACCATACATATATATCAATCTTCTTTGTATTCCCCTATAGTCTTACTGTAATGTGAACCTCCCTTATTGTGAAGTTAAAAGGTAACGCTACTCTTCAACGTCAAAAGAAACCAAACATTTGTTTAGCTAACATAAATGTGCCAAGCATTGAGCTGGACAGATTACATAACGTATTTCATTTTGTTATAAATTTTTGTGTGACAGATGAGGGAAATGAGACTCAGAGAGGTTAAATGATTTGCCCAAGGTTGTGTCACAAGTAGAGGCATTGGTATTTAAGCCTAGGTCTTCTTCTACTACCCCACATTTTTATGTTAGTAAGCAACCCTCATGATGGAGTGCAGGTAAGAGTAACTTAGTACTGAATTCAGTTTTCTCACCAAGAACACGAAAATAACATTTGGGTTTATTTCCAAATAGGATCCCTAAAATCCTATGTGCAGATTTCTGAAAAATACGGAATTCATTTTGAAGGTTTATTTTCCTATCGAATTATAAAGACCACCCTACATCTCTCAAAATCCAGGCATTACGATGGCATCCTTGATATGTCCAGCCTTTGAACTAATATATTTATTATCTTATCACTTTGAGTTTTCAGTGTGAAACACTGATTAATATCATTGTTGCATGTTGGGAGAAATCATTGGAAAGCAGGTTCTGAGAGGGAGGTAAGTGTTTAGGGCATCCGTTAGGTAGTGCTCTTAGGAATCAGCCCTGCGGAAGAGAGGGCAAAGAAGCAGAATTCACCACAGCGTTCACCACAATGACAAATGTAATTCTTAATAAATCTGTGTGTATACAATAAATGTATATATGTGCTGATATACAACACATGGTAAAATATCTAAATATATACAATATAGAAACAAATGTTTATATAATTATAAAATATATATTTATTGTATAGACAAGTGGTAAAGGCAATAACTACCTGGATCAGGATGAAAGCTGGACTTAAAAGAATTAATAAATTGGGCAATGTAGTGCCTACAGATTGAAAGTGTGAAGTCCAAGAGGGAGCAGAGGTTTAGGACTTCTTGAAGCTCTCACACTTCTTACCACCGTGGGATGTACTGTTGCTGTGCCAATAATAAGAATGCATTGGTCTGTTGAGTGATGGTGTCCTATGTACACAGAATGGTATTAGGCTTATTGTCTTTGTTTTTACACGTTTGCTGATTCTAAAGACTAATACAGGGCTTCCCTGGTGGCACAGTGGTTGAGAGTCCGCCTGCCGATGCAGGGGGACACGGGTTCGTGCCCCGGTCCGGGAAGATCCCACATGCCGCGGAGCGGCTGGGCCCGTGAGCCACGGCCGCTGAGCCTGCACGTCCGGAGCCTGTGCTCCACAACGGGAGAGGCCGCAACAGTGAGAGACCCGCGTATCACAAAAAAAAAAAAAAAAAGACTAATACATTATGAGTGGAAACAGAAAAAAATATAAAATCAACATGTGGTAAAAACTTTTCGTAAAAAAAAATGAACATTAATTCCTCAGAAATTGCAATGGCCCTTCCTCTGTTTACTTAGTCAACTTTTTCCTATTTTAGCCATTCCCATCTGAGAAGGCAGATATCTAACCACAGACAGTAAATCCCCATACATCCAAGGGGAAAAGAAGGAGAGGCTAATGTAGCTGTCCCTTTCAGTGCACAGATGGTGCACAGATGCTTACGAGACTCTGCCAGGCTCTCTCTTCCTTCCGCCCATCCCTGCTTCTGACTCAACAGTCTTAAATCCAGAGTCCTAAGGCTCTCCGTGGCTCCTTGAAGCACAGGCCTTGATAGTTGGTGCCCAAAGGGTACGGATAACATGCTCACAATGATTGAAGGGACAAGTGCCTTCAATTTGTTCAGGGGGAGCTGCAGTGTGGAGTGCATGCCTAGCACGAGCTTAGCTGCAGTTTGAGTTAAGAAATACTGCTGCCTGAGGCAATCTAGAAAACGTTGGCCCTCCTACAATGACAGTCCCCTTCATTCTTGACATTTTTCTTCCATTAGTCCTTTCCTGTCCTTTTGAACAATGAATTAAGTCTGATTTAGCTATTATCTGTATCAGCAAGTCTTAATCACGCCCCAAAGATGTGGATGAGCCATATAGTTTCTTTCTTTTAAAAATTATTTTATCTATCCATTCATTCATTCATTTGCTCATTCATTTGTAGTTCAGGAACTGTTTTGTTTTGTGGTTAGATAGTGCAGGTATTTGCTCTAAAGGCTGAAGTGCAGAACTGGTATCATGCACGGTGACTACTGTTTGAAAATATAGAGACGGATATTTAGAGTGATAGAATTCCAGTTAGTCTGATTATCATCGTAATGAAATAGCAGGCAGTTGGCTTTCCTTCTGTTTATTTTCTTCTTAACTTTCTCTAAATAATGTCACATAATTCAGAAGCCTGACTCTTTCTTGCCTCTTCTTTTCATCCTCTGTAAAGCCGTCACTCAGGAGGGTGCCCTAATTCATTTTCTTTCCACGTGTTTTAACCTTTGTTAAACCTCATATCATCTTGCTCTAATTCCTTTACATAGAATTGTGATTTTATTCCATTTTTCTTGTTTTTATCATTGCTACATACAGGGGGCAAACTTTATCTGGATCCCCAGTATTTCATCAGGGCGTCTGGTTTTCTAGCAGCTTACTGCTGGAGTGTCAGTGGATTAGATTCCCTTGCTGGTTTGTTTTGTTTTGTGGCCATGGGCAAGTCAAACTCCATTAACCTCAGCTTCTCCATTTGCAAAATGGGATAATAATACTTACCTTCCACACACCTGGAGTGTTGTGAGAATGAAAAAGATAATGTTTGCAAAGTGCTTTGTAAAAACGTGGAGCCTTTCATCTAAGGAAGGAGCTCAGAGTATTATTATTTTTGTTGTTACTGTTGGTCATGTTCCCACATGGCTTTATTTTGATGGTGTTCTTAACTGCAGTAGAGTTGAATCACAGCAGTGAGAGACGGTGAAGACGTAGCAGGTCATCTGGTTCAAACGTATTATAGAATTCTTCCCCTGCAACATGCTCTTGTACTTTAGTCTTGCTATTTTTAAGTCCCAAAGCATCAAACATTACAGGGTCCATTTCTTCCGCTTGACATCAGAACTCTTCTGAAGAACAGTTTCAGTGGCAACTTTTGATCTAAGTATTTTCTTAATGACCCAATTGGAAAAACTTTGAGTCTCTGCCAGGAAGATATTTTTGCCCAATGTGAGGGTTACAATTATTTTCAGGACCCTTTACTACTTTCCTGGGAGAATGGAGTCACAATCCATTAGCTTTCCTTCTGATGATGTTCTTTACAATGTTTACTCCAAAGGTTCAATTTAGAAATTTGCTAATAACCATTGGTCCATGGAGGAGACCAAACCTTGTTCAGAGATATCTCATTTCAAACACAGTTAAACTGCTTTAAATTCAATCTCAGAAGACTAAAAAAACATGTGCTAACTTCAGCCTTGTAAGCTGCATGTATTTTGCTTTTGGCAGGTGTATAATCTATCACTGAAGATAGAGAGATTCTAACATCTGATATTACATAAATATTTGTTGAATAAGTGGATCATTCATATTATATATATAATTCATTGTTATTTAATTCAGTAGGCTAATAATAGTCCTTTTGGTCATTTTAGATTTATATATATAAATATATTATAAATATATATTAATGTACTATACATATTATGTGTGTATATTATATATATATAGTGTGTATATATACATATATATAGTCATGAATAAATTATTTGGGAATATCACCACTTACAACATAAATACAACTGGTATCCTGACAAAGGGACCATCTAGAATGATATACAGACTTCCAAAATATGTGGAGCATGTACTATTTAGGAGCTGAAATATAGTGGTAAAGCCAAACATACTTCTCTTGTAATGCTGATTACTTCAGCCAGTGAGAATTGGTTTTGAAGATACAATGATTCTGTTTTCCCCTTGGCAATTGGTTTTCCATCCTTTTGCTATAGAGAGTAAGGTCTGAGGTTAAATCAATACCCCGAGTAATTCTTTCCTTTTCTTCTACTTGTGGTAGTTTAATTAATTACTCTCCATTAAACTGATCCCTTGATTAAAACTAAGCTTTTATTTTACGCGCGAATGATTATTGTTTTGAATGCAATTGTAGTGCCCAATCAGAATCAGGTTTTAGGTTTAAGCAGAAGGATTTTGTTTTTCGTTAATTTCTGGTGAATCCTCAATCCAAGGATTTGAGCAATAATTAGGCTTTCTTAATAAAGAAAGAAGGATATGACTTTTAAGAGAGAACTCCATTCTAATTTCAAGCAGACAGAAAACTAAAATACATCTTTGAAAACTCTACAAAACTAATGAGACACTCTGTTCTGAGATATTTTGGAAAACTAAGGAGCATAACTTCATCGAAAACTGCTCAAGTTATTACCTGTTGAAATTGGATCAGAAAACTTGTGACATTTGACATATTTTTATGTGGCATATTTCCAGAGAGTGGAATCATTGATGGTCAACTTTTGGGATGCTTTGCTCTTTAATCTCTTTGCCTTTAACATGGTAGTAACTGGGTAGTGAGACAGGAGGTGGTGATTAGCTTGCTGAGTCAGTGGGAAGGAGCTCTGTAATACTGAATAATTATTTCTTTGATGTGTGGAGTGGTTAACATGCTTAAGATTCTTAACACAGGACCAGCTGGGTGCCATATCTAGGAAGGGTAAGTAAAATCACTTTTATATGCCGTGTAGAACGTGAAACAACAAATCTCAGAGTCCAGACTTTGCCATTCTTTGTTTTCAACTTTTTGGTTTTTTTTAAACTTTACACCAATCAGCTTAAGCACTTAATTTGTAAATTCCTGACCCAGGCATATCAAAATATCATTATAAGTCTGTGAATCACCTTACCTACCATGATCTTTGTTCCAGGTAACAATGGAACAAAAATCTGGACAAAAATATAAAGGCACAATGACACTACTGTTTTGGAACAAAAACATATCTTTCTTAGTGTCCTTGAACCTATAACACTAATGTGTCATTAATGGATTTAGTTTAGTGGATACCAAGTATTCTCTGACATTAGTCTCATCATGCTTTCATTTCCATAAGAGATATTCCAGTTAGGTCAAGCCCAGGGGTTAACTAAGGAGAATATAGAACCCAAAGTTGAAAATCATTAATTTTGTTCCTCTCTGTAATCACCAATTTATTACCATGAGCTTTGGTGCAATGGAAAATTACTACGTCTTTATAGATCTCAGTCATTTAAAATGGGAAGAATTTTGTTTGAGCCGTTGAGGTTCTAACACTGCATCTCTTTCCTGTCTGTCCTTAGCTGCCTTCTTCCGGGTCGGCCGCCTCTGATGCCCAAGAGAACAGCAACAAGATAGGATTTGGAGAAACCATGAGGGCCCCTGTTTTCTGAGCCTTATTTCTGGTTGTGGCAGCAAGACAGATAAGAGGAAATATGAGTTGCAGTGAGATGCAGTGGGAAAGAAAGAATTCATACCATCAGGTGAAAATTACAAAACAATTGAATAACATCTTGCAGGAAGTGTGAGCATCACATGGGTTTTTTGCCTCTCATATAATTGGCTAGGAGTCAAATTCAGGTTAAGGCATATTTTTTCCATCTCTACCACTTCACACTATAGATTTTGGTTTTTTATAAAAATAACCACTCTTTTTCCCAAAGACAGCTGAATGGTATTTCTTTGCCCCTCACTGGGACTTAGCATTGTTTGCAATGACTGTGGGCAGCTGACTTGCATGAAAGGCAGGTTTCCACATTATATCCTCGTTGGCGTGAACTCAGCACGTGGGTAGATGAACAGCAGCCCTTGTTCCCAGGCAGAGCTCATTCGCCTGACTTGACTAATATTTACCTAAACTGCTCTCTACCTCTTCCTCCTCTCTGAGATTTGTTTTTCTTGTTTTCCCAACCTGGATGCTTTCACCTACAGCTCAACTTCCTCAGAACTGCTCTTGGCTCACCTTGTTCAGTTTTCATTTCCACAATTATTATATTTCTTAACTTGAGTGCTTCCCTTTGTTCTATAACATGACATTCAACACTGCTCTCCTGCTTTCTGCCAGGATGCCCTTTGCTATTGGTGTGCTTCCCGCCTACATAGGTATGTAACAAGCTTCTGTAGCTAAGCTCCTGGCTTTTGATATTTCCCTAACATGTGTAGTCCAGCCTTATTTGATTTATCGCCAATATATCAACTCCCCCATGACTTCACCTTTCCATTTGCTTCTGTGGATGTGAAATGTCCTTCAGGAGAAACTGACTTTAGTCCCCATAAAGAAACAATATCTGAAGACTTTTAAAAAATGACCTTAGAACATCTCACAAACATTACCACTTTCATCTTTCATATTATTTCTATTGCAAAACATAGCTGGAAAGCAAGCATTCAATTTTGAGATGGAAAATTGTAGTAAAGGCCAATTGCTTACATCCTGCAGAAAGGGGATACACAACAATAGGATCACTGCCTCCAGAGAGGAAAACACTGGGAGCCATATTCTCTCCATCCCTCACCCAACATTTCAGTGTCCCTCTTCAGTATAAATATAGCTTCCAAAGATACCATCTTACAGATCATGAATATGCCTTTTCTAGGAGCCATCTGAGTATGGATAGCTCTGTGCATTTATGATATAAAGTAAACAAGATTTCAGGCCTCAAAGAAATGAGTTTAAAGATGATAATAGCAAAATGATAGAAATTCTGGTAGTCTGGAAATTGCAACTGGAAAGAAATGAAAACCAGAGAATTTAGGAAGTCACTTTCTGGGTTTTGAAGTTGTGTGTGCTTCACTGAGAAGTATATTGTGAAAATTCCTCATGATGCTTGTTTCTCAATCTTGTGATTAGCCTCCTGAGACAGTCACATGGGCTGATTTCCTCTAAATCAGTATTAGAGAAGCATTTCAGGCAGACCACCTTGAGGTGATAATTGCCTTTCTCAGGAGACACTCACATGTGCTAGGTCCTCTGGGAGGAAATGAATGAATTGCCCATTGTGCATTAAATCTCAGACAAGAAATTTTAAAGGTGAATTTCCAAAGCGTTAAGGCTCAGAGTAATCACCGGAGCTGGACAGCTAGCCTTGGGGGGCCCGCCCTTCCTAGAATCAGCAAACTCTTCCCTTGTAGAAAATTACATAAACATTTGAAGGTTTCCTTCTGTCCTCAGAATTCTACTTGTCTGCCAAGATTATGGTCATTTGAGCTGGAAATTTGGCCAGTTACAATCTCTATTAAGGCATTGGTGGCTGCACTCTTTCCTGTGTTTGCTTATTCATGATCCTGTGATTCTCTGGGTCTCTGGGGTCTTTGGGGTCACGTGCTGCCTCTGAGAGCTGTCAGCATGGAGGAAAGGATATGCCTATGTCTATTCTATCTAAATGGCAGGGTTGCTCTGGAGTTGACCCAGGGTAGCCTCCCTGAGCCTCTCCTCCATCTCAAGTAAAAGCTTTATGTAGATCTTGGTTGAGCAGAAACCCAGAAACCATTATAGGGCATCTTTCTTCATGACAACCAATAAATAGGTCTGCACCATATACAGGGCTGGTCACATGGCCGGTTCTTCTGTTTCCTGCTACCCCACGTGCCACTCCTCATTCTTCACATCTTGACAGAACTTCTAGTGGAGAGGAATGCAAAGCTTGGACAGCTTCACTCCCTCCTCACTTCCATTAAAAAGCTATTCTTAGGGTTTCCCTGGTGGCACAGTGGTTGAGAGTCCGCCTGCCGATGCAGGGGACACGGGTTCGTGCCCCGGTCCGGGAAGATCCCACATGCCGCGGAGCGGCTGGGCCTGTGAGCCATGGCTGCTGAGCCTGTGCGTCCGGAGCCTGTGCTCCGCAACGGGAGAGGCCACAACAGTGAGAGACCGGCGTACCGCAAAAAAAAAAAAGCTATTCTTGGCTCCTTAACACCCTACTGTCATATTGCTTTCAGAAATAAAAAGTATTTTCTTTCTCCAGTAGGCAAATGACTCAGAATTTGTTATTTCTCTCTACAGTCTTTCTCATCTGTTGCAGGTTAGGGTACATTGAGAAACTCTGAGATGGAGTTTAGAGTATGGAATATTTATTATGGAGTGTCCTTGGGACCAAGACGCCTGGAAGGCTGGGAAAGGGAACAGGATTGGGAAGAAGATGTTAAGCTGAGACACAGACCCAACAAAAGCCTTGGTCAACTCCTCAGGGATCTCTGGAACTAGAACGGCCCTTCAGATTTGTCCTGAGTTTGACTGAGATGACCAGGCCTTTGTATTCCTGTATCAATCAGTCATCAGATGTGGGCAACCTCGCATGGGAATAACCTCGAGTGAGAGCTCTCTCTGCAGTTAAGGCAACCCTGAAGGGGCTGACAGCTGACGGCTGTCTGCTGGCGGCATTCCAAATGGCTGGGACAAGAATCTCTTATTGAAGGAATATCTGGATGGATCTGGGTGGTGTCTACCACAGTCTACTCTTTGCTCCATTCAGATTACTTCTCAATATACGTTTAGGAAGCAGCTCTTCAGGATGCTTTTAAACTTTTCTTGGGGTAAACTGAGGACAGGAAGTTAGTGGGCTGACTATAGCCCAATGCTACAGCTGGTCTCAAGGTCACGACTTATACTCATTGCCTCCCTCCTCCACTATTGATTCTAGAGTTTCCTCTCTCATCTTCCATCTCTGTCTGCCTCGGTTGCTTACCTGATGGCATAACTGATACCCTCAGCCTTGAGTAGTCTCAGTCCTAGTCACCATGCCCTTCTCAAATCAGGATTGCTGTGCTTGTCCATTTGCCACTATAGTTGGGAAGGAAGGACCAAGAGATGCCCAACTGGATCACCTGGGTGCCAGACTTATTCCTCCATGCCCCATTGTGTAATGGCAGCCCTACTACCTGATGACTGGTCAGCTGCCCTGCCAAAACAATGACTCCTTTTCTTGCCAGCTCCTTGTGGCAAGGAACCTTAATGGTTCCTTGCCACAAGGAGCCTGAATGCCCAAGCTGTAGTCAGAGGGTTTATTACCATTAGCAAAAATGTTCTCTTTTTTTTTTTTTTTTTTTTTTGCGGTACGTGGGCCTCTCACTGTTGTGGCCTCTCCCGTTGCGGAGCACAGGCTCCGGACGCACAGGCTCAGCAGCCATGGCTCACAGGCCCAGCCGCTCCGCGGCATGTGGGATCTTCCCGGACCGGGGCACGAACCCGTGTCCCCTGCATAGGCAGGCGGACTCCCAACCACTGCGCCACCAGGGAAGCCCAAAAATGTTCTCTTTTTAAGACTAGGATCTGTACACCCACAGAATCCAGAGCTGCAGAGAAGGGATGAACAAATTATTCAAGCAGGTCACTGGGAAAGATGAGAGGTGGGACCGCTTTTTTTCCTATAACCATGTATTTTTCTTATAGCTATTTTTTTTTCTTATAACCATGTGTTTTTCCTTTTGGGGGTATAGTACTATATGAAGCCCTTTGATTCAAAGAGCATACTAGTCCTAGAGGATGACACTCCATCCTGATAAATCATTGGCACTGAGCTGGAACTTCAGCTATGCCTTCAGAGAGATATTCCAGTGCTCTCTCAGGCTACTAGCTTCTGTGTAGTGAGGTATATGATACACCCAGAGGATCCTATGATTATGGGCCAACTTTCACATCTGTTTTCTCTATCATGAGCTCCCCTGATGCAATGTTATACGAAATCCCACACCAGTGGATCAGACGCTCCATAAACCCTTGGATAGTGATGCTGGCTAAGCCCCTACTAGCAAGAAAGGCAAACCTAGTGGCAAGCTGGCTTCCTCAAAGGATGACGTCACAACCGCGAGTCAGTATTGGTCTTCTGTTTCTGGCAGATTGGACCTTCAGTGGCAGCCATAGCTAAATTAGCCTTGGTAAGGGGAGATCCATGCTCTTGGACATATGTATAGCCTTCATTCTTACCACCTCAGCTACTCTGTTCATACACCCAGAATGAACAGAGCTTTGGGATGGACAATGACAAAGGCTGGCTGATGTTAACAGGCTGAGTCATTTTGGCTACATGGTTCTTTAGTACTTTCTCTGTGTTGGATGCTGCTGGTGGGTGTGATCATGTGATATAAATTTTTATAATTTGTGCATGCTCTCATATTAATTCACACACTTCTACCCTAGATTTCCTTGTCTCTGATCTTCCTATTTTTCTCTTTCCAGGCCCTAATAGCCAAGCAATTTGCTACTGCCCATGAGTTCATATATGTATTCCAACTTTGGGCCACGTCTCTTTCTACACTAAATAGATGGCCAGGTACAGAGAAGAGAGACTGCACTATCTCTTGGAGTCCTTGCCAGGATTCTAAATCCTGTATGCTGGGAACGTATACTTTCCTTCTTCCCTTATTAGGCTTGATATGTCTCTTGCTTGCTTATGCTGCAACTTAACCTTAAAGATGATGTGGTATATTTATATAATGGAATATTAGCCACAAAAGAGAATGAAATTCTGCCATTTGCAGCAACGTAAATGGACCTAGAGAATGTTATGCTTAGTGAAATAAGTCAGACAGAGAAAGATAATTCCTGTATGATATCACTTATATGTGGAATCTAAAAAATAATGCACACAAATGTATATAGCAAAATAGAAACAGACTCACAGATATAGAAAACAGACCAGTGGTTACCAGTGGGGAGAGGCAAAGGAAGAGGGACAAGTTAAGGGTATGGGATTAACAGATACAAACTACTATGTATAAAATTGATAAGCATCAGGGATATATTGTACAGCACAGAGAATTACAGCCATTATCTTGTAACAGCTTTTCATGGAGTATAATCCATGAAAATACTGTATACCTGAAATTAATATAATATTGTAAATCAAATATACTTCACTTGAAAAACAAATAAAAGTGGCAATTAAAAAAAATACCTTAGCTATTAGTCAACTGACCAGAATGGGAGGCAGGTGTGTATCCTGAGGGAGGTATACATTGTCTTGCAGAGGGAAGGCCTCTGCATTTTCCTCTTGCAAGAGGAGAGGGATGTTAGCTTTTGATGGTGGGTGGGGAACAGGCACTTCTGCAGTCTATGGGGTTTTGGGGAATCTAAGGATTTTGGGTTTTTGTGGGCATCCACTTAGATAACTATTCAATGTGTCAGTGTCCTATTTTTCCTAGCCAGGGCCCTAAACTTAACATAGAAGATCTGTCTTGATTAGGAGTTTAACCTTGTTCAGAGTTTGGCTCCTTTGATGATTATATTCTAGACCTGGTCCTCGGATTTCTGGGCCTTCCTGCAGCAGAAAATGAGATCCTTTTTGTCTGCTACCAAGAAGGCTCTCTACTTTCACATTTGCACTTTTTAAAAAATTTTATTTATTTTTTTATACAGCAGGTTCTTATTAGTCATCCATTTTATACACATCAGTGTATACATGTCAATCCCAATCTCCCAATTCATCACACCACCACCCCAGGCCCCCGCTGTTTTCCCTGCTTGGTGTCCATACGTTTGTTCTCTACATCTGTGTCTCAATTTCTGCCCTGCAAACTGGTTCATTTGTACCATTTTTCTAGGTTCCACATATATGCATTAATATGCAATATTTATTTTTCTCTTTCTGACTTACTTCACTCTGTATGACAGTCTCTAGATTCATCCACGTCTCTACAAATGACCCAGTTTCGTTCTTTTTTATGGCTGAGTAATATTCCATTGTATATATGTACCACATCCTCTTTATCCATTCGTCTGTCAGTGGGCATTTAGGTTGCTTCCATGACCTGGCTATTGTAAATAGTGCTGCAATGAACATTGGGGGGCATGTGTCTTTTTGAATTATGGCTTCCTCTGGGTATATGCCCAGTAGTGGGATTGCTGGGTCATATGGTAATTCTATTTTTAGTTTTTTTAAGGAACCTCCATACTGTTCCCCATAGTGGCTGTATCAATTTACATTCCCACCAGCAGTGCAAGAGTGTTCCCTTTTCTCCACACCCTCTCCAGCATTTATTGTTTGTAGATTTTTTGATGATGGCCATTCTGACTGGTGTGAGGTGATATCTCATTATAGTTTTGATTTGCATTTCTCTAATAATTAGTGATGTTGAGCAGCTTTTCATGTGCTTCTTGCCCATCTGTATGTCCTCTTTGGAGAAATGTCTATTTAGGTCTTCTGCCCATTTTTTGATTGGGTTGTCTGTTTTTTTAATATTGAGCTGCATGAGCTGCTTTTGAAGATTTTGAAGATTAATCCTTTGTCTGTTGATTCATTTGCAAATATTATTTCCCATTCTGAGGGTTGTCTTTTTGTCTTGTTTGTAGTTTCCTTTGCTTTGCAAAAGCTTTTAAGTTTAATTAGGTCCCATTTGTTTATTTTTGTTTTAAATTTCATTACTCTAGGAGGTGGATCAAAAAACATCTTGCTGAGATTTATGTCAAAGAGTGTTCTCCCTATGTTTTCTTCTAAGCGTTTTATGGTGTCCACTCTTAATTTAGGTCTCTAATCCATTTTGAGTTTATTTTTGTGTACGGTGTTAGGGAGTGTTCTAATTTCATTCTTTTACATGTAGCTGTCCAGTTTTCCCAGCACCACTTATTGAAGAGACTATCTTTTCTCCATTGTATATCCTTGCCTCCTTTGTCATAGATTAGTTGAACATAGGTGCATGGGTTTATCTCTGGGCTTTCTATCCTGTTCCATTGATCTCTATTTCTGTTTTTGTTCCAGTACCATATTGTCTTGATTACTAGCTTTGTAGTATCATCTGAAGTCAGGGAGTCTGATTCCTCCAGCTCCGTTTTTTTCCCTGAAGACTGCTTTGGCTATTTGGAGACTTTTATGTATTCATACAAATTTTAAGATTTTTTGTTCTAGTTCTGTAAAAAAATGCCATTGGTAATTTGATAGGGATTGTATTGAATCTGTAGATTGCTTTGTGTAATATAGTCATTTTCACAATATTGATTCTTCCAATGCAAGAACATGGTATATCTATCCATCTATTTGTATCATCTTTAATTTCTTTCATCAGTGTCTTATAGTTTTCTGCATACAGGTCTTTTGTCTCCCTAGGTAGGTTTATTCCTAGGTATTTTATTCTTTGTGTTGCAATGGTAAATGGGAATGTGTCCTTAATTTCTCTTTCAGATTTTTCATCATTAGTGTATAGGAAGGCAAGAGATTCCTGAGCATTTATTTTGTATCCTGCAACTTTACCAAATTCATTGATTAGCTCTAGTAGTTTTCTGGTAGCATCTTTAGGGTTCTCTATGTATAGGATCATGTCATCTGCAAACAGTGACAGTTTTACTTCTTTTTTTCCAATTTGTATTGCTTTTATTTATTGTTCTTCTCTGATTGCCATGGCTAGGACCTCTAAAACTATGTTGAATAATAGCGGCGAGAGTGGGCATCCTTGTTTTGTTCCTGATCTTAGAGGAAATGCTTTCAGTTTTTCACCATTGAGAATGATGTTTGCTGTGGTTTTGTCATATATGGCCTTTATTATGTTGAGGTAGGTTCCCTCTGTGCCCACTTTCTGGAGATTTTTTTATCATAAATAGGTGTTGAATTTTACCAAAAGCTTTTTCTGCATCTATTGAGATGATCATGTGGTTTTTCTTCTTCAGTTTGTTAATGTGGTGTATCATATTGATTGATTTGCATATATTGAAGAATCCTTGCATCTCTGGGATAAATCCCACTTGATCATGGTGTATGATCCTTTTAATGTATTGTTGGATTCTGTTTGCTAGTATTTTGTTGAGGATTTTTGCATCTATATTCATCAGTGATATTGGTCTGTATTTTCTTTTTTTGTAGTATCTTTGTCTGGTTTTGGTATCAGGGTGATGGTGGCCTTGTAGAATGAGTTTGGGAGTGTTCCTTCCTCTGCAATTTTTTGGAAGAGTTTGAGAAGGTTGGGTGTTAGCTCTTCTCTAAATGTTTGATAGAATTCACCTGTGAAGCCGTCTGGTCCTGGACTTTTGTTTGTTGGAAGATTTTTAATAACAGTTTCAATTTCATTCCTTGTGGTTTGTCTGTTCATATTTTCTATTTCTTCCTGGTTCAGTCTGGAAGGTTATACCTTTCTAAGAATTTGTCCATTTCTTCCAGGTTGTCCATTTTTCTGGCATAGAGTTGCTTGTAGTAGTCTCTTAGAATGCTTTGTATTTCTGTGGTGTCTATTGTAACTTCTCCTTTTTCATTTCTAATTTTATTGATTTTAGTCCTCTCCCTCTTCTTCGTGATGAGTCTGGCTAATGGTTTATCAATTTTGTTTATCTTCTTGAAGAATCAGCTTTTAGTTTTATTGATCTTTGCTATTGTTTTCTCTGTTTCTGATTCATTTATTTCTTCTCTGATCTTTATGATTTCTTTCCTTCTGCTAACTTGGGTTTTGTTTGTTCTTCTTTCTCTAGTTCCTTTAGGTGTAAGGTTAGACTGTTTATTTGAGATGTTTCTTGTTTCTTGAGGTAGGCTTGCATAACTATCAACTTCCCTCTTAGAACTGCTTTTGCTGCATCCCATAGGTTTTGGATCATCGTGTTTTCATTATCATTTGTCTCTAGGTATTTTTTGATTTCCTCTTTGATTTCTTCAGTGACCTCTTGGTTATTTTGTAACTTATTGTTTAGCCTCCATGTGTTTGTGTTATTTTATGTTATTTTCCCTGTAATTGATTTCTAATCTCAGAGCATTGTGGTCAGAAAAGATGCTTGATATGATTTCAATTTTCTTAAATTACTGAGGCCTGATTTGTGACCCAAGATGTGATCTATCCTGGAGAATGTTCCGTGCGCACTTGAGAAGAAAGTGTAATCTGCTGTTTTTGGATGGAATGTCCTATAAATATCAATTTTCTCTATCCGGTTTGTTGTGTCCTTTAAAGCTTCTGTTTCCTTATTTATTTTCATTTTGGATGATCTGTCCATTGGTGTACGTGAGGTGTTAAAATCCCCCACTCTTATTGTGTTATTGTCGATTTCCTGTTTTATAGCTGTTAGCAATTGCCTTATGTATTGAGGTGCTCCTATGGGTGCATATATATTTATAATTGTTGTATCTTCTTCTTGGACTGATCCTTTGATCATTATGTAGTGTCCTTCCTTGTCTCTTGTACCATTCTTTATTTTAAAGTCTATTTTATTTGATATGAGTATTGCTACTCCAGCTTTCTTTTGATTTCCATTTGCATGGAATATCTTTTTTCCATCCCCTCACTTTCAGTCTGAATGTGTCTCTAGGTGTGAAGTGGGTCTCTTGTATACAGCATATATATGGGTGTTGTTTCTGTATCCATTCAGGAAGCCTGTGTCTCTTGGTTGGAGCATTTAATCCATTCACGTTTAAGGTAATTACCTATATGTATGTTCCTATTACCATTTTCTTAATTGTTTTGGGTTTGTTTTTGTAGGTCCTTTTCTTCTCTTGTGTTTCCCACTTAGAGAAGTTCCTTTAGCGTTTGTTGTAGAGCTGGTTTGGTGGTGCTGAATTCTCTTAGCTTTTGCTTGTCTGTAAAGGTTTTGATTTCTCCATTGAATCTGAATGAGATCCTTGCAGGGTAGAGTAATCTTGGTTGTAAGTTCTTCCCTTTCATCACTTTAAGTATATCATGCCGCTCCCTTCTGGCTTGTAGAGTTTCTGCTGAGAAATGAGCTGTTAACCTTATGGGAATTCCCTTGTATGTTATTTGTCATTTTTCCCTTGCTGCTTTCAATAATTTTTCTTTGTCTTTAATTTTTGCCAATTTGATTACTATGTGTCTTGGCATGTTTTTCCTTGGGTTTATCCTGTTTGGGACTCTCTGCACTTCCTGGACTTGGGTGGCTATTTCCTTTCCCATGTTAGGGAATTTTTCAACTATAATCTCTTCAAATATTTTCTCGGGTCCTTTCTCTCTCTCTTCTCCTTCTGGGACCCCTATAATGTGAATGTTGTTGCATTTAATGTTGTCCCAGTGGTCTCTTAGTCTGTCTTCATTTCTTTTCATTTTTTCTTTATTCTGTTCCGCAGCAGTGAATTCCACCTTTCTGTCTTCCAGGTCACTTATCTGTTCTTCTGCCTCAGTTATTCTGCTATTGATTCCTTCTAGTGTAGTTTTCATTTCAATTATTGTATTGTTCATCTCTGTTTGTTTGTTCTTTAATTCTTCTAGATCTTCGTTAAACATTTCTTGCCTCTTCTCGATCTTTGCCTCCATTCTTTTTCCAAGGTCCTGGATCATCTTCACTATCATTATTCTGAATTCTTTTTCTGGAAGGTTGCCTATCTCCACTACATTTAATTGTTTTTCTGGGGTTTTATCTTGTTCCTTCATCTGGTACATAGCCCTCTGCCTTGTCATCTTGTCTATCTTTCTGTGAATGTTCACAATTGCTTTTTATCACTTGTTAACTTCTCTCAGCTTTTGTTATCTTTCTTCCAGAAAAGCTTAGAATATAACAGTACAATTCCATTGTTTTTATAGTTTCTATTACCTTTTTATACAAATGCCATATATAGCACTGTCTAGTGCATCTCATCCACCTTTATACCATCTCAGTTCACCAGTGAAAACATGAACAGTTGTTCCTTCACCTAGTACCAGGGCTGTCTGTGCCTCCTGTGCCATCAGGGAAGAAGTTCTCATTGCCAAGCAAAGCAGTAATTGATCGAGCTCCAAAACCCTGTCTTTCTTCCTACATTCTTAGAGGACACCTGGTACCAACTATCACAGGGTGAGGTTTTCCAGGAAGCAGTCTCTGAGATGGAGATTAGAACTTGCTATATTTATTAACGAGAGCTTATGGACTGACACCTGTAGAAGGGATGGGGAAGGAAACAGGATTGGGCAAAATGAAAAGTTGAGCTGAAACGCAAGCATAACTATAGCCTCAGCCAGAAACACAGAGACCCTCGGAGCTAAAATGGTCCTTCATAGGTATCTTGAGTTGGGCCATGATGTTCAGGACTGTGTATTCCTGCATTGATCCAGTATTGGATGTGGGTATTCACGGAAAAATGGCATGACTTTGGATGAGAGGGCTCTGCAGCTGAGACAGTTCTTGAAGGGGCTCACAGGTAAAAGCTGGCTGCTGACAACCTTCCAAACAGCAGGAACAATAAGTCTTCCAGTGAAGAAGGATATGGACACTAGAGTTAATCTTTTGGGAGAAGTAGCAATTTCAGTAGCTATGGAGGTAACTTACAGAAAGATTATGCCATTCTTTGTTATGACTCTGTACCTTTACACATTCTCCTGTTTCTGTCCCAAATGATCTTCCCCTACTCCTAATTCCTTTCTTAGCTAACTAAGACATGTTCTTCAAGCATGTTTTCCCAAGGAAGCCTTTGCTGACCAAATGCCCTCTTTACCACCCCCAATCCCAAGTCTCCTTGCCTAACTCCCTGGCTCATTAAATGCTTCAGTGAGTCCCTACGACACTTTAAACAAGCCTTTATGTAGCTATCTTAGTCCATTTTGACTGCTATAATATTAATACCATAGACTGTGTGGCTTATAAACAACAGAAATGTATTTCTCACAGTTCTGTAGGTTGGGAAGGCTAAGATCAAGGTGCCAGCTGATTCAGTGTCTAGTGAGGGCCCTCTTCCTGGTTCATAGACAGTTGTCTTCTCGCTGTGTCTTCACATGGCTGAAGGGGAAAGGGCACTCTCTTCGTCCTTTTTTATAAGGGCACTAATCCCATTCTTGAGGGTTCCACTCTTATGACCTAGTTCTCCCCCAAAGTCCCCATCTCCAAATACCATCACATTGGGGATTAGGTTTCAGCATGTGAATTTTTGTGGCAAGAGGAGTACAAACATTCAGTCTATGACAATAACATTCATCACACTGAGGTGTAATTGTGTAGTTACCTGCTTATATTTTTACTTGCACTGTTATAACTTTTTATTTTATTTGTTTGTACTCAAGGACCAGAACCAGTATGGTACCTTTCATATGTCATGTGTATTAAATGAATGAATGCATCAAAAATGCACAAATGCATCAGACCGTCATTCATGTCATAGTATAAGGCCATAGATCTAGAGTCAAGATATCCAGTTTGAGTCTTTATTTGATCATAAACAGATAATAGATGTCAATCTCCTATATCTCAGTTTCACCTTCCATAAACTGTAGAGGTTTCCTTTTTACTTTATATCATTATTATAAAGATAAAGGAAGATAAGATATGTGAAAGAATTTTGGGTAATAAAATGGCTATACAAATGTTAAGAATGATTACTGTTTATCTCTTTATCACTCTGTTCACCTCTGACCTCACTGCCTATAAATGTTTCATTTACTATTACAACCCTGTAGTTAATCACAGACACAGATTCTTTACTGTTGTTATGACATACTCTTCAGTCAAGTACAACAGATCCACGTGTGTATTTGGAAACTGGTGGACAAATGAGCCACTGAAAATTATCACCTCTAAAAGAACAGTCTGGTATAGTCACAGTCTAGCCACAGAGGCTAAAAAGATAATTAAGATACCGTCTCTGAAGATTCAGTCTCTGACTGTAGGAAACTAATAGTCTGCTAGAGGGAGACCAACATGTAGCAATTTAGGAGAAATCAAATATTGTAAGTATTTTGTAGCTATAAGTATGAGATGGAATATAGTTCAGATGCAAAGGAAGGAGTGATGGGTGATGGTCAGAAGAGCCTCCATTAAAGAGATGAAGTTTGTAAAAGATGAGTCTGTAAAAGAGGGGGTAGATCTGATCCAGGCAGGCAAGGAACTGGAGGGCATCCAGGATGAGCAGAAGCACTGAGGAGTAAGATAGCTGGAGGACTCTAAAGTGTATGAGCAGAACATAGGGTAGAGGGAGCAGAGAAAAAGAAGGCAGCCACATGTGGCCCCCAAACTGTTGTCATGAAGGCATCATTGGACATGCTATATATGAGATCTTCTTCTGAAAAACCTTCCCAGATCCTTCAAGAAGAATTCTTGCTTTTATTCCATGGGCCTCAGGTATAGGTCTGTGGGGCCCCCATCTCATTTGTTGTTGTTTGTTTTTATATCTGTCCTTCAGCCTAGACTTTGGGCCCTTTAGGGCTAGGGATTTTCTGTTCCCTCATGTCTCATAATGGTAACAGGCACACAATACATGTATACTGAGAGAGGGATGAAAAGATGTAGTATCTTAGTTTTAAGTAAATAAGCAAGTCATCAGGAACTAAAGAGAGAAGACTTTATATCTTAAAGAGACAAGTTTAGGGTAAAAAATTACCAGAAGTAGAATCTGTGGACTTGAATTCATGTTCTCAAAGTGAGGTACTAGCTGTGTGATTTGGACCCACGGAGAACCTTGCTAAAGCTTCAGGGGATCAATTACACTTGGCATTCAATGTCATTGCAAAAATGAGACAACTTATGTATGCTCAAGGACACTGCTTTTTCTATCTAGACCCGGATAGGATATCCTCCACACTCAACTTCTCATCACATTTAAAAAAAATTAGTTGTAGCTTAACCAGTGGAGGCAAGAACTAGACTTGACCTGGTAAAGATAATGGAATCTGAGAGGTCTTCTCTTAAACTGGAGGCCTGCTGTATGATGGTAGAGCCGTGGGTACCAAAGCTAAGGCACCTGAGGTTGAGTCCCCACTCTGCTGCCTGTTGACTCTATCACTTTATACACGTTATTTAATCTCCCTTTGCTCCGAATTCTCATCTGCAGAACCAGGATTTGTTGATTCAGTTGCTATTTTGACACTGAGAGTTACAAATGTGAACAAAATATACAAAACTCCTGTTTTTATGTAGGTTATGTTCCAGTGATGATGCTAATAGTTCCTATTTTGTAGATTTGTTGTGAGAATTAAATAGGTCTTTATATGTAAAGGACTTGGAACCATGCATGCCTGGCACACAGGAAGTGCATAATGACTATTAGGTATTGCTATTATATATGTAACTCTGATATGTATAGTCTTAAAAGCTGTGAGTATTCGTGGTCCAACCATTATCCTTCAACTTGACATCATGTTTCAAAGTTCCAGTCTAAAGAATTCATTGGCCTCAAATGATTAGAATTTAGTAATTTCTGATTTTTCTTTCTGTCCTAGTTGAAGTGGTTTTCTCACTGTCCTTGGTCCCCACCTTGGTTCTCCTCCCTCTGTCCTATGGTAGAACCACGTTAACTCTCCCTGGAATGGTTCTGGAACCCTCCCCTCTTGCACCCTCCCCATCTGTCTTGAGTGGTATAAATTCTCCTGTATGAGACACCCCTACACTCCCCCACCCTATCCCTAATTGCCCAGCCTACGGGGACATCTTTTTCACCTCTCTTCTCGTATAGCACTCCCTTCCAGTACCACTTATTTGACCCTGAGCACTTCTGCTCTGAATTGTAGGCTCTGTTTTTCTATACAGACCTTGTCAACAGGTGAGGAGGAAGGATGGGGCAATGCCTTGTATTTCTTTGCATTTTCCCATAGTCTTTTGCACAATATGTGTGGTTTGTTTCCATTTGGCTTTGATGGACTTTCTGTGTGTAGAGAAACTGTGAGAGGGTTTGTTGCTGTGGATTTTCTCAGCCTAGTGATATGGGGAGCACTTAGGATGGCTCTCGGGAAGAAGGGAGGTATCGGTAATTATGGATGGGTTGAGTCTAAACATTGCAACTTGCACGTCCTTTGAAGTGAACTTGTAGAACTGCAATGAGAAATGGAGAAGGTAGGTCTCCACTGGCTTTTGTTGTGCACTAACCAAATGCAGGTAGAAAAAATCAACTTAGCAAATGTGGTGAGTTGCTTCTCAGGTGTTAGCGATTAGTTTCCATCTTCCTGCTCAGTGTTGTTCATGAACCAACAGCATCAGCAACACCTGGGAGCTTGTTACACCCACAGAGTCTCAGGCTCCACCAGAGACCTGCTGTACCAGAATCTGCATTTTAACAAAATAACCAGGTAATTCTTATGTACACTAAATTTCGAGAAGCACTGAATTCTAAAGCTGAACATTTAAATATTCCTGTATGTGGGCCCCTCCCTAAAATACAATTAAATGAGAATCTGCAGGAGGGGACCAGGCCTAAGTATTTTTTCAAGCTTTTCAGGTGATTCCAATGTATAACAAAAGTTGAGAACCACTAATATGGGATGATTTCTGGATTGGTAAATATTGAGTAAAGGAGCAGATATGAATCTGTTTATCTTTGGGATAGCTTCTCTTTCCTTTCCTTTTCTTTTCTCTTTTTTTCTTCTTCCCTTCCCTTCCCTTCCCTTCCCTTCCCTTCCCTTCCTTCTGTCTTCTTTTTAACAATATGCCAAATGCACACTAGGTGAATTGACAGAACTGGTTCATAAATCCCCAGCCAGACTGCATTTTTTTCGGTTCTGTTGTATTGATTCCGTAGGTCTAGCCCAATGTCCAGCCATAGCCTTTCTGGGCTGATCAGCCTCATATTCTGTTGACTGTTGAACAGGGGCCAATCCCCCTGCAATAGGCCCAGTCAGATATCGTCAAAGCATAAAACAAAGGACATGCCACTGGCATTGGCTCTGGGGCTGGAATTAGATCAGGAAAGGCACTTCCTCTGTGATCTGAGGTAGAATAAAACTTGAGTTTGAGTGTCCAGTTGTGTCCAGAGGTGAGGGTTAACATCAGAGAATGTATCCAAGAGATACGTACGTGTATGGGGCCAAAGTTCTGTAATAAATCCAGGGTCCTCAAGTCAGGTGAATGCAAGACCAGTGTAGGTGTGAGGGTCAAGGTAGAAATGAAGCCAAGGCTCCCAGAACACTGAACATGAATCGACCTGTGTTGTCTAGAACTTGTTTTTATTTGGCCACAGAATAAGCTGGCCAGAGCTAAAGGCATAAGGTTTGTGTAAATAAATAACAGCTATTACAGTTCTGAGATCCTCTGATCTGCTCCAATTAGTACCTTATCCTTGGTGCCGGGGGACCAACTCCGTTATGGTAATAGTCTCCTGCAATGAATTTTCTTTCCTTACTGGAAATATGATTTATTCTGAAAATGTTAAGACTTTGGTGATAGGAGATAAGAATGTCTTATCAGGACTTCAAAGGATCCAGACGGCCATTGTTTAATGGTACGATAAATGTAATGTCAGGTTAAAGAAGAAGACTGCTTTGAAAAGTAGTTAGATGGTCATGAATTGTTTGTGAATGAGGCTGAGGTAGAGTAGGTAGAGAGGTTCTTTCCTTGTCCGTTAGTATAGAAGCAGTTTTTCCCTTTGTGAGCCTTGAACACAGCAAGGAACATCAAGGAATTTCTAGGTTGGTAAAGACTAAGAATTATCTTCCTGACTTCCTTCACACTAAAAAACACATCAAAACATAATCTATGGTTGTTTCTATAGGGCCATGCCACTGGAATGGTAGGGAATGACAGTGCTATCCAGTCATTTGTTGGTGGCGGTAAATACATTTCTACGTATTTCTGATATTACAGATATTCTGTGCTAATTCTAAAAGCCATGAGGGAACTCAGTAGTGTGGAAAGACTGGAAGGAAAGTGCACTTCTCCTTCTGAAAAGGGCATAGGGAGGCATAAGCACCATCTTTGCTTCACCAATGGATTTGCAAATAAGACATTTTCCCAAAAGTAGATAATCAAAGAGGAAAATATGAGAATTTAATTCCCCAGCTCTTCCAGTGAAGTGCCGTAGCAAAGTCATTGTATAAATGGCAGCCAAAGGTTGTGATCAAGAATTCAGGTATATTAGGTGCTTAAAAATAAATAAACTGAGTCCCTTGCTGGTGAAGAAATTGATGCTCCAAAATGTCAAGTGGTTTGCCCAGAGCTACTGATGGCCTGAAGTGGTCCCCAATACCGTAACACTTAACGGGTTGCCAGGCTGATTGTTTCATAGAACAGAGGTCCTTCTAATCAAGAGGGTTGTGTAGGACAAAGCATCTTCCTCATTCACCACAGGAAAGCTGTTTCCTTCTGAGGCCTATTGCTTATTCTTGATTATTCAGGTGATCAGTTATCTCAGGGCTCCTCCCATTCACTGCTGGTTTCTTTCCCTGTTCATAGTCAGTTATTGGGAGGAGAGAAAAATAAAGGGGGTAAAACACATAGTCATTCTTCTACCTATTAGTGGTTTGGTAGGGAGCTTGTGGGGAGAGAGCGTTGGTGGAAAGATTAAAATAATTTGTGGGGCTTCCCTGGTGGCACAGTGGTTGAGAGTCCGCCTGCCGATGCAGGGGATACGGGTTCGTGCCCCGGTCTGGGAAGATCCCACATGCCGCAGAGCAGCTGGGCCCGTGAGCCATGGCCACTGAGCCTGCGCATCCGGAGCCTGTGCTCCGCAACGGGAGAGGCCACAACAGTGAGAGGCCCGCATACCGCAAAAAGAAAAAAATAATACTAATAATAATTTGTGGTGATTACCTGTGGATTTTATTTGTTCTAAAATATTAATGACAGAACAGAAAAATTGAGAGTTCAACTAAAAATACATTGGTACTCATGTTGCAAAACCTCCAGTGTTTCATGACTAAAAATTTAAATGTTGAATCTTATTCAATCACATAAATCACTAAGTTTTAGTCTGAGTTTAGTTCATGATTTATACTCCTGTTGGAAACAGTGTTTTAGACGTTAAGTTTTGCATTTGTAAACGCGTATAGGAGTGTGAGTGAGCGAAAGAAGGTAAGTTCCCAGGCTTTTCTAAGCTGAGAATGTCAACCTATGTGTGAACAAATGCCTTCCTAGCTGATACTGGGTGGAAACCACTTGAAATTTTGGAGGAAGGCCAACATTTCATCATCTTGGCTGATCTTGCTGTATAATGCTCTTGAGTGCCATACCAGGGCAATAAAATGCCAAAGGCTTGTCCAAAATGTCAATGATAATACACCTATTTTCATCTAGCACAGCCACTGTAGTTCACGAAGTTACTTTCCCAGCTGAAAAATGCTGGTGAACCAGCGTGGTGAGGCCCAGATAAGTACCTGCTTCCAGTTACTGGCAAACAGCAAAGACAATGAAACTTCAGTATTGAGTCACTTGTCAGCTGCGCAGGCTGACTTCAACTCCTACCACTGAGTTTTCAAGCTGCTTAGGATTTTGCCATATTGAGCTTAACATATTAACTCTATGTTAATAGAGTTGTGCTGTTAAATTCTAGAAGAACCAAATGCTTTTAATAGAGGCTGAAGGCCTGTATTCTGGAGCATGTGCAATACTTATCATTCTAGTTTCTGAACTGAAGTTGGGCTGTCAATGCCAGGAGGGGAGATGATTACACGCATTGAGGCATTGTGAGCAGACAAAATGCAACTCCTCCTTGTTGGCTAAGAACCTTTGCAAATACCAAGTCAGTCTCCCACACACACGAGTCTTCTTCATCACTTCAGTGGGAGTTTTCTGTGGGAATTAAGAAGAGAAAAATGTCACTCAGGGTGTGTGTCTGATCATGATTTAATATCTAAGCCAAGAAGTCCTCAGAGAGTGAAAGCTCCTACCCACGTAACAGTAAATCATGAACACATGCAGCAACGGGTCTTAGAAGAAGCCTCTGCAGTGTTTGGATGGAATGAGCTATAAGCTTTGTCATTTTATATTTGATAAACCTAAATGGACATTTACAAGAGAGCTTCATATTAGGGTATTTAATTGAGTACAAATGATAGAATGATCAATCCTTTGTTCTCCCTTTGTAGGAGGACCATAAAAGTCCCAGCTGATATTTGCTGAGAGAAAAAAAAAAAGCCTAAAATAATTTAAATGCCTTCATGGCCTAAAATAGCAGAGTGGGAGGAAATGAGGGAGACAAGAGGGGCAGAATGTGTGTGAGAACTGAAGGCTTCCTTGACTAACCAATTAATTATACCTTTCTGTATGATTAAGATGCATTCATTGAAAATTAGAGTCCATATAATTTTGATTACTGTTAAAACAAATACAAACACTAAATAAGCACAGCCATGTTTTATTAAAATAAATAATGGAGCTTACAGGATCCATTCATGGTATTTAAATGCAGTACCACCTTCCTGGGGCTGTTTCCCATGGGGTAATTACATGACTCAGTCCACCAGATACCCAGCTGAGCCGAAGAAGCAGATTTACAGGGAGTGAGGAGAGGTTGGTCTGTGATTCCTTCTGCTTGGCTTTTGAGTTGCTGAGTTAGTGTAGACCTGGGTGTGATCTCCAGCCTGCACCACTAAGCAGTCGTCCTCAACAGGAAGGGGACGTTTGTAACTAAAGAGGCAGTCATGCTGTGACTCTGGCCCTATTCATGTTTGAAAACTAAAGAAATGAGAGAAACACTAAGAATGAAGCTTTATGTAACTTGTATCCAAGAGACCTGGAGAGGCCATATTGACTACAAGGGCTGGCACCAAGGAGGCCCCTCTGTAGGGCATGCTGTGGTCCCACCAGGATGGAATCACCATTGTTCTTTAATGGAAATACATTCCAATGCATTTCCAGTCTACCTCCTGAAAGGAGGAGCCCCTGGCTCCTTACACCACGATATGGTAGGTTTCATCACCTGCAAGGAGAGATATCTTGACTTATAACTTTTAAATATCTTAGCTGTAGCTCCCAGAAGCAGTCCATGCAACATTTTGCAGGTAGAACAGATCACGTTTAAGACTTTACATGAGGGCCCTTAAAATTATATTGGGGTAACTTTTTCAGGCAGATAAATAGAACATCATGTTTCACATAGGATTTTACCAACACAGCAGCATGCTTGTGCTGATTTTATCTAGCATGGCACTTTTTGGTTTCTTACCATCGTAACTGTGGACTGAGTTCTGGCTTTTTTTTTTTTTTTTTTTTGCGGTACGCGGGCCTCTCACCGTTGTGGCCTCTCCCGTTGCGGAGCACAGGCTCCAGACACGCAGGCTCAGCGGCCATGGCTCATGGACCCAGCCGCACCGCGGCATGTGGGATCTTCCCGGACTGGGGCACGAACCCGTGTCCCCTGCATCGGCAGGCGGACTCCCAAACACTGCGCCACCAGGGAAGCCCGAGTTCTGGCTTTTATATATGCTGCTCTCAACCACTGGATTCTCTAACTTTAAACTGGATAAGTGTGCATGCACATGAGTGTGTGTGATGTGTATGTTTTTAAAGACTTTTGTTTTCTTCAGAACAGTTTTAGGTTCACAGCAAAATTGAGAGGAAGGTATGGAGATTTTCCATGTACTCCGTTTCCTCCACACGTGCACCGCCTCCCTTATCATCAGTATCCCTCACCAGAGCAGTGCATACAAATACAGCAATGCAACTGATGAACCTACGTTGACACAGCCTAAGCACCTGAAATCTGTAGTTTACCTTAGGGTTCAGTATTGGTGGTGTACATTTTAGGGGTTTAAACAGAATGTATATTGACATGTATTCTTCATTATAATAGCATAGAGAGTATTTTTGCTGCCCTAAAGATCCTCTGTGCTCTGCCTAGTCATCCCTCCCTTCGCCCACAAGCCCTGGAAACCACTGACCTTTTCAGTGTCTCCATAGTTATACCTTTTCCAGGATGTCATATGGTTGGAATCATACAGTAGATAGCCTTTTAAAATTGGATTCTCTGTTTAGTAATTTGCATTTCAGTTCCCTCTTTTTCATGGCTTTATAGCTTATTTCTTTTTAGCACTGAATAATATTCCTTTGTCTAGAATGAAATGTACCACAGTTAATTTATCCATTTACCTATTGAAGGACATATTAATTGCTTCCAAGTTTTGGCAATTATGAATAAAACTGCTATAAACGTTTGTGTAGGTTTTTGTGTAGATATGTTTTCAACTCCTTTGGTAAATACCAAGGAGCCGTAATTGCTGGCTTGTCTGGTGAGATATATTTAGTTTTACAAGAAACTGCAAAACTGTCTTCCACAGTGGCTGTACCATTTTTTATTCCCATGAGCAGTGAATGAGCATTCCTGTTGCTCCACATCCTCACTATCATTCGGTGTTGTCAGTGTTCTGGATTTTGGCTGTCCTAATAAGTGTTAGTGGTATCTCATTGTTTTAATTTGCATTTCCCTGATGACGTATGATGCAGAGCATCTTTTCATATGCTTATTTGTCATCTGTATATTTTCTCTGGTGAGATGTCTGTTGAGGTATTTGGGGCATTTTCAGTTGGGTTCTCTGTTTTCTTATTGTTGAGTTTTAAAAGTTCTTTGTGTATTTTGGTTAACAGTTTTCAGATGTGTCTATTGCAAATATTTTCTCCCAGTGTGTGGCCTATTTTCTCACTGTTTTTGCAGAGTAGTTTTTAATTTTAATGAATCCAGCTTATTATTTCTTTCATGAATCATGACTATGATGTAATATCTAAAAAAATCACCACCATACCCAATGTCATCTAGTTTTTCTCCTACAAGTTGTGTTTTTAAATTGGGTCTCTCCACAAGTATAATATTTTTCCTCTGCAGATATAAGCATTGCCATTCTCTCTTCCCTCACCCCAAGATGGAATTATGAGTGGGAAGGAAATCTAACTGGCATGGACATTGTTACACAAAAACCCAAAGCAATGCCAATTGGCAGAGGGAAGGAAGATTCTTAGTGTTTGACAATTAAGTCTTATCCTTTTGGCCAAGAAAATTTATCCACGGAAACATTGTTTTAAAAGTCTACAATGCTATACCTTTCCTAGGTTCCTGAATATTGCTGGGAAAATCCAAGTCACATGAAGATACTTTTTACTTATCTCCAGGGAAATCAAGCTATTGGATTATTAACTCTGGGTTATATCATAACTATACTGTTTGATGATGTGTCTGGGCATTAGAGGAAGGACTGTTGCAGACTAGCATGGGTGCTGGTTTATTTTGAAGCTGAGTTTATTTGAAAAGAACTCTTTACAAGCTTCTGTGTGTTGTATTGTTTGGCCCAGAGAGTTGATGCAAGTCTTGAAGCTGGAGGTTGTGAGATAAATAATGCAGGGTAGAAACTTGCCCCACTAATTAATCAGAATCTTGTGAATCCAACTGGAGTGAGCCACAGACAGCCAACCGGGTAAAATAGGACTGTAAGACTGTTCTAGATCAAAGACAACAACAATTTTGCATCTAGTTGCTAAACAAAGAAAGGAAAAGAAACGAAAAAAGAAGATTCAAAAGTTTGTAACTGATTCCTGGTGACAGACATTGCCACTCAACACAATTTTATTCATAGGTTTATTCAATAATAAATGCCAATTAAATCATAATTAAGTAGAAGGAATTATAAGAGTTGTTATTTTCATCAACTTGCAAGTGTGTAAACACATCCTTAATGTGACAATTTCTTAGACCTTATCAAATCCCTCATCAATTAATTTTTTTCTCAAACAAGTGTGTTTGATCCTATTAGAGAAGTTTTTCATATACTGTTTTTCTGGTCGGTTTTCAATAAGTTGGCACTTTATGCTTCCCCTCTTTTTTCATCCATTGTCTTTATAGTTTATTTTCTGAGTCTCTACAGGAAACAATTTACAGTATGCCTTTATTAAAAGAAAGAGCAGGGTGGAATGCCTTAAACTTAAAAATATCACATCAGTGAGAAATACTTGCCCAATATGCAGAAATATCATCAAAGTGTTATTAATAAGCAAAGTGATGCATAAGCAAAGTGAAGGATCCTAATTACATAAAAGACTTCTGCTAACAACCCCAGTCAAGTTAACATAAAATAAAAACTGATAATGGCATTTTTGACAGTTGAGTGGTCTCAGATATTCTAAGACGCTCAAGTCTAATATCAATGGCATTTCTCCCACATTCTATATCTTGTAAGTTTGGGTGAAAATTGTATTTAGGATGTTTATGAAGCCAAAAAGTAGACATATGTGGAAAGAGAGTTTTAAGGTCTGAATTATCTGAGGTGAGTACATAGTGATGCTTCCTGAGACTTAGGCTGGAATCAAACATTTTGAAAATTTCCTGATATGAAATAAATGACGTACTAAACATGTTCTAAAGTTCAGTCACCCTCTGCAGGAGACTGATTTTTCCCCAGTGTCCTGAAATGCACCTTAAAAAATAAAACTCCTTTGAAATATGCACCATCCCTGATGGAAATAGAAATTGCAGTAATTAAACAGTGGAATAAGAAGTATGCTTTACAAGGTACTGTTAAACTAGGAGAGACCTACTCAACCTCGCTAAGAACCTCTAAGCATTAAAGGAGCTTTTATTTAGATATTGTAGAGGATTCTTTTGTAAGATGCCTTTATCCTCAGACTATACCCATTTATTTGAGGAGTGGTAATATCAGACAATTATTAGATACAAAACATCTGATTTCTAGTCTCAGCCCCCATCTCTAGCAAACTCTGACCTGGTCCAGGAAAAGGACAGCCTAAATCCTCCTGCTAGCAATGGACTCGGTGACTTTGGGCAAGCCACTTAGTCACTAAGTCTCCATCTATTCATCTTTAAGTTGGACTCCTCTTTGCTGTCTTCCTTATGTGTATTAAGGAGATAATATTGGTAAATTGCTTTGCGTTTCTAAGAAGAAAAACACACTTCAGATACAAGCACCATTATGTTGTTTTGAAATCAAGCTATATCTTTGTTTCCTTCAAACATCCCTTCTACTATTGTGTTTACGTCAGGTGTGTCTACTATAACTGGTCAAGCCAATACTTACCTGTTACGCCTTTCTCTATTCCTGTTACTTATCCTATTTTGCATATTATTCCCAATTCAATTTCTTTGGGAATAATCTATGAATGAGCAAGTCATATCGACCATAAGAGCATGGTTTTCAGAAACAGGCTTGCGCTATAATATTTGTTAAGTGATGGTAAAACAACATCCAATAGCTTCTTGTATTTTTTTTTTTTTTTTTTTTTGCGATACGCGGGCCTCTCACCACTGCGACCTCTCCCGTTGCGGAGCACAGGCTCCGGACGCGCAGGCTCAGCGGCCATGGCTCACGGGCCCAGCCGCTCCGCGGCATGTGGGATCTTCCCGGACCGGGGCACGAACCCGTGTCCCCTGCATCGGCAGGCGGACTCTCAACCACTGCGCCACCAGGGAAGCCCAGCTTCTTGTATTTTGAAATGCTTATGTACAATAAAAATAATAATTAATGTTGTAAATTTCAAGTACACCTTTCATCTGATCATCTCAAAGTATTTTAGAAACACTAATTAAACTCCACAACACCCCTGTACCATACATATTATTATTTCCATTTTGCAAGTGAAGAAACTGCGGTTCAACAAGGTTATGTGACTAGTGCAGGACACAAAATGAGTCAGTGTCAGGAAGGGGATTTAATGTTTCCAACGCCCAGTCAATGAGCTAATTATTGCTCTGATTTCAAAGATGGAAGGTATGACTGACTCCCAGGATTCAGGAGTGGCATTTCAGTGCTTAAATTATCTGGTGCCTTCGTTCTCCCATTGATTTCTGTTCTTAACTTTTGGAAGGTTTTCTGGCTTCTCAAACTCATGCATCAGTGAACGAAATAGAGCTTGGTATAGGCTATAAAGCTCAAATTAGTTAATGTTATAATATCTTTAGCCTAGCAAAAATATCTGGTGGGAACGAATGTTGAAAGTTAGTACTAACCTGATGGGGTGAATTATCTGTTGATTTTCTTATCCTGCTGTGCCCCATGCAATGCTGTAGCAGAAAGGTTTAGTACACTAAGTAGCATTTTATCACTAGAGAAAGAATAATCTGTAGTGTTGATTTAATTTGCTTTAAATCATAAGAATTAGAAATTGACTACCTAGCATTAATAACCCATATCCTATGAACTGACTCAGAGAGTTGGGGTAGACTGCAGTCCTTAACCTTAGCTAGGTCACACCTGTTTCTCAGTTTGGGTGGGTCAGTCTCACCTCAGAACTGCCTCTCTAGGTTACTTTGGGGTTGTTTTGAAGATTCTAACTCAAATGACTTTTTCTTCAAAGTGTAGCAACATTTTTCTTCTCACGAATAAGTTTCTAAAACTTTTCTTGTCTAATTTATGGAATCATTTAATAAAATCCTTATTAGGAGTGAACGGTTTCAGCCCAGACACTTGAATTTATCCCTGTGGTCAGATCGGCACCATAAGTACAGAAAATCCTGGTGATTTCTGTAGGCAAGCGAGGCAAACTAGCTCAGTACTTCAGAGTCCTAGTTTGGATTTAATCCGGGTTAGGTTTCTCACTAGTTGTAGGACATTGGGCAGATTACTAAATCTCTTTGAGCTTGTTTTATCATTTGTAAAATGGAAATACTATTTCTATATCCTGGGTTTATTGTGCAGATAAATTGAGATAGTGTAGGAAAATCCTGAACATGATACCTGGCATATGATAGGCAATCAGTAAATGGTGTTAATATTAATACTAGTCTTTTAATTACTCCCTGAATTTACAAGGAAATGATCCTAACAAAGACTGATGTTATATATGGAGATTTGGAAAGAATAAAAAGACAGAGTACGTCCAAAATAAAATAGGTGCTAAGCTGAACCCTCTGGCATTTATGTCTGGAGAAACAAGGTGAAAAGGTGTTGAGTGTGTGACCAGATGGCTCTTAGGGACTGAAGCAGGAACGGATGGCACATTAATTACAGGAGAAGGCAGGGTATATAAATTGGCACAGAATATTATCGTGCTCTTTCTCTCACAAAAATGTTATTGTTACTTTGGGGTATTACAATGGAAAATTGTTCTCAGTAAGTCCAGCTTTTCCTTTGATATTTCCTAGGGAATTGCACTTGGCTCAAGCATTTAACGTTATTTTCAAAGAAGTTTTGAAAATGTTTGTGAAAATAATAAGACCAAAGTTAAAGCTAATGTAGAATAAAGAATCATTCCAGGTGGGGCTGGGAGTGAAATACAAATAGCTTTTCGCTTAATAAAAAAAAAGACTGATTCATTAAATACATATTTGCCATTTAGATATAAAAGTACTTGGGAAGGAGAGGGGAAGATGCTTTCCTTTTGGTCTAAGGACAGCAGATAGGAGACATGAAGCCATTTTCTCTTTTCCTAACCTTGCAGGAAGATCCATACAGTCTGAATTAAGTCCATGAGACAGAAAATCTCATTGAAATTTATAATCCAGGATTGCAGAATAATGCATGAAAATGAAATTTGTGATAGTTACAAGCACTAGAATACTCATTTATCAATCAATACATAGTCTGCAGCTCACATCAAAATCTTTATTTATTTTCAGATGATTATCCCACCTGATTTATCATTCTGTCCCTTAACTATTTACATGCTTACTGCACTTCAGTACCTGCCTTTAGGTGGGTCATTGGAGAATTTTAATTCTTCTCTCACTAATTCTATAGATTATTTATTTCAGGGTTACCTCTTCATTGGTTTTCCTATTTCTAGTTTCTTCCTTATTCAATCTATTCATCACAATTGCTGCCCCAAATGATCAAAGATGAAAATCCCAGAATATGATGATATCATTGCTCAAATTAAAAGCCTTCGGAATCTCCTTAGATCTGCAAAGGAAAAAAAAGTTTGAACTTATTACCATGGCATTCATATCCCTTCAAAATAAGCACCCAGCCTAGTTTTCAGATTTGATCACAGATTATCCCCCCACCTAAAAACACTTTCTACTTCGTGCCATTCAAGCAGTCAGCATTAGTATTGATGTGGCAAAACCAAACCAGTTTGAGGGGTGATGAAGGAGAAGAGTCTGTGTGGCACACCAGCTTCTAGCACATAACAAGAAAGAGACTGAGGACAAAAATCAAACCCAGAACCCACATGGCTTGATGAAGAGACTAGGCCAAAAGATGAGGAAGAATACCTGGCAGGTTAAGAATTTGCACGGACTTATGATTATTGTTATTATTGTTACTGCCACAATTCTGATTGATTTTTTATTCTATTAGCTGGTGTCAGTAGAATACAAGCCTGAAAGCAACTTTACACTTTCGTACCCACTCCTTAATGTAGACTTCGTAAAGCCCTTGTACCCCATGCCTGGATGAGATATCTTTCCCAGTCACTCTTAAATAATAAAAAGACTCCAGTTAGTTTCAAGAATTAAAGAGTTCAGTCCAGTTTTAAAGGAGGTCTTGGCCATGGAGTTATTAGAAAGGGCAGTTAGCAAGTAGAGAGAAGGTAAGCGAGGCTAGTCTAGTCGTCACCTGTGTTTCTACTCTGTGGATGAGGGACTCATGACTGTTGAATTTTTCTTTGGGGGATACATTTGTGGGATCCTTGGAGTTCCTTTGCTCATGATCTCAGGCTGCAGTAAATTTTATGAGTAATAATTATCAGTTGCTGGTCACTTTCAATTGTCTACCGCATCCCTTGGGCTTCTCAAGGGCCACCTCACTACAGGGAGCACAATGTCCTCTTGGAGAGGGTCTGTTTTGGATTGAGTCAGAATGGTTTTTTTTTCCCGCCATGGGATTCACATCTAGAAACAGGGAAGTAAACCCCTTTGCCAAGTCATAGATGAAGAAACACTGCCATCCCACACAGCTCTCCTTTTCTTTGTTATGAAAGAGCAAAGTCTTTCTTCCCTCGTTTTCACTGTCCAGTCTTTCACCTTTAAATGTTTTCTAAACCCCAAACACCAGTCCCTATGTCCCCCAGAATCCTGGAGATGAATGTCAAGCTCTCCCTTTAGTCACTTTTCAACCTGTTAAGCTAAGTCTGAAGTGAGGCTGCAGCTCTTCCCTACCTTCATCCAAGGAGAAGTAAAATACTCAGCATCTTTTTCCAAAGAAATTTTCTCTTTTGATTTTTTTCAACCTCAATCTTTTATATAGCTGGAGGAAGTGATCACCTGATCCTGGTAGCACTGGCTTGGGGCCAGTTCTCTTCTAATCTTTTTGAGATAGTTTAGCACCCTACTTTAGACTTTGCAGATAATGTGGTATCTGCTGTTTTGTTCTTGGCCTTTGCATCTCTGCCAAAATTCCAGGGCAACAGAAAGAGTTACATTCAACATTCAACATCCCATGAATCTCTGGTGGTAGCTGTGGCAGTTTTTTGTTTTTTTTTTCTTATTGAAGTATAGTTGATTCACAATGTTTCAAGTGTGCAGCAAAGTGCTTCAGTTATATATGTGTGTGTGTGTATATATATATATATATATATATATATATATATATATATCATATATTCTTTTTCAGATTCTTTTCCATTATATGTCATTAAAAGATATTGAATATAGTTCCCTGTGCTATACAGTAGGTCCTTGTTATTGATATTTATCTATTTTATATATAGTAGTGTGTATCTGTTAATCCCAAACTCCTAATTTATCTCTCCTTCCACACACACCCCCTTTCCCCTTTGGTAACCATAAGTTTGTTTTCTATGTCTGTGAATCTGTTTCTGTTTTGTATATAGATTCATTTGTATTATATTTTAGATTGCACGTATAAGTGATGTCAATGATACTTGTCTTTCTCTGTCTGAATTGCTTCACTCAGTGTGATAGTCTCTAGGTCCATTCATGTTGTTGCAAGTGGCATTATTTCATTCTTTTTTATGGTCTTTTGGCTGTGGCACTTCTTTTGAAGGCCCATGTTCCACCTCCCGCTGATGGGCCCAGACCTCCACGGCTGGCCCATGCTAAATATGGTCAGGCCTTTGTTAGTTGCTTAGATAGTTCTTTCTGCCTGGGATGCCCTTCCCCACCTTGCAAAGGTCTCCATCCTCTAAGATTCTGCTCAAATACCATCTCTTTCGTACAACATTTCTGAGCTCCCTTGGTCAGAAGCAATACTAATCCAAGCTGTGTTTACCTACTATTTAGGGATCACATAATGAAAATTCTAGGCTTTAGAGTAAGACAGACCTGGGTTTAAATTTGAGCTCAGCCTCTTACTAGCTCTGTGTGACCTCAAACAAGTCCCTTCATCTCTGTAAGTTCATCCGAACACACAAAGGGAAAGTAACCTCTTATTATTTGTGGTTGTATAAATAATCATTTATATAAAGCACAGGGTACGACATCTCAGTATGGTCAGTACTCAATATGATAGGTAAGTACGTAATGTAACAGTTAGACTGTTAATACTATGAATAGTAAGTACTGCTCCTATGACCACTTCTAGTACTGGTACTTCTGCTATCACGTCAGAAGTAAAATAATCTGAACACAGCAAAATGGAAGACTATTGCTACACATCTAGTTTGACTTTTCATTCACTGCCATCTGCCAGCCACTAGACCAGGTTCTGTATATATGCTGCACAATTTAATTCTCCCAACCTCCCTATGAGGTAAGTGTAATAATTTCTTTTTGATGGTTGAGGAAACTGAGGTTCAAAGAGAAGAAGTAACTTGCCCAAGTTCCCACAGCTGACAAGGGACAGAGGCGAAATGGAAAACCTAGGTCTGCCTCACATCAAAGCTTGTGTGAGTAACAACCACGTTGCACCGTGGAGCCCTAAGGCTCTTCTTGTGTATTTGCTCAATGCCCAGGTTATACAAAGCAGCATCACCTACTTCAGTGCTTTCTGGGCCTGTTAATTCCAGCACAGCTCTACCTCTAATGTGATTTCAATTCTGCAAAAATTTCCTGGCATAAAATAACACCTAGAGGGGTGGGATAGGGAGGGTGGGAGGGAGGCTCAAGAGGGAGGGGATGCGGGGATATATGTATGCATATGGCTGATTCACTTTGTTGTACAACAGAAACTAACACAGTATTGTAAAGCAGTTATACTCCAATAAAGACCTATAAAAAAAATAACACTCAAAATTCCCATGAGTGTATGGTGGGAGAATCTTTGTAAGCCTTCCTGGTTTTAGGCTGTGGGTTCCTTAAAAGAGCACCTTCCTCCATCTCCCCTCTTCCCAGCAGCCTTTACAGTGGCTACCTGGGTCTCCCTATCAGATGGACTCTTCCCTGCAGTACCTGCAACTTTAAATGAACAGCCTGAGCTCATCCAGGCTGTGCTGTTAAATCGTGTCATGCTTGCTTAATATGGATGGCACATCCTCCCAGGAAACTGGAAGTGCCAAGTGTTATTAATTTCCCCTCAGTGTTCCAGTTTTGTCACTGGCATAGCTTTCCTTTCCAACTGTGAAAGGTACTGCATTTTCAAGTGCAAAGACTGAGCGAGAACGTGTGAGGGTGGAGGCATCAAACGCCCCATCTCCCCCGCTTCTTGACCTGTACGGTCTTGCTACCTGATTACCTCAAGAGCCATCCCAGACTCCTTGGTGCTCTATGTGATCTGGCAGATGGGAGACCCTGCTGTTAATCTGAGCCCCCTATTTCTCCACGAACATGCGAGTTGCATTTTTATGTTGTTTTTTTTTTCCTTAACGAGGCTGTTGCTTGCTGACAGCTTGAAGTGGCCCTCAAATTCCCAAAGATTGCAGTTCAGTTTAATTTGAGGTGGATCAAAATATTTGGCAAGGACACTTTCCCTCTTTATATGTAGATCAATTTAGGGACTCAGAGAAATGACAAATGGTTCACCTGAGTTCTCAACAAAATGTTTGTTAAGATTTATTGGTAGATTTGAAATAAATGCAGGGGCTGGCTTTTTGGTGGGTAACCCTGAGATGTACCAACTTAAAAGCTACAAGTGCTTTATGGTTCCTGCTAAACATTTTTGGTATAGAATACTCCCATTACTAAGGAGCCTATTAATATTTTATTTTTCTCCTCAACTTGGGGCAGGGGTAGATATGGTGAATAATTAAAAACCTTGAAGAAACTCAACATAGAAATATCTGTAATTGAAGAGAAGATAGTATTATAAAGAATAATTGGATACATATATATGTGTGTGTGTGTGTATGTCAGTTGTATTATATATTTTATACATTTATATCATATATATCAATTGCTCTCTATGTGATATATACTACTGATTTTCTGCATAGTATCAAGCTGTTTTCCCTTCTCTCTGTCTCTATAGTAACAGTTCCAGTTATATATATAAAACTGGATATATGTAATTGGAGATGTATATGTATGAAATTGTATATGTATATTTTTGATACCCTGTGTAGAAGACTCCATTCCTTTTGCCTATGAAGTTTCTTATCCATTCTTTAAGAAAGACATGGGTGGAAGAGCACGTCTTCTGTACACCTTCTCCATGCTCCCAAGCAGTCTTGCCCACTTCCTGTTTTCTGTTCCCCTGGCACTTTGCACAAGCAAAAGGCTTCTTCAGCTTGTTACACAGTAATACTCTACTCACTGTTCTGTGTACTCACCTGACCCATGTCTCCTTAAGGGCAGGGACCGTGTTTACACTTGGACTTCCCAACATGTGGTAGGTGCTCAATAACTATTATATTAACATGTCCCTTCATAGAGTAATTTGAATTTTAACAGTGATACCATGATAAACATTAAGTTGCAATTATATATAGTATCATTACAGTTTGGTGTATCTCAGTTCCAAAAATGTTTGGCTTCAAAGAGGAACACAATTTCAACATAAAATGTGTTTGGTCAGTCCATTCATTTACTACTGATATTGAAGAGTGAATATAATCATAAATCTATGAAACATCTTTGGCTATTCTGTGTCTCCTTTTTTATCTTGGAAATTTGGAAAGGTAAAAATAATCATACACATTCCTCAGAATTGTGGTGGTGAGGATAATTTTATGAAAGTCTTTGACTTCGCATCCTGCGCTGAGTTTCTTCCATCTCAGACCAGGCTCACGCCTGCCATGGAGTTAAAGGTCTAGTGGGTGGGTCCCACATGTGCTAATGCAATGTCATTAACTGTGGGGAAGGCAGAGGCTGTATTGCTTAGTTCAAGGAGATTAAGCAATAGCTCTTTATTCTAGAGAAATAGACTTTGCATGGTGTAACTCCACATATCCTTCCAAGAATTCTGCAAACTTTCTTCCTGAGGATTGGAACATGGAGGCCTACGTCACTCAGTCTTCCCTTCAGTTAGTTCGGTCTGTTGTCAGTGCTGTTTAGTTTGCCTTTTCAGATTCCAAATCTTTGGCTTCCCTGCCAAACGTACATACATATACACATACATACACATACACAGATTACATACATACAAACACACATGTGCACATACATAAACAAACATGTACACACTTACCACCACTTATACATACAGATATACACACACAAGCACGGGTACCCATATGTAGATACGTAATTACTCAAACACATGATATATGCAAATGCATACACACAGATGTGAATACACATGAACACACACACACACTATGTAAGCACATGTACACGTGCACACATGCCTACATACCCATACGAATCACCTTAGATGCTTTGCCTCATTACTTAAATTTTTTTCCTACTCTTCTCTTAACATCCCTAAGAAATTCTGGGATATGGGGAAGGAACAGAGTGCTGTTATTTATTCTCTCCCTTATGATTCTAAGAAAGGTTTGCTGGCATTTCCACACCCACTTGGGGTGAGTTACCTGCAATCTCCAGGCTAGTGGCTGTCAGGAAAGGCCTTCCGCTCCAGCACTGTGTGGTCAGTCCTAACGTGTCTCCTCATGGCTTTGCTAGACTGGCATTAATATCAGCTAAGACCCAGGCTCATTCATTTGCAGCTCTTAAAATGAAGCCACTGGGGACCAGGGGTCTCAGTGAACACTAGGCAACCCTGAGGCCCAAACCCATTACCTGTCACTGGCAGGATGTGGACTTTTATTTGTCCCTAGTCTCCCTGCCCAAATAGGTGGAATGGGCTTAGACTGCAATTTTAGTGACATATATATCACTTAATATAAATACCACATTTCTTCACAGCAAAGGCTGTTAACTGTTAGAATTGTTTCCCAAGAGAGTTTGCTGAATCTGTATAAAAGTATTTGAAAGTGGGGGCATTTTCTGTTTATCTGGGAGAGTATCTAAGTGGGTGAATTATTCAGACAGCCTTTTAATGTCCTAAACACGAACATTATCTGAAGCTTCCTGGAAAGTCCTTCTTTAGCACTTGGCAAAATATTTTATGATTTCAAACACCAAACCAATGGACTTAAAAACCTAGACTTAAGGTGGTTTTCATCTCGTGCTCTTCAATTAGACATTTTATTTCAGTGGCAGAACTGCTTAGCCCCTGTTGCACCTCAATGTTATTTCAAGAGAGAAGTGTACAGTGGCTGAACATCAAGGAGCCATTTGAAACCTCAAGTCTAGTGACAGTTGTAGTATTGATATCTTTGGCAGGTCCCTCTCTCTCTCTTATGCTCTTTATTTTTGTTTCTCAACAGGCAGACCTAATGTCCTAAAGGTATTCTTTGAAAATTTCATTAAGCCCTGTTGGTATAGCGCTCCAAAGATTGTTCCGCTTTGTGGGAATGCAGTTACAGAATGCCTTTGAAACCACTAGCTGGAACTCTATCACTGAAAAATGATTCACTGTTTATTGTTCGCTGCTAAGTATTGTGGTCACTCAGTATTGTTTTAAAAATATAATTTGGGAATTCCCGAGAATTTCTGGGGATTTGAATTTCTCATTGCTGAATCTTGAAGCCTAGTATGTGTCAGGAACTTGCGAACACCAGATCTTGTCATATGCTTTTTCCTCTGCCTGAAACACTCTTCCCCATCGCTGTTTCTGGCTAATTCTGATTCATCCTTTCTGTCTTAGTATAAATGTCCCTTCATCTGGGGAGCCTTGCCAGATCCTTAGACTATACCACTCCCCTCACTGGTCTTCTAAATTGTGTATCTTAACTCACTTCACCCTTTTGGTAATTGTTTGAATAATTGTTTAATTGCTTTCCCCTACTCCAGTCTCTGTGCAATGAGCTCTGTGAGGGGAGACCCTGGGAGTGGCCAGCAGTCTTGTCCATCCATCACTATATCCTCAGTGTCTGGAGAGTGACTGACCTGTACCTGGCCCTTAAGTGGTGAATGAATGAATGAGTGAATGAATGAATTTACTGAGCATGCACTGTTTGCCAGGCACCAAGCAAGGAGCTAGGGGAAGAATTGATAAATGAGACTTGAGGAGCTTGCCTTCTCGTGTAGAAGAACACAGAGGAACTGAGCATTAAGGTGTGCCAGTTGCCACATGCAGGTATGTACCGAGGCCTGAGCGGGGCCAGGCTTGCGCCTCCCCCTAGACATTAGGACACATTTCGGGAAGCTGGGTGAATAACTTTCTAAAGTTCAAACTTTGAAAGACTTTGTAGTATTGAGGTAAACTTAGGCATTTTAAAATATATGCATTAAGCAAATGTTTATCATGCACTTGTTGCAAAGGAAATAATTCCTAGGCGCTAGGAAAATCACTTTTATGTTCCTTACCATTTAAGGAATGACTTAAATGTGAAAAACATGCATTTGTTTTCTTCAAAAATTAGTGTCTAGGCTAGACCTAAGTATGATTTAGTAGAATTAAGAAAAAGTGTTCTAATAAATAACTGTGTCTCTCTGTTTAAACTATAGCAATTTCCCTTGAAAAACCTTTGGCTGTTTCTTTTTGTTTTTCCAAATAAACGAAAGCTGCTATAAAGAAATCCATTGCTAGGAAAATGGCTGATAATTAATATCAAAGTTCTGTCACTCTGGGATCCTGTTATCCACCAGAAGCCCTCGAAAGAGGTGAGCTGGTAACATAGATGGTGAAATGTATGCTTTCAAAGGTAAAAGTGACGTTATGTTTTTGAGACTTGTCTGAAAGAAGAGGCCTCCCTGAGAACATGAGCACACACTTAGAGTTTTCTCATTCTCGGCAGGCAGTCTGGTCTGTGGTCTTACTCCATCCTTGCCAAGAGAGGCATCCTTCTAACTGCACCAGCCCACTGCATATCTTCCCTCCTCCAAGAGGGACCGGAGATGTCACGAACGTATCCTACCCTCCTTACCCTGGGGCTTGCAGTGGCCGTTCCTGAGAAGCAGGTGTGGACTGGAAAGAAGCTGTGGGGCTCTCTCTGGCCACATGTGGCATCTGTGAGAAAGAATCCAGCCAGACAGAATAACTGAGCTCTCTGAGAGAGCCTGAATCTGCTTTGAAGAGAGGAATTGCACAAAGGAAGTTTCTGCAAAGAACACACTTCTCATGCGTCCTCTCATTTGTCCTGGAAGTGTCAGCCTCTGTCTTAAAACCTCCAGGCTCAGAACCTGGGAAGATTGCTGCCTGACTACTGCAACCTGTAGGACAACAATGATATAATTCAGCCTCTATGCCTGCTTCTCCGGACTTTGAGAAGGAAAGATGACAAGTCCCTCTGCATTCCATCTACCTGCTCAGCCAGCATCTCTTAGTACTTGCTATGGGCTGGGCACCGTGTGAGGTACACACCTAATAAAATCAAAACAAGTGCCTGCCCTGATAAGCTTATGCCCCAGTAAGGGAGAGAGACGGTATCAATGTAACTAGTAAACTTCTCACGTTAGGTAGTGATGAGAGCTAAGGAGAAAGCGATAAAGCAGGTGAGAGATTATGAAATGTTCCGGTCAGGGAGAGTGAAGCAGCGTGATGTGTGAGTGCATGCAATTTTAGATAGGCTTCCCCAGGAAGGGACCTCTTGGAAGAGAGGGGTTAGCCAAGTGCGTATTTGGATGAAGATGTGATGTATGAGGAAGCTCTAAGAACAGTGGGGAAGCTGGTGTGGCTAAAGCAGATCAAATGTGGAGAAGAGTAGAGGAGATGAGGCAGAGGGGAGCCAGTTCCTGTGAGGCCCTGTAGGTCCTGGCCAGGCCAAGTCTTCTGGTCTGAGAGCTGTAAAGCCTTTGCTTCGTTCCCAGCACATGGGCTCTGACCCAGAGTTAGCTGTGGAAGCATCTTCCTGAGAAGGGCAAGTCTGCCTTCAAACAGCACCAGGATATATTTGTAATTCTTTTCATGTTTTAACAGGTCTTTATTCGTTTTGGAATTGCTGATTACTGGGATTTGGTGGGACCATCAATAGGTAGTCTCCTAAATATGGAGGCGGTTTCCCACAGGTTTCCGGGGTATAGCCAGGGAGATGTTGTACTGAAGCAAAAATTTAGGACAGTCGCCTTCTCTTACACATTCCACTCCATGCTTCTCTTTGCTTGGAACTAGGCCTTCTATTCCCTCACTATTCCATACAACTTTATGCCACACTTCCATCCCCAGCTGTTCCCTGTTAAGAATACAGTTGTCAGATTTAGACTGTCCCCTCCCGCTCCTGAAATGAAGCCTGGTGATTATGTTTGTTATTTGGATTCCAGGGGCTGGATGAAAGCTGCCCTTGCTTCTTAAAAACCCCTTCACCTTTCCTCTTCTGTGAAGTGGGTATAATAATCATCTCCCTCTGAGGGCCTCTGGGATGAACAGATGAGATATGACCGTTAAAAGAGTGAGGGCATTTCCTGGAGCTTTTCTTTTTAGTTTCTTTCCCTTTCCATGAAATAGTTTGACTCTAACCCATTTTCCTTTTGTTTCTAGCCTTATGTTCCACCAGTGTAAAAACAACGTCAATCTAGTATATAGAAAGCTGGTCAGATTTCTTTGGGGCCTATGTATTGTAATGAATGGTATCCTTTTTGAAAACAAATCATTGTGTTACATTCATCTGTTAATTATGAATGTAATTCGCAAATATTTGATAAGTGTTACACTGTACCAGGAATCCCAGACAAAGGGCTGCCATTCCCACACATAACAGAGTATATATTCCAGCAGGAAATATAGACATTCAATAAGCAATGGCAAGATTTCTTAGCAGCAGAAGTAAAGAGCTCCACAGTATTGTAGAGGTGGCTAAGGGGACAGCTTAAAAGAATCTGAACCTTCTGAGGCTTAGAAACGATCCTTAGAGGTATTTGTTGTTGTTGTTACTATAAAAATCTTCCCATTTCACTGATGTTTCCCTTTACCTATTTCAGCATATTGTTTGATTTCCTATTTTAAGCTTTAAAATATGCTGACTTTATATGCATCATTATGATACACCTCAGCCTTGCCAGTGGAGGTGATAAAAACCCACGTCCATACTTTCAGAGGCCCACAGCCGTCCACTGTTAGAGGCAGCTGCCTGGAGCAGGTTTTGGATTTGCTGAGCACAGTCGAAACTGGCAAGATCAAACCACCCATTTTCCAAATTACCCCAGCTTTCCTCACTGTGACTTTACCAGAAACCTGTGTGGCGAAAGTTTCCAGCTTACATTTTGTACTACAGTAAATCACATTCTATTCCCAGGGCTGCAAAACAGAAAGTTTCCTAAATTGTTCAATAGCACAGAATGTCTTTCCAAACAGCCTGCCTAGGTTTAAAAGCTACCACTGACTATTTATTAGGAGCACCGTTATCACTGAAATTAAATTCTTGGTCATACAAACATATAAAAAAATGAAGCCCAGTAATGGTTTTCTCTATCCTTGATTATCTCTTCTCTGTGCAAAGAATCATGTATAGCTCTCCCCTGTGTGAAAAAAGAAGAAAGGAAAAGATCTGAAAATGCTGTGATGCCTGAGAAGGGGACTCTAACACTTGGACATCTTGTGTGTGAGGAACGATTCCCATCCTTATGCTGCTGTCATGGAGCTTGGATATTTACAGACCTCCTGCTCTTGACAAGTTTGTGCTAATTTACATAGTCTCACACCACTCCCAATTTATGGCAGAATACATCTCACATTTGTAACATACTCAGGGCTCTTCGGAATTCTAACCTTGCTAGCTAGAAACACAGTTTCTAGGCAGGCAAGAAGGAGAAAGAAGAAAGGATTGGCTACATCTCTTGTTCCCTTTTCAAAGTCTGATCCCAATCAACTCTCGAAATTCTCAAGAATCCTTGAAGTTGGGGACCCTGTGGCTGATGGAACTCGAGCCAACCCATGTATTGTTGCCTTTGGAAAGTGGCTGCTGTGATCAGTTCTCCTTGGCCGTGTGCTGGGTCGGAGCCCTCCCAGCCTGCCCTGCCTGATGGAAGCTGTGCTTGCTCCAGGTTTCCGCTAGAGACCTCTAGCTGCTCACAGGACGGCTGGGGAGCGTTCTCAGGAACGGGCGTTCCTCCAGAAGCAGCAGAGGTTAAGAGTTTGCCAGTGGCCCCTGGGAGGAGGGGAAGTTCGCCATCAAAGGAAAATCTGTATTATCTCTTTCTTTCCTTCTCATTTTTTTCTTAAACAAATTGAGGCTTATTCAAACAGCTGTGTTGTGACAAAAAAAAACTGAAGAAGAAAGAATTTCTGTGCTTTAAAGCAACGCCATAGAAATGCCAAAAGAGGGATTTTTTTTTCTAGGTTGAAAAGCCCCTTCTCCAGTTGGAAGCCAGGTTCAATGCTCAGCCTTTGAGAGCCTCTCCTGTCAGTGTGAGAGAGAAAGAGCTCTGTTCACAGGTAGTGAGCTACTGGATGTTATTATGAAGCTGAACTAAATGCCTTCCATATCCCCGCATGCCCCAACCTTTTACTGCAACCCCTGGGTAGGCTTCTCCTGGGTTCTTGCCACCTTCAATGGGAGTCTGTAGCTATAATCCCATGTCACAGCAACAGATGGGACACATCTGTAAGGAGAGACTAGAAGATGAAGTTTCACCATTTTTCCAAAAAGGCAAAACACATTAATCTCCATTTGCCTTTGAATGGTATGTAATAGAAACAGAGGACCAAAGGGGGAAGTAATCTCCCTTCATTTAACCTGTGCCCCTGTGAAAAATTGCTGTAGCTTATATTTCAGAATCTGAGTGTAACTAATTTTGCTCTCTACCCATGGTCTTTACCATACAGCAGCATTAGAAAGAGAATCAAAACAGGATTAGGTCAATGGGTCTAGAAAGCCTTGCAAGAGTTGATCAAAACTTCTTCAGAGACTCTCTAACATCTGTTTTTCTCTGAGATAATTGTGGATTCTCTGCATCTATTTTTAGGAAAAAATCTTGCCATTCTCTTAGGTAGACTGTTATTTGTTCACTCATTCATTCATTCATTTATCAAGTGCCTACAATGTGCTAGTCACTGTGATTTACAAGGAGAACACAAAGATGCACAAGAACTTGAATGGGAGTTCCTAACACTGGCTCCACAGATTCCTAAGAATGAATGACTCTTTTAAGATGCCTGTTAATCCTCCTAGGGGTTGTGTGTGTGTGTGTGTGTATACACTTTAACTGGTGAGAAAAAGCCAAGATTTAAAACAATCCTTAAAGAGGTTGATGTAAAAAAAAAAAAAGTTAACAACGATTGCAGAGGCTGACAGTTATGTAAGCAGATAATTAGAAGACTACATGAAAATTGCCATATAATAGAGCTGCTTGCAGTACCATATGAGCTCACGGGTGGAGTTAGCACAAGTGTCCCTGACGCAGAGGTCAGGGAAGGCTGTAGAGAGAAGGTAGCATTTGTGTTACCTATGGAGGATGGGTAAGAATTTGCCAGGTGGCTGGAAGGGAGAAGAGATGGAAGCCGGTGTGCCCTGAGGGGCAGCTCACCTCCGGAGTCTGAGGCTACCCTACAAGCTGGAGCATGACTGGCATTTTTTTTCACTGTAGCTTGACAAATGGAGCCTGCTTTGCCATTAGTCAACTATTACAGGAATAGGAATTCCACAGGCATGCCCTGGCTGACCACGGATGGCTGAGAGCACATGTCAGTACGGAAACGCCCCAAGGCTGGTGTGGCATGATCCAAGAGATCTCCAGTGCTTGGTGCTTGGCCAGGCTGCAGGGCTGCCTGACCTTAACACAAGGTTGCTGCTCTGCAGCTCTGTCCTGCACTGTGAGTGGAGCACCCACTGCGGGGGACAGAGCCCCGCACGGAGGCGGGAGAGCTAGCCCCAATTCTGCACCCAGCCAGCTGCCTGCTCGCTCACTACCGCCAGCCACTCCATCCTCTTCCACATAGAAGAGTCACCATCTGTTGAGAACTTCTAAATTCCAGCTTCTGTGCGAGGTGAATTACCTGCCTTGTTTCACTTAACTCTCCCAACATCCTACAAAGTAAGAGTTAGCGTCCTCATTTTTAAAGAGGGAAGCTGTGGTCAGAAAATGTAATTAACTCCTTTGAGGTCTTGCAGCTAAAAAGGTGGTGATACCAGCATGAGAACCATAGTCTTTCTGACTCCAAAGCCCGTAACCATTTTGGTTCATCTCATTCGTTCTGGATAAGTCTCCATCTTGATAATTCAACTGTGTTTTAAATGTCATCATCTTGAGGCTATTGACTTATTAGTGAAATAACAGCTGCAAATGTCCTTTGACACTTAGTTCTGCAGAGCCAGAGTAATGTATTAGGTATATAGTGCTTATCTGGGGAGTCACAAAGCTGAATTTTTCTGCAGTTGTGCTAAATTTTGACAGTAATGACAGAATTTGATATGAAATTTACAGGATATATTTGAGGCTAAGATTAAATTGTCTTCTCTTTGATCTGGATAGTATCACTGAGATCTGATTATACCTTTAAAAGTAAATGAGTTTCACACTGTACAAGCAAATCCAGATTTTAATGTGAGAATTATTACTTTATCAGGTTCTGTCTGTAAAGTGTACCACTTGATATAATACAATAAATTGTAAGTCACAGGTCTTTTCAAGAGAAGGAGGTTGATTGGCCTAACTGATAAATATTTTAAAATTTACCTAGCACATTGTTGAATGCAATATTTAATATTTTTTCTATATTTAAAGTAGCTTATTCAATATATTTTAATTATGCCTACAGCAAGTGTTATAATCTGAGAAATGAACAGTCAACAAATGCAGTCCTTTGATAACATCTTTGGCAACTTGAGTTATTTCAAATAAAAAAGGCAGTTCTGTATCACTCTTTCCCCCAAATCTTTAAACTGAGCAATTGTTGGTGGGAATTCCACAGATATTAAAGAATTCTGGTTATTGTGTTTTTCCACATTAAAAATTAGACTATAACCATATTAAAAGAGACTTCCTTCTGCTGTATTTCCTAATCTTAAATTTGAACAGTTTGTACATCCATTATAGCACGTTACGGAAATACCTTTCTAGCAAGAATGCCAGTTGTAGAATCCAAGTCTAATTTGTGGATGTTGTGATGTAGTAGCAATGAAGAGCCCTGTTATAGAGTAAGACTGACAGTCATTCAATTAACTTTATAATGGGAAACTCCAAAATCCCAGGTCATACTGTTAGGCACTATGCTTTAAGACAAGGCAGTTGACAAGGTATTTTTCTTTCTTGAGATTTGCAAGTCTCTCTAACTTTCAGAAACAAAACAAGTAGGTGGATATAACTCTTACTCCAGCCTTTTAGTTGAAAAGTAAAAAGGCAATTAGTTACTCAGCCAAGCGTCTGGCTCTTCAATAGGATATATATATATATATATATACTTATCTCCTATTGGTTCTGTTTCTCAGAGGACCTTGACTAATCTAGACCCTATTTCATTTTATAAAGGGAAGGCAAGGTGGACTTGGCCATAGATCCCAAAACAGTATAACTGATGTACCTTTGTTTACATTTGAATTTTTTTCTCAGAAGGGTGTAAGCTGTCCTACACTTTAGGACAGTGTGCAGACATGACCGCAAACAAACCAGATGTTGACCCGTGGAGTGAAGTCTTAGAGATTTGACCGACCCAACAGAGTATATAGAATAGTGCTCAGGGAGCTGCTATTATGTCATCAGCAAGGGATTAAATCCTCCCTAGGTATGCAGTGACAAAGCAAAGAAGAATTGAACCACACCTTAGAGGAGGAATTTGGGCTCCTGGAAACATTCTCAAGATTTTAGCCAGTTCTCTGTTTGTAATCAGAGCCATTAGAAACACATTTGGAAAAAGTCCTTAACCCTGATGATTCCTTCTTCTTGGCGGAACATATCAGCAAGATTGGGTAAAGTTAGGAAAGAAAGCAAGGGGCTTGGTTAAAATCAGGGAGGATCAAATTATATTTATTAATATGATATCAAATACTGGTTTGGCTTTTTGTGTATGATGAGGTTAACTTTATTTAAATTATGCATGCATTTATTTATATGAAAAATGTATGTAAAGGTACTAAATCTATTAGAGAATGAAACCAAATAATGTCCCTTAATGCTTATTTATATAACCAGTGGAGAAATTTTCTCTGGTATCCTTGAATTTACACTATGCCCACACTGCTATCTTGGAAGCTGTAATGAAATCTGGCGTATAGATTCTAGCTGTGTTTATGCAGAATAACTTGAATAGAATTTAATGTCTAAAAAGAGAGTGGGTGTGGAATACTTAAAACACAGAATCAAAGGCCTATTTCCAATAACTTTCAACTCTATTAGGATAATAAGATAGGTTATTTAAATCCATCTTTTATTTCATAGAATATTCTGCCATTGATCTAAAATCAAAATACTCTTTCCATTGGTATGACATCAAAATAAAGTCAAAGATGGAGTATGTTTTAATGATTAATGGAAAAAATTTAAATAGCTGCTAATTAGAATAAATGATACAATAACTTTCTTTTAAGGATGAGAGAAAACTTTTGGAGGTGATGGATATATTTATGGCATACATTGTGGTAATGGTTTCACAGGTGTATGCTTATTTCTAAACTCATGAAATTATATACATTTAATATGCGCAGCTTTTTGTATATCAAGCATACCTCAATAAGGTGGTTTTAAAAAAAGAACTTTCTTTTATAACTTAAAATTAACTTTTTTTTTCTGATTATAAAATAAGTAAAGGTTCATTTCAAAGAATTTGGAAAATACAGAAATTTACATAAATATTTTGTCTTAGAATATTGCTTGTGCTTGTATATTGCATCAAAACTGAAAGGATATCGTATAAATAATTGTTTCCTAATTAAGTAATTTTTAATAAAATTATACTTATGATAAATAACACTCAATTCTATTAAAAGATTAAAAGTAAAATTCATCTCTCACTCCACCCTCTATATTCTTGAGGTAGTTGCTGTTGAGTATTTCTTGTATGTTTGTTCAAAATTGACCAAGAAATATAACAACTGTATCATCCCACAGAAAACATTTTCATCATATGCTTGCAGTCATGCTGTCTCATGGAGAATCTTAAAAATCAAAGAGATAAGTGCGCTATATAACATATAATCATGTGCAATGAAGTTCCCCCTTTTTGTAAGACTATCCAAATATGTATTTTTACCTTAAGGTATTAAATCAGTGGTAACAATCTAACACATTTCCAAGTCCATGCACCAAGTCTGTTTCTATTAACACATCCCTGGCAACTCTCCACCTACCAAGTTGAATTAGTCACCTCAAAAGCCACCCTCTTCCATATAGCATTGCTCCCTTAGCTTCTTGACCACTCCTACCACTGAAGAGGTAAGGCACCTTTGTACAGAGGTCATGGTCACTTTGCCTTGGGCTCCCACAGGCTCCAGCCTCTTCTGTTCTCTGTATCTGTGCAGTGAGATGCAACGTCTGACTCTACTCATCTTGCCAGGCTTTAAAAATCTCTTCCATGAATATGTTGATCATCACTAATATTTAGTTCCTTAATATTCCATGTTCCAAGTGGTAGAAACTTTCTTCTCCTTAAATTCTTCTGTTCAATTCCTTGCCATAGTCTTAAATACTTAACATCAGAAGAGAGATAACTGCTCATTCTATCCTAATATCTTTGCTTTGGTTGGAATAACTGTCAGGCACTTCCAAAGAACAGCATTCCCTATATATGCTGCAATTTTATGGCTGGGAATTCCTCTATGTATTCAGCTTCCTAATAAGAACACTCAGATTCTTCTTACCATTAAATCTTAGTGCAAGTTCGTTCAAAGAAAGTTTTGGCTAATTAAAAAAATGATGTCCTTTAATTTAACTCTATACTACCTATACATCTATGATGTGGTTGGTCATGAACACTTTCCATTGGTACGTATTTTCAACTAGCAACATGCCTATTTTGAGAAGCTGTGTTCCACTCTCTTGAAGTGCCCTGGATTGTGCCAGAAAGATTCTTAGTAAATGCTTGTGATAATACATTGAAATCTTAAGTGGAATGCTACTATGTATAGGAACTTCTGTATTACCAACTTCCTTTGGTGGATGGGAATGGTACTTTATATCGCCTGCCCACTATCATGGATAATTCTTCTGGAAATGCCTAAAATTCCTGACTTTATTCCATCATCTCCCTTATATCCCCACGTTCCACCCCTTACCTCTTTTTGTGGTATATATCATATGGGCTACAGATTCTTTATGTAATTTCGTAGCTTTTTGAATCTCAATTACTCCAATCAAGCCTCTCAGCTGATGAAAATGTGTAAGCAGGAGACCTAATGCTCTCTGGTCCAGGATGGTATGCAAGAATAACCTAGTTCTGCAGCTTAAATTTTCCAAAACATACAGAAAATAAAGAATAACTGCAGGAGTAGTGAGAGATGCACAACTTTTATCATGATCCAAAGTGACTTTAATAATTGTGTCCCAGACTACAGGAGCCTTCTACTTATTATTATTTCTGTGAGTATATTTTTAAAAATAATAACTTCAATTAATACATTAAAAATAATAAAATTAAATCACTCAAAGTCAATCCAAGGCTGATAAACTTCATATGAATTTCAATATATCAATCATGTTTTATGCTTCTGGGAGAAGATAACATAAAAATTCACACTGGGCCGCATTATTTTTTTTAAGGTTTCCAAAAGATAAAGCTTGAACTAGATCTGGATTGAGTTCGTGATAAGTAAAAATGGAAACAACCCATGGATTTCCCCTGATGTATTTAGTCAGTTAAAAATAGGTGGCCATTCATTTTGAAAATATTACCCTAATGGGAGCTCTGTGCCCTTCCAGATTCGATGGCATCTTGTCCCCTCTCGACTTCATCCAAGTCTAATTTTTCTCTGCACTCTTTCTTCTTCTCTACCTATCACAAGGATCCAGCCCCAGAGGAAAATATCCTCAAATCTAATCTATCCCACTGAGAACTTGCCTTAGAAGCTGCAATAAAAAAACAAAGCCATAATGTAGAGAATGTATATGAAATTATCTCTATTCACCAACTTGTTTGTTTCAGGTTTACATGTGAGAGCAAAGCATACTTTACCAGCTCACAACCTTGAACTAGTGAAATTTGTTTTCATGATGGGACCTTTTGTCCCTGTTTCCCCCTTGTTAACCTCCTGCTTCTTAATGCTTCCTGCTCTCCTCTCAAGTTGGCAAATTCAATTGAAAACTGCTCTGATGGAAGAATCTGCCATGTACAGCATCACCTCTGCATAAGAGAATGGCAACAGTTTAAAAGTATCAGCTATTCCACAAGCATTTGTGCTTAACCCAGTGCCCCTTCAGAGTTTGCAAATTGTCTTCTATGCATGGATTTTGAGAAATTCTCACAGCCCTTTGAAGTAGGTATTCACAACCTCATTATGCAGATGAGTTCACCATAGCATAAACAATTCAGTGCACTGTCTCCAGTCACAGAGCCAATAGGTGGCAGAACCTGGGTTTGAGTATATTTCTTTAATTAATTTTTATTGGAGTGTAGTTGATTTACAATGTTGTGTTAGTTTCTGCTGTACAGCAAAGTGAATCAGTTATACATATAGATATATCCACTCTTTTTTAGATTCTGTTCCCATATAGGTCATTACAGAGTATTGAGTAGAGTTCCCTGTGTTATACAGTAGGTTCTTGGGTTTGAGTATATTTCTTAAGGTGCCTTTCACAGTGCTTAAAGCCTTTGCCTAAGTAGAACAGTTCTGATGTGAGAGAATTTCAGGCAGATCAGATTTGGTGAAAAGGGAAAGGCAAACCTTTCTGGGATCTGTCAGACTTGGATACGTTGTATTTAATTTGATTGTTATAAATGTTATAAATTGTTATAAATGTATCTTTACAAATATCCAAATATAATTATCTGATACTAAGGTAATGAACAAAGGATTCAGATACTCCATTTGATGGATAAATCAAATTTTATCCACCCCACTCTGTGAGGTGTCTGCCTGAAAGGACTCTTTTTTATTTTTTTTGCGGTACGGGGGCCTCTCACTGTTGTGGCCTCTCCCGTTGCGGAGCACAGGCTCCAGATGCGCAGGCTCAGCGGCCATGGCTCATGGGCCCAGCCGCTCCGCAGCATGTGGGATCTTCCCGGATCGGGGCACGAACCCACGTCCCCTACATCAGCAGGCGGACTCTCAACCACTGCGCCACCAGGGAAGCCCGAAAAGACTCTTTTAAGTCTGAGCTTTTACCTAGCAAGTCATATTGAAGCCTACTGTGTTTCTTAATGTACAAAAAGTCTCTCTCCTAGCTGTGTTTTTTTCCCCTCTCCCTTTTTCAACGTTGCTTTTTGTCTCCATATCTACCTTTATTTTATTTGCGTAAACTCCTCATGCTTAGCTTAAGAAAATGATGAACAACTCTTTAGCTTGTTTATTTCACTCTGCTGCTGCCCAGCAGTTGCTACAGAAAAAATTCAGGGAAAATGTACTTTTCAGCAGATGTAGTATGGGCTGAATGTTTGTGTTCCTCCGAAGTTCCTTCATGTTGAAGCCCTAAACCCTCATGTGATGGTATTTGGAGGTGGGGCCTTTGGGAAGTAATTAGGTTTAAATGTATCATGAGGGCTCTGGCTTCAAGACGGAATTAGTGTTCGCTTAAGAAGAATAGCGACCAGAGCTCACTCACTTTCTACCATGTGAAGACACAGTGAGAAAGTGGTGCTCTGTAAGTCACCAAGTTCTTGACCCTCACCAAAAACCACATTTGCCAGCACCTTGATCTTGGACCTCCGTGAGAAATAAATGTCTGTTGTTTAACCCACTCAATGTACAGTGTGCTGTGATAGCAGCCCAAGGCAGCTAACATGGTGTGGTTTGTAGTTTGGTCTGTGAGGTTGTGCCACAACCCTAGTACCTTTCAGAAACTCCTGTTTTAAGTGACACTTTCTGTCCGTACATCCTTATAGTCTTAACTCACCTTGGCTAAGTTTGCAGCAGCACTTTGAACATTGTAGTACAAATTCATGTACTAAGATGCTATTTATTAAATTATTATTCCAATAATAATTAATAACATTATTAAGGAAGTATGAAGTAATTCCTATGTTTCCTGATGCATGGTAACTCTACCAAATACTCTCTCTATGTATCATTTCATTTAAATGCCTTTGATAATCCTAAGGGGTCAGTACTATTAATATCTTGATTTTATAGATGATAAGTCAGATTTGGAAAGAAGTTTCTTACCTATTTCATGTATGATATTCAGCGGATGCAGGATCTGAACCCCGATAGTCAGACTCCACTGTGCGGTTTGCTATAGTTCACTTATGGATAACCATTGGCATGGAACACAGCAACTTACACATAGAAAATGACTTATCCTCAAGAATTAATTTATTACCATAAAAGATCCTAGCATCCAGCCTGAACTGTGCAATATTTCTTTAAGTCTGTGTCACTTTAAAATGCTGCATTGTAATTACATTTTCTACTAAGTTGTCCCCAGCATAATTTAGACAGCTGAAGATTTCATTTTGATCCCGTAAGTAAGCTGAGATGAAGCCTAGCAATGCCCTCAGTGACAAGTGTAGGACATTTGCAGTGGAAAATCCAGAACCATCACGCGGCCCTTGAGCGGAGTTTGGCTTGCTCACCTGTGGCTGGCTCTCACGCTAGGAAGGGAAGTCCTGCTTGCTCAGGCATTTGGCAGAAAGCCCAATGAAACTGCTTTTGTTCTGGTGAGAGCAACTGATCTGGGAGGAATGTTTGAATACGGAAGAGATAAATAGGGCATTTCCCAAGGTCCAGGGAGCTGTAGGAGCCCATAAGGACAGTATTTTTGGAATAAGTGTGCAGGACCTATGCGGTTGGATGCCTGGGTGGGGATGACTGAAGTTTAATTTATAGGCTCTTTGAGGTTCTAAATGGAATCACTGAATAGTATTTTTTCAAGATTAGAATAAGATTACAAAAATATATTGACCTGAACACTGTTTACCTTTTGTATTATGTCTAATGCTGCAAGGTTAAAATAAAAGAGTAAGAAAAGAAATAATAGCTTCTATGTAATGAACACCTCTAATAGACCAGGCACAGATTTAGGCTTTTCGTATTCTGTCTAATGAACTCCTTACAGAAACCCACAGATTTCTATGCTCATTTTATATATCCAAGAAGAAGTGCTGGCTCAGAGAGGATAACTTCTGAGGATCACATAGCTGTAAATTGTAGATTTGAGATTTGGACCTGTATTTGTTTACTCCAAAATCAATCCAAGGACAGAAACATTTGGTGGTAACTAATGTATTGTATTCCCTTTCCCACATAGAGTTCAACCCCTGTAGGCATAATGGTTTTCTCAATAGACCAATTAACTTTTTTTCATTGGTGTCACCTTTCTGATTTGTTTTAGTCCTAGGAGTAATCTAGGGGTCATTTTTATCACCTATTGTAATCATAGTGCTTCAACTCACCACCACTTTTGCCATAAGTCTGGGAGATCATACACCTCCCTTATTCAAACTAGAACTGGTTACACTGTTCTCATTTGTAAGGCAGATTTTATGTTCATTATCAATCAAAATGTCTGTTAGATTGCACGTATGCACATGAACAGTTTTAGAAATGTGTTTATATTCCATTATGTTCTTTTGGGCTAGGTTCGTATATGGTGGTTGAGTGATAATTACATATTGTTCAGGACATCTCAGAGATTGAACTGAATGTCAAATTTCTCTTCATTGCATGAACTCTTTAAATCATATTTGATCAAAATGTTCCTATTTCAGGTTTTGGTACCCGGTTTCATTTACATACAGTTTGACACTGTTTCAAACTCACATGAAGCTATATACATTGAAGCGAAACCGCTGGTATTTGTGAAAATTGCTTTGTTGGATTAACCTATTCAAAACCCCTCAGCCCTGAGAGATAGAATTTCAGTCTAAGTAGGTTAGCTCCACTGGATTTATGAGTCCCAAATCCTAGTCTTTGGCAAAATTCCCTTGGATAGGAACTCAATATTGAGCCTTGCCCATAAGCCAGACAAATGAGCCTTGTGTTTGGAATATAGTATATATCTAAAGTAATGCTTCTTAAACATTTTCATCTTTTGGGTTGTGGTCCAGGTTTTGTGGTTACTACTAAAAACACTGCCATTAAACCTTCTTGAGCAGCAAACACAAGAATGTGTCCTTCCATCTTTTTATGGACAAAAAGCAATTTTACCTGGTATTTAAAGAAACAGCAATGTTCCAATCAAATAAAGGGGAACATAGAGTAATATCTACTGTTTACTTGATGAATCCTGGGATCTAATCTTATGTTTGCCTTCATATCCACCAAGTTAAGGATACTAGGGGTGATGCAAAATGCAAAAGAATATTTAAGAGAAAACTGATATGCTCTAGTTTGTAGTAATCCATTTTTACCACTTTTTCTTGATAATCAGTATCTGAAGAAGGAGAAATAACTGCTTACTTGGGATGGAAGGTCTTGGCCAGACCTGCCCATAACAGAGTCCTTTGGTAAACGTAAATAAAGCATTCTTGAGCCCTGAGGTATAGGTAAGGGGAGATTGGCTGGTGCTGGCATGGCAAACATTTCAAGCCTTGGAGCCTGGGTATGCAGCCTGGGTAGCATGCTAAGTAGTAGATCTAATACCTTTTAAGTTATGTCTGGATGTTGAAATGCCCAGGATATAAAGGAGAGCAGTGCTGTACTCATCTGACCTTGAGGACAGCCTCCCTCTAGGATGTCAAGACCACCAGCATCGGACGTGCTCCCATGAGAAAACAAAGGAAGCAATGGGGCTCATACCTACTCACATCTTTGCCCTCTGTTCATTCTTTGCATTCTTTATTAGCTACTTTTGGAGTAAACAAGAGTAAAACAACATTGAACTGAGTCCAAGTCATCATTCTTATCCATCACCAAATCATGAGCAGATTTTGAAATGTGACCACCCTTACTTGTAATGTATAGATTGTTGTATGAGCTAACTAATGGCTTGAAGCCCAACTGATTTAACTTTTAAGAAAAAGATAAATTTACAAATATGATGATACAAAAAGAAATAAACAGGTATTCCTTAGGAAAGAAACACAATGTTTGCTTCCTGACTCTGAAATCCAGATTTTCTAAGCTATACACTACTTCAATTTTTCCAACTTTAGGATGCATATAATGTGGACAAGTAGTAGGAAAAAGATTTTAAAGCATGATTTTTAAAAATATAAAACACATTACACAGGGCTTCCCTGGTGGCGCAGTGGTTGAGAGTCCGCCTGCCGATGCAGGGGACATGGGTTCGTGCCCTGGTCCGGGAGGATCCCACATGCCGCGGAGCAGCTAGGCCTGTGAGCTATGGCCACTGAGCCTGTGCGTCCGGAGCCTGTGCTCCGCAACGGGAGAGGCCACAACAGTGAGAGGCCCACGTACCACAACAACAACAACAAAAAAAAAACACATTACACAAATAAGAACAATAAAGGTAAAAGCCATGAGTAAATGCAGTTCAAATTTAGGAGCATATGTTTTCATGCCCATGGATAATTACTTGAGAAATATACAAGTAACTCTTAAAAGGTGGGAAGTGTATAGTAAAATATTATTTTTCACAATAACAAAAATCTATGTTTTTATGAGGCTTTGAGGTTGCCAAGGTGCTGAAAATAAGAATTTCCAAAAATATCTTAGCTATTCTCTTGTCCCAGCTGCTTTCCAATCTACAATGCACCTATAAAACCATTATCCTTTATAGCAGGCTGCTTCAACTGTCTTATTATGGGTATATTTTTTATTTACCTGATGCTTCAGTATCATGATTTCATTATTGTATTAATCAGGATCCTCATGGTTGCAAGAGATAGCAACCCAATTCGTATTGTCTTAAGCCAAAAGGTATATGTATTTGAGACCAAATATGTATTTGAAGAGTCAGTAGCTCCAGCTTCTCAAAACACTATCATGTTTTTGGAATACTTGCTGGAATGAGGAAAGTGATATGTTTGTTACTAGCTATTATTTTTGTTGTAGAATGGGGTTTAGAGTCAAGCAGACATGGGTTCAAGTCCCAGTTCTCTCACTTAGTACCTTTGGGATCTTGGTACATAACTAAACTCTGAGCTTCTGTTTTCTCATGGAGAAAACTGGTTTCACAGGACAATTTCATGAGAGGAGAGAAGAAACACTACCACCTACCTTCTCTTTTGTGGTTGTCATAAACCTCTGGAAAAGGCCAGGGCAGATATAAGAGCTTGTGTGGAAACCATCTGAGCAATATACCAGGTAAGGCACAGAGGTATTCCAGGGCATCTTGCTCTGTGGGTTGGGGTGTCTTTAGACAATCTGATGCCAAAGATATAGCTGGAATGAAAAAAATGGAGAAATGGTGACCAAGGACATAAGCAAAAATACTTCTACTCCCATCTACTGAAATGAAGAGTAACATAAGTTCTACTTAGTGACAGCACAATGAGTTCTGCTGTCTCTAAATCCATAAATAGTCAATGGTAAAATAATGCGTATATCACAAGTGCTAGGAGTATATACTAATATAAATGTTTAGAGACACTTTTAGATTTCAATTGATTTTTTAAAATTTTGACATGTATTTTCAAGTTTCTGAATTACTGAAAGAGGATGCTGAATTTAAAGTTAAAAAAATATACACATGAGTTAAATTATACAGTGAACATGGGCCACAGATTTAGATCTGTGTTACTGAAATTAGATACATAGAACTTATTTAGGAACCCTCAAAGCCTGAAGCAGAGTCATGTACAAGGCCCAGATCTACAGGAAGAAAAGGAGCAAAGAGGATTCTTGAGTCTGATCATATACCAAGGAAAGTTCCTAGCTCAACCTTTTAGTACGTGATCTAACGCAGAGTCACTCAAGAAGAAAATTGCATATATACATGGTGCTTTTTCCCTCTAGTGAATATCTAAAAGCAATTCACCTTTCACAGTATGCAAAAGCAATAGAGTATATTTTTGAAGAAAAAGTTATGTTGCTTCAGGGAGGTGCAGCTCTTGAGACATCGCCAAAATATGTTTTAATTTTATTTTCTAATTTATAGCTATTTTGTTTCCTAGTAGTCCAATGGATTAAAAGCTATTAAAAAATTTTAACCTGAGGGGGTACCTTCAAGATGGCAGAGGAGTAAGACGTGGAGATCACCTTCCTCCCCACAAATACATCAGAAATACAACTACAGATGGAACAACTCTTACAGAACACCTACTGAATGCTGGCAGAAGACATCAGACTTCCCAAAAGGCAAGAAACTCCCCCACAGACCTGAGTAGGGGAAAAGGAGAAAGAAAAAACAGACACAAATGAATAGGGATGGGACCTGCACCTCTGGGAGGGACCTGTGAAGGAGGAAAATTTTCCACACACTAGGAAGCTCTTTCACTGGTGGAGACAGGGGGTGGCTGAAGGGAAGCTTCAGAGCCACAGAGGAGAGCGCAGCAACAGGGATGTGGAGGGCAAAGCAGAGAGATTCCCGCACAGAGGATCGGTGCCGACCAGCACTCACCAGCCTGAGAGGCTTGTCTGCTCACCTGCCGGGATGGGCGGGGGCTGGGAGCTGAGGCTCGGGCTTCGGTTGGAACGTAGGGAGAGGAATGGGGTTGGCGGCGTGAACACAGCCTGAAGGGATCTAGTGCGCCACAGCCCGTAGGGAGTCCGGGAAAAAGTCTGGAGCTGCCGAAGAGGCAAGAGACCATTGTTTCCTGGTGCGTGAGGAGAGGGGACACAGAGCACCACCTGGATAAGTTCCAGAGACGGGCGTGAGCCATGGCTATCAGCGCAGACACCAGAGACGGGCATGAAACGCTAAGCCTGCTACTGCAGCCACCAAGAAGCCTATGTTGGAGCACAGGTCACTGTCCACACCTCCCCTCCCAGGATCCTGTGCAGACCTCCATGGCCAGGGTCCCATGATCCAGGGACAACTTCCCTGGGAGAACACACGGCACACCTCTGGCTGTTGCAACATCATGCTGCCCTCTGCCACCGCAGGCTCACCCCACTTTCGTTACCCCTTCCTCCCCCTGGCCTGAGTGAGCCAGAGCCCCCTAATCAGCTGCTACTTTAACCCCGTCCTGTCTGAGTGAAGAACAGATGCCTTCAGATGACCTACAGGCAGAGGCGGGGCCAAATCCAAAGCTGAGCCCCTGGGAGCTGTGAGAACAAAGAAGAGAAAGGGAAATCTCTCCCAGCAGCCTCAGAAGCAGTGGATTAAAGCTCCACAATCAACTTGATGTACCCTGCATCTGTGGAGTACCTGAATAGACAATGAATCATCCCAAAATTGAGGTGGTGGACTTTGGAAGCAACTGTAGACTTGGGGTTTGCTGTTTGCAACTGATTTGTTTCTGATTTTTATGTTTATCATAGTATAGTTTTAGTGCCTGTTTTCACTGGTGAATTTGTTTATTGGTTTGGTTGCTCTCCTCTTTTTTTTTTATTATTTTTAAAATTTTATTTAGTTTTCTTTCTTTTTTTCTCCCTTTTCTTCTGAGCCATGTGGCTGACAGGGTCTTGGTGCTCTGGCCTGGTGTCAGGCCTGAGCATCTGAGGTCGGAGAGGTGAGTTCAGGACATTGGACCACCAGAGACCTTACAGTCCCACATAATACCAATTGGTGAGACCTCTCCGAGAGATCTCAGTCTCAACGCTAAGGCCCAGCTCCACCCAACGGCCAGCAGACTCCAGTGCTGGATGCCCCATGCCAAAAAACTAGCAAGGCAGGAACACGACCCCACCCATTCACAGAGAGGCTGCCTACAATGACACTAAGTTCACAGACACCCTAAAACACACCACTGGATGTGGCCCTGCCCAACAGAAAGACAAGATCCAGCCCCACCCACCAGAAGACAGGCACCAGTCCCCTCCACCAGGAAGCGTACACAAGCCACTGAACCAACCACACCCACTGGGGGCAGACAGCATAAACAACTGGAACTATGAACCTGCAGCCTGGGAAAAGAAGACCCCAAACACAGTAAGTTAAACAAAAACGGGAAGACAGAGAAATATGCAGCAGATGAAGGAGCAAGGTAAAAATCCCACCAAACAAATGAAGATGAAATAGGCAGTCTACCTGAAAAAGAATTCAGAGTAATGATAGTAAAGATGAGCCAAAATCTGGGAAATAGAATGGAGAAAATACAAGAAACGTTTAACAAGGACCTAGAAGAACTAAAGAGTAAACAATGAATGATGAATACACAATAAATGAAATTAAAAATTCTCTAGAAGTAATCAATAGCAGAATAACTGAGACAGAAGAACGGATAAGTGACCAGGAAGATAAAATGGTGGAAATAACTGCCAGAGAGCAGACTAAAGAAAAAAGAATGAAAAGCATTGAGGACAGTCTCAGAGACCTCTGGGACAACATTAAATGCACCAATTTTTGAATTACAGGGGTCCCATAGAAGAAGAGGAAAAGAAAGGGTCTGAGGAAATATTTGAAGAGATTATAGTTGAAAACTTCCCTAACATGGGAAAGGAAATAGTCAATCAAGTCCAGGAAGCTCGGAGAGTCCCATACAGGATAAATTCAAGGAGAAACATGCCAAGACACATATTAATCAACTATCAAATATTAAATACAAAGAAAAAGTATTAAAAGCAGCAAGGGAAAAACAACAAATAACACACAAGGGAATCCCCATAAGGTTAACAGCTGATCTTTCAGCAGAAACTCTGCAAGCCAGAAGGGAGTGGCAGGACATATTTAAAGTGATGAGAGGGAAAAACCTACAACCAAGATTACTCTACCCAGCAAGGATCTCATTCAGATTTGACGGAGAAATTAAAACCTTTATAGACAAACAAAAGTTAAGATTATTCAGCACCACTAAACCAGCTTTACAACAAATGCTAAAGGAGCTTCTCTAGGCAGGAAACATAAAGGAAGGAAAGACCTACAAAAAGAAACCCAAAACAATTAAGAAAAATGGTAATAGGAACATACATATTGATAATTATCTTAAATGTAAATGGATTAAATGCTCCAATCAAAAGACATAGACTGGCTGAATGGGTACAAAAACAAGACCTGTATATATGCTGTCTACAGGAGACCCACTTCAGACCTAGAGACACGTACAGACTGAAAGTGAGGGGATGGAAAAAGATATTCCATGCAAACGGAGATCAAAGGAAAGCTGGAGTAGCAATTCTCATATCAGACCAAATAGACTTTAAAATAAAGACTATTACAAGAGACAAAGAAGGGCACTACATAATGATCCAGGGATCAATCCAAGAAGAAGATATAACCATTGTAAAAACTTATACACCCAACATAGGAGCACCTCAATACATAAGGCAAATGCTAAGAGCCATAAAAGGGGATATTGAGAGTAACACAATCATAGTAGGGGACGATAACACCCCACTTTTACCAATGGACAGATCATGCAAATGAAAATAAATAAGGAAACAGGAGCTTTAAATGATACATTAAACAAGATGGACTTAATTGATATTTATAGGACATTCCATCCACAAACAACAGAATACACTTTCTTCTCAAGTACTCATGGAACATTCTCCAGGATAGATCATATCTTGAGTCACAAAACAAGCCTTGGTATTTTTAGGAAAATTGAAATTGTATCAAGTGTCTTTTCCGAGCACAATGCTATGAGACTAGATATCAATTACAGAAAAAATACTGTAAAAAATACAAACAAATGGAGGCGAAACAATACACTACTAAACAGCCAAGAGATCACTGAAGAAATCAAACAGGAAATCAAAAAACACCTAGAAACAAATGACGATGAAAACACGACAACCCAAAACCTATGGGATGTAGCAAAAGCCGTTCTAAGAGGGAAGTTTATAGCAATACAATTCTACCTGAAGAAACAGGAAAAATCTCAAATAAACAACCTAACTTTACACCTAAAGCAATTAGAGAAAGAAGAACAAAGAACCCCCCAAAGTTAGCAGAAGGAAAGAAATCATAAAGATCAGATCAGAAATAACTGAAAAAGAAATGAAGGAAACAATAGCAAAGATCAATAAAACTAAAAGCTGGCTCTTTGAGAAAATAAACAAAATAGATAAACCATTAGGCAGACTCATCAAGAAGAAAGGGAGAAGACTCAAAATCAATATAATTAGAAATGAAAAAGGAGAAGTAACAGCTGACACTGAAAAAATACAAAGGATCATGAGAGATTACTACAAGCAACTCTATGCCAATAAAATGGACAACCTGGAAGAAATGGACAAATTCTTAGAAAAGCACAACCTGCTGTGACTGAACCACGAAGAAATAGAAAATATAAACAGACCAATCACAGCACTGAAATTGAGACAGTGATTAAAAGTCTTCCAACAAACAAAAGCCCAGGACCAGATGGCTTCACAGGCGAATTCTATCAAACTTTTAGAGAAGAGCTAACACCTATCCTTCTCAAACTCTTCCAAAATATAGCAGAGGTAGGACACTCCCAAAGTCGTTCTACGAGGCCACCATCAACCTCAAACTGAAACAAAAGATGACACAAAAAAAGAAAACTACAGGCCAATATCACTTATGAACATAGATGCAAAAATCCTCAACAAAATACTAGCAAACAGAATCCAACAGCACATTAGAGGAACACACACCATGATCAAGAGGGGTTTATCCCAGGAATGCAAGGATTCTTCAGTATATGCAAATCAATCAATATGAAACACCATATTAACAAATTGAAGGATTAAAACCATATGGTAATCTCAATAGATGCAGAAAAAGCTTTCAACAAAATTCAACACCATTTATGATAAAAACTCTCCAGAAAGTAGGCATAGAGGGAAACTATCTCAACATAATAAAGGTCATATATCACAAACCCACAGCCAACATCGTTCTCAATGGTGAAAAGCTGAAACCATTTCCACTAAGATCAGGAACAAGACAAGGTTGCCCACTCTCACCACTATTATTCAACATAGTTTTGGAAGTTTTAACCACAGTGATCAGAGAAGAAAAAGAAATAAAAGGAATACAAATCGGAAAAGAAGAAGTAAAACTGTCACTGTTTGCAGGTGACATGATACTATACATAGAGAATCCTAAAGATGCTACCAGAAAACTACTAGAGCTAATCATTGAATTTAGTAAAGTTGCAGGATACAAAATTAATGCACAGAAATCTCTTTCATTCCTACACACTAATGATGAAAAATCTGAAAGAGAAATTAAGGAAACACTTCCATTTACCACTGCAACAAAAAGAATAAAATACCTAGGAATAAACCCACCTAAGGAGAGAAACGACCTGTATGCAGAAAACTATAAGCATTGATGAAAGAAATTAAACATGATACAAACAGATGGAGAGATATACCATGTTCTTTGACTGGAAGAATCAACATTGTGAAAATGGCTATAGTACCCAAAGCAGTCTACAGATTCAATGCAATCCCTATCAAACTACCTATGGCATTTTTCACAGAATTAGAACAAAAAATTTCACAATTTGTATGGGAACACAAAAGACCCCGAATACCAAAGCAATCTTGAGAACGAAAAATGGAGCTGGAGGAATCAGGCTTTCTGACTTCAGACTATACTACAAAGCTACAGTAATCAAAATAGTATGATACCAGCACAAAAACAGAAATATAGTTCAATGGAACAGGATAGAAAGCCCAGAGATAAACCCATGCACATATGGTCACCTTATCTTTGATAAAGAAGGCAAGAGCATACAATGGAGAAAAGAGAGCCTCTTCAATAGGTGATGCTGGGGAAACTGGAGAGCTACATGTAAAAGAATGAAACTACAACACTCCCTAACACCGTACATAAAAATAAACTCAAAATGGATTAAAGACCTGAATGTCGGCCAGATACTATAAAACTCTTAGAGGAAAACATAGGTAGAACACTCTATGACATAAATCACAGCAAGATCCTTTTTGACACACCTCCTAGAGAAATGGAAATAAAAACAAAAATAAACAAATGGGACCTAATGAAACTTAAAACTTTTGCACAGCAAAGGAAATTATAAACAAGACGAAAAGACAAACCTCAGAATGGAAGAAAATATTTGCAAATGAAGCAACTGACAAAGGATTAATCTCCAAAATTATAAGCAGCTCATGCAGCTCAATATCAAAAAAACAACCCAATCCAAAAATGGGCAGAAGACCTAAGTAGACATTTCTCCAAAGTAGATGTATAGATTGCCAACAAACACATGAAAGGATGCTCAACATCACTAATCATTAGAGAAATTCAAATCAAAACTACAATGAGGTATCACCTCACACTGGTCAGAATGGCCATCATCAAAAAAGCTACAAACAATAAATGCTGGAGAGAGTGTGCAGAAAAGAGAACCCTCTTGCACTATTGGTGGGAATGTAAATTGATACAGTCACTATGGAGAACAGTATGGAGTTTCCTTAAAAAACTAAAAATAGAACTACCATACAACCCAGCAAACCCACTGCTGGGCATATACCCCTGAGAAAACCATAATTGAAAATGAGTCATGTACCACAATGTTCATTGCCACTCTGTTTATAATAACCAGGACATGGAAGCAATCTAAGTGACCAACAGATCAACAGATGAATGGATAAAGAAGATGTGGCACATATATACAATGGAATATTACTCAGCCATAAAAAGAAAGGAAATTGAGTTATTTGTAGTGAGGTGGATGGATCTAGAGTCTGTCATACAGATTGAAGTAAGTCAGAAAGAGAAAAACAAATACCATACGCTAACGCATATATATGGAATCTGAAAAAAATAATGGTTCTGAAGAACCTAGGGGCAGGACAGGAATAAAGATGCAGATGTATAGAATGGACTTGAGGACACGGTGAGGGGGAAGGGTAAGCTGGGTTGAAGTGAGATAGTGGCATGGACATATATACACTACCAAATATAAAACAGCTAGTGGGAAGCAGCTGCAGAGCACAGGGAGATCAGCTTGGTCCTTTGTGACCACCTAGAGGGGTGGGATAGAAACTAACTCACCATTGTAAAGCAATGATACTCCAAAAAAGATGTTAAAAAAAAAAGTCATGTACCACAATGTTCATTGCAGTACTATTTACAATAGCCAGGACATGGAAGTAACCTAAGTGTCCATCACCAGATGAATGGATAAAGAAGATGTGGCACATATATACAATGGAATATTACTCAGCCATATAAAGAAGCAAAACTGCATTATTTGTAGTGAGGTGGATGGCCATAGAGTCTGTTATACAGAGTGAAGTAAGTCAGAAAAAGAAAAGCAAACACCGTATGCTAACACCTATATATGGAATCAAAAAAAAAAATGGTTCTGACGAACTTAGGGGCAGGACAGGAATAAAGATGCAGATGTAGAGAATGGACTTGAGGACACGATGAGCAGGAAGGGTAAGCTGGGATGAAGTAAGACAGTGGCATGGACATATATACACTACCAAATATAAAATAGATAGCTAGTGGGAAGCAGCCGCATAGCACAGGGAGATCAGCTTGGTGCTTTGTGACCACCTAGAGGGGTGGGATAGGGAGGGTGGGATGGAGATGCAGGAGGGAGGGCATATGGGGATATATGTATACATATAGCTGATTCACTTTGTTATACAGCAGAAACTAACACAACGTTGTAAATTATACTCCAATAAAGATGTTAAATAAAATGGTTTCTTACGACAAAAAATAAAATTATATTAAATATTATGATAATTGAACTTATAAATTATTATTTGAAGAAAAGTTGAAAGAAAGAGAACAAATATTATTAGTTTTCAATAATAAAAAAAATATTTTAGCCCAAAATTGTCCTTTTGCAAACTCAGGTCAAGATTAATAAACAAAATATAATGTAAGAAGAATAATCAACAACAAAAGGGGTTACTGGTGAGACATTCAGGTTCTTCAAACTCTGAGGAAATATTGGACCCATGACTTATTTGTCTTTGTCATTTATTATGTTGAACAATTCATTTTAATGATTTCAGTAGTATGTCCATGCCAGGGAAGAAAGATGTTTTTCAGAGATGCTACTTCTCTATTTCAGTTATCTTTTGCTCTGTAAAAAGCCATCCCCAAACTCTGTTGCGTAAAACAATGAGAGCCTTTTTTGTCTGCTGGTCTTGTTTGGAGCTGCTCATGTTGCTGCAGTAAGATGGCAAGTAAGCCTGGAATGCCTAAATGGCTCGCTCCCAAGTCTGCTGAATGGCAGGGACATCTGGGTGATGATGACATCTCTTTCTGCACATGGGCTCTCCATGTGACGAGATTGGGCTTCTGTGAAGGATGGCCAGATTTGTCACAAACTACCCAGATTCAAGAGGAGGGGGAATAAATTCCATCTCTCAATGCGAGGGGTGTCAGGAATTTGTGGCCAACACACCTAGCCTTGAATGTTGTTATTCAAAACCATGTCTTTTTCCTCTTTTTTTTTTTTCTTTCTTTTCTTCAAATCATGTCATTTGTAGTCTGTCTTCAGTGAATACAGAGATTCATAGAGAGTTGCCTCTTTCCTTGAAGTGTGCCAGAACTTTGGCATTTCTAGAGAGCCCATTGGAGGCCAGAAGCATGATTTCAACCCTGAGCAGAGACTCAGCAAATGAGGGTGAGCTCAGTGAGGATGGTCCATCCTGTGAGATTGCTTGAAAGCTGTCAGGGCAAGTTGGTCCAAAAGATTCCCCAAATTTGGGCAGGATCCAGCCTGAGGCCTGCATTTGTCACTAGGTGCCTGGGCCCTGCCAGGTCCACAATGAAGATGTCCAGTAAACAGGCACACTACTTACTGCTGACTCTGCTTGCCAGGACAAAGCAGTAGGCAATTCTGCTCTTCCCTCCCCACACCCACAGTGCAGCAGATCCCTGGATAATGATAGGTTTCATCTTTATTAAGTAAATCACATCGGCATTACAGCACTTCCATAAACTCCTTGACCTTACCAAATGGGCAAAAACCAAGCATTATGAGCACTTATCTATGAAGTTTAAACGAATTGCTTAGGGTGTTTATTAAATGATGTCTATAGATACACCCTGATCTTAACTATTGCATAATAAATAACATGAATTTTCATCAAAGAGCAGCATTGATTTTTTTTTTCTTTGAGATAGGTATGTGGTAATGCTTTCCTCTTTTGTTTTGAGAAGTCAGACAAATAGAGATCCTGGAAATTATGGGTCCAACTATAGATATAAAGCCCACATTTTTTTTGTAAAACATTGGACCTCAACACTTACAAATCCAGTAATAAGGTTCTAGATCTGGGGAGGCCCTGTGACTATAAAATGCATATGGAGCATTTTAGTCTTTTTTTTAAACAGTTTTTAGCCCTATCAGCATAAATAAAACCAGTTGCAATAGAAATTATGTAGTAAAAAGTAACGCAGTGGTTAAGAGGGTCTTTCCATATTCACTTGTTTAAGTGAATGACCACAGTTTAGGGATTTTTACTGATTCTCCAAAGAAGAGAGAAGTGAGGTGGGAGGAATAAACAGATTTCTTTCCTTGCAATGGAGACAATAAGTTCCAATAGAACCAGCCTAAACAAAATCACATCCAAGTCCATATCCAATGGTGAAATTAAGGGCAGAATTTTGGTTACATAATGTTGTCGACTCTTCTTTGGTACTGGAATTACAACAATGGAGAATGATAAGTACCAAAATGAGTGGTAAGTTTTGATAGGAGCCTCTTAACAAAAGGTGAGTGGAGGGTAAGGGGGATAGAGAGGCATATTAACAAAAAAAAACTCCCATTCTTTTCTTTCTTCATCTCATCAGAATGTCTTTGTGACTTCATGATGAAAAGCTTTTGTATTTAGAGATTCAGGAATAAGCACCAAGGCTTCATGCAGAAGCTGAAAGAATTAAAGCAGGAATCAAGAGGAAATAAAGGCTATTTTATTTTAGTTTTAAAAAATTTTACTGAGGGCTTCCCTGATGGCGCAGTGGTTGAGAGTCTGCCTGCTGATGCAGGGGACACGGGTTTGTGCCCCGGTCCGGGAAGATCCCACATGCCGCTGAGCGGCTGGGCCCGTGAGCCATGGCCGTTGAGCCTGTGCGTCCGGAGCCTGTGCTCCGCAACAGGAGAGGCCACAGCAGTGAGAGGCCCGCGTACCACAAAAAAAAAATTGTTGAAGTATAGTTGATTTACAATGTGTTACTTTCCTTTGTACAGAAAAGTGACTCATTATACATATATATATTCTTTTTCATAATCTTTTCCCTTATGGTTTGTCACAGGATATTGAATATAATTCCCTGTGTTGTTTTTCCATCCTATAAATAATAGTTTGCCTCTGCTAATCCCAAACTCCCAATCCTCACCACCCGCCCTGCTCCCGGCAACCACAAGTCTGTTCTCTAAATCTGTGAGTCTGTTTTTGTTTTGTAGATATGTTGATTTTTATTGTATTTAGATTCCACATATAAGTGATATCATATGGTATTTGTCTTTCTCTTCCTGACTTACTTCGCTTAGCGTGATAATCTCTAGGTCCATCCATGTTGCTGCAAATGGCATTATTTCATTCTTTTTCATGGCTGAGTAATATTCCATTGTATATATATACCACATATTCTTTATCCATTCATCGTTAAAGGCTGTTTTATAAAGAAGAGCTTTATTGGTCTTCCTTGATTTTAGTCCCCCTGATGATTCTGGTATCTTCTTTCTTTATTCTTCTTAGTGTCTTGGTATTTTTATCATCATTTTCCTGTTTCTCTCACTGGTAATTAAATGCATGTATTTTTATGCTGGTCCTTACTTCTTTTTCTGACTGTATTGTGAGAACTTAAAAACAGCAAATCCCATCTTCTATTCCCACTGTAATTTTTTCCTGCCTAACACAGTGCTCTGGGTTCCTTGGGACTTAGTTCATACTCTTGGTTGATAAGGGGAAATTGCCATATTCTAAATTAACACCAAGGGTGTGAGCTTGTTCACTATTTCACAATGACCACCAAAGGGAAGATAATTACTGATAACTTGTGTGCCACAATTTGTATGTGTGATGGCTACGCAAGGGAATAGATCTGCTTTTGAGTGCAGGTTTCAGTGGAAACTAACTAACTAGCTATGGGCAACCTACGTATTCACGTTAGGCCCAGGGGTCATCACCAATACTACAGGGGTAGTAATAGTATATATCTCGTTAGAAGGTTCAGAATTAATTGAGATAATGAATGTAAGGCATTTAAAGTATCTGGCATATAGTTAGATTCAATAAGTGTTGTCTGGGGCTTCCCTGGTGGCGCAGTGTTTGAGAGTCCGCCTGCCGATGCAGGGGACACGGGTTCGTGCCCTGGTCCGGGAAGATCCCACATGCCACGGAGCGGCTGGGCCGGTGAGCCATGGCCGCTGAGCCTGTGCGTCCGGAGCCTGTGCTCCGCAACGGGAGAGGCCACAACAGTGAGAGGCTCGCGTACCGCAAAAAAAAAAAAAAAAAGTGTTGTCTGTGTCATCATCATCATCATCATGATTGTACTGTGCTCATATTTTTTTAAGTGCTTCAGTTCTTGAAATTTACAACACTGACTGATGTTGGCCTATTTTTTTTTTATAAATATATTTATTATTTATTTTTGGCTGCATTGGGTGTTTGTTGCTGCACGTGGCTTTCTCTAGTTGCAGCGAGCAGGGGCTACTCTTCATTGCGGTGCACGGGATTCTCACTGTGGTGGCTTCTCTTGTTGTGGAGCTTGGGCTCTAGGCGTGCGGGCTTCAGTAGTTGCGGCTCGTGGGCTCTAGAGCGCAGGCTCAGTAGTTGTGGCACACAGGCTTAGTTGCTCCGAGGCATGTGGGATCTTCCCAGACCAGGGCTTGAACCCATGTCCCCTACATTGGCAGGCGGATTCTTAACCACTATGCCACCAGGGAAGCCCAGCCCAGCCTTTTTTTTTTTTTTTTTTGTAAAAGTTCCTGCTAGCATGATCCTGGACCAGGTAAATATGTATTTCAAAGTATTTACCTATTTTGAAGAATTGGGTCATTTTACTTAGAGTCATTGCTATGAAGGCTTTTAGGAAGCTTAAACTGTGTTCCTGCTCAGTCTTTCACATTGAACATATCACCATTTGAAGACACCAACTTTCACGGATTTCAGTCTGTAAATAACTGTTTTACTCTCCCTATTGCACTTTTGTCACAGTACCTGATTGGAATTTTATCAGACTGGATGACATATTTACTGCCTATTGTCCTTTTTTAGGCTTGTTCTTAACCATGCCCAAGCCCCAGGGTCATTTGGTGGTGACATGTTATAAATAACATTATTACCATAATTAAAGGATTGATCAGAGTAGCTTGGGAGGAAAATCTACTCACCTTTGGCTTGCAATCAAGCCTGAGTCACTGGGGTCATTAACACAATGTACTGTAGCTGACCAAATACTCTTCTTCGGGTAGGTGATGTTTTTCGCAGTAGACATACCTAACACTTGACTGGTGTGATGTGACCTAATTCCAAGTAAACTATAAAATCAAAAATATTCGTTGATGGCCTACTGTGTCCTTTTATTGTGCTTTTATGCAGATTCTTCAAACTTTATAAGACTCTATTAAGCTATGTAGGTCTTCCAAACCTAACCTTGTCAATATGTAAAGTAAAATGTTGACTTACTGAAGAAATAACAAAATATGATCATAATGAAATTATTGTTTAATTACTTGGGAACATATTGTCTTGTGCCATCAGTGGGTAAGATGATGACCATTAATCTGAATTTCTTTCCAGCATCTCTCTCTCTTGCCTCAGTAGCAGCTAATTTGCCATAGTTCAGGATAGAACAGTCAGAGCTGGAGTGTTCTGGGGGTTGGGTATATGTGCTGGTCTCTGTAATTTTCCAAAGTTCTCCAGGGAAATCTGGTACTCTACCACCTTCCTTCCCTGGTGCCTCTGGGAACTACAAAGGAGCTCTCTTTTTCTCCCTGCTTCTTCTCCTTCTCCTTTTTGGTAGTCAGGTATCTTCTCCATAGGAATAGAGATCATTGCATTAAAAAAAAATAGGAAGATTAAAATAAAAAGGGCTCTTATAAAACCTAATTGTAAAATTTTCATTCACTTTACGTTTTATTTCTTCTTTCTTTTATTTTCCTATTGATTGAAAGTTAAAAAGAATAGAATCCTGTAATGAGCACTAGTTTGCATACAGAATGAATAAAAGATTGTTTTCGCATTCTCCGAGTAAAATATTTTAAATGGCCAAGAACAGGAATATTTGCCAGGCTCTGAAACAATTTCAGTGGTACAGTGCACGTTCACAGTGGTAACATAATCAAGGGCCTGTCTGAGGCCCTCCTGGGAATTAACATCTTCATATCTGCTTTTGGCAACCTGACCTCACTGACTGCATTTAACCATCTTTAAATAAGGGTGTTTGAGATTTAATTTGTACAAGTAGAGAAATATTCTGAAGATAAAAGTATATGCACACGTATATAGAACCTAGCATGTATTTATTCAGTCAGTTTTAGTTGAGCTGGTATATTTGTATTTTCTCATAATAGTTAATATTCCCTCACTGGCAGTTTATAATGCAATATAATATTATACTTTGTGGATATTATAAATAGAATAAACTTGAACCACTAATAATAAAACATCTATGGCACTCATTTATTCTTGACTTCTTCACTTAGATCATCACCATTTATTAGAACTGCACACAATACTTCTCTAATAGGTTTAAGGCAGAACTGTAATGATTTCAAGCAGAATTGTAATGATTTCAATAGTTACTTATCAAAGGAGTGGAAGATTTCCATGTAATTTCTTCCTAGTCAGGTCTGGATACGAATGAAAGGAACAAGAAAAGATATAATCTCGGAGCTATGAAAATAATTTGGGAAAACTATTAAAGCAAAGTATTATAATTTTTAACTTGTACACCAATTTTAGTTTAATTGCATAACTATTTAGCAGTCATATCAATTAAAATGCTCTAAAATGAAATAAGGAAAATGAAGTTAAAAATAGAGCGAATTACTTTAATACCTTATTTAAATTTTAATTTGCCTTTAAGACAATTTATTTCAGGTCCGGGAAATATTCTATTTTTTGGCTCTGTCAATTAAGATCAGTCCCCCAGAAGAACTTGTTTGTAAAGACCAACATTTCCAATGTGGCATCTAGACCAGCATGCAAACTATTAATAAAGTAATACAGTGCAAATGACCCAACAAAAGCATATTTTCAATTCATATTTCAATTCATGCAGGCTATTTGATGACACATTAACAAATTATAATAAATTTCTCTCATGAGAATTTGGCCCAATGTCAATCTGACTTTGAAAAAAAGATCAAAGCTGCCCTGTCAAATTAATTCTGATATACTTGTCAGAATTAAATAAATTAAATAAATAAAACTTGACATACTTGTCTTTGGCTATTGAAATTTGACCTCTTAACACTTCGTATATTTATTGCTTTTCATTGCTCCTCAGATTGTACACCAATGGATTTTACTGAGGAAAAACTCATCGTATCTATACCAGCTGAATATTTAGAAATGTGACAGAAATTTGGTATTTCTACATGGCCCTCTAGTACACTGTTCTCTTTATGTCTCATACATTCTTTTGTTCTGGCAAAGAACAGGACAGTGAAAGAAGGGAAAAAGAAGGCATTCTGGTATGTCTTTTGCTGACTCCTCAATAGTTGGGATTTGTAAGAGATCACAGATCAGAAAGGATTTTAAACTCTAGTGCATTTGAGCTTCCAACTGCTGCTTGAGCAATGTGACAACAGTTTGAGATGCCCTTCCAAATGTGCCTGGCTTAAGTTACAAAAAATGTTAATAGCTTTGACCTCTTCAACTATTACATGAAGAAAAGGCTCAACTCACTTAAGGGCCACCCTATTGTAATCTCTATCTTTGAAGTGAGTCACGTACTAATTTCCTCTCAGGAAAGTTTAAACCACAATATGTTTAGTCAGAAGGATTACTTTTTACTTTAAGAACCCCAAACAGCTGAGATTTGGGCAATATGATTAAAAGATAGCAAATTAATGCATTAATTTGAAAAATGTGTGCAAAGTACTGAACTAAATTACAACCCACAGAGCCTTCATTTACTTTCCTATGTTTATGTAAATGGACATTCTGTTAGTAAATTGAATGCAAATGAATAAAATTTAGTATCTGTCATAGCTACATGAGACAGTAACTTATACAGTCATAAAAATAAGAGATCTCTACTACAATTAAACAGGCTTATGTAGATCCCAGATACTATGTGACCGATGAAAGCCTTGTTTATTATACTCACCACTGGTGCATTAAGACTTAGGAATATTTGAAATGAGGACATCTCAGGATTGTTCACTGTGATACCAGGATTTACAGTATTTTAGAAGTGCCCCGGAGTTCTAGCTATTCTTTGATAAACGGAACCTAGTCCTAAATCATGCTTCTGATTGTCTTGTAGTCCCTTTTCACTAAATATTAAGTGATGATTATAATGAAACCTTTATTAAATTTTTACTCCATTAAGGAGTTTTGGTGAGCCTGTAAGCTTTAGCCACAGCTGTTGTTCTCTGAGAAAGCTTAAAAACTGACAGAATCATCTCTAAGGTTATTCTAGAGCCTAGGTATTCCTTTATGATCTGTGGCAATGTATGTTGGGTGGGTGATAGATTAAAAATAAGGACAGATGGAAATGTATGTTTGTTCTTCTTCTACTGTATTTAAATCTCTAAAATCAGAATGTAACTTACGTGGTGTTACATAGTTAAATTGCAGTGTTTTTCTTCTTTGTTTATACACACTATAATGGTACATCTTGCAATTGATGGAGTGGTGGATATAATGAAATGTGGTAGCTCCTATTTTCTGATTCACACAAAAGGCTAAAAGGTAATATTTTATAATTTTTCTATCAGTGAAGATCCATGACTTCATATCAGTCTCTGTGTATAGCTAAGAAATCCTTCCTACATTTCTCCATTTTCAGGTTCTGGGCTGGTAACATTGCCTGTAATCATTTTTATTAATTTGTGTGTGTGTGTGTGTGTGTGTGTGTGTATGTTTAGTGTCTGAAAAAACTCTTCAGGGATTGTTCTCAGTGAGGATAGTGGAATAGCACTCAATTTTTTTTTTATTACCGGAAGTTAGTGAGCCTAACCAAGAAGACATTTATTTAGACAGATTGATCTAATTGATTCTCTCAATATTGAATTAAAATCAATGGAAAGGCAGGTTTACCAGAGAAGCTGAGAAACATCTTGGGCAAAATACTAAGACCCTGAATTTCAGAGCTTGAGCTGTACAGTTAATGGAAGTGAGTTTAACTAACTGATTGTTTTTCTCCCCATATAAATACCTGGATGCATGCTAGCATAGAGCTAGTCCTTAGCAGTTGACATATCCTGTTTTCCTCACACACAGTGTTTAATTCTACGGGCTGACATGCTCAAGCAGATAGGACTAGGATTCCCTAGAAAAGTGGATTTAAACATTTTTGACCACAGTGCTAAATACAGTCTGTTCTACCTCCTGACATAATACATATGCACACACGTAACTGAAAGTCCCACACAACTGAAGTGAGAACATTACAAACAATAATTACTACTAAGACTTTTTGCTTATGATTTACTCTAATATGTTCTATTCTGTTCTATTCTCTTCTTTCCCCATGTCATTTTTACTGCTAACTTCTATTTTTTTCCTTTTATTATGAAAAAGCTTATGTATCACTTGAAAGATTCAAAAGAATACATATAATATAAACACATTGTGAAGCATAGTAATGAAACGAACTCCATTGCTCCCATCTAGAATATTATGAACATAATGAAAGCCCTCTGTGTACTTCTTGGTATCAACCCCTGCCTTGTACACAGAGATTACTACTTTCCTGAATTTCTTTTAATTGTACCCTTGCTTTTCTTTTTAGATTTACCACATAAATTTGTATTCTCAAAAAACATATTTAGTTTTGTTTGATTATAATTATTTGATATTCTTCCTTGACTTGCTTTTTTCTTCTTTTTGCTAAATGTTACATTTCAAAGATCAACCCATATTCATACATTCATTCATTCAACAAATATTTATTGAGTGCGGACTATATGCCAGGTCCTCTGCCATGTGCTTGGTGTGCATCACACAAACCAAATAAGGATTCTTCCTCTCCTAGAGCTTACATTCTACTGGGAGGAGACAGGTGATAAACAATAGATGTAATAAATAAGTAAATTAAATCAAATGTTAGAAGCTTAGCTTATCTGTATTGCTTTGTGTTTTCATGATTATTCTGCTTGCATCTCCCTTGTTAAAACTTTGATTTGGGGAAGAGTGCCGTTACTGGAAATGAGTTTAGAGAATTATTCTCAAAAACAGAAGGAAATGGTTCTCACCTAAATATTAAGAAATAATCTCTATTTCTGATAAGGAAACATAGAGCAGGATTAGAAGAATCCAGAGTGCTAAGGTAGAGGTAGATGGCAGTCTTAGAAGGATTGTTCCTGAAGGGCCTTGTAAAGAAGGTGGCAGTTGAGCAAAACAACCAACCAACCAACCCAGGGATGAGTGTAGTTGTAGTATTTGTAGTTGTGTATTTACTTTCACTGCTGTGTAGTATTCAATGGTGTAGATATACCATTGAATCCTTTCTCTTCTTTATTTAATTATGATATTACAAACATTCTTGCCTTATCTCCTGGGACATGTGCAAGAGTTTCTCTAGAAGTAGAATTTCTAGAAGCTTATGAAGAATTTCTAGAAGCACATGCAATATCTAACTTAAGAGACAGACAACTTAAAGAAATTATTATTATTATTTTGGCTGCACCACGTGGCATGTGGAATCTCAGTTTTCCCCACCAGGGATCAAACCCACGCCCCCTGTAGCAGAAACGCAGAGTCTTAACCACTGGACCGGCAGACAAGTCCCAAGATACAGCCAAATTATTTTCCAGTGGTTAACCAATTTATACTCCCACCAACAGAGTATAAGATTTTCTATGGTCCACATTTGGCTAATGTTCAAAATTATGAGACTTTAAAATTGTGCCATATTTAATTTTGCCATATAATTATCTTTGCATTTATCTCATTTCTATTGAAGTGAGTACTTTTTAATATAACTATTGGCCTTTCTTGTATCTCTTGCGTTTATGAGTTTTGCCTATTTTTCTGCCAGGTTATTTCTATCTTTTCTCATTGGTTTGTATAATCCAGGTGATCTCATCTCAAGATTTTTAACTTAATTACATCTTTTTCAAATAAGGTAATACAGGTTCTGAGAATTAGGACATGGACGTATCTTTTTGAAGGCCGCCATTCAGCCCACTAGAGGAGGTTTGGGTATAGTCCTCATACCCCAGCTTTGCTTTCAAGCCAGTGTGTTCCTTTAGTTCTGTACAAAACCTCTACTAATTTGAAACTGATACCATCTTGTTATGTGATTTTTATGCCCCTCCTCTTTGCTTTAATTTGCAGTATTCCTTCTCTTCCAAACTTGTATCTATGTGGATAACTCAATCAATATACAGTTTCTCAGTCTCTTCCTGACATCACTACTATCTCACCTCCTCCTCATTTTAGCCAACCCACACCTGTGACTATCCTGGGGGCTTTTTATGGCTCCAGGTTTGTTTTTTAACTTCTTTACCTTTAACTGTCATCTTCAAATTCAACACATCAGGATGTCCTTCCAGATCTCGTGTTCACTTACCTTTCCCCACATGTGTTCTTCAGCAACACTGAGACCTAGAGTCTCTCAATCCCTCATTTTTACCCTGTTTTTTTTTTTTTTTTTTTTTTTTTTTTTTTTTTTTTTTGCGGTACACGGGCCTCCCACCGCTGCGGCCTCTCCCGTTGCGGAGCACAGGCTCCGTCCGGACGCGCAGGCTCGGCGACCACGGCTCACAGGCCCAGCCGCTCCGCGGCATGTGGGATCTTCCCGGACCGGGGCACGAACCCGCGTCCCCCGCATCGGCAGGCGGACTCCCAACCACTGCGCCACCAGGGAAACCCCTTTACCCTGTTTATAAGCCCTCTAAAGTGCTCAGTAATTGCTATCTGGTAGTGGTAGTAGAAGGATTCGTATTCAGATTCATAGTCCATCAGCTTAACCATTTCCTTGCCAATATTCTCAATTCTCTTTTTTTTCCCATGCCAAACTGTATCCAGCTTTTTAAATGATACTTTTCATAAACAATCGTCGTATTTCAGGCAGGACATGGGCAGGCAATCATTAACCGTATACAACAACTTTCAAACTCCCCTTTTCAATGGACTACCAAAATCAGAAAACCACTATAAAACCCAAGGAAGTCTTCATGTGATGCTCTGAACAGGGAAAGCGTAGAGTGAGGGTTGACATTTCACAGTTAGCATGTTATTTAACAACTTTTTACAAGCCAACCCTAACTTTCAGGAAATGTAAATGTAAAAGGCAGAATTATCAATTTGAAGATCCGCAATCTAAAAAAGGAACCGCTGCTTTTTCATTCTCTTAACTGCCCAACCCCAAACCTAAATAATTTACAACAAAATAAATGTAGTTCTTACCCTCATGGATCTCCAGGCTGATTGCAGAGAGAGACTTGAAGAGATAATGAAAAGTGTCAGTAGTGTTCTAAAAGTGAAAGTACAAGAAGCTAGTTTAGGAGAATAATTATCCCCTGAAACAATGACATTTAAACTGGGTCAATGAAGAGTGAAGAGAAGAGAGTGCTGGCAGTTGGAGAAACGTGCACAAAGGCCAGATTATCAGGTGATTCTGGTCTCAATTTAGATTATTTTCTCTGTGAAGCCTTCCCTGGTTTCCCGTGTCTAAGTCAGATCTCCCTTCTTTACACCTCCCCAGGAATCATCAGTTCTCCTTAGTTAGCACTTAGAATCAGTAGTTTCTCCTTTCTCAAATATTTTGTATTTGCCTGTTTTTTTTGTTTTTTGTTTGTTTTTTTTTTTTTTTGCTGTATGCGGGCCTCTCACTGTTGTGGCCTCTCCCGTTGCGGAGCACAGGCTCCGGACGCGCAGGCTCAGCAGCCATGGCTCACGGGCCCAGCCGCTCCGCGGCATGTGGGTATCTTCCCGGACCGGGGCACGAACCCGTGTCCCCTGCATGCCTGTTTTCTTGACTTTCTTTCTCAGTGGCTCTGGAAAGAGTTTGGTATTTGACTCATTCCCCATTATATCTCCATGCCAGGCAGTATCTGACATATAATACAGGCTTAATAAAATTTGTCAATTAATTTAATAGATCAATGAGAGTAAAGTACTCCAAGGGCAATAACTCTATGGGTACAAATGGAGGCCAAGTGATTTGCTTTGCCTTTGTGGTGATCATATTGATGGGACCTATTCAAATCAATTGAATTCAAGGCAATGTATATTTATGGTAGAGTATGGATATTACTGTAGGCATGTTGAAATATCACGTATTCTTCACTCACATGGTATAGTGATATTGATCTTACCTTTCTGAGGAAATCCCATACAAAATAAATAATGTACAGAGTATGTTTTGGCAGACTGAGTACTCAGTCCAGTAAAGCAAGAGTATTGTTTCTATATATGTGTATCAAAGCACATTTTTTTTTTTTTTGTAGGACTCACTGAGTCACTACATAGGTTTCAGGCTCTGTAGCCATGAGAGATTTGGAAATCCATTCCCAGGACCACAGTTCTCAACAATACCTCAGTGTGTCACAGTCAGCTCTGAGGTAATGTCACCAAAAAATGGTGCTAATGTGTTCACAGCTCTTAGAGGTTTATCATGATTTTGTAAGAAAAGGTGGGTGGAATGGGAATTTGAATTAAGACAAACCATTAACACTTTACCTCTGGGACTGATGATAGGTCAAGGGTGTTACCCCTTTCAGACAGATTAACGCAGTTGTAGGCTTAAACAAGAGCCCTTTAGAGGAAAGAGGTTGGGAGAGGTGTGCTGGCAGACAGTTTTCTTGTTTAGATTGTATCTGATGAAAATCTTTACTTTAAAGTCACGGCATTAGTAGGAATTTCACTTCCAAGAGTTAACATCCTAAGTATTATCAAAGCAAATCTCATAATTTTGCTATAAAGGCATCAAATTTCTAGTCACCTTAGGGGACAAAAAGGTAGACCAACCCACTTCCTGCACTAAAAAAAGGAAATGCCCATCTCTGAAAGGTGCTGACCTTTAGATGTTATGTCATATCAGTGGAGAAAGAAGATTGGATGTAGGCCTCTTGACATATTTCTTCTGAAAGGTAAGTTAGTACAGGCTACTCTCAGCATTGGTGTTTTCGTGTCAGCATTTGGCTCTCTGTGCACCAATGCTGAACAGAAATATGCAGACAGTTTTGGAGGAAAGAGAAAGAGTAGCTTTATTTCTTTGCCAGGCAAAGAGGGAATACAGCAGGCTAGCACCTCCAAAAACTGTGCCCCTTGTAGAGGGCAGTGAGAAGTTTTTATAGTAATGGTTCAAAGAGATTGTGATCAGCTCATGGACACTTTTCTGACTGGCTGGTGGTGAGGTAAGTGGGAGTCAGCATCATCAAGCTTCTGATTCCACCTGGTCTGGGCTCTACGTGCTTGTGGGCAGAATACTATAGTTAATCGTTAACTTTTTCTACCTGGAGAGGGTTTCAGTATCTGCAAAACAGCTCAAAGATATTGCTGTGTGTGCCCGTTGATGGGGAACCAGGACCTTTCCCCAAGGCTGCACTACTGTTTCTCTTGACTGTTTGTTTCTCCTTTGTCTCACATCCCCTCCCTTCTCTAATTAACAACTGCTTGAATTTGCCTTTTGGAACTCAGGGAAGGTCATTGAGGCTGCATGAAGTCTATTTCCTATAATCAAAGAAATGGGGGACAGAGAAAGGCTTTGTGCTCAGGAGCCCCACTGGGCTCTGCTCGGTAACGTAACTCTGGCTTTAGTTGTCTTCATTTATAATAATATTATTTATAGTAAAACTGGGACTGTAATAGTAATAAATTTCTGTAATAATTAAGGGGCAATGGAGTAGAATGAACACTAGACTGAGAGTTTGAAAATCTGAATTCTTAGGTAGGGAGTAGCCACTAAATAACTAGAGGTTTTAGATGAGCTACTCTAGGTCTTAAGGATTATAACTCAAAAATGAGAAGAATGGACTAGATCAGCTGATCTAAACTGTGTCCCTCAGAAACATTAGGGATCCCTGGTAACCCTCAAAGACCACTCAGTAGGGAACAGAGAAAATATTTAGGTGGGGTCTATATTTCTACTTCTACTTTAACTAGAATCTCCACTTTGATCTCCTTTATATATTGGACTTTCTTAGAACATTTGCATAAAATGGTTCTTCTCTTCATTTCTTTTTAAGCAGTGGACTAGGTGACTTCCAAGTGTCCTTGCTGCACTAATATGCAACTACTCTGTCCTAATAGAGGTATCATAAATTCACATATTAAATACCTTAGAAATTTAGCTTAAGATGTTTCCAGAATAAGACTTAAACATTTTGTCCAGAAAGAGCATTTTAAATTATGTCATAGATGCCCCAATCTGGAGTTTATCTTAAGAATAAAAGTGTTTTGCTTATTTTAGAGCATATCATGAATATTCATCTGAAAATACATGTTATCCTCAGAATAGAGTACCAAAAAGCACAAGAAGTACCTTCTCCTTATTCTGAGAATAATTTCCTGAAGGTTAATTAAAAACATTTATTTTTCAACCATCATTGTTTGAATATCTAGTATATACTAGCCAGGTACAGTTACGCTTTAAAAATAAAAGAACCAAAAATGTCCCTCCTGACCTTAAGAATATAGTCTAGCGGGGAAGACAGACACATGGACAATTAACTGCAAAGTGATGAGGTATATGTAGGGATAGACATATATAGTGTAGATTTTAAAAGAGTTAAGCATGGTGATTAGAAGCTTAGGGCTTGTTTGTGTTCAAATTCTAGTTCCCTTGTTTAGTAATATTATGGCTTCTAGTTTCATGACTGACTTGAGTTATGGCTTCATTTTCTTCTTTTGAAAAATGAGGATAGGAGAAGTAGCTGCCTCTTAGGAATTTTTTGTGCCAGTTAAACGTTCTAACAGTGTCAGACACCTGACACAATGTCTGCAGTGAGTGCTAGCTTAAATGGAAGCTGCTGTTGCTATACTGCTTAGTAGATTTTTTAATCTTTATTTTGTATATACGAAGGATTTGGAGACAGTATGTTCCTGCGTGGCTTGCAAGCAGAGGTCTTTGCTTCAGACTAGCTCTTCAACTGTGTTGCAGAGCAAATAGCCTTGGTAGATAGGGATGGTGTCTCCTGCTGGAGCAAAGCTCAGGTATGTTCACAGCCCATTGAAACGAAGACCTTGCCTCCCTCTGGGCCAAAAGTCAGGTGGGCTTACTGCCTGCTAGAATAGAGTCAGGTTTCCGAGCTTGGGCTTCCTCTGCTGTAGCATAGCCTGCAGCCTGGGCGGGCATCACCTGGCCCTCTTTGTGTCACCGTGTGGTCAGTGGGGCTTGGGGAGCTGGCACACCTGCTGGTACCCTGTGGGTGATAAAGTCTTTAGTCTCTGAGTCAGGAGTCATGTCTTCTTACAGCATCCAGGGGACGTGAGCACCTGCTCTGTTAGCTTGCAGGAAAGTAAAACCTCAGAACCTTCATAGTTCTTGATACTAGAGATACTTCGCGGTAAAGATCTTACCCCAGCCAGAGGATCACAGCTTTTTAAACCATATTTTCTCTGTTTCCCAACAGCATATTATGAAAAATTTTAAGCATATGCGAAGGTGAACACCCCTATTCCCATGACCTATATTATCCCAATAACAACTTATTATATTGTAAAACTTTTTATGAAAATAAAGATTAACATTTTTATTTTTGTTACAACTATAACTGGCATCTGTACTTCACAAACCTTTGAGCCTCATAATTAGAAGTCAGAATGCTTAGGCTCAGAAAGTTTAAGGATCTTGCCTGAAGCCCTGTTGCTAGGAATCCTCACAGCTGCTCAGTCCTCTGACTCCATATTTCTGGCTTTCAGTAAAAGGGTACGTGTTCATTTCACAAGGTCAGGGAAGAATTACGTTCTCCCCACCTTTCTTGTGTTGAGGCAAAGAGTGTTTATACCTGGGATGGGCCTGAACATAGAATCCGGCTCATGGTCCAGTTTAATCTGGATTGTCTCGCACTGAAAATATATACACCCCATTTAGGAACATCCTGAACTTGGTAGTAGATGCTCCTTTGGGATGTCTCTACATCTGCTTTAACTGACACCTCCAGCCTGCACAAGAAACGCTGTTGTTACTCTGATAGGCATCAGTGTGGATCCCTAGAGCTTCTCCAAGATGTTCACAAGCAACTGGGAGGCGTTTGGCCGTCACCACTAGGAGGAGGATATGAGGGGACTGCAGATGCTCTGGGATGGTGAGGACGGAGAAGCTGACCTGTGTCAGAGGGGTCTATTGTGGTGTGAAATGAAACTAGAGCATGAATGATAATTTACCTAGTTGTGAATTAAGTGGCATTTATGACCTGGCCTGAGCCCCATCCCAAAGTTGTCATATTGTTTTATAGGAAACACATTAATTTATAAGTAAACTTTTGGCTGATAATATGTAAGTTGGAGATAAATGATAAGTACATATGAACCTTAGGCTTTAACACGGACATTTATAACCTGAAAAATATGTTATTCTTATTACATGCAAGTGTATCATGACACACCAGCCAGAAACATGCTTTATTGAGTTACTTGCATAATGTGTTCATTTTGAACCCCAGGATCTTTTTCACAGTTGTCAGGGGGTCCACTCAATGAGATTCTTCTCTCAAGCTTCATAAAAACAACCATACTATTGACCAATAATATAAAATTGGCACTTTGCACAGGTACCTGGCATGTTGGAAGTACTAAAAATATTCATTGACTAAGTGAATGAATGAATGAACTAACTTATACTATACAAGAATGGTTACAGATGAATGCAGTGATATATATACCATGTTTCATCACTTCTAAGATATAATTTTCCACACTGTAATTAATATATCTGATATTAGATGTTTTAAATTGATACAGCTAGCAGTATTTTTTCATATAAAAGTAATGATACATCTTAAAATATATATATATATATATTTTTTTTTTTGCGGTACGCGGACCTCTCACTGTTGTGGCCTCTCCTGTTGCGGAGCACAGGCTCCGGACGCGCAGGCTCAGCGGCCGTGGCTCACGGGCCCAGCCGCTCCGCGGCATGTGGGATCTTCCCGGACTGGGGCACAAACCCATGTCCCCTGCATCGGCAGGCAGACTCTCAACCACTGCGCCACCAGGGAAGCCCTTAAAATAATTTTTTTATGCTCAACGAAATGTACTTTATATCTCTAATTTACCTGTATGTTGTGTACTCCTGGTAGGTAGGCCTGTCCCTTCGTTACATTAAGAGGTACTATATTCATTTCTAATAATTTTACAATTTAAAATAGAACATTTTTTGTTAGCTTTTCTTTTAATAGCTTGGAATATGTGTTCTGCCTACCTACTACTATTCATTTACATGATGGGTAGGGCCTAAAACTTTCTGTCTCCTCTGATAAGCACTCTGCAACATTGTCAACTGTGACTGCTTGCTGACATAGGAATGACAATTTAGTTTTCACTAGCCTAGGGTAGACTGTAGGCATTCATGAACCATCTGGATTTTAGCAGACTGAACTCTACCTCAAGAAAATTTCCCATTACACAGTGGTCACTTCCTATGTCACTCTACTAAGGGTTCCATCACCTCTACAGTATCTGCAGTTTAACTTCTTAGCTTTTGACACCCACTTCTGTGTGGGCTCCACTATCTGTCTTTATGTTCATTATTTAAGTGTTGCTGTCAGAGTGGGTGGTAGTACGCTCTCTGAATTGTCATGGCAACCAGAAAATCATTTTTCTAATCTTGTCGTTGGCTATTAATTGTTACTTTACAAATCTATTATATAAAACGTCTCCACATGCCAGAGTGAATCAATCTTGTATGGATTACTTTTTTTTCAAATATTTTACGATCAGATTCCAAACTAATTTCTTTGTTGATTAGTGTGTCAATAGTCTAAAGGCAATGACTGTTTAGTGAGGTTGGGTACAGTAACATGTCAATTCAAAACCCAGATTCCCTGGCTATTTGTCTGTTCCCCCCCCCCTTTTGCTTTTCTGTGATAATTAAACATAATTCCAGAGGATTAGTAAAAGTAGAGTACTTATATCCTAGATGCAATACTTTAATATGTCAGCCTGGGGAAATTCGCTGGCTTAGTCTTTGTAGATTGAAATGAGTTCTTTTAATTTTGTGCAGAATTGTATAGCTTTCCCTGCCGATGGTGTTAACGATACCTTAAAAGAGGTACTAAGTGCTATCTCTTCTTTAATTCCTGGAATAGAGAGCAGCTGAGGAGATGGAAGACTATGGCTAAATACCTTACTAGAATCTAAGTGGAAAGTAGAAATGTTTGTGCTTTAATAAAGGATTTAGGGCCTCCCTGGTGGCGCAGCGGTTGGGAGTCTGCCTGCTGATGCAGGGGACATGGGTTCGTGCCCCGGTCCGGGAAGATCCCATATGCCGTGGAGTGGCTGGGCCCGTGAGCCATGGCCGCTGAGCCTGTGCGTCCGGAGCCTGTGCTCCGCAACAGGAGAGGCCACAACAGTGAGAGGCCCGCGTAACGCAATAAAATAAAATAAAATAAAAAGATAAAGGATTTAACTTACAATGGTTCAAACTACAGAAATATTTGTGTTTAAATTATTGCCTTTGCGTTTGATTATTTACTTTGATCTGATTCATGATAACCTCACTGGATGTCAGATTGATGGTGCACATACTTGTCTGAGATTTCCGTTGCATGTCAGCAGACTCAGCATGGGGGGAACAAGATTAGGATTTTTGCACTTGCCGCTCAGTGGATGGGACAGTACAGAGATACTTTGTGCCGTGTGCTATGTACTTTGGAATGTGCATTCTATAAATATTTTATGAGCCATCAACTTACTGAGCAATATCCTAGTGATTTTTTTTTTGATGGAGAACATAGCATCTTCTTTAGTTGTTTATTATTTTTTATGCCATATGTTTTCATCTGAAGCTCTCTGGATAATTCAGGCAAAAAAAGAAGTGAGTGTGGCTTAAAAATACCTGAATTAGCTGCTAGGCTTAAATTCTCTGAGTTTGTGATGCTCAAACAGAGGTGCACATCAAAGAAAATCCAAGGACCTTTATACATAAGAATGTTAAGACTCTCAGACCTCCTGATTCAGAAGCCTCCAGAGGTAAAACCCTGAATCTGTCTGTTTAAATAGATTTCAGGTGCCCCTGGCTCTTCATTCTGGCTAAGAACCACAGACCTGCTAAATACTCTGTTCCTGATATAAATGGTGCATACCTTATAATTTGTGTCTCTTGATTTAGAATTTTTGAGGAATCCTCATGCATGGAATCTTTCTAAATTTCTGGTTTGAAAGGCAACTTTTGATTGCATTTAAGCCTATGCATTCGCTTACATTTATGGTGCACTTTACATTTAGCAAAGTACCTTCATTTCATCCTCACCATCATCTTGTGAGATAGGCCATGGACAGGGTGCATGAATGTGCAAGTTGGCTTGCAGCACATGAGCCCTGGTTGAGGGGACATATGGGGCCTCCAACCTGGTCCATACAATGAACACTAAATTGTGAGCCTGCAGCAGGCTGGATTAGCTCAGAGGGGACATCTTCTTCTAACTCTCACAGAGGCGTGCCATGGGCCAGAGGCCCCCCTGAGGTAAACAAACCAGGGCTTATTATCCCCTTGAAGAGCTTGAGAGGCTCTGACAGGATTAATAGCTCTTCCAGGGTTTCACAGGTAATGAGTGGCCAGCTGAGACGATGTTACTTGGCTTTATCCAGTGCTTTCCTGTCATACTAGAAATTATTCTTGTATGTTCTTTGAGATACCCATGTAATTCCACCAGAGTAATTTACAAATGCTCTGGTTGTTCATTAAAACTGGTTCCTGGCCATATAACTATGTAGAATGAGTTTCTTTTTCTTTTTGATCAGGAGCAATTTAGTCAACGTTGGTTGTGACTTGTATTTGAAAACAAACACTCATACAAACAAAACAAAACAACGGCCTGATAACCTTTGAAATTCTAGGCTATGCTGAACATCTAGATTAAAATATGGAAAATCAATACAACTTCTGGATGTTTTCGTAAAGATGATAATGTATGTAAGATCATCCTTCAGGACATGATTGTCTTGTGATGTACTGGAAACTGTAGGAGCCTGGAGGTGGGGAAACTCAACGTCTAGTCCTGATATTTTCCCTGATTTCATGCATGCCTAACCCAATTCATGATGAAATGATAAACCTCTGGCTTTTTTTTTTTTTGCTGGAAATTAGTCTTGCACAAATACGTTCCTTGGCTAGTCTGCTTGGTTCCAAGGGTGGGCCTTTGTATTCTTCTAGCCATGTCCCTGTGTCTTCACCAGCTGCCACTGTGCTCACCAGGTCACTCTCAGTGGGACATGGCTCTTCTCTCCTGACCCTTGCTGCGGCCAGCATCACTCTTGCCTCTTATTTCCCAACCCTGAATGTAAAACCTTCCTCTCAACTCCTCATGTAAGACAGAGATCAGGCTGTAAGTATTGGTGTGTCTTTATTAAAGGCTTGCAGTAGTGGAAAGGAAGTTCAACACCAAGAATAACTCATAATGCTCTCTTTCTGGGTTGGTGCGCTATCTCACTACCAGCCTGTCTCTGTGTTCCAGGCACAGCTCACTCAGAAAGACTGGCAGAGCCCCAGGCCTCTCCAGACGTGGGAGTCCAAGCATAATGATTCTCATCTACAAAAAGAGGAGGAGCGTTTTTCTCCCCACCTCATCTCAAGACCTGCCTCCCTAGTTTTTAATTCCTGCCCTACGTTTCAAATTTTCCTAGGATTATTAAGAGTGGCAGCATCTGCTTACTTTAGGAGAAACCTCATTTCTGCCCAGAAGGATGTGGTATCTCCCTAGAGTCCCTATAAGACAGTTCAAAGTCATTAGTCAAGTCAGACTCCAGTAAATTAATCAAAGTCTAAATTATTCCACCTTTAATGCTAGTCCCTGTGGGACATTGATGCTCTATCAGTGTGTATCTGTGCTTCGACTGGTTGAGTTCTATCTTATTCTCTCCTCTGAGGATTTCAAGTAATCTGGATTCCAGGATCGAGGGTCTCTTTTTATACCTCTCTTTTCTTCTCATTTTCCAATATGTCAAATGGAGATGAAAAATCCTTTATAGGGTTTTTAAAGGATCATATGTAAAGCATGAAATCATGCTATTTATGTGGTAGATTTTGTACAAATACTAAGTTTTACATTTTGTATATATATATTAATTTTAATTTAACAAATACTAAATAATAATTGCCAGGTACCATGCACTTCTATAAATGCATTTAAGAATAACACATTTTATAACATCCCTTGGAAGTACTATGATTATCTTCATTTTATCTTTACTCTGAGACTCAGAGAAGTTAAGCAGTCTGCCCAAGGTCACACAGGTAGCAGTGGACGAGTCAGTCTGGTTCTAGAATCTATGTTCTTAGCCATTTTGCATAGGCTTAGAATTTTGGTATCTGAAGACATGACCAGAGTAAGCAAAAAAATAAATGTTTACTTGCAATATGAAGGAAGCCTTAAATTAGGATTTTAGTGGAAACAATTATCCAAATATATAAATCACCAAGAAAATAAGGATCTGTGTTCTTTCAGATGCCAGTTTTTGTGTGGCTTGTTATTGAATTTTTATGTGTAACAGGTGTTGATAGAAGACAACAACTAAGGGCCCTATCCTTAATCTGGGGCCTTGCTATTTAAAGTGTGGTCCCAGGACTAGCAATATCAGCATCACTTGAGAGTTTGTTGGAGATGAGGATACTCAGGTCCACCCAGACCTGTTGAACCAGAATCCGGATTTTACCAAGAACCTCAAATGATTTCTGGGCACATTAAAGTTTGGGAAGGTCTGGTCCAGAGCAGCATATGTTCCAGCATTGACACAAAATAATATGACACAGGTGTAAGCAGCTGTTTACCAGATGTGCCCAGGGAGGACATCAATATGTTGGTATTTCTAGAATGAACTTGCAACACGTCACTCTTCAGCAGCGGGAGAACTCTGTGTTAGTATATCGTGATTGCCACTAGAAAACATCCCTCTTTAAAGTTTCTTCTATTTGATGCAGACCTCCCAGAGCACCATTGCCAAGCTCCATTTGAAGGCTCTAAGGTGGTGAGGGTCCATGTCATCGACTCCATCCTAACTGGTGGATCTGTTTGAACAGGCACACAAGTTGATCAGTGTTATCGGGGTGACAGAGGCTATTCTGTGACGTCATTCATGTCTTTGAGATTCTCAGTGGTGATTTCTGCTCTCCTGGTGTATGCTTTGACCCTTCTCCTCCAGCACAGGGGCTTTCTGACTCCTGCCTCTTCACATGGCTCCTCCTGTCTGGCCCAGAGCTCAGTGTGCTGGGATCTGGTCTGAATACTCTCATCCTGTTTCTCTCATGCCTTCCTGTCCTGCTTGGACATCTTGATATCCATCTGAGCACCCCTCTCCAGATTCTGAAAATTGTTGGTATCCCCTAGCTGTACCCAGCGGTGGATTCTCCTCCCTGCTGGAGTGACTGCATGTGTGTTGTCTGTGGGACTAATCAGACACGGGGTTGAACCCAGCTTCTGATCTTTCTCTTCCAGGCTTGCTCTGCCTTGTGTCCCTTCACAACTCTGCAGCATCCCTTGCCCTGCAGAGTCTAAGGCCCGTAGGCACTATTTCTTGTGGATGAGCATGAGAGTGCAAATGCACTATAAAAAAGGTAAGGCTGTGAATGCATTCAGTCACAGGGGAACTGAATTCTGTTTCAATTTCTGCTGTCAGAACAGCCTATTCTTCTAAATAAAAACATGAGCCAAACACAGTCTAATTTAGTTAATAGAATATCATGATCAAATCAGATTGGATATTTTATAACCTAAATCAGTTGTGGAAATGAAATAACGTGCCTTGAGCTCCTTCTTCTATGGCAGGTGTGTTAATAACTGCTAGTTCTCTTTTTCCTGGCAATCAGTTCAAGTAAAATAGAAAAGGTCTGTTTTGATGTGGTGGGTAAACCTGGCTTTGATGTCTGTATTCTAAGTCTGTCTTCCTAAAGGCATGTATTAAGCATCATAAGAAGCGTCTGAGGCCATTAAATTCTACTAGACAGTCCAACCATTACGGTCAGAAGCACATCATCAAGAAAAGCTGTTATTTTTTGACAGTGTTTTTTCCATAATTGATAAAAGCTACAGAATAGTCTTTGCACAACCCAGGGTCTCTGTAGGAGTGTGAGGCTGGCTTGGGAATGAACAGTGTGTGTTTTGTTCAACTTGGTTCAAATCATGGAGCATCTGGTTTATGCAGATAATAGAGAGCATTTGTCCAGACACCTGGCATGTGCAAATTGCTTCTCATTTTTATACTTGCAAATGAGGAATCCAAGACCCCTGCAAGGTTATGAATAAATAACAGGGCTAAGGGCTTACAGACCAAAGTCATTGTTAAAATAAACAAGCTTTAGCTCAAGATTTAACAAGCCAGTCACCCTGCAAGTAGTGCATTCCCAGCTCTGCATTGTCATCTTTGTGGCTTATATTCACCAGTCATTTCTTTTTCTTAAAGAGATTATCTCCATTTCCTCATTTTGATGGTCTTTGACAGATGGTACACAAAGGAAATATGGTTTTATATAGTGAGCTTGGTTGGTATGAGGATGAGGTTAGAGGTCTTTGCTTTTCTACCCTTGATAAAGTCTCAGAAAAGAGTTGGCTCTGGACAGAATTGTGAGGAAGTGCGTCCTTCCATTCCGTGACGTTCCTCTTTCTCTACCCTGACTTTGCCCTATGATGGATTGCCTCCGCTGAGTGTTCTTTTCCTTCTTACCGCATCTGAAAACTTGTTTTCAGGAGATATATGCAGAAAAACTCATACTCATGAGCAGACAGCTGTTAAAGTTGTAATATATTCCTTTTACAAAGAATATTGGTATTTTAAACTGGAGACAAGAAACCACATGTCAGAGGGAAAAAATAGGAACCTGTTAATTGCAAAATGTTAGGCATTAGTGAACAGATGGAGAAAATATTTCAGTGGGGGAAGGAGATCCTGAGTTTCATTAATCCACACAGGCTACTTGCCCTGCCTACGCATACGATAGGCTGTTCTTCAGAGTTGGAAAGTCAGGACTGAAGTGGAAGGGTGGGGGAGAGGAGGGGATATATATGAGGATCAGTGGAGGAGAAGAGCAAGAAGAAATATGTATGTGATGCTAAGGGGTTGGAGTTATCTTTTTATTAAGAAACTGAGGCTTTGGACTAAGAGATGGAAAACAAGGGTGCTTACAATTCCTACTTAATACTGTGGAGTGGAGGCTATCCTGGTGCTTTCAATGTAAAAACATACTTTTGAAGAGTGATAAGTCCTTATGTAAAAGCTTGAAGTCATTATTCATTTTGTTAATATTTTCACTTGTTTCGTGTTTGATTTGCTTAAAGTAATGCACTTTTGCACAGAAAATAAACCCTAGGCAGTAAAATTTAATCAGATATGGTGTGGTGGCCCCCAGGACGGCCCCCAGTAACTCTTGCTTTCTGGTATCCATGCCCTTGTGTAGTCTTTTCCCATACTGAGTATTATTGATCTATGAGACAAGTAGGATATTATGGAAGTGACACTGTGACTTCTGTAAGGTTAGATCACAAACGTGTGGTAGCTTCTGCCTTTTACTATCTGCGTCACTTGCTCTGGAGGAATCCAGATGCCGTGTGATAAGAACATACAAGTAGCCCCACGGAAATCTCATGAGGGAGGAAGTAAGGTCTTCTGCCATTAACCAGCTCCAACTTGCCAGCCAAATGAATGCCTCCTGTTGGAAGCAGATTCTCCAACCTCAGTCAAGCCTTCAGATGAAAATCCAGCCAACATTTTGATTGTATCCTCATGAAAGACCCTGAGCCAGAACCATGTAGCTAAGCTGCTCCCAACTTCCTGACTCACAGAAGCTATGAGAGATAACCAGTGTTTATTGTTATTTTAAGCCAGTATATTTGAGGTAATTTTTTATGCAGTAGTAGATAACTAATACATATGGATAAGGCAGGGATCTAGGCTGGAAGTATGCACAGAGAAAGAGTGCCTGTGTTTTGCAGATATTATACGTTGTAGAAAGGAGAAGGGCAGTGTAGGGTAGAACAAACAGTTAATGACTTGTGGAGGAAGTGGCACAGTAGATGTCCCACAAAAGACCTAGGACCACCTGAATGAATGGTCCCAAGAGAAATTTTTCTGGTGGGAAGAATGTGATTAGAAGGCAGAGTGATATGGGGAGGGGGAAGGGTAAGCTGGGATGAAGTGAGAGAGTGGCATGGACATATATACACTACCAAATGTCAAATACATAGCTAGTGGGAAGCAGCCGCATAGCACAAGGGAATCAGCTGGGTGCTTTGTGACCACCTAGAGGGGTGGGATAGGGAGGGTGGGAGGGAGATGCAAGAGGGAGGAGATATGGTGATATATGTATATGTATAGCTGATTCACTTTGTTATACAGCAGAAACTAACACACCGTTGTAAACAATTATACTCCAATAAAGATGTAAAAAAAAAAGAAGGCAGAATGATAGAAATGAGCAAGCTCTTTGGGGGAGGTCTAGTGTGTGTGTGTGTACATTCATGTAGAAGGGTCTTAAATGCTAGTTTCTGATTTTTTGATCTTGGAATATTATCTAAGAAGTAGAAAAAATATTTAAAATTCTTAAGCATTAGAAATCATCTTGGAATCATATTTTAAGAAACCTAATCTGGTTTTAGACTACAGGATGAGTTAGGAGGGAGTAAAGATCACTGAGAGGATCCCACGGTGATATAGGTTTGTGAGAGATTTAGTTGAGGGCAATGAGAGTGGAGAGGAAGGGCAAATCTATGAGAAGACAAAAAGGCCAAGTGACAGCCTCTCTTCCCTTGGACTGCAAACACCATGGTGTCAGGAACTATTCTCGTTGCCAAGCACATAACCGGCATTGGTAAATGCTCAATATGTACTTATTGAATGAATGAATGAAAAAGGGCCAGTCCTTGGCAGAGATGTCAATAAATAAATAGTTAATCAGCAGTTGGCAAAATTAAGACCTCAGAAAGTGTGAACAATTCCCTTCCAAGTCCATCCTCTTGTTTACTCTTCTTTTGTTCACTGGCCTCTTTCAGGTGTAGAATAGGACCATATTACTTGCCACCCCCGGGTCTTTCGTCATGATGCTGTCTGTTCTTCCTGGGCAGACTACTCCTGGGTCAGTAAGGTAATGAGAGATGTGAGGATCATATGATTAGTATCTGGCTATCCTATTAAAATGCAAAGAAGCTCCACAAGGAGAGGGAGCTGTCTGCTGGAATCACTCTTATATCTCCAGGTCATTTTATTGTACCTATTTAAGTTAAGGATGAGATACCAAGTAAATCTCTTCTTCTCCATCACATCTCTCACTGCCTAGAATACCCCCATGCTCTCCATTTCTCTTCCTGAACAGCTCTTTATCTCACATCTCATATTCTACCCGTGCATAGAAGAATTAACATAGCCTTCCTGTGACTGCTATCCTTCAAAGGGTAGCTTTCATGGTTAGCCGTTGGCTGGTGTCAGTAACATAAATTTCTGGAGGTTTTCCACCATTCCCTAACCAATAAGGGTGGTTCGTTGTACCTAAATTATTTGTACAAATAGTATTCATATTGGACACTTGCTTTTCTATGGGAGTCTGGAATTTTTGTACAGTTAGGCAGATGGTACCTATGTGGCCAGACCCCAGTAACAACTTTGAGGACTGAGTCTCTAATGAACTTCCTGGTAGATAATATTTCACACACATTGTCACAATTCAATGCTGGAAGAATTAAACACCTTCCACGTGAGTCCGCGGGGAAAGGACTCTGGAAGCTTGTGCCAGGTTTCCTCCATTCTTCTCATGTGCCCTTTTCCTTTGCTGATTTTGTTTTGTATCCTTTTGCTGTAATAACTCACAGCTGCAAGTACAACTATCTGCTGAGTTCTATGAGTCCTAGCAAATCATAGAAACTGGGGGTGGTCTTGAGGAACCCTGACCCCACCATCCATTGGCAAATTCTGTCAGCATTGCTTTCAAAATCTATCCTGAATATGACCATTGCTCATTTCCTCTACTGCTTCCACCCTTGTCAGAACCATTACTATATCTCTCCTAGTTGGTACTCTTACCACTCTCCCTATTTCCACTCCTCTTTGTTTATGAGCAGAGCAAACTGATTAAAACAAAAACATGACCTGTCACTCCTCTGCTCAAACCCTCCAGTGACCAGACCTCCCACTCAAAGAAAAAGCAAAGTACTTACATGACCACTGTAGCCTGGCTGCCCATTGCCCCCTAGCTTGCATACGCTCCTGCTTCCACCTCATTCCCGTTCCTCCACAAGCCCGTTCTCCCCTCAGAGCCTTTACACACACAGTCCTTTTGACCTGGAATGTTCTGCCCGGATGGATTTGTGTGGCTCAGTCCTTCACTTCCTTTAGACTTTTTATCAAATGTGGCCTTAATATGAGGCCTTCCCTGGACACCCTGCCTGAAATGTCAACCTCTCCGTATTCCTCACAGTCCGCACCCTTCTTTACTTTTCCCCCTTAACAATTATTATCAACCTATTATACGTGTGTTGCTTATTTACATTATTTATTGTAGGGATTTTTGTCTGTGTTCACTGTTGTAACTCCGGTGCCTACAGTAGCTCCTGACTTACGGAAGGAACTCAAGAAATGCTTGCTTAATGAATGCACAAATGAATAAATAACACACAACCCAGCCCCAAATCTCACCTTTTCTGTATAGCTTTCCCCAATTCCCTAGAACCTTTTGTATGTAACTTTGTTTCTTTTAGTAATTTTTTTCTCATTCTTGTTGTTTGCTACTTCTGATTGACAATTATTTCCTAATTCTCTTTGTAGTCCATACACCTGGAACAGTTTCTGGCATGTTGTAATTCAACAACAACAAAGTTTTGAAAGAGTGAATGAATAAATGAACTTTTCTTGTCATGCAAAATATCTTTCCAAATGATTATTCCAAATTACACTGACAGTAGCAGTATATGAGTGCACTCCTTTCACGAAAGATAAGGTAGGGAGTTTGTTTCTGCTCCTTCAGTCATGCTAAGTGGCTATATTGTATTTTTGTTTGTTTCTTTGATTGCTACTGTTTAACTATTTTCAATTCTTTTTGTTAAATCTGTAAATCTGTTCTGCTTGTACTAATTTGTAATTTATTTTAGAAACAATGAAAACACAAAGTTTCCAAAAACTATGGAAATTGGTTGTTTCTTTGCATCAGCAAGATTGGAGAGCTTGTGAATCGGGGCCCCAGATGCCTCCAGGGCCAGACAGGCAGCAAAAATGAGTGAACTGGAAGTGAGTGTTCTGTTGGTGGAGATGGGATGTACATTCTCCGCTGCCCCTTGCTGCTAGTATTCGGTACCACTAATGAGTGCCGTGAGGGGAAGTGGGCTCAGTGTTGCCAAAGTTTCTTTTTCAAAATTAAGTTTTTTATCTCTTAGGTCTAAAGGTGAAATCCTGGAGGTGAAAATACAGAGTAACTTTAGCAGTAAAAATATTCACCTTAAGAGATAATGAAATGGTAAAAGTACTAAAAAGTAATCAACAACACGTGATAACATGAGAAGCTGTGATATAGATTCACTACCCTTGAGAGTGTTGAACATAGTATGTGCTTCATATTCACGTCTTTGGGAAGTATTGGTACGGCTTATGAAGATTAAGAAATCATTTGTTTTTATTCTTTTTCTCCCTCTATCAGATTTCCAAATTGTAACGATTGAACCGGAGTTGGCAGAAGGCTACTCCTACATTTGGTTTCGAATTTGCTAATTCATTTACAGCAGCTATTAAATTCCTGACTGATAGGTCAGGGAAGCTTCTGGCCAGCAGAAAGCATGTGTTGTACATATTTTATCAACCACACAACACAGCAGAATTCCTCATTTTCATTGCCAGCTGCCCTATGCCAACACTCTCCTGGAGTTATGTGCCGTAGAACTAGGGTTATATTATTAAAATCTGTAGTCTTGAAGAAATTGCTTTGTTTTCAAAGAGTTGCTTGCTAGAAAAGTGGAATGACATTAATAATACAGGCTGGCCCATCATTTGGACAGTTCCCTTGGTGGTCAATTATAGCTGGCATCCTAGGGTGAGCAGCATCTGTTCTACAGACTTCAAGTTTTCTTCTCACAATGAAGAAGATGGAGAAGCTGTTGAAAGCACATTGGGAATCTTCCCTAGTTTTGTAGGTGGCATTGCCAGATCTAAACTGTTAGCGATCACCTTGTGTTAATCTTTTCAATTTTCTTCTTTTTTAAAATATGAGGTTTTCTGTGGCTGCCTACAGGATTTCAGCATAGAGCCATATGTGTCTTTTTGTGAAAATAACTGAAGTGCTTATTGCTACTTAAAATTTCAGAGGAGACAGAATTTGTCAAGTTCAGAGCTCTCAACCAGGTGCTCTGGAAGAATATAAAAGAGGGAAGTTTGGTTTGTCATGCCTAATAGGAGATAGCACTAGAAATATCTGGTAGTGTTTCATTTAGTTTGTTTAGGACATGATTGTAATGTTGGTGTATAAAGAAAGTTACCCCAAAGCCATTTTCATAATACCAAGTAATGACTGTACTTTATCATAGCACCGTTGTCCTGTAGTCTAAACATTATAGCCTTATTCATCATGCCAATAGCATTATTTTCATATCATATCTCTCTTTTTTATTCCACTGTCAAACAAGGCAATAAGTAAATTATGCTGCCTTTAATTTTCTTTGGGCAAACTATATATAATTGACTTTATTTCTCTTTAGCTTAAATATTTTCTAAATTTAGAATTAGTTCCTTGATGTTTCAATTAGGTTTCATCTTGTGTATGTCCTGTACACATGTTCTGTAGACCTGGTAAAAGAGGTCAAGCTATTTAGGAGGTGGTTATGGCTTTTTCTTAAATAAAAACCAAAAACAATCAGAAAAGCAGAGTAATAATAGGCTTCCATGGCTGGTCATTAGTCTGAAAGCATATATGATATTCAGAGCCTGCTGTGTATCGATTACATGCTTGGTAGTTTAAAGACGTTTATCGTTTCTACAGATTGGCCTTTTTCAGTGAGTATTAGAATTCTCTTTACAGAATGAAAACTTAAAAGCACCTGGTAAGGAACAGTACTATTTCTAACAGCCTCACTATGTGAAACTGAATCTTCTCTTTTTGCAAATAGTGGAAGAGATTCAGGATAAATGTAAAAGATAAATCAGCTGCATGGTGGCACCGAGGCTTTTTGACGTTGCAGCAGGAATGAGTTCAGCAAACCAATCTGATAGTCGTACCGGTTATGTTGTGTTCGGCTCTAGCGGCCTTTATGGTGACACTGATTTTTCTTTAATCTCGCAGGATCGTGTGCCTCCACGGGAGTCTGTGTCCTTTAAAACAGACACCTTGGCGATGCTGGCATCCAGAAAATGCGCCACATATTTCAACAACTCGTCCCTTTGAATTGCCTTGAGAGTAACTGGCACTTTCTTTGCAACACTTTCAGTGGTGACAGCTCTTCGGGCTTTGAGGACTGGTTTTGAAAATGTGAAGGAAACAGGAAAAAAAGGGAAAAGAAGGAAAAGTTGTCCAGAGCTAAGTCTAGAGAATGTGGTAATAGTTGCTTTACGTGAGCTCCAATTGAGATGTGATGATCCGATAACAAGCATGATTTTCCCTCCCTTCCTCCCTCCCTTCCTGCATTCCTTCTTCCCTCTTAGCCTCCCCCCAACTCCTTCTCCCCCTCATCTCCTCTTTTTTTTTTTTTTTTTGCGGTATGCGGGCATCTCACTGTTGTGGTCTCTCCCATTGCGGAGCACAGGCTCCGGACCGGGGCACGAACCTGTGTCCCCTGCATCGGCGGGCGGACTCTCAACCACTGTGCCACCAGGGAAACCCCTATCCTCTTTTTTCTTGGCTCATAAAATGCTTTTGTGAAGAAAATTTCAAAAGTGTTTTCAGCATGGAAAATTCATAAAATAAGTAAATATTCTTCCAAAGTGATGGCTTTGAATACTAATATTTTGAAAAGTAAGTTCTAGTGTGTTTGTAAAAAAACAAATCTATCTTACAGCTAACCCCAGTGAAAATACCCATCTCTGGTTATCTGTTGCTGTGTACAAACTACCCCCAGAACTTAGTGGTGGAAACGGAAATCGTTTGCTGATGCAGTTTCGTGGCTCAGGAAATCAGGCAGGGACGGCAGGGGAGGCTCCTCTCCACCCTCACCCCCATGAGAGCTGGGGCCTCCGCCAGTGACTCAGTGGGCTGGAGTTGCCTTGGACAGAGCACTTTGCGGCCTCAGTTCTGGCTGTGATCCTTGGGCCTTGTCCACATCCAAGATGGCTTTTTTTTCACTCACATGTCTAGAACCTGGCTTGAGATGGCTAGAATGCCTGGCTCTGGCTGGCCTTCTCTCCCCATGTGGACTCTCAAAATACCCAGGTCCAACTTCTTGACAATGTGATGGTCTCAGCAGCTGGATTTCCCACACAGTGGCTGGCTTTTCCCAAAGCAAGGCTTCCAGGAAGCAAGAAGTGGAAGTTGCCAGTGTCACAAAGCCTGGCCTGGAAACTGATGTAACATCTCTTCTGCCATATTCTTTGAGTAAAAGCAGTCACAGAGCCAACCTCGATTCAAGGGCCATGAACCTCAGAATTCAATGAGAAGAGACTCAAAGAACTATGTGGTCAACTTTAATCCACCGCAAAACCTAAAGCTATCCAGATAGATAGGACATATAATCTCTGGATTCTTCTCTCATTTGAAAACATAAGAAATGTTCCAGGTGCTCTATGAATTAAAGGTGAAATGTCAAGCACAGATTTGTCTAAGGATATGGTATGTATATGCTCAGAATGTGCATACAATTATTTCAATAAATTTATTTTAATAAGGAGATAATTCTGGTTAATGTTTATATCTACATGACAGACTCATTCTAACAAATAATCTATCAGCAAATTTTGGATACTTTGGAAAACAGTCACCCGATAGATTAATGCAGTTTACCTGTGCTGTTATAAATCATATATTCCTCTGTACCTTATTCATATTCATCTCTTTTCTTGAAATATATTACTTACATTCATACTTGATTTGCTCCCTAAAATGTCTATCTAGCCACCAAAATCCACGTCTTCCATTAAGTCTTTCCCATCCCCAAGTCATGTATTTCCTTTCTTCTAAGCTTCCGTAATTTCTGGAGGCTTAGAAGAAAGAAATTTTCAGGTAAATTTTGGACCTGTCTTACGACTCTTCACATACGTTACCTTGGATTAAAGCTATTTATTTACTCATTGTCTTTTCACTCCTGATAAGCTCCTAGGATGTGGGACTGTTTCTCATTTATTTTTTCCCCCTGATGCCCTTCTTAGCATGGTATCCTGCCCAGAGTAAGTGGTGGAGAAGTATTGGTCAAGATAAATAATTGTAAGACTAATACATAAGGATTTCTGTTGATTGTGCTAGTTTTATAGAAAGATCCATTATTCTAAAAGATGTGATAAATTGAGAACTTAGCCTGGACAGAACAATGGTAAGTGCTTACGTACAACATCCGTTCAGCATTATTAAATGAGGGCCCTGGTGCTTGCCTAAACATTATGCTGGGCAAACAACTGAATGCGGCTTCTCCACTCAAGGCACACTCATTCTAGTGGGGAAATTGGACACCACACAAGAAGGGATAACCATTTAGTAGAATTGTGGTAAGGGCTATTAAAGAGAAGCACAGTATGCTAGGAGAAGATAGAACGTGGAGGTGACTTTTGAGGTGAATTTTAAAGGATGATCAGTAATTAACAAAAAGGTAAGGGAGTGGCGTTCCAGGACCTGGTGGGGAAGGATGCATGGTCTGTTGGAGAATGGAGGGTAGTGATGTTTGTGCTGAGATCTGAAGGATATATAGGAGTTGACCAGGTGTATAGTGGAGGAAAATAATATCAGGCAGAAGAAACAGCTTGTGTAATGTATCTGAGGTGGGAAAGAGCAGAATTAAAAGAAATTGAGTGACAAAGTGACAAAGGCAGGACCTAAATTCAGGCTCTCAGATCCAAAAGTCAGAGCTTTTATGTGAAAGAATATTTGCAAGTACCATTCCTGCTTAAGCTTAGGTGTGGACTAGTTCATATTTTGGACACGTGAGTTACATTTCAGGTCCATTAAGAGCAAACTATATCTTCTCTATGCTCGACGTGGCTTCTCCACACCTCTCCAGTCACATTAGAAACAGGGACATCGTTAGAGAAGACATACAAATCACGGCTATTTCCAGACAGTGCTGGGCTCTATAGAGTAGACTGCAACTATGAGCTGAAGGAAGCATTTCATGGTAGGCATGAGTGATGACGTCTTCTGAGAAGCCCTTTATCCACACAGTAAAGAAGCAGGCTGTGGTCCTCTCTGCAGTGTGATTGTAGAGTAACAAACTGCATACAAACACACCGGAAACTGCAGAGAGAAGCCTGGCTTAGGAGCCGAAAAGACTCAGACTAAAGTGCTGGTGTGGTTTAATTTAAAATCCTAGCCTAAAATTACTAGGTCTGTGATGCTCTTAACTTCATTGAGCCTTAGGTTTTTACCTGTAAGAAGAGTGTCATAATCCTTACTCTAAGAGGCTACTGTGATGATTAATAAGACATTGTAAAATGACTGCACTCTATTAGACACTCTATAAATGATAATTAATATTGCTGTTATTACTATTTCTATTTTACATTTTGCATCCTTTGGTTGCCAGAGCAGGAATAATGGCTGTATAAACATTGACTTACTTCGTTTCCTCTATGTAGCATCTGTGTGTGGTAGACAGAATAATGGCACCCCCAAAGATGGCCACATCCTAATACTTGGAACCTATGAACATGTTAAATTACAAAGCAAAAGGGACTTTGTGGATTAATTAGATTAAGAATCTTGAGATGAGAAGATTATACTGGATTATCAGGGTGTAGTCACAAGGGTCATTGCAAGACTGGAAGCAAGTAGATCAGAGTTAGAAATATTGAAAGATGCTACTCTCTGGCTTTGAAGATGGAGGAACAAATTCTCCCCTAAAACTTCCAGAAGGAACCCAGCCATGCCAACACCTTGATTTTAGCCCAGTGAGATCTATTTTGAACTTCTGACCACCCGTACTATAAAATCATTGTTCTAAGCCATTAAGTTTGTGGTAATTTGTTACAGTAGCAATAGGAAATGAATACACGACGGGACAAATAATTTTAGCTAGTAAAATTTTTATGTGCAAGCTTTGTGCACAGGAAAGCATCTTTGTTTATATATATGGGCCTTATAAAATCATCTGTTCATAATTGATGGTGCTTTTATTGATGAAGAAAAAGCCTGTACCGAACCTAAATTTATCCCAAGAATCACTTTATTTCTCCTTTTCTTTACCATAATATTATTTTTTTCTTGTTCATTTTAAGAGTAGCCAAAAAATAAAAATAATACGATAGAAAGTCTTTTGAGAAGAAGATTTCCCGAGATGTTTCTATGCCTGGCATGATGGAACTCCCCCAATGACATTTATAACCGGGAAGCACTGAGTTCTTCAAAGGTCACACGGAATGAGAGCCTGGCCTCTAGAGCAGGAGTATGTCATCTGCCATCACCATGACTCTCTGCCAAAATGCTGGCTTGCCTGTCTCGGGAAGGATATTTTTAGGCAAGAATTTCCAGTAGAATCTACTCCAGTAAACGTGAGATTTTAGAAGTTTTTGGTGATTCTGCCTTAGTCTTGGTACTGAATGGATTAGTAATAAAATCATTTAAAAGTGGATTTTTTTCTGTCCCTCCATCCTGTTGTATTGTTTTCTGTCCCTCCATCCTGTCTTATTCTTTCCCTCCATCCTGTCTTATAGCCATCTGATCTCCCACTTAAAGCCATTTACTCTGCAGCAAATAGCAGAGCATTTTCACTTGGCTGTATATGTCTTTGATGTTCCTGTTTGTTTATGCATTATGTCAGGAAGTAAAATTTAAAACATATAACAAGCACCCTTACCTCTGTTGAATAGACGTAGAGCCAAAAGAGTATATTATGAAGTTCAATACAGAAAGAGGAGTAAGATTTTAACTTAATACTAGGGCTTTTTGTGTTTTTCTAAAAGTTTATCAACTTTCTGTACCTTATGCTTAGCCTTTAGCGTTTTTGAGACCATGACAACACTATGAAAACAAAATGCCACGCTAAGTTGCTAATGTCCTTGAACTATTGAATGTTGCTCTCGGAACTGTAGTTATTTCTCTGGAAATAAATCACGGCTTTATATGTAGGCTATCAATACTGCTCCATTTATAAATACTAAAGTATTTCTATTGATGAAGAAAAAATTTGCTTAGAATGGTAGCTTATGCCACATCTATGAACAAAATAACTACTTTAGTTGAAACTTGTAATGACGTCAAGTTTACTACAATAGAATTGAAACTGCTCTAAAATCACATATTCCCTGATCAGCACTAAGGCTAGAACTGTGACAGACTGTTTACATTTGAGCCCTTTAATAATTTTTATCTTCTTCCTGACTAAACCTGCCTGTAGTATGCAAATAGACTTAACATAGAACATTGCTTCCCTATATAGGGAGGGTGCAAATTACTTTCAAAACAGAGCTGTTGTATGTGGTTTGGAAAACCTCATTTTTGATTCTGATCTGGGTCTTCCCACATCTCCACTCAAAAAGTGCCTTTTTAGAATATCTATGAGTTTATGGCAAACTTTAAAGCGACTAAACTAGCCTTTCAGTGAGGCATTAGGTAATACCAAATGTCATAATGTCAAGAAACTGGAGTGACTCTCTCGAGAAGGAAATAGCCAGAGAATTATCTCAAAGGTGTGATTAAAAAAAAAAAGATGCTAGATTATTTCACTTAGCACAATGCCTTCCAATGATATCACTAATATGTGGAATCTAAAAAATACAACAAACTGGTGACAAAAACAAAATAACAATAACTGGTGACAATAACAAAAAAGAAGCAGACTCACCGATATAGAGAACAAACTAACGGTTACCAGTGGGGAGAGGGAAGGGCAGAGGCTCTAATATAGAGGGTTAAGAGGTCCAAAGTACTAGGTATGAAATAAGCTACAAGGATATATTGTACAACATGGGGAACATAGCCAATATTTTATAATAAATACAAATACAGTATAACCTTTAAGATTATGAAACACTGTTGCACACCTGTAACTTATATAATAATGTAGATAACTATACTTCCATAAAAAAAAAAACTTAAAAAGGTTAAAAAAAGAAAAAAAGAGGCACTCGATTAGACACTGTCAGTACTCTGCCCATATCCCCTCACCTTTATCTGTTCAGTGCACTCTGACCAAATTCAAATGCATTTCTCTACCTAGGGGCTTTTTCCACTTTCTAGAGCTCACTTTGCTGCCCACAGGCTAGGCTGGGAGAGGCAGAGAATTAATGTCCTGCCTGGAAATAGCCTTTGGTTTGTGACTGACAGAGATTGGTATACAAATAACCCAGCTCCATCACCCTCAGATGAGATAAGTCTGAGGCATGTTTCTACACTGGCTCACAGCCTTCTCTAGAAGGGTTAACCTCTAGTTACCAACAGTGGAATCTTGCTTTGTAAAAATCCTTTTTCACCTGTTTTTTTTTTTTTTCCTATCTCACTCCTCTACTTCCCTGTTGGAATTACCTTCAGTATAAACCACCACCTAGGCTCCTGGAATCCATTTCTAGCAAAGAAGTACATACATTTTGATAAACAACTTCTTTTTTTTTCCACCCAGTTTTATTGAGATATAATAATTAACATATAACTTTGTGTAAGTTTAAGTACAACATAGTAATTTCAAACACATGTATATTGTGAAATGATTACCGTAATAAGGTTATGTAACTACTATTCTTTTCCTTGTAGTGAGAACATTTAAGATCTATAGATTTACTCTCTTAGCAACTTTCAAGTACATAATACAGTATTGTTAACTATGGTTACCATGCTGTACATTAGATGCCCAGTACATACTGTCTCTTCTTACTGTCCTGAAAATATGATTGCCCATTTGACTCTAAGTAAGATTACATTTATTATTTGGTTTTGGGCTCTTCTCTAAAGTTATCTTCAGATACTTAAATATCTGTCTTTTAGCTTCCTGATGATTTCCATTTTTATTATTTCCTTTCTTTCAGCCCTATCAGAAGAGAAAAATGTTCAAGGCAAACATGTTGGCTGGAGTTGGTTGGATTGGGCTATAACGTATTATCTAGAAGTTGATTATCCCAGGAACACAGTTGATTCAACACGGCAGGTTTTACTGGCAGCACATTAAATTTAGGTATCTATCTGCACCAAGTTCTATAGAATTGCCCAGTGTGGTGGTGTTTGAGTTGACGTTCCAGTGACTGGAGTATTATACTGATGAGATGAATAGTTTAGTCAAATTGCAAACTCAGGTGTAAAGTGTATTGCATTTCTGACATTCCTGGGAACTGTAAACATACTTAAATTAAGTGTAAATTCTAATTATTTCTTAAAAGTGATATTTTTAACTTGCTTTAATTTTCCATCATGAACATTTAAAAGATGTTTGAAGAGCTATGTAAATTAATACCAGCCTGTCAACTCATGAAATCTTGCTGAGGTCAAGTGAAAAACTTACAATAAGCATTAAGGATACAGTTACCACTGCTATACTGCAGTATTTTTTTAGGAAGCCAAAGGATACATTATTATGTCAGAGTAGTTGCAGCATTGAATGGTTAAGGACAGGTATACATTTTAGGTCCTGATAAAAGTCTTTGCTTCACTTAACTTGGATTAGATTATTGACCTAAGGTAATTGGTTACATTTAAAAAATATTTATAGAATAATAAACCCTAGTAACAAATCATTAAAGGGAAAAAAATTCCATTTTGCAATGGGAATAAAAGCAACATAACATTTAAAATGTTTGGAAAATAGACATAGTAGAAAGTAGATATCCATGAGTAAACTGGCTTAAAATTGATTTGTTTCTGTTATGGTTACAAATAGGAGAGCACTCTAAAAATATATAGAATTGTGTTAAGTGTATAAATTATGTTAATGTTTTGGCTGGAACACAGGACTCTTGTAGTCTTTCAGTCAGCTGTTTCCAGGGCAGCACAATCCTGCTGTTGGAAAGGGAAGGGGGAGCCAGTTAGAGCCCTTGCAAAAAGTGGTGAAGCAGGACAAATGAGGGTGGTAGCCATGGGGGAGATAAGTGGCCACAATGCTGGTGGTGCCCACTAGGATTCTTTAAGTGTTGCTGAGTGGCAATTAAACAGACCAGAGGGAAAAGACCATTTTCTCTAAGATTACCCCACTGCCTAAATCATGGTAATGCTTATAGCAGGCCCACCTGGCTGATCTTCTGAAGCCCTTCCAGGGGTTCATACTTTGGGGAATACTGGGAGACAGGACTGTTTTAAATGGAGCTTTGGATACAGCTAACAGATTCTTCAAGCCTTAGTTTTTCTTATCCATAAGATAATTATAATTTTCCTACCCACTTCCAGGGGAGTTGTGAAAACCAAATCACTTAATCTATGTTAAAAGGCTTTGAAAATTGTCAAGTACTATTAATTATAAGATGGTATGATGATGACATCTTAATGCATACCATTTCCATTATCTGTCAGGCACACTTTTAGATGCTATATTTATATTATCTTGCTTAATCCTTAAAACAACCCTATGAAGTAGGTAATATTATTATAATCATCCCTATTTTATAGATAGAAATGAAAAAACAGAGAGACTAAGTAATTTTTCCAAGGTCATAGTAAGTGGTAGAGCCCAGAATCAATCCTGCGCAATAGGCTCTCCGAACCCATGAACCTCTACAATCCACTGCCCCCTGTTCGTGGTACACTGTTCAGTGATGAGACGACAGTGACAACAAGGATGACAGAGATGAAGCTATTGATGACGATTATCTAATTTAGAAAATTGTTTTGGGCCAAAATATAGCTGAACACCTGATAAATTGACACAAGAACTGACTCTCTTGTAAGTTCTAAAATCGATTTCTACAGTGAAAGGAGATAATTGGGAAAATACCCTCAGATAAATTTCCCCTCCTTATTTCCCTTATTCTGATGTATAGAAACATATACATTATAAAACCATAACATTCAGAAGGATCTTAGAGGTCAAGAAGTTCTGACATTTCAGCAAATAGATGTATTACCAACTAGGCTACTAGAACCCTACTTCACTAGAACTGCCGTTGGGTCTTTGGAAGAGGGATGGCTCAGGTTTCACTGCCACATACCCATTCCTTTTTTTCCCTGGAAAAAATGTTAATATTCTTGGGGGAGGTATAGTATTAAAAGTTTTAAACTTTTATAAATTAGCACAAATGGAATTTCTCGGTCAAGTTTTTCATGTCACAGCTAAGAAGGGAACAGTCCCCTGTTAGAAAATATATGTGAACTTTAAAGTGTAGGAAAAGCCCAATTTTAAATCTTTGTCCAAAGATGGAAGCCTTGGGTAGACAGGGGGCAACCCACAGGCATGGGTGATGGGGTCAGGGAGAAAATACTGACTAAAAGCCTGGAGGATTGTGAAGGGGTTGGAGAAGGTGCCGCCAAAGCAAACTTCACATTTTGGGAGCTTTGTGTGAATTGGCATCCTTTAATATTCACGGATAAAGACAGAGCAGACTTTGGATGCTTGTGCTGGCAAAATGGAAAACACATGACAGACATGATTAAAAGAGCCAAGAGTCATTTGGCTTTTCAATATTCCATTAGGGAAGGAGAATATTTTATGATGTGTTTCTTTCTCTGTTAGACACTTCTGATTGTAAGAAGAGAGATCTGCTCAAGTTACTTCTAGAAAAAAAAAAAAAAAAAGAGTGTTATTTAAGAACATACCAGATCTGGAACTTGAACAGGAAAGGTGTAAAAAGCTAGAGCTATTCTGGGGTTTCTCACCCTCCTCAACAGCACCTGTGCTCTGTCTTCCATCTGCCTTCTCACAGCTTCCTAAGGCTACATGACTCATGCCTCTGCTCTGTAGGCCCTGCTAGCTTAGCTTCTCTGCTAACTGCCTCATTCTTACAATGTTTCCTATTACACATTATAAAGACAGGGAAGCTCAGGGACCATGCTGCCATACCAATTTTCTTTGTAAATTGCTGGCCAACTTATGGATTGACTATCCTTGGGCTGGGTAGGTGGGGAAAGAAAAGTGGAAGCACTTGGTAAGAAACATGTATACCAAAGGGCTGCCCCTACAGGGAAAGAGAACAATTTATGACCGGTAGAAAAAGTGTGGCCAAATGAGGTACTATGATTACATAATGTTTCTTGACATCAGTCAACATCTGTGTTTAAATTATGGAGATAAAATGTATTCATGCATAACTAAATCCATAAGTATAACCTCAAAACTTTAAAGGAAAACATTTAAATATATAATTAGAGGTTGAAACTGCAAGAGGAAAAATAAAGCATTAGATCTCATGTTTTAAGTGAATGATTGATCATCATTTTACAGGGATAATAAACAGATTATTTCCTATAGAGCTTTAGGATTAGCTGGTGTTATGGACTGAATTGTGTCCCTCCAAAGTTCATATGTTGAAGCCCTGACCCCCAAAGTGACTGTATTTGTAGATGGGGTTTTAAGGAGGTAATTAAAGTTAAATGAGGTCATGGAGGGGGTGGGGGTGGGCCTTAGGACCGATGTCCCTAATTAGAAGAGGAAGAGACCAAGAATGCGCATCCAAAGAGAAAGGACCTTGTGAGGGCAAGAAGATGGCCACCTGCAGGCCAAGGAGAGTGGTCTCACCAGAAACCAACCCTGACAACACCTTGATCTTGGACTTCCAGCCTCCAGAACTGTGAGAAAATTAATGTTTGTGTTTAAGTTGCCCAGTCTGTGACATTTTGTAATGGCGGCCCAAACCAGCTAATACAGTTGGGTTGACTTTTCATAGGTCTGATGTTTATTACATTCTGCCTAATAGAACAGCAAACTTACCAGATATGACAGGTCCTGTAACATCAACATAGCTAAGTGATCTTATGGGGACACATTTTTTTTAGTGTATCATACTCAGCTTATTTCAGAGGGTTGCATTAATATGCAGAAACATAAATACTGATTATACCTATCATTATTTTATAGATAATGGCAATACAGTCTTTGCTTATCTATCAGTCTTGCTTATCTATCAGTTTCTATTTCTCACTGGGCCAATAGAAAAAGTTCTATACTAAAGCAAAAACAGAAATTGGTTTCCTTTACACGTGGAAAACCAAGAGATGCTATTTCTTCTTGATTAAAGATAAATTCATTCCGTTACTTCTAATGCATTTTCAGAACAGGATACATAAATCAAACACCTGAGTCCTCTTACTAAATCTTCCTGTACTCTCACTCGCAGACTCCATCAACCTGGGGTAAAAGAAGGTCATACTAATGGTCGTATTTAATAGTCTGGCTCAGTCCTTTCCAGGAATTTTGGGGAAGCTTACTTTCACTTACCTCAAAATCCCCCTTCTTCAATTGTTAATGTTTTTAAATGTGACATTAAATGTTAATATTTTTTAATATTAAAAAAGAACCTCTACTTTTCAGAGATATATTTGGAAATATTTATAGATAAAAGGATAAAGGATAATATGCTTGGAATTTTCTTCAAAATCCAGGGTGGGTTGAGGGATGGGAGCTATAGATATAACAAGTTTGGCCATGAGTAGAGAACTTTTAGGCTTTGTGATTGGTGCAGGAAATGTATTATACAATTTTCTAAAATCTTGTATAAATTTGAAAAATTTCATAACAAGTTAAATAGTTTTTCTTTGCAGAGCAAGAAACCTCAGGGGTATGATAGGTGTGCTCTGAAAGAGCATTGCTGACTCATCAAGGCCATCATTGTATATTGCATTTCCAAGTTGTGACCTGAAAAATCTGCATCCCTGTATTACTTGCTCCTGTCATACTAAGGCAAGGCTCTTCAGCTTCTCTCCAGCAATCACCTGACTGAGGTTATGATCTATTACCAGTGACAGGTCTTTCATAACATTTCACCTATCCTTAGACTTTACCTCACTCTTAGAAATACAGCTCTTTTTCTGTGTGTTAGGCTTTTTTAGTTCATAAATTTCACCATTCTAGGATAGAAGTATCAGTTCACTGACAGCACATCTTACTGTTCTCAAAATGATTTCTCTTTGGTGAATCTCCTAACCATCCCTACTTCCTGTCCTCCCTCCTCCACCTTCAGTAAGTATTGGGCAAAGCTTGTGGTCCTTGATTCTCTATAACTAGAACGTACATCCATTCCCTCTAGTATTCTCTCTGGAGAGAAGGGCTGACCTTTACTGCCCAACTTCTTAAAGATAAATCCTTATCTCTCACTCAATATAAGAGCCCTCATTCAAAGCTCCTATTGGCCTCATGCCATGCAGCCCCACAATTCATTTATAGTTATCTGAATTCTTAGTGTCTACATGCACACACACGTGTGCGTGCACACACACACACACACACACACACACAGCAATACAATGCTTCTAAAATCTTCCTGACTGTGACTCTTGGTCGATCCAATTATATATGATCCATGGACTGAGTGACACATTTGGAGAGACTGATATTCTGGGTAGCTACTGGTGATACCTCCACAAAAATAGACTCCTGCCAACTAAAAGTTAGTTCTGGATTGGTTTTGGAATGGTTCTGGTGCCAGGCTTGTAAGCACAGCCTAATCGTTTTGGGGTACTAGAATTTAAGAATGACTTTCTTCTTTTCTCTAAGAACATGATGTTCTTTGGAGACAGAGGAAGCATTGGGGACGGAGCAGACAGCTTCCCCTGAAAGACCATATGTTCAACATTGACATGGAGGCTGGTAAGGTTAAGAGTGGGTGGAGTGCACTGTCATATCAAGCTGGCATTCATAATCCCAAAGAACAGGCTGTGGCCTTGATGACAGAATTATGCTGCCAGCATTCCTTCTCTCAAGCTTCCCCTGTGGCCTTTGAAAATGTCTACCTTGCTGAGGTTTATTCAGGAGACAAGACAATTTCCTAGTAACAACTGAATTCTAGAAATGGAAATTAAAGCCTCATTATATGCATTAGAAATGATTAAATTTACTGAACATCCTTCCAAGGAGAAGTTTGTTTCTGACTCATTACTAGTACTTTTTTTCTTTGATTATTCATCCCTAAGAGAGGGGACCATTTAAGACTCATGAAACTTTAATCATACTCTGATACACATTATTTGGCTATAAAGTAGCTTCTTAGTAGGTGGTGTAAAAGAGTGGGAGAAGCGTGGTTAAGAACATTTTCCTATGAAAGAACAATATTTCTTTCAAGGATGCATGCAGTTGGAAAAAGATTTCAGGAAAAATATGGCCTGGCTTTACATGATAAACTCCCTGATAGATGGTTTCCTTCCTGAAAGTAAAGATCCTTGATGAACCTAGCCCACGCCTTCCCGTGGTGGTAATCTTAGTTGGTGTCTAAGAACATTTATAGTCAGATAGTTCTTCCTCGTAGCTAACCTCCCTTTCTTCCTTATTTCCGTTTTTTTAGGCCTGGAGGAAATGGAACCCTCTAGTCACTCTTCTTCATTCAAATAGCTGAAGACAGTTCTTTTGTATCCAAGGTAAATAACTAAAATTTCTTAAATGTTTACTTAAAGGGCTTGTCTTCTAATTCTTTTATTGTTTTTACCTTTTTTTTTTCTTGGACCCTTAATTGGTTTTTATGTGTACTTGTAAATTATAAGTTGTAAGACCCCAAATAGACAAAACACATAGTACTCTAAGTCCTGAATAATGCCTAAAGGAGTGAATAATTTCTCCTTCCTGTTATATTATCTTTAAGTAATGCATTGAAATTTATAGTCAGCATCGTGATGCTTGATTTTCTGCTACAATCCTGGGAAGCCAATAACATGAGTCCCATAAACTTTCTGAGTACTTGTGTATTCATATTTTAAAATTCTGATTTGCCTGCTGATTTTAATCTGTTAATTCAAAGGATGATTGTTTACTTTTTAAGAATATCATCTGTTATTTTTTTGGTAAAAATCAAGTTTATTCTCCTGAACATTAGTATTAAAGCTGGGAATTAGAATTTAGGCATTTTATTACTGTCTCTTTAAACTCATTTCAGACTGTGAATCTTGTTGACCACACCAATATAAGGGGATAGATGGAAAACCTAAAAATCTCTTCATGACAAAGATGAGCCATCAGGTTTTAATTGTGATATTATTTTGTTTCAGGCAATGTGATTTGCTAGGGGAATATTTAAGTGATGCTGTAATCAAAGAAATACAACCCAACCCAAATATAATTTTGTAAAGTGGCAGAATCTGTATTTAGTTTCTTATGATGTATCATACTGTCAAGCTGGATACCCAAATTCATGTCCATGGACTTCTTCCACTCAACACAGCTGCTTTGGTGCCCCTTTGAAAATTCTCCACCATTAGCCTTTGTTACTCTTATTCATTCCTATCTTTTAGTACTTAAATGTTCTTTAGTCCAAGATAGTCTTTTTTAAAAATTGCTCCCAGAAACAAAAGGTTCCTATTGGCTTTACATTAAATTTTAGTTAGCATTTCTCATTTTCCTTTTGATCTTTTCTCTGAAACCTTGATTTGAATCAGAGATCAGGGTAGAAACTAAGCATACATGAGCTGTTTTTTTTTTTTGTTTTCTTTTTTTGAAGACAAGATGTTAGCTCAGACACTTGTGCACAACATTCCCTTACAAGCTGTAAAGTTGCCTCAGTCTTTTATTCCAGGGAAGACAAATATGAACTATAGATGTGATTTTGTATGTACCAGAATTCTCTATTTTTGACCTTTTGGAAACATCAGTAAAATAAGAAGTGCAGACTAGTAATACGTGTGAATATGGTATTTATCTTTCTGATACCACAATCTAGAGGCCTGACTACACATTTCCAGACCCATTTGGAGCACTGGGACCAATGCTATGGGAAGTCATCTATAAAGATGCAGAATGCACAAGTTCACTATCGTTAGTAACATAGAGCACCCGCTAGTATGGCACTCCACTCATCACAAGCCCATTCACATCCATTCTATCTTCTGATCCTCATAACATTCCTATGAAGCAGGTCGGGTGACCCCCAGGTCAAGAGGTCAGAAAAATTAAGGGACTCTTTCAAGTTCAGTCACTAATAAGTGGCTGAACAGTGATTCAAACACTGTCCAGTGTCCTTCCAATTAGACTTGAGCCTCTCACAAGAGGCTTTAAAAAAAATTTTTTTAATTGAAGTATAGTTGATTTACAATATCATGTTGGTTTCAGGTATACAGCACAGCAATCCAGTTATATATATATATATACACACACACATATATGTCTATTCTTTTTTCGGGTTATTTTCCCTTATAGGTTATTATAAAATAACCTTCTGCTATATAGTAAGTCCTTGTTGGTTATCTATTTTTTATATAGTAGTGTATACGTGTCAACCTCCTAATTTATCCCTCTCCCCACCCCGCTTTTCCCTTTGGTAACCATTAGTTTGTTTTCTCTGTTGGTGAATCTCTTTTCATTTTGGAAATAAGTTCATTTGTATCTTTTTTTGTTTTTTTTAGATTCCACATATAAGTGATGTCATATGGTATTTGTCTTTGTCTGACTTACTTCACTTAGTCTGATAATCTCTAGCATCACCTATGTTGCTGCAAATGCCATTATTTCATTCTTTTTCATGGCTGAGCAGTATTCCATTGTACATATATACCACACCTTCTTTATCCATTCATCTGTCCATGGATATTTAGGTTGCTTCCATGTCTTGGCTATTGTAAATAGTGCTGTTATGAACATTGGGGTGCATGTATGTTTTCGAATTGTGGTGTTCTCTGGATATATGCCCAAGAGTGCGATTGCCAGATCATATGGCAGCTCTAGTTTTAGTTTTTTAAGGAACCTCCATACTGTTCTCCATAGTGGCTGTACCAATTTACATTCCCACCAACAGTGTAGGGTTAGGGTTCCCTTTTCTCCACACACTCTCTAGCATTTATTATTTGTAGACTTTTAAATGATGGCCATTCTGACCAGTGTGAGCTTTGATTTTCATTTCTCTGATAATTAGTGGTGTTGAGCATCTTTTCACATAAGAGGCTTGTTAACATAGCTCACAGTATGTTATTATTGCATTGAATCCTCTTGATAGGAATTATCTGGGACATTATTTATTAATTCGAACAATACTATGAGGTTGGTGTTGAGTAGTGATGCCTCCTTCACAGAGATAGAAATTATGTCACTAAGTGGTAAAAATGGCTTGTCCAAAGGTCAAAGAGAAGGCCAGAAATATATTAGAATAGGTTTGTGTTAGCAGAGAATACTGTCCATGTAGGACTAAACTACACTAAGGAAACTAATTTATGAGAATTCAGAATCCCATCAAACTCAAGGGTCTTCATTGTCAGGCATTTACATGTCATTTGAGCCAAAAAAATACACCTAGTAAACTGGAGATTGACATTTGGTTGATATCAGAATTAATTGATGTTTACAACCTGAATATATGGTGGTGGGCTGTGTAGCAGCCCCATTTACACGCTTTTCAAGTATGGAGTCAGTGCATAGTAACTGTCAAAGAGTTCAGGGCTGGTGACGAGATTCCAGGCACTGTTCCAGCTAAGCTCTCTGGTTGTTGACACCCTCAAGTACTCCTAAGGAGACGATTCCTGATTTTACATAGTTTCCTCAGTGATCAGGGAGAAGAGCTGTGCTGTATGTCCCCAGATGTTGGCTAAAACCATTGGTGCAAAGTAATCCTTGTTAACTTGGATGTTAATTGACTCCGTGGAGTTGTCTCTCAACCACGTGAAGATTTAAGACTGAGTATGAAAGTGTTCAGGAGAATCTAGACTACATTATAAATATTTTTGTGTAAAAACAATGAGTAAATAATTTTAATTACTTTTTTTTAAACTTATTTATTTATTATTTTATTTTTGACTGCATTGGGTCCTCGCTGCTGTGCGCGGGCTCCCTCCAGTTGCAGCGAGCGGGGGCCACTCCTCATTGCGGTGTGCAGACCTCTCACTGCGGTGGCTTCTCTTGCTACTGAGCACGGGCTCCGGGCACATGGGCTTCAGTAGTTGCGACACGCGGGCTCAGTAGTTGTGGCTTGTGGGATCTTCCCAGACCAGGGCCCGAACCCATGTCCCCTGCACTGGCAGATGGACTCCCAACCACTGCACCACCAGGCAAGCCCAACTTTTTAATAGAATTTTGGCCCATTACAGCAACAGCCTTGTAAATTAAAATTAAAATCCATAATTGAGTTACTAATTAAGATTTATGATCTTAAGAGGAAATCTTATTTTATGTACTGTTTTGAGACATAAAAAAATTAAGTTCCACAATGTTTTAAAGTTGGTTAGATTTATAAGAAACATTTAATATTCAAGGGAATTTTATTTATTTCAGAGAAGAAAGCACCTGAAAAGGAAGTGAAATATAAAATGCAGTTAACATTTTTTGAACTAAGTTTTTAAAATGGGAACGCTTTCAAAGTGTTTTTTTATTAAATTTGCTAGACATAGAGTAATAACATTTGGCTAAACTTAAAAGCTTAAGAAATAACTAGATTTTTTAATCTAAAACTTTAATAAGTATTTACTTTTTAAACAAAACTAAACCTCTGAACGTTTTTTTGCTTAGCACAAAAATCACTCTCATGGGTAGCATAAAAAGTTCATTAACACTGCATTGTATAATACTATATGAAATCTACTTATTTTAGTATTTTTTTCTTAATTTTTTCTTCAAGTATTTCCCGTTTGTTTGTCCTAGCTCCCTAAGAAAAATCTGGAGAAGACTTTGGTGCTTAATAAGCATGCAAAATTTCACCATACTGAAAAGAACTACTGAAGCCTGTCACTAAAATGATAGCTCCCTTGAAAACATCATTGTGAGTCAAGGAAGTCTGATTCAACTCAAATAGCACCAAGGGACACATAAGGAATGAGTGACTTGCCCTGTCCATCAAATCAATCTCTATAGGCCCACCCAGCCCCTTTCACACATTCCACACAGATGTACACGTATCTCTCACAGGGGCGGCCACCCAAATTGAGATCTCAGAATCTCATCTAATTTCAGTTTAGCTTATAAATCCAGGGTTTTGTTGGTGAAAACAAAACATATGAGAATGCCCAATAATTGTGAAACAGTTATGTTTCAGGAATTTTTTTAATTTTCAAATTCCTTGTTCCATTTTAATTATGCAAAAAAAGTTCTTTCGTGGAAGGGGAACATGTGGTTTACAGTTCTAGCCTTTTGGCCACAATTTTGGCTTCTATTTGGGAAAGTTTTCAAGCAATGAACTTGTACTGAGTGTCAGTTATATGAGTAAAGAATTTGTAAAGAGCTTCTCCTTTCTGGGACAAACAGGGGGATCCCTGTCTCTCTACCCTGAGTGTGGCGTGTGTGTCTGTGTGTGTGTGTAGATGTGCATGCACCATGTGCATGCAAATGTGTTGTTTTGAGGGTAAGGGAAACCACCCTTATGAGCCTTCAAACCGAAGGTAGACTTCACTAGACATTGTGATCTCCCCTTAATTATCCTCTAGTCTTCAAGGAGCTTTCCTGAGACAAAAATAGATGCTCATACTCTCCTCTCCTCTTGACACTCATGGGACTACATACTAGTTACTGAGACCTTTGCTAATATTGTTGTAAAAAATCCCAGCTCCTCCATGATTGTATCGAAGCAAGAAGTACAGGAACCTCAGGAATGTGGTCTCTTCCTCACTTTCCTCTTCAACATGTCCTGCACGTGCATCTGATTGGCCAAACCAGAAATGAAGATCCTGACTCCAGTGTACTATGCCTTTTTTCCTGATGGGTATGGTCACATCTGGTCTTCACGCCTACAGATGGTGACCTCTCCCTCTAAAAGGTGTGAATCTCTACAGGTGCTATGTACACAGCCCATGTGGGGCTTTTCTGCTTATCTTTTTCTTCCAAGTTCAGGAGCACCAGGAAAGGGGTAAATAACAATGGAACAGATGGAAACTGAGGACAATTTTTTTAGGTTCTTTGAGCTAAGTGTGAATTACACTATTTTTGCCATCTTTAATCCCTGGGAAGTCTGCAAAATGAAGACCTATAACATGCTGACAGTGGAGGTCAAGATTTTCCCCACGGAAAGGGTCCCAGGCATTAGAGCTTACCCCGTTTACTGTGAAGGACCATTTTCTTGTCCTCTGTTTTCCTCCCTAATTTTGTCTTCCACACTTTCTGCCTACATGATGATCAGAAAGCTACTAGTTACTATGTAGGTGAAAAAGCTATTGAAGTTACCATGAGAAAGATGTGGTTATACTTCTAATTGAAGGAATGGAATGAGTTTATGCACTTTATTTTTACACCAGTGAGGTAAGCGTACATACCTATATTTTACATCATATTAATACTATGTGACGAATGTAAGTTTGAATGTATGTATTTTCTTACTGGTCCTACTCTCATTACTAGGAAACATTTGTCTCACTCTTTGGCACTGATGGATCTTTAGGACAAAGAGTTCTTTCCTCCTAGTCTCCAGTTTAATCCGGTCTCTATTCAGAGGATCTATGAGAGGCACCATGGCTGAAAGTGCTTGGACTATTTCAAGGCTCTCAGTCTGGAAGCTGGAGGCCACCCTCCGCATTTCAGAATCATCCCTCCCATGTGTGGACATGTAATGGTAAAACACTATGCCCAGGCATTAAATGGACTTTAGGAGAGGGGTTCTGCAAAGTGCGTCCTTCTGTTTGTCTAACTTATTAATGAATCCTCTACTTGAAACTTCAAATTATGGAAATACAGGGGGAATTATATAATAATAGAGTGGTCTTCATATGAAGTATGCCAGTTTTAATACTTTTATTCTCTCTATGGTTAAAGCCTTGACAGTATCAAATAAGGTAACTGGCTTGACCAATAATCAGGCTACCAGGCATGAAAAATATTGAAGTCATTAAAAGAATAAAATTTATTATAATGGACCATGTAGTTATTGTTTTGGGCTGTTCGGAAAATCTTCCCATTACCATTTTAAAATATAATGTTACTTTGCCCACTCTTGCCTACCCATTCCTAGTAACCAGCTTCTTAGTCCCTGCCTCAGAGGTAGGGCAGTGACTCAGGCCTGACCCATTCCATTCCTCTGGATTCTGGGATTTGTCCAGCGAAGGGCATGCTATTCAAACCAGGCAGTTGAAAATCTGATCTCTTCTGGCTCATTACTGTTGCTTGACATTTATGGTTATAGATCTATTGTTTTGTCTTGAGCACTGCCTTTGACTCGTTTTAATATACAGATCCTTTTGTTGGGAAGGTAACTCCTTAATTCTGAAACTTAAAGCGAACTCAGTAAATCAAAACTTACATTGTCAACAAGAGGAGCATGTTGAGGTTGAGGCAGAGAATACGTTGTGGTGGACAAATGATGGGCTTTGAAAGGGGACTGTCCTCCTTGTGCTCTTGAAAACATTCCTTAATGTTTCTAAACCTCACCTGTAGAACGCAATAGTAAAATCTGCCTCACAAATTTACTATGAGGGTAAATAACACAGTCAGAATGTGAAGTCTAACCCACCTGTATGTGAATCCTGATTTACTAGGTTAATCCACACTTACGAGATGGTATAGTCCTAGGGAAGTTTCTTTCCTCTATGAGCCTTAGGTACCTTATTAGTAAGGTGCATATTAACACCCACTTCATAGATGTTTTAAGTATGGAATGAGGTAATATGTAAAAAATGCCTAGTGCTGGACATGGCCTAGAGTAAATGCACAATGATAGCATGCTATTTTTGTTAAGATCTCTGAATAACTAAGCACAGTGCCTCAAACATTAGGTGCCCAATAAATATTTATTTGCTAATCCTTCTCCCATCCTCAGTCACTGAGTATTGGGAAAGAACAGACACTGAGAGAGAGGAAGAGAGTCAGTGGTGAGCTGAAGCTGGCTGGCACCAACTTGCAAGGACCAATTGTTAACTTTGCAAGAATTTGTGAGTCAGTTTTTAAAGACTTTCATAATTAAAAATTGAACTATATTAACCTACAATTAAGTAAGTTAAAGATAAGGGCAATAAGTACTAAAAACTCATCCCTTTCTAATTGTTGTACTACATTTTACTATTATCTATGTTTTTGAGGTTATTTATACTTACTGTCTCTGTGTGGGGCAAATATAATGATGTGTTACTACACACGGATCCCAGTTCCATGTTCAGTGACATCATGTTGGTAGCTTGAAATCAGCCTCGTCAATAGTCTTTACCCTGTGGAAACTGGCAAATGCAGCAAATTAGATTGTTTTTCCCTCCAGAGAGCCAGTGGTTAATATGCCCTGGCATACTGTGGGAAGGACAGTCACTGACTAGCAGAAAAGGAGACTCCTGTGCTCACGGAACTTCAGAATCTACATCAGGCTGCTTTGGGCTCTGAAATGACAACTTTACTTAGTAGAACTTTTCCAATCTTTGAAAAAATGGTATTTAAAAAATAAGGCACAGAGGTTACCCCCAGATTCTGATCCGGTGGGTTGGTGAGGGGTACACAATTTGAGTACCATGTCCTATGTGTCATAGAGAAATGAGATCACAGTTGCAAGGAAACACCCATCAGAGGCTGTCTCAGTCACCCTCTGCTTCATTATGATACATGAGAAAGGTAGATGAAAAAAATGTTACCACTTAAAATAAGTCATAGACTTTCTAAATAAAGACTTAGATAATTAGAGCTGAAGATACTTGTAGTTTTAAAATGAGAAGAACAATAACACTCTGTTTCTGTATTGCAGTGGCTGCATTATAAAAATCCAATAGTTATCAGCTTTCAACTGTCATCCCTCATGAAAGAGGAGATAAAGAAGATGAAAAGAGAGGGAAAATGAGGAGGGGCAAAGAGAATCACTTTCAGAAAGTCAGTAATAGTTTAGAGCAAAGACATCGAAGTCCCTGTTAAGTCATAATTATGACGTTTCGATGATGGAGAAAAAGAATTATGGGTGGTTCTCAGCTAAATATATTCTTAGAGCTATTTACATAATTCAAGGTGTCCACCAGAACAGTAATAAAACACATACAATGTAATAAGAGCAGCTATATTGTAGATAATGAACTATTATTCCTCTAGCGTAAAACATTAGACCCATTAACCACACTCTAATAAGAATTTTTTAAAAAGATAAATGAAAAAAAATTAGACCCAAATATTACCAAAAAATCTGAGTGCACATATTTAAGTTCCACACTGTTCAAATCAAGTCACTTCTTTTAACCTTCATATTACAGAAAAGTCCATAATAAAGCAAGGTAGGTCCTTCTTCATGTTAGATGTGTTAGATAATGGAACCAGCAAGTGATGCTTGATGAAAAGTGGCCTACTTTATAGATTACCGAGCACAGTGATTTCTGAAGGTCGGGGAACATGGTAAAAGTGGCCCCACGCCTTGTGCCCGATTGTATTACTGGAGTTACGGCTATCCAAACAGCACAACTATGCTGTCCACATAGTCCTGCTTATATCTTTAATAGAACTGCCATTCTATACAGTGAGGGAAGTGTTTTTGGGGTGTTGCCAGCTTTCATGGAATTTTCCAACCTGTGTTTATTCTAGTGAGTGACTGGTATAAGCAGGCCAGGTTGTGATTCTAGAATAAGGTCAAATGTCAGTGAAACCAGAACCACAAATGGCTTCATCAATGCCCCTACTCTGCCATTCTCTTCAAAATGTTAATCAGCTACAGATCAAAGACTTTTTTTTTTTTTTTTTTTTTGCGATATGCGGGCCTCTCACTGTTGTGGCCTCTCCCATTGCAGAGCACAGGCTCCGGATGCGCAGGCTCAGCGACCATGGCTTACGGGCCCAGCCGCTCCTGCATGTGGGATCTTCCCGGCCCAGGGCACGAACCCATGTCCCCTGCATCGGCAGGCGGACTCTCAACCACTGTGCCACCAGGGAAGCCCTACAGATCAAAGACATTTACATGCTCATGTAGAACATAAAATGTATAGATTTATTTTGCTGTGCTGTTGATTGCCTGACGATCTTCATCAATATCCCCATGCAGGCGCAGAAGTCTGCTCCCCTTCATAATTAATATACTTTTTGGTTAAATATTGAAGGATACTGATGAGGTTGCAAGATAAATTTTATTCTCATGAAAATCTGTTGTATTTCTTCCAGCTGTCTCTTTTCATTCATGCAAAGTCTTAACACTCAACACTGTTGCCTTCTGTTTCGGCCTACCAGCTCTGTCATGAATCTCTTTGTGACTCTATCAGCAGGAGTCACCCTGACCCTAAAGACGAGGTTGACTGATTTTCATTCCATTATTTGGCTTCTCAGGGACTCCACTATCAGGACCATTGGTGGTGCTGAGTTCTTGCTTCCTCTGGGTTAATACAGTTTATAGAGTATCTCATAGAACTTCAGTCTTTTGCTAGTACACAGACACATGCATGCACACGCACATGCACACACATGCCCAAGAACAACAAAGGGGAGGTAGCAGACTCGACTGAAAATTGGGAGAAAAGTGCAGGGATTGATGTTGAGACCCACAAACCAAAGTAACTTAAAACTGAATCTTAGCTGTTCCTGTTATGAGAAATCCTTCAGCATTCTACCATGTTATTTGCATATTCTCTTTCTCTTAACTCTCATGTACTTCTCTTTGTTTCTTTTCACTCCCAAATCTTGTTTATTTCTAACACAGCAGTGTTTAGGTCTCCCTCTTGGTACCTAGTCTTCTAATGATCCAACTTTTGTCCCAAGAACCTTATTAAGGTGTCCCCTTCTAAAAAACATCCTGTTACCTCTGTAAGAGAACTCCTGGCTCTAGCTGTTATCATAATTTTTAACCCTACCACATAAACATGGGTCAGTCATACAAAGTCAATAAATAGCTTAATGCACAAGTTGTATGAAGAGTTACATAAATGAGCTTCACTTCTGTGTATATGTGAATATCTGTTCTTGTGTGTAGAAATAGCCATAGGCAGCACTTCCATTCATAAAAAATACATGAAAGTCCCCAAATATGTACTGTTATAGAATATTGTTGAACCACATGGTACCTTCATCAATCTCTCCTACAACCTTCCTTTCCTTCTTGGGAATATCTGAAATAGAGGAAAAATAATATCTAGCATTACTTGGAGAAGTTCATTTAACAAAACCATAGTAAATGTCATGCACAAAGCATGGACTTCAAAGTTAAACATACGTGCAATTGAATTCTCACTCTGGCTTTGACTTAGCTCTGTGGCCATGAACAAATTGAGCCTTAATAACTCTAAAATTGATGAGCAAGTGTCCATTTCAAAAGATTATGTTAAAAATTAAAAACAAAAAAATGTCAGTAAAATTCTTACCACCATGCCTGGCCTATAGTGTTTAATAAATATCAGTTATTATTACTAGTTTTATTAAAATATTCAGCATGATGTGGATCAACTATGTAGAGGCAGAGAGAATTCCTCTGAACCCTCGCTCTGCAAAAGCAGTTATCCTACTTGTGGCATAGCCGCTTTAGTCCTTCCAAGTGGACATGGAAAACTGGGAGGTCACCTTGCTTCTTTGCGTTACATGGCAGCTCTTCACGCAGAATCTCAGAAGCAGCCAGGAATGCCTTTTCTCTGCCACCTCCACCAGACCATCATTCTCCTTTGGAGTGTGCCTCTAGCAAGGACCAGCACTGTCTTCCTTCCCCAGTTACTTCAGAGGCAGGGATGAGGGGATGCTGTTCCTTTCAGTTTCTAGCACAGACGACCTAGTTTCTGAATAATAGGTGCTCAATATTATTTTCTATTTCCCCCACCATTGCTATTACTGACCCCATTTTTAACCAGAGTCCACTGTCAGTTTCACACACAGTGCAGCTGGAAGGTCTCTAGCCCCCAGAATTTCAGTTGCTTTATCATCATTAAAGGAGCTGGCATAGTGGGCTCTCCATATATACCTGCTGAGCAAAAGAGGGTAACGTCTGCTGTGATTGTTCTGACGTCTCCCCTTTCAGGGACTCTCTCTCCCTCCTTGGGCTGACGCCACTCACTCTCCGCTGATGCCATCCTCCTGTCCTGCTGTTCCCAGGCAGTGCAGGGGAGCTCATTTTGGTCCTTTCCTCCTCACTAGCTCTTTCTCTTCCCTGCGTAGCACTGCTGGAGTCGAGTGATTAAAAGTCTTACTCATAGACAACCATAAACCACTGTTTATCTTCGAAATATTATTACATTTATTAGTCCTTTATTTACAACCTCAACACTTGCTGTATGAAAGAAAAAGTTTTTGAAAACTCATAATTGTTTAAAAGGGAAAATCCATCTTTTAAGAATGATTATTCTCTCCTCTGAGCCCTGGTTAGTCTTTTATCTGCTTCTCCAGTTATTATATATTATAAGAATCAGTGATACATATTTAATGGCTTTATTTCCCGCTTCTGAATGGTATTCTCCTTAAGGATAATAACCACATCCTCTGCACAATAACAATCATAATAGTAATGATGTTGATGAAACATCATTGTGGAATATGGAATAGCGATTTCCACTTATTGAGCACCTACCATGCCAATTATTAAAATATCAAAATGTATGTATCAAAATGATCTTTTATGTAGGAGGAAGCTGAGACTTGGATGTGTCAAGGATTCACTCCTGTAAATTCAAAACGTGTTGAAATTCATGTTCTTTTCATTGTCTCTACATTGCCTCTTCCCTACCCATGGGACAGTGATCTGGTTCCTGTATATGGTTATTAACTATTGGCAGAGTCAAAAGGATGGTAGGAAATTTGGACACAGGGTAGGTGAAGAGGATTCTTTACAGATAACCCTTATTAACAAAAATTATCTCAAATTTGGAAGTAAGACAGAGAGGTAGGATGGGGGAGCATATCTTTTTTTTTTTTTTTTTTTTTTTTTGCCGTACGCGGGCCTCTCACTGTTGTGGCCTCTCCCATTGCGGAGCACAGGCTCCGGACGTGCAGGCTCAGCGGCCATGGCTCACGGGCCCAGCCGCTCCGCGGCATGTGGGATCTTCCCAGACCGGGGCACGAACCCGTGTCCCCTGCATCGGCAGGCGGACTCTCAACCACTGCGCCACCAGGGAAGCCCAGGGGAGCATATCTTTTAATATAATACTGGGGCATTGATAGCACTGCTCAAGGATACATAAGTCTAACAAATATTTTTCCCTTAAATTTTCTTTTCTATTTTTAAAAATTATTTTGTATTTTGGTCTTTTAAATTTTTGTCTAACATTCTTATATCAATAGTAGTTATATCAATATTATATAATGGATCATCTTGATATGACATCTAGTCCAATTTAATTTAAAATATTGAAATCTATATATATATACACACATGCCTTTCCTTCAAGTTTTTATATATGATTATATATAATATATGTTTTATATATTAAATATGATTATATATATTAATATATTAAGATTTTACATATATGTACTAAGTATTCTTAGTGGATAAGGTTATTCAAGGAATAATAATGGTAAAGACCTTCAGCTGTATATGTAAGGTAATGTTTGTTTTTGTTTATCAAGGGAAAAAGATGGCGAATTTATGTTAGAATAAAATATCAAGTTGATCCAGAATATGCAAGAGCAAAGAGAAGGACAAAAGTTGAACATGCAAAATGTTAGAAAAGTAAAAATACTGCCAACAAAGAGAGATCTCTTCACACCACCATGGAAAGAAAGAACCTGATTTATTATTAAGTATAACAGAGTACATAGCCCTTAAGAGATGACAAAATCGCTATAAAATTTCACACAATTTATACAACAAAGCACATTCAAAGTTCACGGGGAATTGAGGTAGGCATTTACTTCGTTAACTGTTCCCTTCTGAAAGAATAATGTAACCTATCTCCTCAAGAGACGGGTTATATCATGAGATAAACTCCTAGGCTAATTCTGGAGCTGTATGTTTACATTTGCAGGGGTTATAAGACCCTAGACCTTGGAGAAATCTATTGTAAAACTGGAGACTGGGCATATCTGGCCCCTGGAGAGATTTAGTTACCTTCCAAAGGCCAACTATGTCTTCAAGGAGACCTTTCAAGAAAGGAGGAACAGGTTAAGAAGGGAAGAGGAGGTAGTTGCCAATACTGCCTGTGTTTATGCAGAGTTAGTTCAGGAATCATCACTTTAACACACAATGACAAGGAAAGGTGTGTTTAGCTTCGGCACTTCTGTTCAAGCAGGCTCTATTCTGATGGGCTCTTCCACTAAATAATGTTTCAAGAAGCTTGTGAATCTTTTACTGTCAAACAATATATTGATTAAAAATAGGTTAGATTTTCTCCTTGTTAAAATGGGAAGTATTTGGTCTTTTCTTAACAAGGGATGGTAAAGCCATACTTGACCTACTGTGTAATCTGCCTATATAGCAGAGACGAGGATTCTCAAGAGAAATATTCTTACTTTGTGTTGGCTTTATCTTCCTAATTATTAAAAAAGATAAATAGCTAAAGTTTCTCAATTCTAAAATAAGCTAGAATTATTTACAATTGTGTTACTTTTTCTGTGTGTATTTTAAAATGTCATCCTGTCATTTTAACAGGTAGTTAAGCTACAACCACTTGTTGTTATCAGGTACCCATCCTTCTATTGTAACCAACTGACCAAATATCCTCTCAAAATCATTTTGATTTTGCCTTCCTAAGATCAGATCCTAAATTTGGAAAAGTAAAATTCTCAAATATCCTTTGACATTAAAACTGTCTTTGATATTTCCCTGCAGGCCCCTGGAAAATTGCAAGGAATTGTCATTTCACCTGTAAAAAGAGGGATGAGAAAAATCACTAGTTTGGTAGACTCAATAGTTTTTAATTAGCTCAACACTATTGTAAGAGCTGCATGGGGAGAGCTGTAAATCAAAAGAGAAACTTGGCCTTCCCCGCCATGGATTTTGTAGATAACATATTATTAATATAAATGTTCCAAAGATTGTAGACCTTACAGAATGGATTTGGAGGGCCATGGAACATTATCCTCACTGTCTGTGATGTTCTCCTCACTGGAAATATGGCTCAGGCCCAGATCAGAGAGCTGTGCTATGCAGCCCAGCAGAGAATCTTACTTTCTTCCATGTTATTATCATTAGTTACTGTAGCGAACAAACTACAGCCGTTCAGTCTCATCAACAAGTGGTTTCTGCTTTTTCACTGATGCTTGTCTGAAGACTCTGCTATATGCTTCAGGTTACAATTTGTTTTTCAACCACATAGGATACGCTCAGAGCCCTGTAAAAAGAACTGTACCTAATATTCCTAACTATTGATATCTCAGTGAAAAAGAAATGTGGGTATAGGCTTAAAGCTGATGGCTGAATTTTTTAAGATAGCTTTCTGAGCATACCAGCAAATTGAGTTTTTTTAGTCGAAAGAAATGATTCCATTAAAACAGACTGCTGACCCAAGAGCTAGCACAACAAGAATTACTTACATCAAACTGAATAAACTGATGGAGAAAAATTAACTGAGATTATTTCTTTAAACATTATTGACGTTGTTTTAATGTTCTATTTTCCGATTAGTACATAAGGAAGCACCTCGCCTTTCTTCTTTATTTATTACTAATCCTCAATTTAGTAGACCATGCTTTTGTAACTGAAGTGAAACATTAAAAAATAATCCTATCTGATTCTCACTGATTCCTCAGAATTCTGGAACAAATTCTGGGCCTCATTACTTTTCACAGTAATATATTTATTTTCCTTGGTTCAGTAAGAATCTGCTCTCCTATTTACCAGGATATAAATAGACAAATTGATTGTGCAAGTGCTACAGTTGGTGTGTCATATTACAGAGGAATACTCATTTAATCAGCTATGAGAAGCTCATCATTAAGTGATAAGCATTGCTTTGATATATGAAGTTAATGCCTACAAAGTCCTCTGAGGAGAACAGGCCTGGTAACTGGCTCACAGGGGTCCAGTTTCACGGGTGATGTGGAAGGTCACTTCCTGGTAGGCGAGGGACCTTGGCTTCTTTTAGGAACTTTGAGGCAAGGGAAGCAGGTGAAAAACGTTTCATGGGCTTGGCTTCCTCTCCTTGGGTAGAAGAGCAAATAACGGGAAGTATTTGAAAGTCAAATATGAGATTCTTTATAGAAATGTCCAGGAAGAAGTTAATCCTCTGGCCTCAGTAGTTGCACAATACCAAATAGCTCCAGCTTCGCTGAGCAAATTCAAGGAGGCTCACAGGAGTAATTAAGTCTTCTTGCTCTGCATATGGAAATAGCCAAAATATGAGACTGGCCTTCTTTGTGTGTGTAATCAAGAATACTCTTTGTCACTTATTTATGACCAAAATGGGAGACTATTAGATAAATATTATCCAAAACCTAAAACTAAGGCAAAAAATGAGGCAGGCATATCCATTGTTACTGGGGTCCTGTTTAACAAGCTTACCAGGTGATTATTTAATTCTCTAGGAGCACGCTCTTGTGTTTAACTCATTATTTACTATTTAATTTGGTCCCAAAACATGTTAATTGTATATTTATGTCCAGTAGGGAAGATAACCTCAAAGTTTATTTTGTCTTCGCCCTATAGGCCATTAGTAGTTTTTATTTAACCCAACAATCTCCCTGCCTTCCTTTCTCCCTTCATTCCTTCCTTCCCTTCCCTTCCCTTCCCTTCATCTTTCTTTCTCTCCTTCCCCCTTTCCTCCCTCTTTTCTTTCCCTTTTTTCTTTCTTTTCTTTTTTTTTAAATGTTTATAAATATCCAGTTCCTCAAATGCCTTTGGAGTAGGTTTGCCATATTACTGTTTTCCTCATTATTAAATATTTTGCATGTGTAGATTTTCTATTTATAGGAGAGTCATTTATTTAACTTTCTGTAAATTATACATTGATACTCTCAAATAACACGCATAAGAATCTGTTTATTTTGACTCTGAGCAAGCCTCTTCAGCGTTTCTCCTGCAAATGAAAAAAAAAAACAAACAAAACAAAACTATGGACATTTACCTATATTTGAATTTATAATATTGTTCTCCTGCTTCTAAAAAAGGAGATGAGGTAGTTTACATTTAAAATGACAGTGTAGCACGTTTGAGCCCACATGGAATTTACTGCTGACTTTGAAACATGTCTGGCAAATGAGTGGGAGATATCCATCAGAATACCGTTTTCATGATGATCTAAGAAACTTTTTGGCATCTAGTAGATTCCAAAGCACAGAGTGCCATTTGGTGTTATACTTTCATTATATCAGCATTTCCAATGGTGGCATCTGCAGTAGTACCCAGTGGAGTGGGTGGTGCCCAGTAGGAGCTGGTGATACCCAGAAGGGGATAGTAGTCACCGCTAGAAGCGACAGTGGTGTCTAATGCGGTGGCGGCACAGTAGGAGCAACCTTTGAAGGAGACAGCTGGTCTGTTGGCACTGGAGGCAGTTGGGAAGGGAATTAAGCTAATGTAGTCCAAGTGCATTCCTTATTAGAACTTGGCATAAATACTGCTCAAATGATGTCTCTTGAATATCATTAATCTGAAATCCACGTTTGACAGGAGTTCTCTGGAGAATGACTGAGGGCAGCTATTTTGAGGTTTATTGTTAACTGTAAAGAAACATGCGTGCTTTCAACAGTGAAGCAGCAGTGTTGTTTTTCTGTTTGGAAATCAAGGACCCTGAATGTTTTTACCTAAACAGAGGCAAGTCACAGCACACCTACAGGTGGAGCCAGCAAAGTCTTCAGAAAAGAGATTCAAACCTGCTCAAAAGTGCAAAGATTGAAGCTGGGGAGCAATCTCCTCTCAGTGGTTTAGGAATCACTTGGTAATTAGGATGTCTACAGATAGATATTTTCTCTTTTTTCTTTTCACATTTTAAAAGATGGGAGAAAATAAAGTTGTTCATGGGCCTATTCAATTAAACTGACAAACAGGCTGCATTACCTGAATGAAAAGTAGATAGGTATAGCAATTACTAGAGAGTGTGTCATTAACAATCTTTAGGGAACTCAGTGGATGTAAGGTATTGTTAATGGCAATGAGAGTACATACTGCTACTGTGGAAAGTGCAAGGGGTTTGCTAAGTGAAAGTTATGAAATTACCTCCACGGTTGAGTGAATGGTTTCAGTCCTAAGTATTCCTGTTGTTTTCCTTTTATACCAATTATCAGACTATTGAGAGCAAAATGGAAACAGAGTAGGTAATAATAGCTTGATGGGAACCCAGTGTTTTAAGCTTCCTTGGACCAAAGGCATTATCAAATCCATTGGTTTTAAGGCACACAAATTCTGTTTCTGAGAAAAATCTGCCTTTTGAATTACCTCCCACTTGCAATAACATGTAGCGAATATTGTACCTAAGCAATGTTGGATTTTAGACACTACAAGCTAAAACCATTTTCCTTGTCAGATACACTGGTGTTTAAGAGGGTTGTACCCTTCATGACTAAGGGTGGGAGAAAGATTCTGATTACAGTGAGAAGGGGGGAGGGATGGCCTGGGAAGAAACTGTCAATCTGCTGTTCACTTCCATAATAACTCAGGCATTTGATGATCGCCTAAACTCAGTGTCATGAAAGAGAGATCAAGGGGAAATTCCTGTCAGATATTTTAACACGAACGTCTGTAAACATTCTTTGTGTCTTGCATGGTATTCAAAGTGTTTGCATAAAAGGGAGATGCAGTTTTTATAGAACCCATAAATCATAATACAATTGATCAGGGTGGTAAGGACTCAGAGAGCTGGTCCATCTGTTTCATAAAATGATGCAGAGAGAAGATGTGCTGGAGGTCCCATATTAACTCAGTTACAAAGCCAGACAAGAGCCTCAGTTTCTGGATTCACTGATAGTGTTTTTTCTCAGACCACAGTGCAGTACCAAAGAAAGCTGAGCAAGAATCCTCAAACAGTCGAGGTCAACATTTCTTCTTCTCTTCTCTGATCAACCAGGGAATAATTAATCTTTGTTGTTCTACATTTTATGTGATAGATTTGATTATGCCTGTGTCCACATAGATTCTTGCTGTGGTATGGGAACCAGATTCAGTTCTCTGTAAGTTGGGAAAATGTCTTTGACTTTATCTTAATTTCTATTTTTCTTTCCTCCCAAACACAATGAAATCTAGTCCATGTCCACCACCTATTTTAGTTCAAACTTCCATTAAAGTATTAACTGATAAAAGGCAAATAATTTTATCACAAGTGCCAGATCAAGTCACAGTAGTTTATTCTGGACCTAAGTCCCGAATGATTCTAAGCAGCAGATGATCTGAGCGAGAAGGAAAGATGCTTATATTGGTTAGTGCTACCTATTAGGATGATGGCATAAGGAGTAAGAATGGTTTTTAAGAATTTCAGTTGCTGCTTCAAAGAGACCAAAAGCAACAGAATTGAGATTCAGAGACGGGACAGTACAGTATGTGTTCTTTGGATGGAAGTAACTCTGATGTACCTGAAGAGCTGGGTGTATTAAAGAAATGTAAAAGGAGCTGTCAAAGGCAGTGATAATATTGGAGAAGGCCTAGTTTACTGGGCTCTGGAGTTGGACAGTGCCAAGACCGTCTGTTACTTAGGTCATGTGCATGGCAAGATTGAAGTTGTTTCTATTTTAGGAATATTAACTCAGCAGCAATGAGAAGCAGAGACTACAGGGACAAAAGGGAAATCACAGACAGCAATTGACAGGCTGCTTCAAAAGGCTAGGTGAGAGGCAGTGAACCCTTGGACTAGGGCCTTGATTATAAACCTGGAAAAGATGGAGTAGATATGAATGACACTGTAGATGTGGAATCAGTAGTACTTAGTGTCCAATAAGATGACTGGATAATGAAAACGTGGGTCAAATAACACCAACGTTTAAGCCTGAAGTGTTATGTTGTTATTGATATTAACTGTAATGGCAAGGGTTACAGGTAGAGGTCAAGGATAAAATCGGGTGAATTTTGTTTGTTAAATTTACTCCTTCCCAATCAAGAGTTAATTACCTCAGAATTGTAGAATATTCATGTGAAAAGTGGCCTTAGGAGACATACGTTGGAAAAAAATCATACTTGAGGGCTCCTCTATATTTTTCCATATCTGTTATCTTTAGTAAATACATCTCTATATCTTTATTTTCATCTCTAGATAGCTTGCAAAATATTCTAAGCTAATAACTTTTTTTTCTGAGAAATGGTTACACAAGTAGGGAATGAACCACTTTCTAATCTTTAATCTGAAATGTCTAGCTGTTTATCTACATTACTACAGTTGAATGACTATAATCTCACAATTAGTACCCAGTTATAATATGGATTGTTTTACACTGTAACCAAGAACCTAACATTTTTACACTATTGGGAACCATGCATGTTGCTCATGACTTATAGGATGACTCCATTTGTAATGGGAACACAAACCAGATACTTCTAGTAGCTGCCAATACCCAGTTTTGTCAACTGCAAAGGGTAACAAGAATCGAAATAAATTTGGACAAATGAGAAAGACATTTTTCCAGAATAGTGCTGAGCTTAAACATAACATAAATGTAAAGCTTCTCAGTTTTATATTTTCCAGGCATCCTAGCATTGAAATATCATATTATGAATAATATTTTCTTGAATTAAGTCCTAAAATGTACAGCCACAAAATATCCAGTACCTCAATGCTTTGCTTGCAAATTTCTCATTTGCTATACATAGTACTGCAAGCAAATTTACTTGGGGCATGCCTTAGCTCTAATAGAAAATATAGTTATATGAATCTAATAACCGTTCAGCTTCAGTGTGGGTTTTATAGAAGGATACTTGGCCAAGCCTTTGTTTCACACAGTTGGACATGGGATAAGCTCTCAGTGCCACAGTAACCAAATCCAAGATTTTAAAATTTTAACCACAAAGAACGTAAATTGTTGAAGGTATGTGTAAAATACAAAACACTTATTTTAAATTTAAAACCTAATGGGTTGTTCCTGACACCGACAACCTACTTTTGCTTTCTAGTACATTCCATTGGCCTTCTTGGCTCTGGTCCAGAGATTCTCCTGGTGAGGGTCTTGGCAGTAACTTAGCATCCCAGACTCACTAGAAGAAGAAACTGTTCTTTTTTTCTTTTTTCATGTTGACCATTCTTTTATTTTTAATGCAACTTTTAAAAGAAACTGTTCTTAGTATTAACACTCTTAGAAAGAACAATAAATGTTAAGGGCTCATAGGAAGGCAGCCATAATGATTGAAGCTTTTTCTTTTCTTTCAAGAGCCCTAGTCTGAAGCTCAAGGGGGAAACCTAGGATAGGACAACCAACCTGAATGGAGAAGCCTATGGAAGGCAGAGAACAACCAACAGGAATTTATCCTTTATACATAGGTCAAGGCAAAACAAACATATCCATGCTACGAAAGTTTATAAACACCTAGACGCTGACATGAATAAATGTGCATAACTGTACATACACATACATATATCTAAAACAAAATAAAAGTGTAATTTGAAGATGAGAAAGCAGACTCAGTAATAACCGAAGTGTTGGCCTTGAAGAAAAGAGGTGAGAGGGTTTACAGAAGTGTGAGGGTGGAGCCTCTGTATTTCTGGCCTCGTGTCTACCATGGAAGGGCTTTCACTAGAGTGACACCCACACCTAGTTTCCTTCTCCACATCCTTACTCATCCCTTCCTAGAGGAGAAGGGGTGATGTATCTGATTCATCATCGTACTTTAGCATCATTGAACTTTACCACTGGTGTGAAAATTAATCTGGTGAGTAAAGAATCAAAGTAAAAAGATACAACATCTAATTAGATCAAACCTACAAGGCATCTGGTATTGCCTGGGAAAGAAACTGGTGTCAAAGGTGACATATTTCAACTTTGCTGCACAAATTCAGCAAGAGAACACCCACAATCCACACACTACTGTGATTGCCACATCTACATCATGCTGGGAATCAGGAGATCTGGAGTGGTTGGGGCTGAGAAATTAACTAGAAAACCGGGAGTTGCTAGAGTTACTATTGTTTTCCTGTGGAATTCCCATATATATAGGTAAGTGTCCCAAAGGGAAGGTGAGGGTGCTTTATTTGATGACTATGATTGACACTGCTGCCCATAGGGCAGGTGGTGATTACTCAAAAGGCAACGCTAATTCAATGTCAATAAGTTGAATGACAGGGCAACTGGGTCAATCAAAAACCTATACATTTTTATTGTTCTTACTAGGTACATTTACTTACGTGTATATATGAATGTATAAATACTTAGAATCAACATATGCATATTCATATTTATAACATATATACTTATGTTTTACATATATAATAAATACAGTACATATAAGAAAATATATTTTGGAAAATTTCAAATATGTACAAAAGTAGAGACAGTGGTATAATGAATTCCCCACATACCCATAACCCAGCTCAACAATTATCTACTAGTAGTCAGTTTGTTTCTTTTACACCCCATTTTTAATTTTGATTCTCTCCTATTTCCCTTTCCACCTTCCTGATTGTTTTGAAATAAATCCCAGATATGATATTATTTCATCTGTATATATTTCAGTGTTTGTCTCTAAAAGGCAAAAAAAAACCCAAAACCCTCTTTTAAATGTAACCGCAATACTGTCATCACACTACATTTTTACTTAACCTTAATCTTATTTTTTAGTACCTTTCTCCCAGACCTAAATTCTGGTTTTCAATAACACCCACCTAGTCACTCAATTTATTTACTTATTATGTATATGACATACCTAACAGGCTTAATACTACCATCAACAGTATGGTCACTGAAAAACAGTTTAAGATTTTTTTTTCACACTTTTCTTTGTGCTAAGAGATGTACTTTCAAAATACTGTGTTTTATTTGGAATAGTTCCTATGTCACTTCCACCAACTGGAAAGGCAGATTCATTTAGTACATTTTGCTTTTGATGTTTAGGGTTTGTTTTTTAATTATGCAAAATATCTACGTGGTGCTGAAATCAAATCCACAAAACAACTGATATCCATGGAAGTTTAACTTCTATTTCTCTCTCTTTCATATTATTCCCTCATAGCTCTATTATTATGATGATTATTGTTTTGTGTTTTAATTAAATAAGCATATCCTGACGTAGTTAAATAGTAGCATAGACTTCACACTTTTTTTTCACTTTGCTATTTTTACTTAACAATATATTCTAGAGAATATTCCATAGTAGTATGTCGCTATATTAATCATTCTTATGATAGGTATATAGATTCCCATTGTGTTCATGTGCCAGAGTTTATTCAATCTATCCATTATTATTATAAGTTGAATTGTGTCCTCACAAGAAGAAAGATATGTTCAAGTCCTAACCCCTGGTACTCGTGAATGTGACCTTATTTAGAAATAGTCTTTGCAGAGGTAATCAAGTTAAGATGAGGTCATACTCATACATTACTTGGACTCTAATCCAGTATGACTGGTGTTCTTACAAGAGGGGGAGAGGGACACACAGGGAGAAGATGGCCATGTGATAATGGAGGTAAAGATTGGATTGATGTATCTCTAAGCCAAGGAGCACCAAGGGTTGCTGTCAAAGACCAGCAGCTAAAAGAAGCAAGGAAGGATTCCTCCCTACAGGTTTGAGAGGGAGCATGGCCCTGGTAACACCTTGATTTCAGATTTCTAGCCTCCAGAACTGTGACACAGTAAGTTTCTGTTGTTTTAAGCCTCCCACTTTGTGGGAATTTGTTGTGACAACACTAGGAAACTAGTATGCCCACTGACAGCCATTTGGGTAATTCCTAGTCTTTCGCTATTGCGAACAAGGCTGCCATGAAAAGCTTAGTAAACATCCCTTTTTTTTTTTTTTTTTTTTGCCATAGTATCAATACTTAGGAAGGAATCTTAGAAATGAGATTGCTGGTCAAAGAGTAAATGCCTATGTAGTTTTGGAAGACGCTGTCAAATTTCCTTCCATAGGGGTATTATTATTTTGCATTGCCACAAACGATTTTCAAAAGTGCCTATTTCCCCACACGTAAAATTTTGCCAATCTGGTAGGTGAAAATGGTTTCTCAGTGTATTGTAGTTTTAATTTTGATTATCTCCTATTGGTAAGAATGATCATATTTTCATATGGTTAACAGCCATTTGTATTTCTTTTTTTTAATTCATCTATCTCGCCCACTTTTCTATGGATATATCTCCTTTCCCATATCTAGAAGTTATTTTTATACTAGGGCTATTAATCATCTGGGGTCTATTGCAATTGTTTTTCTCAGTTTATTTGTCTTTTTATTTGCTTATAAGGGGTTAATTATCTATTTATTGCCATGCTTAAAGCATTTTAAGCTCGTTAGTTCTTAAATTGAACAGTTTTGATCTATAATCAGTCCATGGAGAATGTAAATACTTTTATTAAGGATAAAAACCAATACAGATGCCTTTTTAGACGTTTAATTTTTTAACCTTATTGTACATTATTGGCTCTATGCTTAAAGTTAATTTTGAGGAAGCCTGATACAATTTTAAGTTGCATGGCCTATGGCAGTCAGGTTAGGTAAGTAAAGGGATCTTTGCTTGAATTAAAACTTTCTCATCAGATAGATGTGTGTGTAGATAGAAAGTGTCAGATTGCTTATTAGTAAGCAATGAATCAGCAGTTAAACATTTAAAAAAATGCATTCAGTTTTAAAAATACATTCATTTTACATTTAAACATACCATATATATATATATGTATATGTATATATATGGTATAACAATTCAACTTTTATCAAACACTAAAAATTTATTAAGTCTGGCACACATAAATATATATCTTCTTTCCAGTGAATTTGTCATCTAAAACTGATCTATTTTATCCACACTCTGCAAGTAATTATCTCTATAACTTTGAGCAAATGTGCTTCAGTTCCTATCTCTCTAAGATGAGGTGACTGGAATAAAATATTTCTAAAGCCCATTCCAACTCTAATGGGTATTAACTGCTTCTGTGATAAAGATCTGAGATGTTTCTTAGAAAACCCTTGAACCAATTTTACCTGATTATTAGTACTTTCAATTTGTGCAAAAATCCATTTCAGCACCTCTTACTTGATAGATAGAAAACTGAGTTTCACATTGTTCTATGCCCCTTCTGTGAATGGCCCGAGTGAACATTTATAATAGAGTGGTGTTTACAAGTGCAAGTGAGGGATGAGGACACGAGGTCATTTCAGGGGTCTTGATGTCTGTATATATAAGTATCCCTGGCAGAAGTTCTCCTTCAGGATGAGCTATGGGGTGCTTCTTTTCTCCCTAGGTGATAAGGAAGAGAGGGAAGAGTGGGAGAGCAGAAACTCCAGATGTTTCCTGCATTGACATTCTTATTGGTAACTTCCTGTGCCCAGTTTGGAGGCAAAAGTTCAGTTAATGCTGACCACCCAGGGTAAAAGGGCCCCCTGAGTTATACTCCCTCATGCCTTTTCCTATATACAAATTATATATTTTTGGTTTGTTTATCAATTTGCTCTTTACCTTTCGGACTAGATTGCAAGCTCCCTAAGGACAGGGATCAGATTTAATAATTTAAACAAATGGATATTTGATAAAATTTTTCTTTTTTTTTTTTGCTTATCATAGGTTTATTTATTAATTATTATTTTCCACATACTTTGTGAGAATCTACACTCTGTCTCCAATTCTTTTAAATTTATTTTTATGGTATTTTTATTTGAATTTATTAATTATTTTAATAATTATAGTAAATGTAATACATAGTTTAATTGCATTTGTTCATCATTATTCATGGATTCCATATTTGCGAACTCACCCACGTGCTATGGTTTATTTATAACCCTCAAATCAATACTTAGTGCTTCAGTGGGTCATTCATGGAGGTGCACATGTGCAGAATGGTAAAAAAGTTGTCACTTGATACGCACATTCCCAGCTGAGGTCAAACAAGGTGATGCCTTCTTGTTTCAGCACTCATACTATAAACCAGTATCCTTTTTAGGATCTATTTAGGGTCACAGTTTTTGAATTTTTGTTTTTGTGGGTTTTTGTTGTTGTTATTGATAGTTTTGCTGTTTAAAATGGTCCCTGGGTGTGGGGCTGAGGTGCTGTCTAGGGCCCCTAAAAAAACAAGGCTGGGTTGTGCCTTACACGACAGATACACGCGCTAGAAAAGCTTCATTCAGGTAAGAGTATGGTGCTTTTGGCTGAGTTCAATGGTAATGAATCAATTTATATTAAATAAGGTGTCTTTAAATGGAAACAAACATAAAATAATGTTATGTATTGATCTATTGATGAAAATGTGAGCAGCGGACTTGCAGGAAACCTAACCCTCTATTTCCCCTGTGGCGCAATGATTCAGTATTTGCTAATTCAGTGTTTGTAGAGATTTTATAGAACATAACTCCAGTGAATAATGAGACTCAACTGTGTTTAGTTTATAGTTTAAAACATGAAAGCTAAACTAATGAATATCTATACTTAGCATAACAGTTGACCCTTGAACAACATGGGTTTGAACTGCATGGATATACTTATACGTGGATATTTTTCAGTAGTAAATACTATAATACCACACAATCCACAGCTGGTTGAATCTATGGATGCAGAGGGTTCGGAGGGCCAACTATAAATTATATGCAAATTTTTGACTGCAGAGAGGGTCAGTGCCCCTTACCCCTGTGTTGTTCAAGGGTGAACTCTAGTTGGTCAATAATAAGTGCCAAATAAACGATTGAATGATGATGACTGTAATCATAATCATGATCTTGAAAAAAGAACTTTTTCAGGTAGGTTAGTGTTTATGGTCAATAGTCACTAATTGGATGGATTGTGCCACATGGAAAGAACACGTCATAGCTTATCTCTACCATTTACTGACTGAGTTGCCTCCAGTAGATTCTTTAATATCCATGCCTCTGTTTCCTCATCCATAAAATAATGATTATGAGACTCATTTTGCAAGTTCACTATAGGGTTCTAGCCCAAAGCTTTCTGTAAATTAATATGAGAGCACTGCCAAGGCTAGTTATGATTACTGAAGACAAAATCACAGTTCTGGAAGCTGGACCTGCAAACCAGCCTGGGGTCAAGGAGAACTCACTGTGAGATGCTGACTTAATGTCTCTTACCCATCAATGTCTATCTTAGAGTTCTACTTTTATAAAATGGTGTTAGTCTGGATGACTTCCAAGGTCTTTCTGGCAATAACTTTCTAAGGACTTGTGATATAATAGGCTTGAGCTCTGAAGGGGTTTCAAAGAAGTTGTGAATGGGTCATAGATTAATCATATCCAGGACAAGGGCAATGCCATGATCATGGTCCTGGTCTTTGGAATGATCTTGATTTTGCTCAAGCCCTTGTGAACTGATTGTCTCCTTGGGAAGCGCTCTTGTTAAACCCCTGTTACCATGACATTCTCTCCTCCAGGAGTTAAGGGTTAATAGCACTGAAACTTGAGGTCTTCCCTGGAAGTATAAAATGATACTCCTAAGAATTAAGGGGTATTTGAGAGCTCTTGATACTGGTTCCCAAGAGGATGACCAAATTAGGAAGTTAAAAATAAAGATAGATTGCAGCTCTTGATTTGTTTGTATAAATAGAGCTCTAGAGATATAGGTCAAAATATTCACATATATCAATGAACTGTCTAAATTTTATAAGGCTTAATTCTAAAGAGACATGAACTAGTTATGGCATATAGATCAGATCACACCACTCCTGAACTTTCCTTTCTTTAGCAGTGAAATGGAGGTGACAGGAGCCTGCCTTAGCTAACTCATAGTGGTGATCAACAAATAAGACATCTTATAAGTATCCTTTACTGTAACCTAGTGGAAACTTTGTCTTACATAATGACAATGGCAAATGACTCTATCACGTAGAAATCAAGTGCCAACAAAAGACTTTTAAAGTTTCATTTTGGTCCATTGTTTAAGAAATTGACCAAGAAGAACGTGAGAAGCAGCAGTTTTAAAAATTTTAATAGATTGTTTGACAAAAATAAAACCATTGTCCTTTGTTCTATTAAAGCATCCAGTTCTTTTCAATGACCCAGAAATGATGACTGCAACAGTGAAAATCTGATGTGTATGGATTCTGGTATTGAATATTCCCAAAATAAATAACAAAAATAAATTATCCAGAGACATATCTAGTAACAAAATAAACTATTACCCATGTATACCTATTGTCTGAAATGGACTTTTAGTCCTGAATAATAAACTCACTTCCAAAGCCAAGTGCTACAGGGATTTGAGTCTGAATTTGACATCTGCCTCATTAGGGATGGTACTGGCCAAACGGCCAAGATTCTGGGTAGCTATGGGCATATTCATATTAATTAAGATTATTTTGGCAAATCTCTTTACCAGGAAGTAAATAAATAATATCATTACAAAACTATATGGTTAATAGAAATATTTTGTTTGGTTGCTGAAATGTTCTGGTGCATGCTATTCCTTTCTTTGGATTCAAGGCTATTCTTCCCACTTGCATAACTGTCATAATGAGACGCAAGGCTCTTTCATATCTCTGTATGGCTCATTCCTAAGTCATTTTCTAGTAGCAGTGTGATGACTCATCCACATACAATGACCTCGTAAAAGTTATCTAAAGGGAGCTGTAGGCCTTTTATTTAAATTGATAAAAACATCAAGAAGTCCACGTATAACTCAAAGCAACCTTGGTTTTCCGAATGCCGCCAAAACTAACTTTGCTTTCAGGGGTTTTTAAAAAAATAGTGACACTGGCTAAAACTAAAAACAATAAGATGAACAGAAAAATATCTTCAAATACAATTAAAGGAAAATGATCACATTCTGTGACCAATCAGAACTCCCAAATAGTCTGAAATATATTTCTGTATTTAATTTTTAGTGAAAGGGTTGTTTATACAAGGGTATTAATATCAGAGATTTAGTGAAGAAAAATAATGACCTAGAGGATATTTGGGGGCTCTTCTTATACCAAGCCTTATATTTCAAAATCTGATTCTTCCACGAACTGCATGATTTTGATAAGTCACTTAGTCCAGTGTCACAATTTCTAAGGTTCTTTCTAGCCTTAAATCTATGATTTTTCAATGAAAATAGCATCCATAATTATGATCAATTTCAGTTAATAGTGAGGTTGGGGGAGAGAAGGAAAGCATTTCTGATAAACTGTAAATAAAAGCATAAAGCATCCTAAGTTAATTATGAGATTTTATTAAAGAAGCTAGTTAAAAATAATAAACCTATAATATTTCGATATTTTAGTGACCCTATATAATGGTCCATTGGGTTCAATTTTATGCTGTGTAGCAAAAATGGGCATCTGTTGTAGATAAATAAATACTTTTTCCAGAAAATGCAGGTAATCTCGGCAATGTGGCCAGTGATCCAGAACAGCTGGGTAGACGTGTTTCTTGTGGTTGTGTTAGCAGAGGATGTAGATTCTTGCCTAAAGTTTCAGTTTGAATATCAGTCCTGAAGATAGACACAGTGAAGCAAATGCATGAGAACACAGCCTAGGAATACAACTACTTGGCATTATAAATTACAGAAGGATTAAATTCTTGCATAAAGTTGGGCATGGTAGTGTTAAGAAGCAGTTCTCTACGGCATCCATTCTATGACAGTCCCTAGATTTTCTTCATTCCATTTGCTCTTAAAACTTAGCGGCTGGCTCAATGGAGTATCTGTCTGCTGGCACCATTGTCTTGTGTCTTGACAACTGTGATCATCTCAGACTCACCTGGGGCTCTGGAACCCAAACCCAACTCTACCAGACTCCAAACTGGGGCCATTTTTGCCACTTTGAGATGCACATGAACTCCAACAGGTATGGGTTTTGGCTTCCCCATCAGAGGAGCTGGATCAGTTAGAGATTGGGCATGAGAAACTTCTGCCAGAAAAATGCTACTCCTTTTCTCTCCCTGTTGGACTCTTGGAAGATACAAGCGCTTCCAGTTGCTATGATACCATTTTACTATCCAAATTCTAGGAAGTTCTTGGGACAGGAATAGTATCTAGTCAATTTTCACATTCCTCATCATTTAGTCAGTGCTTTACACAGAGAAGGTACCCAAGAAATGCTTGCTAAATGAACACAATGTAACCTTTTTCTTCTTTCACATTTGGACTCTGACGATGTGACCAGATTAAAACTACTGCACGTAAAGTGATCGCATATTGCTAATGATTCCGATGGTATCTCAACCTGGTGACATGTGATTCAACAGAATACAATACGGAGAAAAGCAGGTTAGGCTGACAAAGCAAGCTAACGTGAGGTATCCATAGTTTCCTGACTGTAACTAGTACTGTGACAGATCTAACCTTTGAGGGAATTAATGAGACATTTAAAATGACTTTTTAAAGACTTTAGTTTTCTTCCCTTTCCACTTACTTCTCATTCCTTGATAAAGAACATTTACTCTCCTCCCCCCACCTCCGACTCCAGGATTCCCTGAAATTCCTTTCACTTTTCAGTCTGAAGGGGACTTCTGCCCGCTGTGTACATGTGCCATTGTTCGGGTGATGGTTCCCCTCTGCACAAGCCAGCCAGGTTGTACATTCCTTTGAAATGTACAACCACTGTTCCTCCTGGTTATTATGACCCACGTTAGATTTTAATTCTCCTCTCTTCATTCCTCCAATACTGCTGTCATTGCTTTAGGGGAACTTCATGGAAGTGCATTCCTCAGCTCCCTGGGCTCTGTGTCGGGACCTCTTCACCTGTGATTCATTTCTCTCTTCCAGCCCAGCAATGTATCCACGTCCCAGATCTTGTGATGACCGATAGCTGTGCCTCCTCTGAAGTCTTGATTTCAATTTTCTACCCTCCCCCTCGCCCTTAACCAGCATTTCTTGTCTTCCCACCTAACTTATTCTAACTTTTGCCGCCTGAAGCCTTTCCTCAAGCCTATCAGGCCCTCAGTCCACATGCTCACCTCCTCCCATGAGGTCATCACTTTCTTTCTCGTCCAAGTTAGGTTTCATAGTCTCTCACATGCTCCTAGCTGCTCTCTGTTATATTTGCCTATAAACTTTCAACCCTGTTCAAATTTAAGGTTTCAACTGCTTCCCTCTTGTAACTGTGTGGATGAATATGGCTAGAGAAAAATCACCCAAGCATAATGACCAATTTATGATCACGAATCCCAAAGGAGCCCTGACCTGGCCAGGCAGCCCTACTCTACTGCCCTAATCCATTCCCAGTGCCCTTCACTCCCACCCCCCGCCCCAAATCTTTGAGATGATTACATCTCTTCTCAAAATTCCCAAACCACTTCCTCTTACATTTTTTCTTTTTAAGGTAAACCCACCCACAATAGCAGCAGACAAAACGCAAGTTCAAAGTTAAAATTATTAATAATTTCAGGACTGCAACAGCAAAGCATTGTGCCACAGGTGGGCCCCTTCTAGAAGCTGGACCTGTGTGACTACCGTGGTTGCTGGCCCATTAGCCACCTGATTGGGAGAGAGGTGCGGGAAGCCTAGCTCCACTGCAGGGGTTGGCAGTGCAGATCCCGTCTGTTCATTTGTCTTCCACATGTTGGAACATAGTACAATTTCCTTGGGCCCAGCTAAACATGTTTCTAGGTAGTATTATCCAGTTGTAACAAAATGAATCACTGCAAACAGACAACTGGGAACTTAAGACAATACTGATAATGTAGGCCTGTGAAGGGGGAAGGGCAGAAAATGGCAGAGCTGATACCAGAAACATTTATCAATTAATGAGATTTCCTAAGCAGATAATCAAAATTTCAAAAATAATAAAAAGACTATTTAAAATAGAGATTTATAACTACAATTAAATTGTTAGCCATGAACTTTAATCTAAATGTATTTTGTGCCTTTACAAATTAGATAATGACACTACACTATGTATATACCTATATTTGAATTGAATGCTCATTTTCTTATTAATAAGGATATGTGAGCTCTTAATTTCATTAATATCTGTAACTAGGTACAATTATAAATGAGACAGAGACAGGGTGAGGGCATACCTTAGAGAATTGGAATTCTTACATGTCAACTAATTTAGTCAGCGTCCTCCATAATATAACCTTGTACTTAATACATATTAAGGACTAAAAAGTGCTGTGGACACATGTGTGAATGAACTATTCACTTGCTAATAAATCTCCCTTTGAAGCATCTTTACTAAGTAACCAACTCGTTTACACTTGAACCTTAATTAATGGGAACTTACTACCTCTGAAGACAGCCTCATTATTAAAATGTTACCATACAGCACCCTCCCTCTCCCCCCATGTGTATACACATGCACACAGAGAAAGGGTGGAGAATACGCTGAGTGTGCATACAATGTAAAATATGCACACCCAAATTTTCCCCCAAAGATACTGAAAGATTAGTTCAAATAAATCAATGTCCTCCCTCTACGGTCTCATTTAATGGAAGCATCATGCTTAAAGCCATGAAAACAGGCAAGAAGGCAAAAACCATAAGCAGAGGGAAAAGATAGAGTTGCACTCTACAAAGATAGATAGATGGATAGGTAGGTAGACAGACCCTGAACAATATAAGTATGTGTGGCTTTATTAATTTGTGAATTTTAATGTACGGAGATCTATGTCTTTGTGCACTAAGCTATCCTGGTCACCACAGCCGTGCTCACTAATGGTCCTGGGATGTCTTGGATAGAGCAGATGCTCCTGGTACATCATTTCCAAAGTTCCTGGCATAGGACTGTGAAAGGTCTTCTGGAAGCTGCCTAGCAGGAAGCCCTGGTGCAGCCCACAAGCATGTTTCTAAGGGGTAGTCAACACACAAAGAGCCCCACGTGAGAGCCATCTCAGGGCCCAGCGAACATGGCGAGGCCAACTCCAGCCAGGTGGGCTGGAGAGAGAACTCCTTCTGAGAGTGTTGCTCTAGAGCTCAGAATGTCGAGCTTAACAAAAGCAGGTCTTTTCAAAAACCAACCACAGTTCTTCTCAGTCATTAAAGCATTATCTGAAAGTCCATCTTTTTCATGCTGGGATTTATCCTAATTATAAAATAATCCCTGTTCTTGAGATGCCTTCCTCTCAGAATGTCAGTGTCCATGGTGGAGACAATCTAATTATGCTTCTCTGCAGCCCTGGGCTGGGGCATCGTTGCATCACATAGAAGAGGAAACTAACTGAATGGGGCTCCTGACTCCAAGCGAGGAAGTGGATTTTTGTGTTAGCAGATTTGCTGTTCACCCCATGCAATCCTCCTAAGTACTGGAGCTACTAGTAAACGAATGTCCTTAGGTACCATGCCTTCGTCTCAGGGCACGCTTGTCTATTTAATTTTCACCCACACATAGGTGCCATTGCTTTATATTTCTAAAACTATAGTTTCTCTTCAGGTTAAAATATATATCCTGTTAAATAACTGAGGCCATTTTTTCTTTTGGGAAAATGCAGTTATTTTTTAATATCAGGAAGGTGTCACTTTAATAATCATGTTTATTTTTGTTTCTTGCTTTTCCCTTATGACAAAAGGCAGAGGATTAAATTCAGTTATCACAGGGATGCAAATTGAAGCAGCGATTATCCCCAAATTTTTCCATGTCTTTCTATCTTTTCTGGAGGTGAAATTATTTTCCCACATTGTACACATTTCCTCCACATTCTTTTTAAAAGAGTTAACATACATGTCCTTGTTTCATCTTCTTTTTTTTTTTTGGCAGGGGGAGGGGATAATCCAGAAAAGCAAACCAACGGGTGACACAGATGCTTAGATTTCCTCACTGGAGGTGGCGCAGAGCTTCTGCTGTGACCCTGCCTAAAGGAAGTGACGGTCTTCCTTGTAATAAACACACTTTGTTCATCTTCATCTCCCTCCCCCACCACTGAGAACTGAAATAGTTGGAATTCACTGAAGGGCAACCAGGAAATTTGCACAAGGCACCTGGCAACAATGTCCTTACTCTGAGAGATGTGTTTTTCAAATCTAGAGGTGGCTGAATATAAGAAAAGTAGAGGGCTTCCCTGGCGGCGCAGTGGTTGAGAGTCTGCCTGCCGATACAGGGGACACGGGTTCATGCCCCGGTCTGGGAAGATCCCACATGCCACGGAGCGGCTGGGCCCATGAGCCATGGCCGCTGAGCCTGCGCATCTGAAGCCTGTGCTCCGCAACAGGAGAGGCCACGACAGTGAGAGGCCCGCGTACCGCAAAAAAAAAAAAAAAAAAAAAAAGGTAGAATTTGATTCCAGGTGGCAGTTAATTTCAATCATAAGATTCTCCCTGGCTACTGTGCAAACTGACTTACATCGGGTAAACAAGTAGCCAATAAGAGAACAAAAATTGCATTTCTAAGCAAAATATATATTCATACCTGAAGAAATGGTTGACTTATTTGAATGGTATTTCAGGTCTCACACAAGGGAATATGTGGGACTCAGCCCTGCCCCAAATCTCTACAGGTTGACAGCCAATTTGCCTATCACGTAGCCAAGAACCCCGAGCCCTGTTAGCCTGCACTGCCTAGCCTGCACTTGCTGTGGAGGCAGGAGTCGGGAGTGTAGCTCAGCAGACAGGGAATCACGATATTTTAAAACCGCCTTACAGCCCATTTCCTAAGGACACTCATCTGGGGCAGCTGGTCTCTGGAAGAGGACATAGACTTTGAAGCAATTCCTGAGTTTCTACCTCAGCTTTCCCATTTATTAGCACTGTGACTTTAGGCCAGTTAACTTTGGTCTTAGTTTCTTCATCTGTAAAATGGGAGTCATAAAGCTTACTTTAGAGAATTTCAACAATTACATTTTTCTTATGCTGCATATAACATGTCTCCTCTACATTCCTATTTAGTGGGAACAAGTTTAAAGCCACGAGAACAGAGGCAAGAAGGCAAAAAGCACAAGAAGTGGGAAATGATAGAGTTGTATTCTACCAAAATAAAGCCCTATTCAAGGTATCACGCATTTGGGATGTTTAAAAGAGCTGGTTTCTGTACAGATAATCTGGCACGGGAATCTACCCAACCACAAAAAACTGCAGTGTAATTATTTGTTCTGGCTTGATCTCTTGAAGTGGCTAAAACTTAGAGCCAGAACACTTCTTAAAGAACATCTAATTCAAACTCTTTATTTGACAAGTGGAAAAACAAACAAACAAACAAAACAATTATCAGGCAGGAAGGTGGCTTTCACAGGACTTAACAACTCCTAAGTGGTAGCTCCAACCTCAGATTCCAGGATTCCTGACTTTACATTCACTCGTTCTCCCACCACACCCCGCCTGTGACAACACAGAAAGAAAACTGAGTCTACACTCATTAAATATTGCTTTTAGAATTATGGCCTTTTATGTTGCTGGCAGACAATTTAAGAAAAACATTAATTTTTTTCTAGTCTTTGGCTACATGTATTCATGTAAAACTCCCCATGGGTTAGACTGTCTAACTTTCTGCTACTAGATTTTCAAATTCCTGCTAGAGTGTATTTATTGGTTTGTCTATTTGAGGAACTAATCCTTTTTCAGAAGTTTATTTCCCTAAGCCTAAATCATAAACCCCCTCCCCCGAAAATATAAAGAAGGAGGTATAGGGTTTCCTTTTTAAATGTGGTATCTTTGGCAACAGGACTCACGATGTCAGAGAATTCCCTGAGAGCTGTTGTGAGCTTCTTAGAGACTGATGGATCAACTTGGGTCTGGGGTAATTCATTCTGAGTAACTATCTTTTATTCCCACTTCAACCTTTTCCTCTTCCATTTGTCTAGCCCTCCAGCCTCAAAACCAATGGACTTGCCTTTACAACTTGAGTCACATAGCTGTCCTTTACTTTTTTATGTGTCTAATTTTTTGACTCAGATGACGAAGTAAAAGCCTTTTAAACAATCATCAGAAAGCTCCAGCCCAGCTTCCTGTGAGCTTCTTTTAATCACACATCTGGACTCGTTACATCTTATCTGCGACAAAAGACGCTGCTCGACATTTCCTTTCCAGCTGAGACTTTGGCCTGAGACCCTCCAAAGAACTAACACTTTGAGTCTGGGCCAAGCTGCAGACTCGGCAGCAGTCAGACCCCCGGCAAGGAGAGAGAGCTGATGAATGCTGGGGTCACCAGGGCTTTCTCCAGCAGGAAGCCAGAGCTCCTGTGATGACACGCACACAGGATTTATAAAGCGGGAAGGCTGAACCAGAGCTGAGTGAAGGACACAGATTGTGTCACAAGTACTTAAGGGGCTGGGCTCTGCCTCGGGTAGCCTTGGCCGAGGTACAAGTGTGCTTGGAAGTTGTACGCACTTGAGACATGGTAAACTCAAGCCGATGGATGTTTACCAGTTTTACTCCCATGCATCTCTCTTCGTTCATGTTGCCATGCTTTCTTCTCAGAGGGATTTTGACACCTGTTGAAAACAAGTGGATAGAGAAAAGGACTCTCAGATTTATTGAATATCCATTGTCTGGACTGCAGAGGTTTGGTAGTTCCTTCACCTTGTGCCCACCCTGTACATTTATCCCTCTGGGACTGGTACCACAGCATGCAGTGTGTGACTGTCATCTAGCGCTGGAGGCCGCTTTCTGCATTAAAGGGTCTCGTTCTCTGTGTGCACTGCGTGAACCTAAGGTGGTGATCAGCAATATTTTGCTCTAGTGATAGAATTATGGCTTGCATGGTCGCTAAACCTCATCTGATTTAGTCTGAAATGACTCTAGCAAGATTTACGTGTTTGGTTTGAGAATATAAGACCTATATAGGCGTGAGTCAAAATCTCTCTCTTGCCAGTGTCTCTCTCTCTCTCTCTCTCTGTAAACTATTTTACATAAAGATAGTACAACTACAGAGTGAATGCTCCTGGATATTATTTTTAGAGTAGTCTATGCTCCAGAAAATTACAAACCTCCAATTAGGAAGTACAAGCTATTACCTGATTTGAAGTATCATCTTTTTCCAGTATTTATTACTAAGCATACCCAAGGTTATAACAATAAAGCTATTTTCTCTAAATCAAAGAAATATTCTAAACAACACAAAGATGCCATCTTACAGTCCTTAAATCACAGACAGTAACTTTAATGCACGTATATTTACCCATAAAGACTCTTTGACCAAAAGAATGCCTCCCAGACACTGATAAAGCGTATACATTTAAAGGCATCTCATGCCATTTCTGATGTGACTCCTTTTTTTCTGGAGAAGTAGGTAGAGAGAGCAGCCAGAGAGGAGAAGCATTGACTGAAAAGACTATAGTCATGCTGGTAACTTTTTCAGAGAAATCACAAAGAGGTCTGCCTGGTTGAGGTTAAAAATCAGAAATAAAAAGGAGGTGAGGGCTTCCCTGGTGGCACAGTTATTGAGAGTCCGCCTGCCACTGCAGGGGACACGGGTTCGTGCCCCGGTCCGAGAAGATCCCACATGCCGCGGAGCACTGGGCCCGTGAGCCATGGCCGCTGAGCCTGCGTGTCTGGAGCCTGTGCTCCGCAGTGGGAGAGGCCACATCAGTGAGAGGCCCGCGTAACGCCAAAAAAAAAGGAGGTGAATTGTGAGATCTCAGAGTTGCTAAGAGATTGACAAGTATATCTGGGCAGAGTGGCCATTTTGCTGCTTCTGCCAACACCAGCTTTTTTCCTGCCCAGCATCTCTTGATTCTTGCAATTTGGATCTATGTTGTTCCAGGGAAGTTGACTGTACAGGGGAGCATCGTCTGATGGACTAAACCGATCAGAGCATTCTGTCCGCTAGCTTGGAGTGATTGAACCAGTACTGGGCAGGCGACATTAACGGCCCCAGAACTTCTCCTTGGAGTTGCTGAGTCAAGAATGATCTTTCTCCACTGCAGATACAAATGGTAAAGATTTAGCTCAGGGAGTTGTTGGCAGCCATCTCAGGACCATAACGTGAGGTCCTGCCCAAATAAAATAATACAGAAGAACTGCAGCTAAAAAGAGGGGAAAAAAAACCCTGAGTATTTGTTATGTATTTTAAGCCAAGAGATTAAGTATCACTTGAAAGTAGCTCTTCCAGGGACTTTTTTGAGACCGCAAATCAATGGCTACCCTTCTTGCTTATGCCACTTTTAGCTGGGTTTTCTGATTCTTGCAATTGAAGGCATCCTAATAAAGTCTTGAGTAAGTCCGTATGAGAGCCCTGAATTCTGTCCCCCATCCCCAACTCTGACTTCTTCCCTGGTTACTATCTCGACCTCACAGAGACAGCCAGCTCCCAGAACCCAGCTGGTTAGGATCCTTCCCAGAGGTCGGTGCTCCATGGAGACAAGAGTGTCTGGCGGAGACCATCATGGATCTGCTGCCGCAGAAACAGCAGAGATATCAACGTGCTCACATCCCTGAGGCTGGACAGACTGCTGGGCCCATCTGCAGGGCAGGGACAGCCAGGAGGGAAAATTGAGTGAAACACTAATGAAGAGCTACAGGAGAACCAGAACACAGAGGACTTGGAAATAACGTGAATTTCAAAAGAGAACAGTGAGCCCAGTTACTTGACAGGGGGGCGAGGAACCTGCTGGAGACTTTGTGGAGAATAATCAAACTGCCGAGAAAAGAGTGTGTTCGTGCCTTAAGAAAATCACACTTTGCTGCCATGTCTGTTCCCACCGGGGCCTCCATCCTGCCCGCCTCTCACAGGATCTAAGGAATGTACAGGAAGTCGATGGAGAGTTACTTGTGCTTCTTCAGTGTCCCTTCCTGTGCATGAGGGTGGGGGGGAGGAAGATCCAACCTAAGGCACGTGGAGAGCAACCTTAGTCTTCAGGGAGCCCCCCAAGTGGACTGCGGAAACTTAAGCCCCTAGTGCTTTCCTTCCTGCACTTGGAAGGTCCCCAAGGTATCTATCTCCCTGTCTCTTTTTCCACCACCATCAAATGAAGGCACACAATTGACTCGATTCTAAAGTACTGTTGTCTATATCAGTGTATTGTGACTTTCATTTATCAGAATATTCAACAACTTGCTCCAGGGAGATACCTGGCTTTCTTTCTAAAAAGTCTTTGTCAGTCTTAGGACATAAGAAAGATAGTGGGCTTCCCTGGTGGTGCAGTGGTTGAGAGTCCGCCTGCCGATGCAGGGAACACGGGTTCGTGCCCCAGTCTGGGAAGATCCCACATGCCGTGGAGTGGCTGGGCCCCATGAGCCATGGCCACTGAGCCTGCGCATCTGGAGCCTGTGCTCTGCAACGGGAGAGGCCACAACAGTGAGAGGCCCACATACCGCACAAAAAAAAAAAAAGCAATTTTTAAAATTTCTGAAATGAAGTATTTAGTAACCAACAAAGAATAGGAATGGGATGTATAATAGAGGAAAAAAAGAATGACATAGAAAACTTGATCAATTTAGTAAAATATAGGAAAGGAGAAAAAGGCAAAGAAAATCCACAAAGAAAAAGGCACAAAATAAGATGAAAATAATTAAATCCATTCATATCATAAGCATGAATGAACTAAACTCATCAGTTAAAAGACAATAGTTATAAAAATTAGATTTTAATAAATCCAGCCATATACCACTTATAAAACACACACTTAAAATATAATGACCAAGAAAGACCAAAAGTAGAGAAATTAAAAAAAACCCAAACATCAGACAATTCTAAGAAATACTAATAATGCTTAGATAGACCTTAAGGAAAAAACATTATCAGGGATAGAAAGGTTTGTTACATGATCATGAAACAAGTTGCCAAGAAAGCAGAATATTCTTGAATGTATGTACTTTGAACAACCTATCTTCAAGATATATAAAACAAAATTTGAGATTATTGCAAAGAAAAATGGACAAATCTCTGTAATAATAGGAGGTTTCAAACATATCTCTTTGAAATGAGAGATTTAACAGACAAAGAATTATTAAGGTTACCAAAACTTTAAGAAATTCGGCTAACAAACATCATCTTATGGACATAATGCACCTAACAATTAGAGAATATACAATATTTTCAACATACATTGAATAGCTATGTTCTGAGTGAAGCCTTCCCTATCTTTCTAATAGTTTCCCAATTGTTGCTATTCCTCTAAGTTGGTTTACTCTGAAATAAAAGCATAGCAGGGATGATCATGGAAGCTTCAGAATTTCAATATATTAACTGCTGAGACATGGGGCTCCTTAAAGGGCTGGGATGGAGGAGCCAGTGGTCAGGAAACTAGTCCTGTGAGGTTCTTTTGCACGAGAAGAACATGTTTTTACTTAGACTGTGTGTTTCTTTGCCTCAGTGGAAATTATCAGGGGCTAAGTCAATTACCCCCATGACAAACCATTACTTGGTGTTTGTACTGTTCATTGAGACTCTTGGAACCAACCTATTTATCTGTTTCTTGCTAAATTCTGAAGATCCCTGATCTGTAGCTGACATCTACGATGCAGTGTCTTCTATTGCAAGGTTACATGAATGGAACCAACAAGTTTCTGCTTACTGGTTCCAAATCTAGCTGCACATTAGAATCATCTGGAAAACTTTTAAAATGTAGATTTCCAGGCCCCACAAATGATGTTCTGAAGCAAAATCTCTTGGTGGTTGGCTATAGAAATCTGATTCTTAAAAGCTCCCAAGTTATTCTGATGCAGGTGGTCAGCTGGACAGCATTTGAGAACTGCTTTAGCCAAAAGACAGCCTTGAGAACAAAGAAACATTAGTTTTCATCCTAATTCTGTAGCTACTTTATGCCATACAATTTCCTTAACCTCCCAGTGTGTTTCTCAACCTGTGGTGCATTTTCTAAATTTGGAAGTTGTTGTGCAGTTATACTGTGGCTCACCTACCAACCCCATTAAAATTTTTGAAGGATGAATTAAAGTTAGAGCAGCCAACCTAAAATCACAAAAATATCAAATATTTTATAAGAAAAATTTCTTTCTCCTAAATCAATTTATTTGTTTTTCATTGATAGAATGATAAAAAGAAGTAAAAAAGTGGTCCGTGACTGGTTTTAGGTCAAGGCTTAACCCCAACTTGCCCATGCTAAAGCGGAAATGATATGACTTGTAGAGTAAGATACTTGCCAAGGAACGGTAAAGAAGCTACATGATGACTACATATTTGTATAGTCTGATATCTGAGGTGTATCTATCTATCTAGATAGATAGATAGAGAGAGTCTGAGATCTGATTTATATATGTGTATGTACTATATGAAATACACGTACTGTATGAAATGTACATAATTTGAAGAAACTTGGATGGAAGGGGCTGGTTATAATGTGTCTATTCTTCAGTGGAAAAATTCACAGATTTAATCATCTGCATAAAAATTGGCAACGTGATAAAATTAGATGTGTCTTTTATATAAGATGTCACTTGGAATGATTGGTTTTCCTAATCTTAACCTTTCAGGTTGCAAAATGGTATAATTCCTGTGAGAGATGGTGGCATGATTTCTCACCTGTCAGTATTACCTTACATCCACTTTGCTCCAAGTTATGCTCAGGGAAGGACAAGGGAATGCAAAAATGCAATACAGTAGGATGAAGAAGAGCATGGCTACCTGGTGCTAAGGAAGGGAACAAATCAGGAGCTATCAAGGAAGAGATGGATCATTCTGAGCTATGACCTTATGCAGGAGAGAGACTAACATTACAAAGATTGCAATGACTAGAGGGTGAGTTGTCCCAGACAGCAAAGGATTGCAGGGTTCTGGCTGAGGGTTTATTCACATGCTAGAATGCGGTGACACATTTCAGAGTGACACCTTTCAAATAGCAGATCTAGGTAGAAAGTTCCTCAACCCTTTTAGGGTGCTGCATGAGCACAGATGTCAGGCCCAGGCGGAGTTCTGTGCACAAGCTTACAGCTTTGCCATTTATAAAACTGAGCCATCAGATGCAAATAAGATCTGAATGTTGTTTTTCTTCCAAGTCAACTCAAGACTTGAGAAATTAATCTGTCGTTTTTGCTTTGAAGCTGAAATCTGTAGATTGCAAAAGTTGAGACGTAGCCTCTCTTCATTTCTTTCTTTATATCCTTATATAACATAGCAAGCTTTCCCGGAAATAGATGGTGAAATTTTCACATCAAAGGTACAGAGTAAAACTCTTGCAGATTAAAGAAGTTTCTTCCTTTGCAGAGGAATAACGTTGTCAGTGATCTGTTCTCCAAACAGTGATATTTCTGCTGGAGTCCTTGGTGATAAGAAGGGATACAATGGGTAAAGGAAAGTATTCAAAGGCAGTACAATGTTCAAGGGAAACATAAGTTCATACTCTACTTTTTCTTTCAATAGTATTCTACAGTTCTTTAGAAAAATTAAGGAAGAAAATGAATATTCAGTCATTGATTTGTTTGACAAACATTCTTACATAACAACTGTGCGTTTGGCACAATGTTAAAAGCTGAGGATGCAAAAATATGATCAAGTCTCTCCTTTCAAAGAATTCCATTCTAGAGAGAGCTTGACGTAATAATAACACTGGTTATTATTAATGTTATTATTCTCAAATATAATAAATGCTCTAATCTATATGTTCAGGAATTTAGGGAAAGCAGAAAGGAGAAAGCACTTGCTTGCACTCAGTAGATGGGGGTAGGATAAATAGGGACAATTGGAGAAGACATTAGAACAGGAGAAATTACACTGGGTGGAACAGAGAGGCACAAGTTTCTCATGTCAGTTAATACACCTGTTATTTTCATTTGGGGAAATTTTTGCTGTCTTCTCTATGGACCTTAAGACAGTAGAGCTAAAAATGATGAACTAAATTTTATCTTCATGGTTGTTATAAGTTAATGATCTGTAGTAGTATATATCTCATCACAAATCTGAAGGGTGGAATCTTTCATTGGAAAAACACCGTAAAATAGATGACCATGTTTGAAACTTACCCTGTTGGGGGTACTCTGAAGATCAAAGCCTTGGTGGTGTGGAACAAAGATATTCTGATCAAATCAATTAATGTTTAAGTCAACTAATCTGGTCGTTTAAATTAAACAGTCAATTCCAAGTCAATGAAGAGGATCCTTTGACAGGACCAGCCTGGCTTCTTGTCTCTGGATTTGACAGTTTGCTGGCTTTCCCTGTCTCTGACCTATAGCTAGAGGTATTTACAGAGTTCCAGCTTGGAGCTCAGAGACCTAGCTTTGACCTTGAAGCCTGGTTCTGCAAGCTGGGATTCTGACATACTCCTATGACTTTGATACCACCTTGTTTCAATTCTTATAACAATAGTCTTTTCTTGTTCTTATGTTTAAGTATGAGTTTTGAAACTGTATCCAGTGCAGAAATCCCCTCAGTGCCCGAAGTGTGTTCCTGAAAATGCACTCTTGTCTGGGGTCTTACTCTCTGAAGAAAGGCATCCTCAATAGCGATAGCCTACAACCCTGATGACCACTGGATCCTGGAGTCCTTGTCAACAATCCCTAACTGCATTATGGAAAATTCCCCTGCTCTTGTTTACAAATCCTTGATACAGATGGTGGTTCTGGACCACGACCTGTCAAGAGTAGTGTTTTAGATATTGTGGCTCTAGATGTCATGCTTTGCCTACCAGACTGCTATTCCTCGTAGCAGTAGAATCAAGATTTTTTTTTGGTAAACTTCTACCCTTCATTGGTTTGTTTTGCTATTTTTAAGAACATGAGCCTAGCCTAGCAAAGGAGAGCAAACATGCATTATTAACATCTTCCATACCAAGATTCTGAAACAGCTATACTTCACCTCCTTGCATTGGCCATTCCTCAACTTCTGCCCTTCCAGCTGGATGAACTACTGGATTGATTCTCTCAGCTCTCCACCCAGGTAATAATTGGACTTCAGCTATTATTCCATATGTTTTTAAGATGGGATATCTATGGGATATGTTGGATCTCCAGCAACTGGAAATTGCCCTTTTTCCTAGTCTTGTCCGGATACAACCAGACCACCTGGCTCTGAAGGCTTTCTGGCTCAGTGGCAATGCAGGTGATGGGATGACTAGCTTTAGGCCCTGAACGTCCTTTCTCATCACAACTGACCTTGTATACCTTGTTACTGTTTTATCACCAATTCACAATCCCGTTTCTGGCAAACAGTAAGGACTTAATAAAGATTTGTAAATAAATTAATAAATCAACAAAGTCCATTGCAAGTAAAAATAACAGGTCTGATTAGGTCTTAAGATACAGCTCCCCCCCCACCTTTAAAATTTTCCTTTTAATTCATGTCCTGGCTGGATTTTATAGAATTTGTTTAAATATTAGTGTGGTACTCCTTCAAAGAGAGCCTGGAAAGACTCACAGTAGAACAATTTGAAGAGATTGAATAATTATTTATCAGGTTTGCCATGCTTAGACCAGTCATCTCCATGATTTTCTAAATTCTCCTTTATATGAATGCTTGCTAAAATGTGAACTCACGCAACCTGTCTGAATGTTGTCCACTGATGAAATATGATACGCATCTGCTCCCATGGACAAGCATTATGTTCTAAGACATTTGGGTGTTCTAAAAGCACAAGGACACAGTGTTTGCTTGATGTATGACATTTTGTAAAATTGAGTATAGCACTTAGCACAGTTGAATCTCCTGACTCCTATCTTACTCTATAAACTTTTTTTTAAAGACTACTTTTTCAGAGCAGTTGTAGGTTCACAGCAAAATTGAGAGGACGGTACAGATGTTCCTCATATACGTCCTCGCCCCACACATGCATAACCTCCCCCATTATCAGCATCCCCCAAGAGAGTGGTACATTTGTTGCAAGTGATGAAACTACATTGACACATCATAATCACTCAAAGTCCATAACTTACCTTAGGGTTCACTCTTGGTGTTGTGCATTCTGTGGGTGTAGACAAATATATAATGACATGTATCCATCATTATAATATTATACAGAGTATTTTCACTGCCCTAAAAATCCTCTGTGCTATGCCCTAAAAATCCTCCCCTTACCCCCAAACCCTGTTAGCCAGTGATCTTTTTACTGTCTCCACAGTTTGCCTCTTCAGAATGTCATATAGTTGGAATCACAGAGTACGTAGCTTTTTAGATTGGCTTCTTTCACTTAATAACATACATTTCAGGTTTCTCTATGTCTTTTCACGGCTTGACAGTTCATTTATTTTTAGTACTGAATAACATTCCATTATCTGGATGTACCACAGTTTGTCCATTTATTTACTGACGGTCATCTTGGTTGCTTCCGAGTTTTGGAATTATAAATAAAACTTCTATAAACATCTGTGTACTAGTTTTTGTGTGGGCATAAGTTTTCAGCTCCTTTGGGTAAATGCCAAAGAGCACAACTGCTGGATCATATGATATGTTTAGTTTTATAAAAGTTGTTAAACTTCCAAAGTGGCCAGACCGTTTTTTCCAAGGTGGCTATACTATTTTTTTATTCCCACAAGCAATAAATGAGAGTCCCTGTTGCTCCACACCCGCACCAGCATTTAGTGTAGTCAGTGTTTCAGATTTTGGCCATTCTGGTAGGTGTATAATGGTATTTCATTGCAGTTGGTTTCAGTTTGCATTTTTCTAGTGACAAGATGGATGTGGTGCATCTTTCCAAATGCATTTTTGCCATCTATATATCTTCTTTGGTGAGGTGTCTGTTAAAATCTTTGGCCCATTTTTTAAATTGGGTTGTTTTCTTAGTGTGGAGTTTTAAGAGTTCTTTGTATAGTTTGACTAACAGTCCTTTATCACTTGTGTCTTTTCTCTCTGTGTGTGGCTTGTCTTATTCTCTTGACATTGCCTTTGGTAGAGCAGTTTTATTTTTAATGAGGTCCAGCTTATCAATTATTTATATCATGTATTATGCCTTTGGTTTTCTACGTAAAAAGTCAGTGTCATACCCAAGGTCATCTAGGTTTTCTCCTGTGTTATCTTCTAAAATTTTATAGTTTTGTGCTTACATTTAGTTCTGTGGTTCATTTCGAGTTAATTTTTGTAAAAAAATAAGGTCTGTGTCTAGATTCATCCTTTTACTTGTGGCTGTCCAGTTGTTTGAACACCATTTGTTGAAATGCTGTAAACTTTTAGAGACATGACATTACCCAGAGCTGCTAATACAATCTTTTATGCAGCATAAATAGTTGTTATTCATTATTTTCCTAATTCATTCTTTTGATAACCACTTCTAAGAAGACCTATAATATTGAATAATCTCCAAACTTTCAGCAATTTGATTGCATTTGTGCTATGTTGGGATAGTTGTAGTAGACATTCCTATCTTCAAACCAATTAGGACTTCTCAGTAAATTGAAAATGTCAGAGGCTTCCCTGGTGGTGCAGTGGTTGGGAGTCCACCTGCCGATGCAGGGTACACGGGTTCGTGCCCCGGTCCGGGGGGGTCCTGCATGCCACAGAGCGGCTGGGCCCGTGAGCCATGGCCGCTGAGCCTGCGCGTCCGGAGCCTGTGCTCCACAACGGGAGAGGCCACAACAGTGAGAGGCCCGCGTACCGCAAAAAAAAAAAAAAAAAATTATATAACTGAGTTCAATATACGAGCTGTTTTTAGGCATTGGACAATATATGGGACATGTCTGTGATCCCTGAGAAAGGGAAACAAGCATGGTGATTCCTACGTTTATTCCAGTTGTCTACCTTTCCAACCATAGGACTGGGAGATGATGACCGAGCAGACACAGAGGCCACACTGACCAGAAGCAGGTACTGGAGAGAGCAGCGGCCGAAGTGGCAGGAAATTGAGGGACAGGGTGCCTGAGATGGGGAGGCTGTGCAGAGGGGAACCGGACATGAGGAGGCTGTATGGAATGAGCACCCTGAAGTCTGCTCGGGTGGTCCCAACAGGTCTATGACGGTTAAATTTTCTGTGTCAACTTGTCTAGGCTATTCTGCCCAGTTGTTTGGTCAAAGAGTAGTCTAGATTTTGCCATGAAGACATTTTGTAGTTGTGATTAACATCTACAATCAATTGACTTAAGACTGTACTCCTAGTCTCTGCATTTCATATGTGCAGCGTAAAAATAGAACAGCAGGTGTTGATAGAGGTTGAACTCACTAAATTTTTTTGCCGTCAGGTGACTGAGGTGAGATTACAGACTGTCCTCTTCACTACCATTGTAACAGTGATTCTATGGGTAGGAAGTACCTCAGAGACATTGTGGTTCAGGATTGTTGTTAAGTGTAAGATGTTGCCCACTTGACATCAGAGAAAAGTGAGATCCACGGTGCCAGGCCTAAAGCTTTTAGTGATACTTAATGGAACTCTGCTTTCCTTTCAGTTTGCTGTGCTCTGTACTGTATATGGATTTGAAGTTGCAGCTCAGGGTAGGCAGGGATGAGTCTTGACTGATCACTACTTGCCATGCTAATCAGTGTCATTTGAGATCCACCAGATGGCGGAGAGCACAGGGAAACGTGATGTGACGCTGTCAGTCTATTTCCTATTTTAATTAGCTTCTTATATGACTACAGTCTCATTTCTGACTGTCACATAGTGTTAAAAAGATTTTAAAAGAAAAACTTCTCACTCGTGGACCTCAGACGTGAGGAGGTAAAGGAATATGGAGCTAGAAACTATCCCAACTCATTAAGTTTAACCCCTGGCTAATCCTTAAAATACTGCATTTCATTTTGAAGTTGGAAAGGCATAAAAAATGTTCTCCTCACAATTGTTTATATAGGAAGAAGGAAAAGAGGGCAAATGTCTGGGTTACTGAATGATTAGGAGTATAAACAACCTTGGTAAAATGCCAGTGAGGTTATTAGACATGCCTGCTTAAAATACACTGGCAACTCCGCTTCAATCATTCTCTTCTCTGTCCATACACCTCAAACTATCATTGAGCTGTGGCACCAGGCATCACTGAAAGGTGATGTCACATTAACCCAGAGGTACCTGACTTATGGTTTCCCTGAAATAGGTTGGAAATAAACAGTACCCTGCAAGTGCCTGTCATTTATTATTATTTAATAAAATCTGTCAGGACAAATGCATTTACCAGGGAGCTATTTCACAGGCTAAGTCAGAAAGGTATGACTGGTTTTGTCAATGCAAGCTTCACTATTTGTGTGTGTGTGTGTTCTTTCCACTCTGCGGTTGCACATACCTTCTATTATAAATTGTTGGGATTCACAACTGATGGAAATTTTTCTCAAGAGCACAATGTTATTTCAGCATTATTCTCTGTTTGCAAGCAAAGCCCACCACAAAGAATTCTTCATTCTACTCCTGAGGCTTAGCTGCTTCTATTTGGAAAAATGCTGGCCGTTTCTGTTCGTGCAGCTGCAGGAAACGAGCATCGCTGCTTTTACCTTACTTTGCCTTCTCTTTCCAAGTTGGTGGCTCACATGGCACAAACAGCAAATCTCCTATGCAGCCTCCCTCAGGAAAACAAACAAACAACAAACAGAAAGCAAAAAAAACTTTGGAAAAATTTCCAGAGAAACCATGTGCTATGCCTGAGCAAGACACTCCCCTTGCCCACTGACTCAAAACTTACTGCAAAATTTCTTAAACTCCTTTAAATTCACCAGAAGCAATGGGGCAGAGCAAGTCATTCCTGAGTGTTCCATCGTTGGGAAAGGAAACTGTGGAGAAAGCAGAAGGAAAAGAGAAGCAGAATTGTGTCGTAAAATTTGACTTGATGGTCCATTCTTTCCATTCCACCATTCATCTGGAGCCAGTTCCAAGTTCAGCTCCTGCAGGAAGTCCTTTTTTTACTGCCTCTGCCCCTCTGAGCTCACCCTCTCTTCCTCCTGGGATTCAGCGCTCACTGCCTGCTCCAGCCCCTTGGTTTTAGGCATCTCTGCCTGCTGCCTATTTGGTAGTAGTTCTACATGTATAAGAACCCCAAGCCCAGAGCCCCTGACACAGCAGGGGGGCTCAGTACACCGAGGGTTGTGCCCTTCCCCTTCCCCTCTGCCCTGTCTCCTCTCCTAGAAATAAGCCCCATGACAGGAAGGAGCTTATCATACTCCAGTGGCTCCACTGGCCTGGCCCAGTTCCTTCAGTATCTTGGTCACAGCCAATACTCAGTGAAGACTTACAATTTGGGGGAAAGAATCATAAGCAGCATTTATTAAAGATGTAGATTCTCGGGTCCCACCCCAGACTTATGAGTAGGAATTTCTGGGAGTGAGACCAGAATAGACTTGTGAACAAACATCTGGTGATGCTTAGTTATATATATTTTGAGAGGCACGATTTTGGAGAATCACATTCCCTTCTAGGGGTGGCATTCAGGGCTGGACTTCAGATTTAGAGCTAAGCCAGAATCAGAGAGGGAGAAGATTTTTTTTCCTCTTATTCTTAGCTCCTGCCTTCCAAAGGTATACAGTCAGTCTCTACAAATTCTTAACAAGTCCTTCATTTCCACAAAGAGAGATTCTTCTGGTGTGTGATCTGACCCAAGCAGTTATTAGAGGAATCTGGGTAACAGAGCAGTAATACGTAGCATACTTGGATTGTCAGTTTTCAAGGAAAATAAATTCAAATATGCTTGACACTGAATTAACAAGAATCCTCCTCTGATGTCCAGTTTCTTAGCAGCAAGTCAACCAAGCAAAGTGCCTGACTCTTAAGAGATATTTAGTGTGTTGAGTGAATGAATATACACATGAAAGGATCCTTTATTCTCTCAAGATCAATATTATTTTGAGTTATCATTGTTCTCTAAATATATAGGATTATTAGTGAATTAAAGTGTTATTTGACAGCATAGAGAATAAACTAGGTTTTACTGTAATGGCTTACTATTCAATAGGAACTATTTTCAGTTCTTTCATTTATTTTCTGTGACAGCAATTTATGTAAGCTACTCTCTTATGCTTCATATATTCACCTCTAAGAACTTAAGAGTCTATGGTAATGAAATGTCTATGGTAATAAAATGAATTAGGCTTATCGGTGATACATACATATAATACATGCATATTTATATATACATATATTCATACATATATAAATATATATAGGAGGGAATGTTTGTGTTAATATTTATTATAGAATATTATCTTTATGACTTTTCTGAAAATGAAGAAAAAATGTAAGTTTCTTGAAAGACTGTTTTGAAAGTCCTATGTAATCTGGTATACATCAGCTTTCCTTTGAGTGTTTTCTCCATCCTCGTTCTCTCTTGTTTTGGCAGTGATCATCTCCATGTGTTCTCTTCTGGCATTATAGGTCAAAAGAGTATAGCTGATTAAGATCACTCATAAAAAAGTCTTTGATTCCTGTAACTACATGCCTTTTTGACCAGTGGACAACTAGTGCAGGTTGCCCCTCTCTTTCTAAAGTAGCTCTATACTTAGTCCTTAGACATTTGGAGTTATATAAAATTAATTTGCATTGCTAATTAATTGTAATAATAAATTGCTGATTATCAAAATTCAAAGAATAATGTTTCCTGCCAGTGAAAATCTGAGAAGGCTTTCTGTAAAAACTGACAAGCTGATTCTAAAGTATATGTGAAAATGCAAAAGACATAGGCCAGCTAAGGCAAACTTGAAGAAGAATGAAATTGGAGGAGTTACACTACCCGATTTTAAGATTTACTGTAATCTGAAGTAGTTAAGAATGACCTTCTATTGCCATAAGGAGAGAGAAATCGATCAAAGGCACAAGATAGAGGATACAGCATGTACAATGACTTGATTTTCAGGAAAGGAGCCAATGTAATTCAATGAGGATAGGAAAGTCTTTTCAATAAATGGTGTTGGAGCAACTATCTATATTAAAAAGTGAATTTTGGCACCTCTTTCACAGCATATACAAAACTTATTTTAAGGTGGATCATAGGCCTTAATTTAAAAGCTAAAACAAGCAAGCTTCTAATTATGCTATCTAATACTGCAGCCACTGATCACATGTAGTTACTGAACACTGCAAATGTGGCTAGTGAAATCTAGAAATAGATTTCAAAGACTTACTACAAACCAAGAATATAAACGAGCTCATTAAGAATGTTTATATTGATTAGATTTTTAAGTAATATTTTGATATGTTGGTTTAAACAAAATAAGTTATTCAAATGAATTCATCTGTTCCTTTTTACTTTGGTTTACTGTGACTACTAGGAAATTTAAAATCACATAGTGGCTCATGTTTGTGATTCACTTTATAGTTCTATTGAACAGTACTGCGCTAGAGGAAAACATAGGAAAATATCTTCAAGTCCTTAAGGAAGGCAAAGATTCCTTAAACAGGATATACACACACACCTACACAAAATACTAACCACACAGGAAAAAAAAATATCTTGGGGGGAGTTCCCTGGTGGTCCAGTGGTTAGGACTCCACGCTTTCACTGCCGAGGTCTCGGGTTCAGTCCCTGGTCGGGGAAGTAAGATCCCTAAGGCCGCACGGCATGGCCAAAAAAACCCCCAAACAAACAAAAAAACTTCGACTTCATCAAAATTAAAACTTCTGCTCATCAGAATACATCATTAAAAAAGTAAAAGGGCAAGCCACAGACTGGAAGAAAGTATTTCAATATGAATACCTAATGAAGAACTGTATACAGAATCAGTTGAAAACTCCTATAAATCAGTAAGGAAAAGACAAGCAACCATAAGGGAAAAAAGAATGAGAAAAAGACTTGAACAGGTATCTTACGAAAGAAGATATCTGAATGGTCAATAAGCATATGAAAAAGTGCTTTTATATTACTGTTTATCAGGAAAATGTAAATTAAAATCCTAGTACGTTCGTGCAAATATAGTCAACTGTTTTTGACTCAGAGGCACAAAAGCAATTCAATAAAGGAAAGATAGCATTCAGCAGATGGTGCTGAAACCATTAGATGTTGTGGTAGGTGGAGTTTGTTGATCTTCAGAAAAGTCCATATTTTAATTCCCAGAACCTGTGAATATGTTAGGCTCCATTGCAAAGGGCAATTAAGGTTACAGATGGAATTAAGTTTCTTAATCAGCTGGCATGATTAGCAAAGGGAATGATCCTGGATTCTCCAGGTGGGCCCCATGTAATCACAAGGGGCCTTAAAAGTAGAAGAGGGAGGCAAGAGTAGGAGAACCAGAGAGAAGCAGCCTGAGGAGCACTCAGTTTGACTAGTATTTTGTTTTTTTAAATTTTCTTTCCTTATTTATTTTTTATATCTTTATTGGAGTATAATTGCTTTACAATGTTGTGTTAGTTTCTCTTGTACAACAAAGCGAGTCAGCTATAAGTATACATATGTCCCCATATCCCCTCCCTCTTGAGCCTCCCTCACATCCTCCCTATCCCACCCCTCTAGGTGGTCACAAAGCATCAAGCTGATCTCCATGTGTTATGCAACAGTTTCCCACTAGCCATCCGTTTTACATTTGGTAGTGTATATGTCCATGCCACTCTCTCACTTATTCCCAGCTTACCCTTCTCCCTCCCTGTGTCCTCAAGTCCATTCTCTATGTCTGCATCTTTATTCCTGTCCTGCCCCTAGGCTCTTCAGAACCTTTCTTTTTTTTTACATTCCATATATATGTGTTAGCATACAGTATTTGTTTTTTGCTTTCTGACTTACTTCACTCTGTATGACAGTCTCTAGGTCCATCCACCTCACTACAAATAACTCAATTTCATTTCCTTTTATGGCTGAGTAATATTCCATTGTATATATGTGCCACATCTTCTTTATCCATTCATCTGTTGATGGACATTTAGGTTGCTTCCATATCCTAGCAATTGTACATACTGCTGCAATGAACATTTTGGTACATGTATCTTTTTGAATTATGGTTTTCTCAGGGTATATGCCCAGTAGTGGGATTGCTGGGTCATATGGTAGTTCTATTTTTAGTTTGTTAAGGCACATCCAACTGCTCTCCATATTGGCTGTATCAATTTACATTCCCATCAACAGTGCAACAGGGTTTCCTTTTCTCCACACCCTCTCCAGAATTTATTGTTTGTAGATTTTTTGGTGATGGCCATTCTGACTGGTGTGAGGTGATATCTCATTGTAGTTTTGATTTGCATTTCTCTAATGATTAGTGACGTTGAGCATCTTTTCATGTGTTTGTTGGCAATCGGTACGTCTTCTTTGGAGAAATGTCTATTTAGGTCTTCCATCCATTTTTGGATTGGGTTGTTTGTTTTTTTCGATACTGAGCTGCATGAGCTGCTTGTATATTTTGGAGATTAATCCTTTGTCTGTTGCTTTGTTTGAAAATGTTTTCTCCCACTCTGAGGGTTTTCTTTTCATCTTGTTTATGGTTTCCTTTGCTGTGCAAAAGCTTGTAAGTTTCATTAGGTCCCATTTGTTTATTTTTTATTTTATTTCCATTACTCTAGGAGGTGGGTCAAAAAGGATCTTGCTGTGATTTATGTCATAGAGTGTTCTGCCTATGTTCTCCTCTAAGAGTTTTATACTGTCTGCCCTTATATTCAGGTCTTTAATCCATTTTGAGTTTATTTTTGTGTATGGTGTTAGAAAGTGTTCTGATTTCATACTTTTACATGTAGCTGTCCAGTTTTCCCCACTCCACTTATTGAAGAGGGTGTCTCTTCTCCATTGTATATTCCTGCCTCCTTTGTAAAAGATAAGGTGACCATATGTGTGTGGGTTTACCTCTGGGCTTTCTATCCTGTTCCATTGATCTATATTTCTGTTTTTATGACAGTACCATACTTCCTTGATTACTGTAGCTTTGTAGTATAGTCTGAAGTCAGGGAGTCTGATTGCTCCAGCTCCATTTTTCTTTCTCAAGATTGCTTTGGCTATTCAGGCTCTTTTGTGTTTCCATACAAATTGTTAAATTTTGGGTTCTAGTTCTGTGAAAAATGCCATTGGTAATTTGATGGGGATTGCATTGTATCTGTAGATTGCTTTGGGTAGTATAGTCATTTTCACAATGTTGATTCTTCTAATCCAAGAACATGGTATATCTTTCCAACTGTTTGTACCATCTTTGCTTTCTTTCATCAGTATCTTATAGTTTTCTGCATTCAGGTCTTTTGTCTCCTTAGGTAGGTTTATTCCTAGGTATTTTATTCTTTTTTTTTGCAATGGTAAATGGGATTGTTTCCTTGATTTCTCTTTCTGATTTTTCATCATTCATGTATAGGAATGCAAGAGATTTCTGTGCATTAATTTTGTATTCTGCTACTTTACCAAATTCATTGATGAGCTCTAGTAGTTTTCTAGTGGCATCTTTAGGATTTCCTATGTATAGTGTCATGTCATCTGCAAACAGTGACAGTTCTACTTCTTTTCTGATTTGTATTCCTTTTATTTCTTTTTCTTGTCATTGCTGTGACTAAAACTTCCAAAACTGTGTTGAATAATAGTGGTGAGAGTGAGCAACCTTGTCTTGTTCCTGATTTTAGAGGAAGTGCTTTCAGTTTTTCACTATCGAGAATGACATTGGCTGTGGTTTGTCATATATGACTTTTATTATGTTGAGGTAGGTTCCCTCTATGCCCACTTTCTGGAGAGTTTTTATCATAAATTGGTGTTGAATTTTGTCAAAAGCTTTTTCTGCATCTATTGAGATTACCATATGGTTTTTATACTTCAGTTTGTTAATATGGTATATCACATTGGTTGATTTGCATATATTGAAGAATCTTTGCATTGCTGGGATAAAACCCACTTGATCATGGTGTATGATGCTTTTAATTTGCTGTTGGATTCTGTTTGCTAGTATTTTGTTGAGGATTTTTGCATCTATGTTTATCAGTGATATTGACCTGTAATTTTCTTTTTTTGTGACATCTTTGTCTGGTTTTAGTATCAGGGTGATGGTGACCTCATAGAGTGAGTTTGGGAGTGCTTCTCCCTGTGCTATATTTTTGAAGAGTTTGAGAAGGGTAGGTGTTAGTTCCTCTCTAAATGTTTGATAGAATTCACTTGTGAAGCCATCTGGTCCTGGGCTTTTGTTTGTTGGAAGATTTTTAATCACAGTTCCAGTTTCAGTGCTTGTGATTGGTCTGTTCATATTTTCTATTTCTTCCTGGTTCAGTCTTGCAAGGTTATGCTTTTCTAAGATTTTGTCCTTTTTTTTCCAGGTTTTCCATTTTATTGGCATATAGTTGCTTGTAGTATTCTCTTATGATCCTTTGCATTTCTGCAGTGTCAGTTGTTACTTCTCCTTTTTCATTTCTCATTCTGTTGAGTTGAGTCTTCTCCCTTTTTTTCCTGATGAGTCTGGCTAATGGTTTATCAATTATGTTTATCTTCTCAAAGAACCAGCTTTTAGTTTTATTGATATTTGCTATTGTTTCCTTCATTTCTTTTTCATTTATTTCTCATCTGATCTTTATGGTTTCTTTCCTTCTGCTGACTTTGGGAGTTTTTTGTTCTTCTTTATTTAATTGCTTTAGATGTAAGGTTAGGTTGTTTATTTGAGATTTTTCTTGTTTCTTGAGGTAGGATTGTATTGCTATAAACTTTACTCTTAGAACTGCTTTTGCTGCATCCCATAGGTTTTGGGGTGTCATGTTTTCATTGTCATTTGTTTCTAGGTATTTTTTGGTTTCCTCTGATTTCTTCAGTGATCTCTTGGTTGTTTAGTAGCATATTGTTGAGCCTCCATGTGTTTGTATTTGTTACAGTTTTTTTCTTGTAATTGATATCTAGTCTCATAGCACTGTGGTCAGAAATGATGCCTGATATGATTTTAATTTTCTTAAATTTACTGAGGCTTGATTTGTGACCCAAGATGTGATCTATCCTGGAAAACGTTCCATGTGCACTTGAGAAAAAAGTGTATTCTGCCACTTTTGGGTGGAATGTTCTATAAATATCAATTAAATCTATCCAGTCTATTGTGTCATTTAAAGCTTGTGTTTCCTTATTTATTTTCTCTTTGGATGATCTGTCCATTGGTGTATGTGGAGTGTTAAAGTCCCCTACTATTATTGTGTTGCTGTTGATTTCCCCTTTTATGGCTGTTAAAATTTGCCTTATGTATTGAGGTGCTCCTATGTTCCGTGCTTAGCTATTTACAATTGTTATATCTTATTCTTGGATTAATCCCTTGATCAGTATATAGTGGCCTTCTTTGTGTCTTGTAATAGTCTTTATTTTAAAGTCTGACTAGCTTTGAAGATGAAAGAATGAGATCACAACCATAGGAATGTGGGCAGCCTCTAGTAGCCAGAAAAGGTAAGAAAGTAGATTCTACCCAGGGCCTCCAGAAGAAACACAGCCCTGATGACACTTGATTTTTCATCCAGTAAAACCCAACTCAGACTTCTGACCTCCAGGACTATAAGTTTGTGTTGTTTTAAGCCACTAAGTTCATGGTATTGTTACAAGAGCAATAGGAAACTAATGTAGATGTCCATGTGCAAAATATTTAACCTAGGCTGAAATCCTAGTCCTCAAGAAAATAAGCACATACATTCTCACAAAGACACAATTTTCATAGCAGTTTTATTCACAAAACTGAAATAACACAAATGTCTGTCACAGGAAAGTGGAGAAACAAATTGTGGTAGAATTCTACAATGAATTATAAGACAGCGATAAAAGAATGAAATTGAGATGCATGAAGCAACATGGATTAATCTTAAAAATGAGATTGAGCAAAAGAAGCAGACCTAAAAAAGCTTGCATACTATAGGGTTTTATTTATGCACATTTTGGGAACAGGCGAAACCAATCTATGCTAATAGAAGTTAGTATAGTAATTAATGCAGAAATAGGGAGATATTAATGGGAATAGCAAAAGGACAACTTTGGTGATGGTAGAAATACTTTATATCTTGATCTGGATACTGGCCATAGGTGTGTACACATATATAAAAGAGACTTACACTTTAGATGTGTACATTTTACTATGTGTAAATTTCACCTTATCATAAAAAACTCATTGAATTTCAAAAATGCAGTATTTTTTATTTTTATCTTTTTAATTTTTTAATTGAAGTATAGTTGATTTACAATGTGTTAGTTTCAGGTATACAGCAAAGTGATTCAGTTATACATATATATACACACACACATATATGTATATAAAAGAATCTGCAAAAGAATATATATACTTCTTCAGATCCTTTTCTCTTATAGGTTATTAAAAAATATTGATTAGAGTTCCCTGTGCTCTACAGTAGGTCCTTGTTGGTTATCTATTTTATATACAGTAGTGTGTATATGTTAGACCCAAACTCCTGATTTATCCCTCCTCCACCCCTTATTTTTTAGATGGAACTTTTTTCATCTTGTCTGGTGGAGGCAGGGAGGAAGATTACAGATTCCCTAGGGAAAGTTCAGTCAGTTAAGTGTTGATGTGGACAAAGGAAGGAAAAACTAAAGTGGTGAAAGTGGTTTTGGGGAAGGTCTAAAGGAGGGCCCAGCAAGATCTGCCAGCCCAACCCTGCTTTTCCTTACCTGCTCCCCAAGTCAGGATGAGAACTTAGACTATAGTCCAAAGACTCTCATTTCCATTACCAGCTGGGTCTTTTGGACCCATGCCCTTCAAACTGTTGCTCATAAACTTTCTCAGTTGCAAGATTACATTTTTACTGTCTACTGATATCAAAGCATACTCAAGGCTGCAAACCCATCAAAAAAGTTTCTAAAGGATGACTTTGGATTTTAATAAACATTTAGTTTTCAGTCCTTGCTCAAGCATATCCGTGACTCATGATAGAAAAGTGGCTCCTTTAGATACTAACTAATCTCCACCCCCACATCAATAGTAAAGCAAAGAATAATTACATCTTTAGAATCTTCCTTCAATTGCCAGAAATCAGTAAATGCATAGCAGCAGCTGTATCTAATGGAAACACCTGAGGCACAATCTCCTTGCCTTTGTTATTATTGTCTTTTTTTTTTAATTCAACATAGCTTAATTTTGTTCAGCAAAATTGAAAACGCTTTTTTGAGATTAAAAAATCCTGTTTATACATTCTAACAAATGAAGGCAGCTCGAGCTCTTAATGTTGAAAATTGCTTAACTATTTGAAAATAGATCACTATTTTCCCAGTATTTACACTTCTGTGTGGTTAGTAATATTCCTTAGACTGGTGGGTGCTCTTAGCTCCTACTCAGCCTAGTTAAACCCAAGCAGGTGGACTGAGCATGACCACCATCCCAGGTGACCACATCAAACCCAAGAATCACTTTGGTTCCTTCTTTCCTTTATCCCTCACATCCAACTAATCATCAAGTCTAATCATGCCAATTTGTTAACACTGCACTCTGAGGGTAATCCTGTTGTCTTGATTTCTAATTTTTACCCCCTCTACCTACCTGAACTGTTGATTTTTAATAATGCACTTTCTTGTCAAGATGAGGCGAGAACATGTCTGACATATTTGAGGAGCAATAAGCCAGCCCATGTTACTGAATCTCGGTGGGTGAGGAGGACATGTGCAGCTCATGAGCTCAGGGAGGAAGCCAGGGTTTTGATAAGGTAGAGCATTGCAGACTGTGGTAAAAAAGTCTTTTGTTTTCCCTAGGAGTGATGGGAAAGTATAAGAGTTTAGTTTTAAGCAGATAAGTGAAATGATTTGAGTTGAATTTTAAAGAATCACTTTGCTATGTGAAAAATAAACCATGGTGAGAAAGAGGAAGCCCTGGCAGATAAGATTGTTCTGTTCCAGGGAGACATGATGGTGGCCCAGCCTCTGTTGACCGTGGTGAGGGTGTAAGACATTGTTAGTTTCAGGATGTTTGGGGTGGTGGTGTGGATAGGTAGAGTCGATTAGAGGTGCTCAAGGCCACCAGACATTTTTTTATCTGAGCTGTTGACTAAATATACCATTTCTGAGATAGAGATCACTGAGAGAGATACAGGTCAAGGTTTCAGTTTTGGATATTTAACTCTGATGTGCCCAATAAGTATCCTAGTGGAGATGTCAAATAAACAGTTATATACAGGTCTTGAGTTTAAGGGAGAGATTGGTGCTGAAGGCATACATTTGAAAGTTATCAATATATAGTTGTTGATGGGACTGGATGATACCATCAGCAAGTGAGTATAGGCAGAAGAGAGAGGAGGTCGAAGACTAAGCTTGGGGAACTCCAACTTTTGGAGCTCAGGAAGCAGAAGGGGAGTCAGGAAAAGAGATTGAGGGGTTGCAGGTAAGTCAGGAGAGTGTGCTGTGCTGGAACCAAGATGCAGGAAATGCTTACCGAAGGAGGAAGTGATCAACTAGTTAGTTCCACTGTGGCTGAAAGTTCTATTAAGATGGAGATGGAGGTTGATCGTTGGATTGAGCAACATGAAGACCATTGGTGGCCTTGAAAAGAGCAGTGTGTAAGTGGAGTGTGTGCTATCATTTGTGGAATGTTCGCCACCACTTTCAGCATGCCTGGCTCTATGTTCAGAAGCCACAGAATCAAATTATGCCAGTAATTTGGTCAGGTTGGCATACATAGAGGAAGCTGTGGCAAAGTACTGGATTGGCAATCAGGATACCTGAGTTCTAGTTCAACCTCTTCCCACTAATAAGCCGTGGGGCAGAGGCAAGGCATTCTGCCTCTCAAGGCCTCTGTTTCCTCACAAGTAAAATGAGGGGGCTGGAGAAGAGAGCATTTAAATGTGTTGTGCTAAGTCAAAAAGCAGGTGTGCTTTACGTTTTAAAAAAGAAGCTTAGTAACAAAAATCAAGTGTCCACTTGATTTATATTCAGTGGGGAGATGCATTTGAGAAGGGACCTCCAGGGTCCTCTCACCTGCGGTGATGCCCCCCCCACTCATCTGCCCGAGTTTATGATGCTCAGAGAATCCACTCTCCAGCTTCCCTCCCTCTCTCCTTCCTCACACATACACACACAGCATCCTGGTCACCACTATACACAGGTCTCACCCGAAGAACTGAAAACTGAAAACATAGTTGAAGTAGAAATGTCACAGTGAATGTTAGAAACCAGAAAGATCTCCAGTGTTGTTGGGTTTTTAAAAAAATTTTATTGGAGTATAGCTGATGTACAATGTTGTGTTAGCTTCAGGTGTACAGCAAAGTGAAACAGTTATACATGTACATACATCCACTCTTTTTTAGATTCTTCTCCCATATAGGTTATTACAGACTACTGAGTTAGAGTTCCCTGTGCTCTACAGGTGCTTATTAGTTATCTATTTTATATATATAGTAGTCTGTATATATTTAACAGCACACACGGAGCTGTGCACATAACTCCTTTCCCCACATGCAAGCACCATCAGAAGATATGAATATGAAATGATTGCTCAATTATTTTTGGTCTGCCATGAGGGAGGAGTTAAAAGAATCCAGAAATCTCATTTATAAGTTACATCAAATAAGCATAATGTTCTTTTCTGGAACTTCAAGGAAACCCACTTTGATGACTTAGCTATTAATTTCCATTAAACTAAATGGAAAGTGGATAAATGAGTTGGTGTGGTTAAACCACAGGAGTCTGCATTTTTGGTGAACTGACTATTCCTGACTCAACTGTGGATGAACTGCTGGAGAGCATCTTCCCCTCCTTGCTGGGGAAGGAAAAGTGTGGTGTGAAGGTCATTCATTTGACTGGCTGCCTTCTGTGTGCCAATTCTGTGTTAGGTGGCTTAAGCCGGTGAACTCATTTGATCCTGACTACTTTCTGAGGTCTTATTCCCATTTTTATAGATGAAGACCAGAGTGAGAGAGATACCTTAGCTGTAGCTTTTTGGAGGTTTTGTTGCTAAGGGTAGTTTTACTTGATTGTACCTCAAGCCATCTACTTCACAACTAACTCAAGGATTTCTCTTTGAGGAAAGTTGTACCTGTCCTCTCTCAGGCTCTTACAACGGTGTGCTGAAAAACCCTTCATTTATTCATCTTCGCATCTATTCATTTATCCATTTCCTCATTCACTCATTCAGTAAGTACTTGCTATGGGCTACAATGTTCTATTTTCTCTCCCATTAAAATTTCTATTTTTTTAATTCCACTACAATCTCAAGGAAAAGAATATTACCCTTTCCAACTATTCTTGTCAAAAGGTAGTTTAATTCTGCAAATGGGAGTGAGGCATGAATGCCTTTTAAAAAGGGAAGCGAGCATTAACATATAGAAGGATAAGGTGTGGCTTCTGTCCTTGGTGGGGGGAAAAAGCATCCTTCTATACATACTACTGTCTTCGCTGTCCTTAAGTCTTGTTTGGGGTGATTATTTTTTTTTTAGAATAATGTACCTTTTCATAGAATTGTATAAAACATCATACTAAATATTCTAATATATACCAGATGCTTCCTTGGATGAGTGACCTTAAAAACAATACATATTGCATCCATGCTATTAGAATGTGTCTGATGAATTTGGGTTTATACCTTTCAAGCTGGGAGCAATGGCACAATTGGTCCGTGCTATGTCACCAGGAGTTTGCTAGTTTCTTGAGCATTGGATTATAAGAATCAAGCCCACTTCAATGGATGTTGTCTTAATTATATTCAGCAATTGAGGGCATGATCCAGGTAGGTGTGTAGTAATTGTTTCAAAAGCATCAGTGAACTGATGCTTTCTCACCCTTGGAATTAATAGCATACTTTTACTTCAGGAAAGTGTGAGCCAGAGGAAAGTTAAGTGATTACCTCTGACAGTTTTCACTTGGGGAAGTTGGTGGGTGTGGTGTATGGGCTGCTGACTGCAGACAGGAAATACTGGTGGGGATTGTTTAGATTCCAAGGTGCCAAATCATTTGCCACAGAATTACCAAATGTCCCCACTGGGTCCTGCATCTTTACCTAGAGGCCTATGCTGGGACATTCCTTTAAAGCAAACGTATTCTGTGTTTTCATTGAACCAAAAAATAAAACCAAGCATGACCAGAATATTTCTAGAAATGCTCTAAGACAAGCTTAATTTAGATGAGGCAAGAAATGGTGATTCAAAGTATGGCTTAGTTCATGCCTCTGAGTTCATCATTTCACAAGGATAGAGGGCGGGAGACAGAGCACAGACAGATGCCATTCTGTCCCTGGAGGAGCAGTTACCTTCCATCCTCAAGATGGAAGCTACATCCGGACCATCTTGGGAGTTCCTGTGACATTTCCCCAGAATTCAGATTGCTCTTTACTACACTAAAATAGCCCCATCAAAAACAAAAGTCAGCTCCCCTATTTCCTACAATACACAGACATCGTTTCAATGACTTCATTTCTCATGCAGTTGTGTTGATTGGGAACTGTAGTCACTGTTCTCACAAGCATCTGTTTGGAGTTTTTCTTTTATGGCACTTTCATCATAAAGCTTTCTTTATCATCCTGTTGCTGCTACTTGGGAATAACGAATTCTTTTGGTTTAAAACTGACTTTGTGTTTAAGTTTTTGGAATACTTAAATTACATAAAAGTTGGAAAATCAACTTTTATGTAATTTTTGACAGGCTGAATAAACTCTATCCCTCTGTTTGTCCATTTATATAAGAGAATTTTTGGTGAAAGAGCCCATGAAAGAAAGGGATCACAGGAAACTGCCTTTGCCTTTTTTTCCCTAGGCATTTGGAAAACTGAATTCTCTGTACTTGACAAATCTAACTTCTCCTTCCTTAAATACCTCTCCTGTAGCAAATGAGAGGTAGCATGGTGCAGAGGATAAGTGCAGAGCCTTGACCCAGATTGCTGGGATTTAATTCCAGTCCTACTTTGTGCTGGCTGCATGACCTTGGACATGTCAATGAACCTTTCCATGCTTCAGTTTATTCATCAGAAATAGAGGATAATAATAGTAACTTCATAGGATTGTTGTAAAGATTATATAAATTAATACATGTAAAGCACTTAGAACACTGCTTGGCACAGAACAAGCACTCTTAAGCATATTAGCTGTATGTCCATCATAACTTCCCAACCTCCATTCCGTCCAGGTCATCTCTCCAAGCCTTCCACCTGCTGAGTCATTAGCACCACTGCTCAAATCATCTCTCCATCATTTGACTTCATTACAACTTTGTTATTAGCACTCTGTCTTCAACTTCAAAGCTCTTCAGAATCTAGGTGGACTCTACGTAAGAGATGTATCCCTTTGAAAAGAGGCAAAGCATGTTCATGAATCACTACATTATTTTAATGAAATAATCGTAGAAGACTGAACCAAGAAGAGATTTGAGTAGAGATATAAGTGCAGTGTAACATATTCTACCTTTGAATTCACATCCACTTACTTTCAAAAGATTAATATTCACTTACCTATTGATTCTTCAAACTTCTTATGGGCATCTGATGTGTAAGTAGTGGGCTAATTTTAAATATTATTAAGAAATATGAGACAGTGTCCTATAAGTCATCTATCAATTGGTGGCTGAGGGGTAAAAAGACTAGAAGATGATGAATCAGTTTAAGAAATGAGTAAAATGTTGGATAACGTTTGCCTTTGGCTCTCCAATCCTAGGACTTACTCTGCTTTGCCTAAATTAAAAACAAAAAATACACTCTGGTTTTTTGTTTTTTGTTTTTGTGGTACGTGGGCCCCTCACTGCTGTGGCCTCTCCTGTTGCGGAGCACAGGCTCCAGACAGGCAGGCTCAGCGGCCATGGCTCACGGGCCCAGCTGCTCCGCGGCATGTGGGATCTCCCAGACCGGGGCACGAACCCGTGTCCGCTGCATCGGCAGGCGGACTCTCAGGGAAGCCCAACACTGTTTTTTTGTTGTTTTGTTTTGTTGGTTACATTAGAGTTGCTAAATCCATTTTACATTGATTAATGCACTGAGAATAAGTAGCACTTAGACTTTTTGCAAAGTTAAAGTTAATTTATCTCCAGACTGGTTCAAGAAGTCACTTTCTAAAACTTAGCTCTGAGGTCTGAGTTTTCAGACTTAATTTTAGAAAGATTGCCACTGTTCAATAAAATCACAGGGTTCATTAAAACATAATCTTCATATTAAAAACAAACAAATACCACAATGTATCGATGGGCTGGAAAATAGGGCCTCTTGAGGTCCTGAAATGGAATGCTGGAAGGATGCACTGTGGCAACTCGCAAAATCCACTTGAAGTTTTTGACTTTGAACTTCAAATTAAACTAGAATCTTTGGAGATTTGAATTGTTTTTATTCTTGGTAAAATTCTCCACCCTTATTCAAAGGAAAAAAGAAACCTTAATGTCCTGCATAAAAGCTTAAAAGAATCTGGAACTTCTAATAGCTCATATTAAACATCACAACAAATAGAATGTAAGTGAATAAGAAACAGATGTGTTACCCTCCTCTTGAAATATTAATATTTATGAATTTTAAAATTAGGAAAGTTGGGAGAGAAAAGAGCTGGTGAGAGATAAATTGATCATGACTGTGCTATATTATCTTGATATCAAAATATTCTTCTCCAGTTGAACATAAAAGAACAATTTCTAATGAATTCTGAAGTTTGAATTTGCTCCAGGATCCCTAGTGTTACAACACTTAACTTATTTATAAAAGCTTTTGTAATGCTTTCTAAGGATGTATTCCTAGAACAATAATTTTCTGGTTTTTTTCTAATTAACTACACATTGTTTGCCGTTAATCAACCTAACTGTTGATACAGAGTTACCTGACTGTACATGGGGACACAGCTACACAGGACTATGCATGCATAATTTTCAGCCACCGGATCCATAATATGAAGGAAAGGTATTATAATATTTTTATTTTTCCCCTGCTTTGCCAACTTTTTTTTTTTTAATGCTGTGAGTATTTTGTGAAAGTTGAGCTCAGAATCTAGTTTTGTATTTCCAAGGCCACAGATGCAAAAAAGGAGCACTCGGTGTCTATCCCGTTGCTCACTGAGAGGCTACTTAGAGAACAGGGAGAGAGTTGATCTACTTTTCAGGTCTATTGTGCTTGCTCAAATTCAGATGAATACAGAAAACAAATTACACTATTATGTTTGTGGTTTCTATGCTCTTATGCTGGATGAGATTAACTGCTACTATGTCATGAGGTTGTAGATCAACCATAAATATACAAGAACTCAGAAGTATAGACACCCTGCTGGTGTAGACACTAAGCAAGGTCAACAGGCCCAAGAGGAACTTAGTTCTCATCAGGGTCTTCAACCCAGTTTCCCTGGCCTTTACCCTCATGCAGTCTCCCCTTCTCAGAAATTCAGGTTTGAATTAGAGCCTTTGTGTGATAACACACACGGTCTGAATCAGTCTGGACTAAAGGAGAATGTGAAGGGTAGCCAAATATGCACCCCCAAAATATGATTGTAGAAGTTCAAGATATGCGCCCCTAAAATACGCCACTTTGGCACGTTGATCATTTTGAGCTGTGGGAAAAACAACAAATGCAGGAACAGGCTTTCTCTGAACTCCCTTAACTGCCTAAAGACAGATCCTCCAAAACAACCTGAACTGTCATAAACCTCCTCCCTGGGAGTTTCGTCAACCAGGGAAGATTGACTCTTGTCCCAGGAGAGGAGGCTAGAAGTGGACATTCACCCTGACAGACTTTGTCACAGACTGTCACATCTCCCATCTACCCTTCTAAGTGCCCATTCATCTTTTCTAAAAATCATTTACTCCCCTCTAAGAGGCCTACGTCCTCCCTCCCTTTGCCCTATTAAGATGGTATTTATGTCTGGATTCTAAGCCACCTTGGGGAGTTACTCATTTTCCCCTGGGCATCTCCCATGTATACATGAGGTATATGTGTTAATATACTTCTGTTTCTCTCACGTTAATCTGTCTTTTATTACAGGGCTCTCAGCTAAGAATTCAGAATGGTAGAGGGACAATTATTTTTCCTCCCCTATTAATGTATGGGTAATCATGCCTGGAGGAATGTGGACCACACAGCTTAACATTCCATTACTGAGGCTCCACCCTAGAGAATAACTCTCCATGTTCTCACTGCAGGCCTGTCCTCTCCCTTTTAAATTCATTTTAAGGCCCATTATGTCTATGGACATGTGGTCTCTGAGCCTCCTCTCACTGCAAACAATTACCTCTGTGAGGAATCCTCTACTGTCTGGTTCTTCCAGTCTTTCCAAACCTTATATCCTTATGCCCCAAGTATCTGGATTTTGAAGTCTTCCCCTGAATTCATTGTCCCATGATACCACCCAAACTTCATTATCTCATTGTCCAATCATAAAGTTATCCACTGGAATAAAACTATTTACAGTATCAACTGAAGCATTCCCGTCTTTTTTGCCCATCTTTCACTTAGCTGTGTTTTGATATATACTTTGCCTGCTACTGAAAGAGTAAAATATAGGTATCTTGCCTTCTAGATTGTTTTGTAAATTCAATCTATTATATTTAATCAAATTCTTCTGACTTAATATGTCTGTCACTTATAATCCCTCTCTTCATCTCTGCCATATTTCACCTGGCCTTAACTTTTTAATCTTATCAGTAGATAGGGACTCTGTGGGGTTCTGAGTAACATTATTCATTGATACCTGGGCTACAAAATTTTATATTGGTCAAAGTGCAGGGGAAAAAGGGAGGAATCTTTTTGTCCTTTTGAGATGTTGGCCCCTTCCTTTTACATGGTGCATGCTTAGGCATATGTTTGTATTCACTAGGCATGTACTATGGACTGGCACATAGCCCTCCAAGTACTTCCAATCCAATTAGATTCTCAACCATTTCTTCCCCTGCCCTTTCCTTTTGGAAGATGGCACATTCTTCCTAGGCTTCTCAAGTCCTGCTTGTTAATGCATGTTTGTATGTGTAGCAAAATTCTTTGAGATTTGTTTTTATTATACTGTTCATCCGGTAGCAAGATTATGACAAGAAGACCTATAAACAGCTCAGCATCCAACCACTGGAGCCTTCTCATACCTGCCAAGAGGAACCAGATTGACTTAGATCCATTGGCAACATTGCCATCCCTTTCTACCATCTTTATCTCTACATCAACTAATTGTGCCACACATTTATATAGATTTTTAGCTCCTTTAAAAATGTGATAAAACTCCCAAGACCTTATCCTTAGAAAATTTACAGGTGCACAAATAGTTATCACTTTGCATATAATTTCTAGGGGATTGCTAGAGGATGGGGGCAATGGATACCTGGTGAATAATTTCTCCTTTATAAAGTAAGCACATTTTGAGAGGCATGGATTCTACCGTCATCACCTCTAGCAACACAGGGACCCAGCAGGAGGAGTGATGATGTGTGGTAAGGGTGGGGAGGCGTAAGAAGGGAACTTCAGATAGAAATTCTCAATCTGTTCTTCCCCCTTCCCCCCACCACCAGCAGGGTCAGTTGTTAAATTCACAGCCAAAGCTCCGGCTGGCATTTGGTTTCCTGGTAAAGCTCAAAGGATGCACTTGGCATTTGCTGAACCTGAACAGCATACCAGCCTCTGCTGGCCCGATCAATAGATCCATAACCGTGTGAGAAATGTGAATGCATTTCTGTAGAGGGTGCAGCTGTGGGCCTGGAAAATGTCCAGGGTCAACAATAAGAAAGGAAAAGAAAAAGTGGTTAAAGAAGGAGGAGTCTGGCTTGATCTTCATCCATGTTTATCAAATAACATTCCTTTCACTTTCAGGGAAAATTCTGGCCTGCAATTCTTTATTGATGAATCATTCTGACTGTAGGAGTTGATGTAATAGATAATGACTCTTTCCTAGGAAGTGCCCCAGAGATGTATTCTGAGTATATTCTTTAATTCTCTTAAAGAAATGCCAGTCTCTGCAATGGAAGTGGCCTTCCTTTTTGTTTAATTTCTGGAGAGATCAGTTATTGTAGGGCAAAAACATTTGTTTTTTATTGATTTATTCAACAAACATATTGACTGTTTACTATAGGTCAGGCCCTGAAGAATGCAACAGAGCCCCTGCTCTATGGGAACTTGCAGTCTTGTGGGAGAGACACATATCACCTCTTGTCCTAGTAACTCTGAAATAAACTACCCATTCCACCAAGATAGTGTGTATGAAACCCAAGAGCCTAATCATCTCTCTCGTCACAACTACTAATAAATTCTTACTAAAGCCAACATAACATATGCTTCTGCTTCCAGTACTTTTATATATTTGAAACAACTTTTCCTTAAACTCAGAAAATTCCAAGGGTTTTGACAGTGTAAAGAGTGTTTGCAATCTAAACTTTAAGATCTAGGTTACCCTGAGTGTATTGTATAAATAATGATCCCAGAGATCTATGAATTTGAGTAACATCTCAAAGAATTGCCTACCTTCTATGCAAACAATCTCCCATGCTGAACAGCCTGGGCCTTCTTTACTAACTACTGTCTGGACAGGAGGCTGCCATGGAAGGTCTTTTGTGGACCTGGATCTTAAATGTCATTAGTCATTAGAGAAATGCAAATTAAAACCACCATGAGATATCACCACATACCTTTTAGAAGGCTAAAACATAACATAGTGACAAAATTAATGCTGACGATGGTGTGGAGAAAGTGGATGACTCATACATTTTCAGCGGGAATGTTAAGCCACTCTGGAAAAAAGAACGGTAGTTTCTTAAAAATCCAGACGTGCACTTACTAGAGGACCTAGCATTCCTGAGCATTTATCTCAGAGAAATGATGATATATGCTCACACAACAACCTATACACAAATGCTCTTAGCAGCAAATGTCTATTTGTAATAGCCGAAACCTGGTAACAGCCCACAGGCCCTTCAGTGGGTGAATGGTCAATCTGAGGTCTGTCCGTACCCTGGAATACTACTCAGCAATAAAAAGAAACAAACTATTGATCAATACAACAACCTTGATCAAATTCCATGATCAATCTCTTTACGCTAAGTTAAACAAAACCAAAAACCAATCCCAAAATACCTATATTGTATGATTCCATTTATATAATAATCTTGAAAGATGAAATTATAGAAATGGAGAACAATTAGTGGTTGCTAGAGTTTAAGGAGGGGTGAGGGTGTAGGTATTAAGTGGCAAGGTGAGTGGTCCTTGTGGTGATGGAAATGCTCTGTATCTTGACTCTAATAGTGTCAGCATCCAGATGGTGATATTGTAGTACAGTTTTATAAGGTTTACCACTGGGGGAAACTGGGTAAAGGATAACACACAGTCTCTCTGAATGATTTCTTACAAGTGTACGTGAATCTATAGTTATCTCAAAATTAAAAGATTAATTAAAAAACTTGTAGCTTCCAGTTCTACGTATGGAAATGGTATAGAGTGTTTCTTCTATGAATTTGGATCTAACTTATGAAAAGTCAAGAGTTTAAAATATAACTATTGATTAAAAAAATACTTCCTATATGTGGTAATTTATACTAGTTAGTCCCTATTTACAAATACCTATCATAGAATTATTCATTCCACACCAAAGATGAATGAGCACTGACCTCATCCTTCCTCCTCCTATAAAGTGAAAATTCCTTTTTCCTTGTGGGATAGGGACAGTTCCAAGCACCAGTGACAATCAGACTTTCTCCCACAAGTCTTCTTTAAACACTTGGCTGTGCTGTCTTTTTGTCCTTGAAAAGAATGTCCTCTCCAGGCAGAGAAGTTGCCACAAGGTATCTTTCCGGGCAAACCATTTTGACAAAAGGCTTCCCTTCCTTCAGACTGACTGCAGTCCTGAGCTAAGATATTGGTTCTGGCAAGCAGATTTCAGCACCCATTTGTCCCCCTTGGCAGTCATCCTAGTATGGGTCAATCTGCACGATCCTACGTGGCAGCGCTGAATCCTACCCACAGGCCCAGGACCTTTCTCCTGCTGCCGGCAGAGGGAGGAAGAGCACCTGGGCCCTCCTGGGGAAACAGGCCTCTTAGGCTCTCTTTCCTGTGGCAGTGTTTCCCACCCGAGTGTCAGCTTCCTCCATTTCCTGGGTTTCCGTGGTGGAGGTTAGGAAAGAGGTGAGAGAGGAAAACTAGCATTTATTGAACCCCTTCTATCTATGTACCTGTAGTTTTTCATGACTTGACAAACATTATGTTGCATTTTATAATGCTTTCTTAACAGATGAGACTGTTGAGGCTCAGAGAAGTGAAATTCATTTGTTAAGGCCACGAACTAAAGAGAGCTTAGCCTTGACCTTGATGGGGTGAGGGCCAAAGAGTGTAAGACTACAGTAATCGACTGGAAGGCCCTGCTGGAGGGAGGAAACTTGGGACCAGCAGGAAAAAGGGTGATTCAATCCCTGACTCCTTGGTTACAGTATGGTCTCAAGCCTAAGCCAACAGATTCTGAGAACTTGAAAAAGGAATCTTGAAAGTCAAAGTAAGAAACGATAGGGTAGACCTGAAGAAAACACCTCATATAGCTGATGGACAAGAGATTAATGTTCGTGGTTGAGACATTTTTATCAGAGAAAGAATACTTCTGAGTTGGAGGCAAAATCAGGTACAATAAGGACATAAAACCTCAGCCTCTAGAGTCCTTGGAAGTGGCCAGTGTCCCCAACAGAATCTCTCCCATACTCTAAAACATTAACTCAACCGTTTTGTCACCGATTTTATTTTTTAAACATTTAGATTACCAGTGTTTCAGAGATTTTAATTCTGGAGATGTTTAAGTCTTTATTATATTTAAAAGAAATATATATTCTCCAGCATTACTTTCCCTCATTCACAATTACTTACATCATGAGTTAAATGAGCTTTGGTGGATGTCTGGGAATCTAGCCAGCATTTGTGAGATTGCTTCTAAGATAACATGCGTTCCCAGTTCCCAATACCCTAGTTACAATAAAGGTCTGTGGACACAATAAGTATTGTCAACTTGACTATTCAATGAACAATAGGGGAAAATACTAATAATTCAGTTTATTCTTCAAGTCTTGATTCTCCTTTCCTGAATTACAGTTTTTCTCTTTTCAATTTGATGTACACTCCTTAGGTTTCGTGTTGTGTTCTAGCGCCTAGTAAAACTAGAAAGTATGACTATGAAACCTTTGGTTCAAATGGTGGGTGAAAAACTTTAGTTGCAAATGCGCCTATTGTTTGAACGGCCTTGGGAAAGTTTTCTGCCTTCTCTGGAGTAGTCTGCCTTGCACAGGCTCTTGCAGAAGCAAACCTTTAGCTTGTAGAAAGTCGTTCATGTTGTGGAGTGATCCATCCATCTGTGACTAACCAGCAAAGGCGTTTTCAAAGTTTGCATTTGAATGAGCTGAAAGGTAAGGGCAGGCCTAATGTCTTAGCTGTCAATTGCTGGTTGGCCGAGCTCAGGGCACTCTGAAGTTTAAGTCCCTTTCTCTCCAACACCTTGACTGGGGCAAGCATGTCACCTGGCATAGGGACAGTTGCCGCCTCAGAGTCCGTCTAGGAGCAGACATCAAAGTGCACATTCTAATGTGGAACTGAACCTACAAGTGAGTTAAGTTGCATTTGTTGACAATGTTCAGGAGTCAGGGGAGTTAGAATAATAGAGAACAAACATTCAAGAAGCACACATTGGGGCTTCCCTGGTGGCGCGGTGGTTGGGGGTCCGCCTGCCGATGCAGGGGACACGGGTTCGTGCCCCGGTCCGGGAACATCCCACATGCCGCAGAGCGGCTGGGCCCGTGAGCCATGGCCGCTGAGCCTGCGCGTCCGGAGCCTGTGCTCTGCAACGGGAGAGGCCACAACAGTGAGAGGCCCGCGTACCACAAAAAAAAAAAAAAAAAAAAGAATAGTACCTGGGCTGTAGTAAACAGTCAGGACTCAAGGTTATAAGGATTCATGAGAACCCATCATGTCCAATGATTAGATCATCAATTTGCAAATCCAAGACTTGATTTTCCTGGTCCAAAACCCATCCAATTAAACTGGATAGTCTTGCACAAGTCACTTGAACTTGTTGGAGCTTCAGTTTTTCATCTCTAAAATGATAATAATGAAAACCACTAATTCCATATAACTGTATAAGTTATTGCTTATTCATATTTTGTACAACAGGTATCTTTGGAAAATCTATTATGTTCCAGATACTGTTTTCAGTGCTGAAGATTCAGTAGTGAACAACGTGCCAAACACCCTGTGCTGGAACTTATTATATTCTTGGGAAAGAAAATCAATTAATAAATTAATATTTATAAATTGGTATAAACAAATATGAAGAAAAATAAGGTAGGGAAAAGGGATAGAGAAGGCAGTGTGGAATAGGGTATATAAATAATAGGGTGGCCAGGAAGCCCTCACTGACAAGGTAATATTTTTTGCTGAATCCTGACAAAAATATAGATGCAAGCCAAGTGTATATCTTGGGGAATAACATGACACACAGAGGAAGTCGCAAGTGCAAAGGCACTGAGGAGGCTAGTGTGGCGAGAGAAAGTTAACGAGGAAGACAGTAGTAGGAGATGGTAACAGCCCAGACCATTAGGGCCTTACAGACTGTAATGAGGACTTTGGACTTTATTCTGAGTGAGACGAAAAGCCATTGGAAGGTTTTGAGTTGAAGAGTGAAGCGTACTATGCTTTAAGGATTATTCTAGCTCACTGCTATATTACTATACTATAGAAATATGATGAGTTACTTACGTAACTTTAGAGGTTTTACTAGTCACACTAAGAAGTAACAATTGCAGGTAAAATTATTTGAATAATTAACCTAGTATATCAAAATATTATACTTTCAATGTGTAATAAGTATGAACTATCATCAGTGAGCTATTTTGCATTCTTTTTTCATACCGAGTCTTAGAAATCAGGCATGTATTTTCATGCATATCACAATTTGGACTACACACATTTCAAATGCTCAGTAGCCATATATGGCTAGTGACTACCTTATTGGATACCACAGCTCTAGTTGCTGTGTTAAGAATTTACAGTAGTAGCCTCCTACATTACTGATGGGAATGTAAAATGGTGCAGTCACTTTAGAAAGTTGTTCAACAGTTCATTAAAAGGTTAAAACATAGAGTTACCATATGACCCAGAAATTCCACTCCTAGGTGTATACCTAAGAGAAGTGAAAACATACTTCCACGCAAAAACTTGCACGCGAATGTTTCTAGCAGCGCTATTCCCAATAGCTGAAAAGTGGAAACAGCCAAACGCCCATCAGTCAAAGAATGGATAAGTAAAATATGGTATATCCATACAATGGATTATTAGCCAGAAAAAGGAGTGAAGGATTGATTCCTGCTGCAACTTGGATGAATGTTGAAAATTTTGGGTAAGTGAAAGAAGCCAGACATACAAGGCACATATGGTATGAATCCATTTATATGAAATAAACAGAGCAGGCAAACTCATAGGGACAGAAAGTAGATTAGTGGTTGCTGTGGGCTGGTGGTTGGGTGGAGTATGGGAAGTGACAGGTAGGAGGTTTCTTTTTGGAGTGATGAAAATGTTCTGGAATCAGATAGTGGTTATTCTTGCAAAACTTTGAGAATATGCTCAAAGCCACTGAATTGCACACTTTAAAAGGATGAATTGTATGATATGTGAATTATATCACAATTGAAAAATAGATGTTAAGGTAATGGGGCAGGAGTGAAGCATGGAGGTCAGTTAGGGACTATTGCAATAGTGCTGGGAAGAGATAAAGATGGCTTGGACCAGAGTGGCAGCAGCACAGGTTGTGAGACACGGCAGGATTCTGAGCATATTTTGAAAAGTAGAGCCAGGTAATTTTCTGATGGACTTTGGTCTGAGTGTCTGGAAAGATGGAATTTCCATTACCAATATGGGGTATGATGTTGGAGAAAAAAAATATGGTGGTTAGAAACAGAAGTTTGCTTTTGGACATAAGTTTGAGATGCTCATTAGACATTTAAACCGGGAGATCCAGTAAGCAGCTGGCTGTACAAATGAGGAATAGGGGGAGATGAGTACTGGAAAAAGACATGTGGGCATCAATCCTATGTGAATGGTAAGTAAGGTCATGAGATTGGATGAAATCACCTAGCAGAAAAGAAGTGTGAAGCCTGAGTCTTGATTTACTCCCATATTTGGTGGTCAGGAAAATGAGGAAGAAGCAGCAAAAGTGACAGAGAAACAGTGACCAATGAGGTACAAGAAAAATCAAGAATGAATGATATCCTGAAAGCCACATAAGGAAAGTGTTTCAAGGACTGAATGGTCCACAGTGTCACATGCTGTTGATAGGTCAAGTAAGATGAGGACTGAGAAATGACCACTGGATCCATCAACATGGAGGTCATTGGTAGCCTTGGTGTGGTCAGGGTGAAAGGAGACGGTATTGGGTCAAGAGAGAATGGATTATTGCAAATGGAAATAGATTAAAGGGCAATAGGGTCACATTATTGTTTTAAGGTGGACGTAATGAGTCTATTTTTATGCTGACGTAGACAATCCAGAGGGAATATTGCTGGAGTGTAATTGAAGCAATAGGTATGAAAATACTTCAAATACTTAGAAAAAGTATTTAAAAATAAAAACAGGGCTTCCCTGGTGGCGCAGTGGTTGAGAGTCCGCCTGCCGATGCAGGGGACACGGGTTCATACCCCGGTCCGGGAAGATCCCACATGCCGCGGAGCAGCTGGGCCCGTGAGCCATGGCCGCTGAGCCTGCGCGTCCGGAGCCTGTGCTCTGCAGCGGGAGAGGCCACAACAGTGAGAGGCCCGCGTACCGCAAAAAAAACAAAAAAACACAAAAAACCGCAAATGTATATTATGTCCTTTGGAAGGATCTCCTCTTGATTCTGTTTTAGAGGAGATAGTCGTAGAATGGGCAGACTCACTTGGGTCTCTCATGTACTATTTTATTTCCTCTAAACTTTATAAACTCACTGGGAGTGTGCTCAAAGCAAAGTAATAAGAAACAATTTAGCCCTCTAAGAAAGCAAATGGATAGCACCATATTGCATGAGGCCGAGGGGGCATGAGGCCCCCTCCACCTGCCTAAGAGAAAGGAAACCAAGAGGCAGTAGATGCCCCAGACCGAAAATGGAAGCAGTGCAGTGTGCATTTGGCATACCGGTTCTCAAGATACAGATCAAAGGGCTTTCTGCCAGTGAACTCAGCTGCAACCTGAGGGCAACTCCAAGGTTGTACAGGAGATATTTTTCTCAAGGCCTAAGCATCAGACTGTTCCTGAAGATGCTGGAAACTGTTTATGCATCAAACATTTCCCGAATGATTACAGAATTGCACGCCCTTTCCAAGACTCACAATAAATCAATGGCTTAGGTCAGGAGACAGCTGTAAAGTCTCTTGGGTCACTTCTTTCCATTTTTCTCTCTCACTCTGTTTGTGCAGTTGGATTGAGTCAGTCTTTGATTTCAGATGAAGGAACTGCACTGTTGAGCTCAAATAACAGTCAGCTACTTCCACGCAAAGCCCTGAGAATCTTCAAGGTCCCTCTGAGACTTTCCAGCGATCCCCACACCTCTGTCACTATTTCCCAAGGGACTTCAATTCTGTAGGTTCAATCACCGCCTTCTGTGATGAAATAGAGTTCATGCTCTGGAAGGAATGGCTTCCTGTATGAGGGGGCACTGACCCTTGCTGTCCTCCTTTTGTCTTTAAATATCCATTTTCCCCTTAGAGATGTGGCTTTTAGGGGGAGTGGTAACTGATTCTTCTTTAGCAACCTGTTCTAGCTATGGATATCATTTTCCTTAACATTCCTCAGTAGAGCCATGACTAGGTTGCATGTCCAAACACATTCTACTAAATACCAGGGCATAACCGAAAGGAAGTGAACTGAAATAAACCAAAGGATAGAAACCCAAAGAATCTGTGTTAGGAAACAGCATTTTTAAAACTTTCAACCTGAGGTTCATTAAGTGATTGATGCCTCCTATTTAACCCCCAGGCTGATCACAAGTAAACAAGGATGTCTTTAACATTTTGCTACATATAAGGATTTTGAAATCCAGACCTATGAGATCAAGATCTGGAAAGCTGCAGGACTTCCCCCCCTCCACCTGCCTAAGAGCTACTCTTTGGGTACCACATGTGTACCACTGCCAGGACCGGGTTATTTTCATATTTTCAAAAATGTCTACACCTGGGGAAAAAGGAATTTATAAATAAGATAAACCTCCAGGTGCCTATTCAAAATTCTCATGCCAGCTCTGTGAAAATCGAAACTTTCTTCTCCAATTACCACCTTGCCACCACTGCCCACACCTCCCGCAAAAAAATTAGAACAAGTCAGGCAGTGAAAGGTCTCAAAGAGTCATCACTGACCAGGTGGCTTGTGGATTCCTACTGGCCCACCATCCATGCCCTGGTAGTTACCTCATATTCAGAAAGAGGTGCCTGTCTTCTTTCCCTAGGGAATGGAATGGGAGTTTTGGGTGGCAGCCGTAATGGATAAGAGGGAAGCTAGCTTGGAATTGGACTTGTGACTTTTGTCTGCAAACACTGCAAAAGAATAATGACCCTATCCTGCATTACTAAATTAATTTTTTCTCTGACCCTGGCACAAGTTGTAACCCCTCCCTGAGTGCAGACAACCATGGCTTGAGGCTTCAGGGTATCTGCAGATATTTGGGGAAAGAGATAGAAACAGTGAACTGGGGGTACTCTTCGGGTTCCAGCAAATGTAGCAGTACCCAGAGGGGACGTGTAATATCCAGAAGACATGGTGATTTGCAAGGAGATAGCTACAGCAGAAGAAAGACATGTTTCTTTCTACACATAGCAGAACCAAAAGTCAACTAGACTTATTCATGAGCCCATATGGACCATCCCTGGTCCCAGAACTACTCTGAGAAAAATGTTTATAGGAAAATAGAGATAAACAGCATGCAAAGAGAGAAACCAGAAAAACACTGGTCATGCTCAGAAATCTCTCTTAGCCTACAATGGATTTGAGGAAGCAGAGAGACCAATTAAGGGGTTGAGGTAGTAATCAATGCGAGCGATTAGGTCAGCCTCAATTAGGGAAATTATAGAGGGATTCAGTTAATGGGATATTTTTAAACAATACTATTGAGTTAGAATTGCCAGAAGTTGGTGATTGATTTGATATGGGGTGTGACTGATAGACACGCTGGGGGAAAACACCACTTCCAGGGTGATTTCTAAGGTCCCAGCTGGGAGGTCACAGGTGAGCAATGCCTTCCTCCCACGTTCAGCATCCTTGCAAGCTGCATGCACTCTCCATAGATTCTGAAATGGCCTTCTCTGTATCCTTACAATTCCCAGAGGGGGCCTGCTTTGCTTCCATAAGAAGAGGAACTTTGCCCTAGGGATGACATGGCTTGTTCTTTCAGGCAGAACTTAAGAAGCCTGTGGAGCTTCTAGTCCAATCTGAACCTTGTAAAGCCATTCCATTTTCATGGCTTTTGTCTTTTCTATTTCAGCAACTAGAAACCTGAATTTAAAAAAAAAAAGGGCTTCCCTGGTGGCGCAGTGGTTGAGAGTCCGCCTGCTGATGCAGGGGACATGGGTTCGTGCCCCGGTCTGGGAAGATCCCACATGCCGCAGAGCAGCTGGGCCCGTGAGCCATGGCCGCTGAGCCTGCATGTCCGGAGCCTGTGCTCCGCAACGGGAGGGGCCACAACAGTGAGAGGCCCGCGTATCGCAAAAAAAAAACCAAAAACAAAAACACTAAATTCTAAAATACCTTGAGACCCAGAACCAAAGAATCCTCCTTGCCAATATTGGAGTCCTGCTCTGGTTACCCAATTCCAATCTCCCTAAGTCAACGATCTGCATTCCTGGATGTTTACTATTTTCTGCCAATAGAGTCCCCACCTTGCTCTTCTACCCTTCCTCTGAGAGGTCTTCTGTGACCATTGCTGGCTCTTGCTGTTGCTAATCAACTGTATAACATTGTTTAATTTTGTCAGTCTCCTGATGCCATGACATCTGTCTCTCAGTTTTTCAGCCAATGACCTGCTATTGGTGTCTCTTCAAGTATCTTCCCACCATAAGGCTTTCTGACGTCTTAGTGGGTCCTTCCCTCTCCAAGCTGATATGATCAACCATCCAGTCTGATACCTTAGTAGGTCCTCAGGAGCTCTCCCAAAGAATTGGCCATCTGAGCTTCTTCAATTTCTATGTGGGACATAGCATCCTATATCCATATTTTCAGAGATTCAGATTCCTTTTTAAAAAATATTAGCTAAGCAGAATAAGTGAAACTTGAGATTTGGAAATTATATTAAATATTGATCGTGGAGAATTCAGCCATTTTCATTTGTAGCAAGATTTAATAAATGACTTTTAAGACATTTGGGAAAAATATTTAAATCTCAAGATATGACAAACTTTCATAAGGTGTCATCCCCTGACTCTTTAAGGAACTGAATAAGGAATAAGTACATTAGAAATAGATCGAAGGTTCTTAACTTTGGCTGCAAAATGCAATCACCTTAAAAACATACGGATGCCTGACTCCTGCCATTGGAGTTTCTGATTAATTTCTCTGGGGATATCTAGGCACTGGAATTTTTAAAAGCTCCCCAGATGATCCTGGTGTGCAGTCAAGTTCAAGAATCATTTAATTAGATTAATGACATTTAATGGTAATTTTAAAAACATTGAATATTGTATATGTCAGTTTGAGAAGTACAGAAAAACAAAAGAAAATTTCATACACCACTCAAGATAACCACTTTTAATTTTTTGTTTTATCCCACACACAGGCACTCAGGTACATATATGGTATCTGAGGTTTTAAATAATAACTAATAATGTTAAATTACATAAAAGTAATAAAGTGCAAGCTTAGCTCGTTGCTAAGCAGGGGGAATATTAGGAAAAATTTTAATGGAAATTAAAACATACTATGTAAAATAACTTCTGATTTATTAGCTTGTTTGATTATTTCTACAACCTTTTGCACTGAATATTATTATCTCCACTTACAAAAGGGGTACATGCATTCAAAGAGGTTGGTTTACTGATACAGAGTGAGCGGTGGAGCCGTCTTTTAGACAGTGGACATTCCCCTGCACTCTGTCAGGTCTGTGTAGGAGGGGAGCACATGGATGGAGTTACCCTGGTGTAGAGTTAACTGTCTACTTTTTTGAAGGGCCAGAAACTTGCTTGTTACTCTGCTTAATGCTGTTTAGACTCAGATGAGCTGACTTGTGCTAATCATATTCACAAGATACCAATGTGCAAAAATGTCAATGCATTATTTAAAAACTGTTAAATAGACCAAGGCATTTGTGTTGGCTTTCTCTCCCTTGTAAAGCGTCAAAACAGGTCGCCAAATTATTATCAAACGTTTGCTTAGAAAACTAGATTATTTAGCGGAGACTGCCATTAAGCCACAGAAAGCTGGATGCATATGTCTCCACAATAGGGAGACAACCACCATGAAATCATGGGTGTCAAGATATTCTCTCTCTGAACAGTGTGGGATCACGAATTCCCGTGCTTTGATTTTCTCTCCTATTGTCTCTGTACAGAGGGCCTGCCTCACAGTTTGCGTCTCAGTCATGTGAACAAGTATGTTAATTTCTCATCCTTGTTTAAACTATGGCTCCTTTCACGTCTCAAGTCTTGGTTAGGTTTCTGGGACCTACTACTCTTCCTGCTTTGTCTAATCGGACACCCTGTTCCTTGAATTAGCTCAAATTGTGTCACATGTAATATCATCATCACAGTCATTTGAGGTGCTTGTTCAAAAATGTAGGGTCACAAGGTGCACACCAGAAATGCTAAATTAGAATCTCTGACTTGGGGCCTGAAAACCTAGGTTGTAAGGAAATGCCTAGGTGATACGCATGCAAACTATAAGACGACTTCTGCAGAAGGCTCGTCTTATTTATCATATTTGGTTGTATGGGTTTGACCCTGAGGAAATCACCTTATTTTCATGATCTAGGGTCACTTTTAAAGTGGCATCTATATACTGAGTGTAGTAATAAGTTAGGTCAAGTTAAAATGTAAGAGGCATTATAAAATCTAACAACTCAATTCAAGCAATGGACAAAATTAATCCAAATTCAAGTAATTTTTAAAAAATCATTTTATAATAAAATGAAATAGAATATTATAAGGCTTTACTGAGTTTTGAAAATAAAGCCCAAAGAAAAGAGAAATAAAGATTGGACTATATCTATAGCATCAACAATAGGAGATAAAAAGTCATCTAGGGGTTTTGGTGGGTTTAACATCTGGTTTGTGTCATAGCATGCTTGATTTGATTATCTCTGATATTTAATACTGCTGCAAAAACATGGAGGATCGAAAAATGATCATCTCTGAGGCCCCGCAAAGACAAAGGGAGAAAAAGCTTTATTCAAGGAAAGGGAATCAAGAGAAAAGAGACAGTCTTCTTCATGGTATGTCTAGGGCTATTTAAATGTCCTGAGATAAATGACAAAATGCTAAAAGTGACTTTTCTGAGTCATAGGCTTTAATTTACTTAGTCCCTAAAATCCAACCTTGGAAGATGATTGTGGGAATGGAGGGTGACCATCTTGAGAAACCAGCAAATATCAAGAGGTATTTATTAACTTGGCTAAGAAAGACTTGAGTATTTGATTAACCTTAGCCTGGAATGACTTGAAAGGTGGGCAGCTCTATGCCATTTCCCTGGAGAACAGTGCAGGGAGAGAAGCCTTTATGTTACAGCAGAGCCTTGCACTAGCTGAGCAGAAAGGCTTCCAGTCTGAAAGGGTAGTGAGAGGTTGCTAGGAAGGAAACATTTCTCTGTATCTCTCTAGAGATCTTTAGAAATGGATCTGAAGCCCTGTAAGAATGAACAAGTCATTGTTTACCTTTGTGTTTTTCTCTCCTGCCTCATTCCCAGATGGTAGAGGTAGGAATGCCTTACGTCTCCCTCAGAGTCCAGTTGCTTCTTTATTCTCTTCAATCTTCCAGACTGGTGTGAGATTTCTCCTTGAGCAAGCCAGAGCACCGTCACCACCTAGTGTGTTTCCACCAATTGTGGTAGATTCGTTATTTTAAAATAAATTAGCATAGAAAATAGACTCAAGTTTATTGGAAAGTAGGAGAATTTTATTTTTTTAACTCCTGTCTTAAGGAAAAACCCAAACGAACTTTTTGCCCAACCCAATATAACATGTCAGGTACTCATGGGAGCTCTGAGTTGTTAAGATAGACTAAAGTCTGATAAACTCTGGTGAGAAATATATCTAGAACATTTTTTTAAAGCATAGCAGAATAAAGGCTGAGTGGCTGCCTGTATTCTCCCTTATATATCAGTATCTCAACTTTGCATTACAACCTAAATTACTTGGGTCTTGGAGTATCTTAGCAGGTTCTCAAGGGATTCTTAGAAAATATTTATGCTGCAGTCTGCTGCACAAATTCAGACAGGGGTGGGGGAAGTTTCTGTGATGAGGTGGGATGGTTAAGATCTAGAATAATTCCTTAACTCCAAAATAGGTAATAGCATCTTCAGTCCTTGTGAAATCTCCTTTTCCCAGGTGGACAAATCCACCACCAGATCTGCAAGTTGGATGCTGTCCAGCAGCCCCCCTACCCTCCACTTCCTCTCTAGATGACCAGGAGTCTCAAGTGGATTGGGGACCCAGTACTGGGGAAGGCAAAGGGAAACAGTGGAAAGTTTACCAAGTAACTTCTACACTGTCACTTTCACTGCTGCACAAGAGCCTCTCTAGAATTTTTAAATCAATTCCACATATTTTAGGTCATTTTAGAGCTGAAGATTGCTAATTCTTCGAGTTATAGGACTATATCAGGAGTCACTGCACCAGACCTAAGACCAGGTGCCTGGGGACACAAACAGAGGAGCTAATTGCTCTCTTCAGGATACCAGGGAGCACCAAGGCCCCACCTCATCCAAATGTCTCTCCAACTTCTCTGGCCTACGTTAGCATCTTCAGATGAACCCCAAGACTGCTCCCAAATTTCGGGATGTGTATATGACTGTGGAACGTTACAGAAAGCCAAATGGTAGCGTGGTTCTTATAGGTTATGTTAAGTAAGGAGATCCTTAGTTTAGCTTTGGAAATAAACACCAAGCCCAGAAGAAGTCAGAGTTGGCTTAATAACAACAATAACCTTAGCAATTTCATCATTTTCATTTTTATCAATTTCTGTTTTGTTGGAGCACGAAGCTCTAGTTGGTCCATTTTGATCATTGATCTATCAGTTTACTCCAATCCTAGGTCTGTTTAGTCAAATAATCAGTTGATATTGATTTAAATGAAATGACAGGTGGTTTTGAGGATTCAGGATATTGCCTCTGAGGTTATTTCCTCTGCGTGTGAGTAATGTATGTGTGTCTGTTCTATACCCACCAGTGTGGCCCAGGGCAGAGACAGAGACTGTAATAGAAAGAATATGGCTCTGTGTAAACATAGGCAGGGCCAGTGCAAGCACAGCAACTCAGTTACAATCCTATGTGACCTAAATCCTTTTTTGTAAAAGTTCAAACATCAGTAGAATTATTTTCAAATGAAAATATTGACTCTTATTTAAACAACCATATAGATACTTTTAATTTCCTGCCCATATTCCTAAGACTATCTATTGAAAACAATATTAAAAGCATTGCTTTGAATTATATCATGCTTTCAAACATTTCTTGTGTTTGGCAGGTAAGAGTAGATTCAGCTGTATCTGTAACGAGGACATATTAGCATCCCTGCTGTCATCAGAAACTGTGTAAAAAATAAGTTGTCAACATTTGGTACTGTTTAGGACATTATAGTGCTTAGTTAGTGGTTTAACTTCAAATAAATTTAAAAGCAATACATAGTGGATATCTTTGCAAAGAGGGATGGAAATGCAGCCAGAGAGAGGCAGAGGCAAGCAAGTAGCATAGTCATGTCTTATTCCTTGTCTGAATGTTGGATACACAGTAATTCATTATATTACCTTAAATCACACTGTATATCTGAAATAGTTAATGGCAATTCTTTAAGTACTTCACAGCCTGTAAAGCCTTCATGCCCTTCTGCATAGATAAGAAAGAGTCTGAAATATATTGGTACCCATTTTTAAAGTGATTGTTTATCAGATCCTTAGTTTCCTCTACCTGTCCGCTCTTTCCCAAAAGGAGACCTACCTACATTTTGAGAGTTTCTATACATTACTGAGCTCTAGAGAGCAGGACTGAAATCGTTTATTTTGGGTTTTTTTTTTCTTTTTTTCCACTTAAAATGTTTTTTATTTTTTAACTTATAGCTTCCATGGAAATACTCTCAGAGTATTTATTTCAGAAAATTTTCATGGATTTTATAAAATTGCAGTAGGCCATTCGGAATAAAAGGGAAGCCAATTTTAAAAAGCCTCACTTTTTTTTTTTTTAATTTTTCGATATGCGGGCCTCTCACTGTTGTGGCCTCTCCCGTTGCGGAGCACAGGCTCCGGACATGCAGGCTCAGCGGCCATGGCTCACGGGCCCAGCCGCTCTGCGGCACGTGGGATCTTCCCGGACCGGGGCACGAACCCGTGTCCCCTGAATCGGCAGGCGGACCCTCAACCACTGTGCCACCAGGGAAGCCCAAAAAACCTCACATTTTTAATGTGACACTGAAGATGCTCTGTTATCTCTTAGTTGCCACAGCAAACTCTCTTTACCTATATCCACATGGCAACATACTGTATTCACATCTACAAATCAGCAAATTCCTAATGCTCTCCTCATCATCTTCCTTCCTGTTACCGCCTCAGACCTTCTCATCCAACTGCCGAATATTAGATTTTTGTTCTCACCTTCCCCACACATCTTACAAAACATTGGTTGCCAACCGGTCATCACTACACTTGACCCACCTTCTCTCACTGACATCTGTGAGGATTAATTAAGCCTGAGGAGTGTCAAGGCAGTGGGAGGGAAAGGTATTCGGATAATACTTTAATTTGCATTCCTTTTTAATAGAGGAAAGTTTACCAAGCATTTAGCCCATTACACATATCAATTTGCTCTTTATATAAGTGTCCCGAGAGCAAGATGGTATCCGCTCAGAGGTCAGTCCTTTCATTTCAGGAGTAACCTCCACTTCTGAAGTCATAGGCCCCAAGAACAATGACCAAGGTCACCGTCCACAGCCTGACTGTGCTTTTGTTTGAGAAGAGATAGCCCTTCAATGCTGAGAAACCCAGCTTCCAGGAACTCCAGGCCTCAGCCCAGGCACTGTCTTTCACGTAGCCCTGCAGAGAACAATTGTGTGAAGCACAGTGACCTCAGAAGCCCAAAGCCTTGCAGTCTATTTATGAATGCAGTGTGCTCTGAAAATGGGCTCAGGATGAGGAAGCCCTATCAGAGCCCTATTTAGCTCCCGCTCTGCCTGTGTGAGCATCCTATGAGAAAACAAGTATAAGTATAGCAACAACCTATGCACAGGTAGAAGACCAGTTGCATTTGTACTTCTGAGAGCAAAAACGAGAGCTCTGCAGAGAAGTTTTCGCCAGACGAGTAGAATTCTGTGGGCATTTGTCACTGAGTTAGATTATCAAGTTGTCTTTTATGACCTCTTACATGAGGAAGGTGAAAATCTAGCCAATGAATTCTCAGTGGATGTAAGTAAACACCTCACATTGAATATGAGGATAAGTAATATCATTCGTCTTTGAAATACGTTGGCCTCTTATTTCCAGGGTAATCTAAATAGATTAAAGTGACCTCTTTCCTAGCAGTTCATCCATTTTGGTTTAAGGCACCTTATCATCTTCTCTGTGGGAATTAGGCCTGGTCTGAAAATGCCCTCAGCAGGCTTTGTATATCTGACCTGCTGTGACATATCCATGTTAGTAATAATAACAAAGGAGGGTCATCCCTCCATCTTGCCCATGTCAGTCCCCAGGCAGAAAGAGAATAAGGGCCCCTTGCGTAATGCAGCAGCTAACGCAAAAGGGTGCAGGGCCCCAGGTTCCCTGGCTTGCAACCTGCTGCAGTTTTTTTCCCTTCTTCATGGACTATGTATTTCCCTCTACAAAGGGCTCCATGCTGCTTAAGATTTAGAGTTCCTTTCATGAAGTGTCACATGCTTAGATTGAGGCAGATGCTAATTTAATTAAAATGTCATAAAACACACGTATCATCCACTTCAACTGGCCTTTCAGTGGGGAGACCATGGCATTTAGTAGCAGTTGCAGGTCGTGGTAACAGGCAAGGTGAAGGTGGGGAGAAGGCTGGGAGTGTAAAACACTGCAACTCTACTGAGAAGTGACACAGCAGCGTGAAGCGGGAGCCCCAAAGGAAGTCACCATGTTGAACCGATAATTCTTTTGGTTCAAATCAAATAAATAAATAATTAATAAAAGACCCAAAACTTTAAGCACAAAAATTGTTCATTGTAGGGCTTCCCTGGTGGCGCAGTGGTTGAGAGTCCGCCTGCCGATGCAGGGGACACGGGTTCGCGCCCCGGTCCGGGAAGATCCCACAGGCCGTGGAGCGGCTGGGCCCGTGAGCCATGGCCGCTGAGCCTGCGCGTCCGGAGCCTGTGCTCCGCAACGGGAGAGGCCACAACAGTGAGAGGCCCGCGTACTGCAAAAAGAAGAAAAAAAAAAAAAAAAAGTTCATTGTAATCTGTAATGACCAATCTGGCAGTCCCTAAAGAACAGAAAACAAAATCATGAATATGCATATCAGGGGTATCTCAGTCTAGCCATTGGTATAATCACTCAAACGTATGTTAATTTTAAGAATTACATATGGATGTATTTTTAAATATCTGTATACGTATATCATGTATATGTTTAAATATATATATTTCAGTTTGAAAATGTGAGTCACATGCTAGCTATTGAAAGACGTTTGCAAAGACAGTACAAATAATCTTGATGCAATTCTCTGGAAAGATTTTAAGACTTGCTTTGAACTCTTCTGTATTCAAATAAAACAAAGCTCTATTCCATCTTCATGTCCTCTGGAAAGGATATAGGATAAGCTTTACAGATATCATATATATATACATATATATGTATATACATAATTTATTTTTTTTAATGTATTTTTCACCCAGTACTAGTAGGAGGATCAGCTGCTTACCCTTTGTAACCATGGGCTGGTGACAGTTTCTCTCCAGAGGCATAAGTTTATACACAATGAGAATAAATAGGCCTTGCCCTTTTCCTTCTCAGTCTTTACCTACAGATATGGAGTCCATATCCCAGACAATGGAACCATGTGTGAAACAATATAGTTCATAGTACAACAATAGCTCTTTAAAAACAAAGCTTTGCAAGTGGCATGGAGGAAATGACATCACTTTTAGACTGAACAAGGGTCTTAATATTTCATAGGTCACAGGAATATAAGTTGCTTACCTTGATAGAATACATATTATCATAAAGTAATCTTTAGGGTAGGGCTAGGGTAAGGCTAACTTAAGAAGGGATGACGAAAAAAACCACCTTTTAATCTTTTTTTTTATTCTGCATAATTACTCTGGTGATTTTAAAAGTGATTGATGACAATGGCTCACTGATTATCTGAGAATTGTACCTGTCTATAACTTTAAGGAATTAGAAATGCATGAGTGTTTTAAAAGTCAAGGAGAGAATTCAGAACTGTTAAACTGGAAATAATAAAAAGCACTTTCACGAAATTATATTTTACCTAGGGGAATATATTTCAAGTCATATACAAGATTCTGACTGATAAGATGATGGATATGTCTGAACTCCACAAAGGAACACAAATTCAAGGGGAAAAATGTGTTCTGAGGAGGAAAGGGCATATTTAAAAGGCAATGAAATAGATGTTCAAAAACTGTGTGTTCCTGGGGACTAGGAAAGAACAAATTCTCTAACTAGGGCCAAGGATTGGTGTGAAGCATGCAGGTAGAGTGAGGTGCAAGCACAGAGAGAGGTTTACAGACTTGGATGTAAGGAGAGTCTGCATCTGCAGCCTGAAGGAGGGGAAGCAGGCACTTTGTGGTCTGACATGTAAGAATAGTATTCTATTCTGCAGCTGTCTCTGTATTACTTAGTATTTTGATACCACAGCTCATGTCTGTAAACAAAAAATGAAATGTCAAATTCACCAAAGTTCCATCAAGAGATTCATTATAAAGTTGCCAATTCCAGCAGCTTAATTATGAGCTCCATCTTGACAGCAAATGTCAGGATGTGACAATATTGGCTGAATCTGATGCGTGATAACTGAACACAGTTTAGAAAGTCTAATACAACAGCCTTGACCACCAGACCTAGCGAGTCTAAAGGCAGCTGTGACATAAAGCTTATTTCAAACCAATGAATAGGGTCGTACACTTAAGTATAATCAGGATCCTATATCAATCTTTTATCACTGAATATGTTCGGCTAAGCCTAGTATCTGCTGCCTGAAGCATCTCAAGAACGGGAGCTGTGTGTATTTCATAATTTTTGTTCCAGAATACACTTCAGACCATATTTAGAGAAGACGGGTTTTCATGTACACATGGGCACACACACATGATCTTCCTGGGTAAAGGAGGGGTATAGCATTGTTCATCTTTGGGTTTCTGTTATTGCTCCTAGCACAATGACCTGCCTTCAATAAATATTTATTAAATGAATAAAATATAACACTTCCCTTATACATTACCCCATTAACATCATTAGAAGTGATTTTTATTTTAATGTCAAGGAGCTAGACATGTATTTCCGGTTATAATTTTTCACACCACATAGTGGAGAGCACTGAACTCGGATTCAGGTAGAGCTGTGTTCAGTTTCTGGTCCTCTTTATTAGCTAGACAATCTCCAGGAAGGTTATGATAATTTTAGAGACTCTACTTCCTCAACTGGAAGGCAGGGAAGAAAAACTGACCCGGCTTATTTCATAAGACTCTTATGAGGATTGATCGAGATACATGCACGCGTGGTGTAAAATATACAACCCGTATCAGGGTGCATCTTAATAACATTTAGCAGTCACCTCACCCTTCTAGGCTGCTATCTATCCTTACCATTTTTCTCACATTTTATTTATAAGACCTTTTCCTTTTTCAGCCAGGAACAGAGACTATTCAACAGGGCTTTCACAGAAGGAATATTACAGCTTTTGAAAGTCATTTCTTATTATATTGAAAGCTTTAATTTTGAAGAGAAATTCGCGTTTGCCAACGAAGGAGACATGTAGTCTATTATGTGCAAACAATATGAAAATGATTGTTTGCAAGTCTTTTTGGGCCTAATTCTAAGGATTGCCAAAAAAATGGAAAGAAGAAAATGAACTCTATGAGTGGCTCCAAGCTTGTGCTTTACCTCAACCCACCTGCTCTGCAAGCACCAAAGTTTGAAGTTGGTTTCTAAATTAAGAACACAGTTTCCTAGAGGTTCTAAATTTGGGAGAAGGAGATTTCCCTTGTCTTGAAATACACCCTTTCCGGTGCGCTCTGCAGAAACCCAGATGGGAGTTTTCCTAAAACCAAATAAACAACCTCAATTCCTTTGCTGTTACCTTAAATTTGAACTGAGATCAGTAGCTTTGGAAAAAGCATTGGTAATTTGACATGAGCAGGGAAGTCTTCCAATGCTGTATTTGGAGAATAACGCCCCACTTCTCCTCTGCTTTCCTCACCTTGTACTTTCCTTAATGACCTCACACACTGTGTTATAAAGGTGGTTTTTTTTTTTTTTTTCTGTCTCCCTGCTATAAACTCAGTGTGAAGAGAGTCCTTATGTTTTTGTCTTTAGGTCTCCTGGCCTTAGCATGGGTGTGACACAAGGTATGTGATGAATAAGTATCTGGTTGAAGGGATGAATAAGTAAATTGGGTGTGTGTGTGTATGTGAATTTATATTCAAACACAGAGTGAAATGAATTTATCAGAAGATCAGATCATACCTATTTACCCCAGCTGTTGAATAACAGAATGTTGGAAATATGGTATAGTGATTAAGAGCACAGGTTTGGAGTAAGATAGAATTAGGTGCCAAGCCAGTTCTGCCCCTTAACCTGGCTATGTGACTGAGCAAGTTATTCACCCCTCTGTAATAATTACAATTATTACATCTCTTAGAACCTCATTCTCCTTATCTGTAAAATATGGGATGGGTATAAAGATTGAAAGAGGTAAAGCATACCAAGTATTTAGCAGGGGTCTGGCAATGCAACAAATCCTCGATAAATTGTAACTCTTTTCATTAGAATGATAGTTGTGCTAGAGACATAAAGAATGTTTTAATAATTTTTTTTAAAAAAGACTTTTAACCACTAGAAGCCCTATACTTTTTTGTTTTAGGTAGTGTCTTCCTTCATATAACTTTTCATTCAATCCTATCAAAGCTAAGTTTTCCTTCTGGCAAATTGTTCCATTTCCAGTTTACCCTAATGGATGAATCCTTTTTTCCTCTTTTTGATAAATTAAGTAGGGACAGCTGATAGCCATAGACCACTCTAACTTCCTTTGGAAATTACTTCATTGATTTCTGAAATGACAAAGGACCTGTAATGTACCTATAAATAGGCTCATTAAGTCACCAATTGCTCATGGCAGCACAGGAAATCTCAGTGAACTGTCCAGGCATCTTCCTCCCCCAAATACACATTTTCCCGAGAGCATTCAGCCTGGACCCATTATCATAAGTACAGCTGGAGCTGGAGTCATGAATCAGAGAACAACTTTCCAGTTCCTCTTCCTCTGCAAGTTCCTTTGGTGGGCAGGCTTTCAGGCTGACATGATAGGTTAGAAATAAGAACATTTGCATAAAATGAAAGAATTTGTCACGAATCCACTTTTCTGTTACATGATCAGAGAGAGTCTGGACTCTAAAAGGAGTGTCTCTTGAACCACAGAGGGCTCTGGTGAGAAGGTGGTACCTAAAGAGTCAGAGAATTAAAGAATAATTTCTTAGCTTCAGGTACTTCATTTGAAGGCATTTCACTATGGTTCATGTACTCTCCTACTTGGGGGTCTGCTCATAAGGTCCGCACAGTGAAGAAAACAACCAGGAGATGGGGATGACAGTGGTGGTTCCATTGCATGTCAATTAGCTCCCAGATGCCTGCACGATAGCCAAGAGAGTTTTAACATCCCTCCCTGGAGCAGGGCCATCTTCAGATCATTGTGTCAAAAGTCTGGTGGATATACCCTGTGTGAAATCATACTTAGTGAAAATTTAAACTCAGTCAAGCCCTGATCTGGTTGGGGGGAGTTTAATGGGAAAATTCATTCATTTTCCGCTCTTCCTATTGTCTATGTTTCCTTCTCACCCCACACTGGCTATACTTCCCTTCTGGGTTTTATTAATGTTTCCGAGACTGTTTCAATTTGTTTCTCCTCAAATCCTCCAAGACCTCCAGTTTCACAGGTTAGGTGTTTAAATAACATATTTAATGTTATGTGGAAGAACGCTCGAACACAGCAGCATCGGAGCAGACACTAGCCTCCATGGCCTAAAAAACAAATTCATTCATGCCTTCTGTTCTTTTGGAACCATCCAGCACACCTAGCTGGCAGCCACAGATCACGCTTTCGCCAGAATGAATGTCACAAGAAAACACAGTTCATGTGCCAATGGCAGGTAATTCGATCCAAGTACAGAATAATCTCTTTCTGATTCCTTATATTTACTTTTTATGTGCTCTGTTTGAACTTTTAATCATCCAACAGAAGCAGTAATTACTACCCACCATCATTCTTTGCTTTGCAGTTTGGAAAGGCACCAGTACTCAGGGATTACCTGAGGGGTGCGTATTAAACTCCTGTTTTCACTTTCTTAAATGGGGACCCATTATCTCTCCATTGTTCTTGGCTTTTGTGAAAGGAAAAGAGGCAAAAGCAAGGGCACAGAGTGAAGAAAAGAAAATCTCCTGAGTAGGGCTTGTTCACGTCTCTTCAATGGCACACTAATTATATATGACCCCGAAGGCAGCTTTGGTGCACTTTCTTTAGAAAAATTATCAAGCGTTCATCCCTGGGGTTTATGTTGTTTCTTGTGGAGAAAATCCATCGAGTGTCTGCAGTGACTCTGAAGCTGCTCCCCTTGAACCTGCCCTAAGCTGAGCCAGAGTTTGTCATTAACTGCAGGCAGTTACTGAGCCATTAGAACGAATCCGAACCTTAAGTGGAGGGGTTTTCTTCCTCCTCATTGCTGCTTTTCTCCCTGAAGTTCTGTGTTCTTCTATTTGATGCTTCTGTCAATTCTCCTGCATTGGGATTAGGTCTAAGGCTTCTTTATGGATCAGTTACTATAAAATTTCCTTCATGGCAGGCTATGTATATGTATTTTTATGACAGGAAAATTTGGTGAAGACAACCTACTTTTTCAAATAGGATGAAAATGGATCTCTCCTAGTTTTGCCTTCTGCCATCAAAAACATCCACCTCTCTGGGTAGCTTCCTACATCTTTCCTGCTGCAATTTAAAAGCAGGGCCAGAGTTTGTAGTGAGACTGCTTAATCGTTATAGTATCCTTAGTTAGGTCTTGATGGTAAGGAATAACATATACTTTCATATTTAGAAAACAAATAATTTCAGGGCTTCCTTGGTGGCGCAGTGCTTGGGGTTCCGCCTGCTAATGCAGGGGACGCGGGTTCGTGCCCCGGTCCGGGAGGATCCCGCATGCCGCAGAGCAGCTGGGCCCGTGGGCCGTGGCCTCTGAGCCTGCGCGTCCGGAGCCTGTGCTCCGCAGCGGGAGAGGCCACAACAGTGGGAGGCCCGAGTACCGCAAAAAAAAAATAAATTAATTAAAAAAAACAAAAAAGAACCAAATAACTTCAGAAAGTAGCATTTTTCTTGAGAGCTGAACAATAAAATGTTTTTTGTTTGTTTGTTTTGCGGTACGCGGGCCTCTCACTGTTGTGGCCTCTCCCGCTGCAGAGCACAGGCTCCGGACGCGCAGGCTCAGCGGCCATGGCTCACGGGCCCAGCCGCTCTGCGGCATGTGGGATCTTCCCGGACCGGGGCACGAACCCGTGTCCCCTGCATCGGCAGGTGGACTCCCAACCACTGCGCCACCAGGGAAGCCCCAATAAAATGTTTTATATTGACAAATTTTGGAGAGAAAGTTTTCTAAAGTATATTGTGCACCTGACTTCCTTCTTGAACAAACTAGTCTGTGCATATTTTCAACTTTTTAATGACTTAAGTAATCAACATAGACTTTGATTATACTCCTCTGCCATAGACACACTGAGGCCTTCGGAACTCTGGAGCTGTTTGTGGTTATTTGCCCTTATATCAGTGGTCCCATACTGCTAGACTTTGACAATCTTTGTGTGGCTTTTGTAAACTGTCTTCTTTATTGCTTTTATTCTTTGCTGCCACCTCTTGATGTGCTCTGCGGATCTCTAAGAGCCCCCAGATAACAAAATATATGAACTCTGGTGCGTGAACATTAAGGCACATATTTTGACTACCTCGTGCCTGGAGAACATTAGATTCAGTTGTTCCACATACCATTATGATATATGTTACTCTGGCATTGAAAGGTATCTTTCAAACGAACTAGTCAAAATGGTGGGACATAAAGTTTTGGTTTATGATGTGACTTCACATGAGTAGAGTGTAAAATGCAGAAAAGCAAACAAATGGGTATTGCCTGTAATGATAAACCCAGATGAGTTAGAATTAAAATTTTATCATTTCTTAAACTTTATATAAGAACTAAGGTCAGGATTATTATGTTAAAAATGCAGATTCCTGGATACTCTCCAAGCCTTCTGGGTCAGAATTTCCAAAGGTAGAGTTCTAGATTTTTAAATAAGCGACCACGGTAACTCTGACACACAAAAAATTAATTTGGGACCATGCTCTGCGTAATATTGATGACAGTTTACCATCATAATAACTATTAATGTGCATTGAAGCATAGAGACACTAGTTACAAGAAAATTCCAACTGATAAATAATCAAATTTCTTATCATCACGCTTCCATTTAGAAAAGTTCTGGGAAATAGAAAATCTATCTCAGGGTCAAAATATTTTTAGTAGGTGTTTTTACTCGCAAGGCTCCAAATGGGCTGCAGAGTGAACCTCTTAGAAGCACATGCAAAAAATATTATCCACTGTATGCACTTTTCAAGGAAGAAAGTTGATAACCAAGCTTTTGTTTAGAGTTGAGAAAACGAAGGCAAAGAGAGATTAAGGAACTTGCCTTTGGTTGTTAAGGAATGAATCATTATTTCCCTGAGTAGTTAAGAAACTTCTTAGCTGGATAGAACTAGGATCCCAGATAGGTGTGTCTGATTCCAAAACAGTGCCGTTTTCCACTCAAGCACAGGGCCTCTTAAGTTGCTTTAAGTGCTTCCTTTCATTATTCTTGGAGAACCTGCCTGAGTTTGCCATGAGGCTGTGCTTCACATGGCCCTGATCATTCTTTACCGGCTTTGTTCACTGTCTGACAGGTCAACCCTGTCTTAGTCGTTTAATCACAATGTAATCAAGCTCTTTCTTACCGTTGCTCTGGTTCTCTATCCTGTTTGATCTCATTTTGTTTCCTGTTATGGGTAACTCAGTTTCTCCAAGAGAGTTTCTCCAAGATTATCAGATAACAACCACAGCAGACATATTAAGTGTGGTGCGGGCGGCCCACTTCTCCATCAGTCCATGCTCTTTTCTTTCAGCTTATCTGGAATAGCATCTGAAGCAGCTAAGAAACTTAAACTGCCATCTGAGTAAAGCCAACTTGATTTCTGCCTAGCAACAGGAAGCAGGCTCTCTTGCCAATGGCAATGTTCGTTTATCTCACTCAAATACCTACTCATTTAAGAGACAAACCTCTTGGTTGAGTCACTATTATTTTTTATCATACCTGTTTCTCTTGTATTATTCATCAAAGATGGGCCCTTTTTAACAAGTGGGCTTTTTTTTCTCTCCACGTAACTCGGTATTATTCTCAATCTTTAGCAAGTGTTAGAGCTCTCCAACTACCTAAAGCCTAAGAACAGCCAAGGGGAGAGAGAAGAAATGAGAGATGTTACTAGAGGATCCTGCAGTGGCAGGGAAGAGACAGACATCTGGAAACCTTGCGAGACCACCAGCTCCCACTTTTGTTCAGTGCAATATATATATTTTTTAGGCATCAGCTGTGTGCCATGTGCATGGCAAGGAGCTAGGGGTACAGAGGTGATTAGGAAATAATGTATGTCTTCACAAAGCTCAGTGTTGAATTAAGGAGACAGAGGCACATAGATATCACGGTGGCTGCAGTTGTACATGCATTAGGGACACTCCTGGTAATGAAGAGTAGAGACAGCTGGTATCTTGGAAGATGAAAGAAGCAACTGCTCCTTTTGGCCAACCTTGGGTTTTCTTCTCACTCATCACCATCCAGAGTTAGGTACATTTGACAGTCTGCTTTAGGAAAAAAAACAAAAGTAATTCACATGGGACGGTTAAATTTCCAAAGGGCTTGAGGCCTTTAACCATCTAGAGTTGCTCCTCTAAAGAGGCTGAGAGTGTATCAATCTGTCATTGAAATCTGCTAGCAACATGCTATCCAGACTAGAGGAATTAGAAATTAATCTCTTCCAGAAATCTCATGATTTGAAACTCTGTCCATGGTTGAAATCAGAACTGACTCCAGAGATTAATATTCCTGGGAATATACATGATACAATAAAAAGAAAGAGCACAGATCTCTGGCCAGACTGAAATTTTTCCCTGAAATACATTGTTGGATTAGCTGGCTCCTTGCTGTTCAGATTTTCTTCCCAAAATATATTGGAATCATTGCTTCAAATGTTTTATATTCAGATTTGGCCAGAATTATATTATTAAACTAGTTCGATTAACGTTAACCAATTTAAATGCAACTGAGCAAGTAAATAAAATGAATCATATACAAGTTAGTTAACATTGCATTTAAAATGAAATGATATGAAGTAAAATACATTTTCTGAATAATGCTTTTGCAAAGCCTACTACAAAAGAGTTCAATAGACTCTATATCTTCCTTTTTGAGAGGATCTCAAAATAAAACATGTTTAAAGCCCCCAAATTTATATTTCCTGTTATAAGTATCAGTCTTCCTTTCTTTATTGATTCATTTTGAATTCATATAAAAAATAACTACCAGGTAATGGGTTCAATTCTGGGCGCTAGAATATAGATGTGAATAGCGTGGGCCACCTACCTTCTATGAACTCAGTGGTAATAGGGAAGGTAGACTTGCAAACAAACACGTACAAGGTACTGCAATCATTGCTGTAAAAGTGTAGTGTATGGAGTATTTCAGGAGTTCAGAATGGGAAGCGACTACTTGTCAGAAGGAGATATGGGCAGAGATGACAATGGACTAGGGCTTTGAGTGTTAAGTAGAAAGGAATTTGATATGATGGGTCCACTTTATCTATCAAGGAAAAGAGAATAAAAAATGTTATAACTTTAAACATTTGAAAATAATTTTTGTATAGTATGATTAACTAGCATGTTCCGCTTCATCAGACTGGAATACAAAATAAAGAGACATTTATTTTGGAGTTTAAACAGTTATGATTCTGGTTCCTCTACTTTGTCAAAATGGCAGGAATCTTGCAGGATTTCTCTTCTGGAGCAACGTCTGGCAATCCCTGAGGAATTCTCACAGTAAATATCAACTGATATTTACTGAGCTCTTATTCACTACGTGCCAGGCATGGTTCCAGGAACTGGGGGTAGAGATGATGACCTGCTTTCACAGAGCTTGCTTTCCAGTTAGGAGAAATAGCCAATAACCGAACAAACCAACAGACTGATCAATAAACAAACATCAAATAAATAAATGACAAGGAAAATGTAAGCACTAAGCCAGAGTTTTGTTCGGGTGATGTGATGAGCAGTGACAAGGTAGTCAGGGCAGGGCTTTCTGAGGGCAGAGGGTATTTGAGCTGAAGTCTGAGTGATCAGAAAGAAAGCCCTGTTGGCTGGAGTGCATGAGTGAGGCTGAAAGAGAGGGAGAGAGCAGGGACGGGTCCTGTGGCGCCTGCTGGCAATTTGAGTTTTAGTGCTCTCTTGATGGGAAATCACTGGAGCTCTATAAGTAGGGAAGTGGCATGATTTGATTAATAGCTTTAAGGATTCATCTATATGTAGAATGGATTGCAGCTGCAAGATTGGAAGTAGGGTGAGCATTTAAGAGCTATGATACTGATCCAGGTGAGACTCAAAGGGGACTTGCAAAGGGTGGACCCATGAAGTTGTGTTTGGGTAATGGTATTGATTAGACCTGGATAAAGTATGGGAGGGGGACTGAAAATGACTTGCAGATTATCCCATCAATCCCACACCACTATTATGGCTCTAGAACTCTGTGGTCCCAGAGATTTCCAGATCACCTTATGCAGTAAGGCAAATGGCTTTTCCTGGATACGTCCTCTATCCGTACCAACTTGCTCCTAGAACGGAAGCTATCTCTACCTTTAACGATCCAAATGCCCAGCTAGGCTGTTGAACATATTTTTACTGAAAGTTTGGAATTTCAACACTGCTAGCGTCAGGCTCGGAGTTTCTGTCCGAAGACCAGGTGGTAGGTATAGCTTTCTCTCCTAGACCGAAAGGAAATCTTTGTTCTCATAATATAGAGTCTAGAAACCCCACACTCCCACACAGTCTCCCTCTTCTGCCCATCGTAGGTGACATTTCCTCTGCCCTTAGCCCTGGGTGATTAATAGGGATAAATCATTTCCTTGCATGAGAATCTTACGTGCCCATCTACAATATACAGTTAGACCTTCTCTACCCAGAAGAAGCAGTTATAATAGTGGACCCAAAACCTTGATGATTTATCTTAACTTTGTGTAGGGTACTGGCATTCTAATTTTACATACGTATTTGGGGAAAACTTGTATCTAATAATAAACTCCGATTTTCATTACAAACGAAACATTTAATATATTATTCTGCAACATGTGTATATAGGTTTATGGTTACTTTGTTAGATTCTCAAAGAACAATGGGTAGGAATTTGCTTTATTTTACACTTTTGACTAAATCAAGTTTTTATTTAATGGTTTTCTCAATGAATGTTTGGCTTGTTTTAGAACAGAGATTCTGCTCTAAAAATAATTGGTTTTCAATCCAGAAACCAATGTAACAGCACTTGTATTTGGCAATTTTCCATAAATAAAACAATAAAGAAATTAAAAATTACTCTTCGATTGCTCCTCCGTTTATGATCATTACCTGTGTGTACTGGCTGTTTCACCATTTTAAAAAGTTTTCAAAGGAATCTTATAACAACATTCAGCCAGACAATATTCTTCACATGTACATTCTGTGTATCACTTTTACCTCAGGTATGTTTCCATCAATGGCTCCATGAGCTACCTCATGACTTAATCTAAGTCTTTATCCAATTTCAAAGTCTGAGATCATGTGGAAACACAGATAATGTATCCCCGGAGGGTTTTCTGGATTTCTGTGTCATCCATTTATACTTCTTTCTGATTCTCAGGCACATTTATTTCCTCTGACCTATGCTTCCTCTTGCTTTACTGGCAGTTAAAGCAAGATGTTGTTTCCTACCTAAGAGGCCATCAAGGAAACTCACCTATTTATTCTTTCTTTTTTTTTTCATTTTTATTTTATATTGGAGCACAGTTGATTAACAATGTTTTGTTAGTTTCAAATGTACAGCAAAGTGACTCAGTTATACGTATACATGTATCTATTATTTTTCATATTCTTTTCTCATTTAGGTTATTACAGAATATTGAACAGCGTTCCCTGTGCTATGCAGTAGGTCCTTGTTGTTACCTATTTTAAAGATGTCAGTGTGTACATGTCAATCCCAGACTCCCAATCTACAGTACCAGTTCTTCTAGGTTCTGGCTTTGAATCCTGACTCAAACTATCTGACCTTTTACCTTTTACTTTTCAGTATGAGTGTTCCATTATCCCTCCCATCCTTCCCAGCACTAGGGACTCATTTAAACATCTGATTTCTAGCAGAAAATAACTTACGTTCCTCAAAGCCCAGAGCTTCGTTTGTACAACGAAGATTGATAGAATTGTTTCTCTAGCTTGGTTGAAAAGTTTTTTCTCTAGCGAGTTGATTTGACGTTTACTACAGCTCTCTGCTACCCCAGTAGTCCTATTTTATATATGAATCACATATAAAGAAACCCAAGATAGGGACTCTACCCACATTTTCCAAGATGATTTTTTAAAATCTCCCTCATCTTTCAGCACAGAATACCACAGGCAAGAGGACCTCTATTTTGCCCCCTATTTAAAACAGAGGAAAATCTAATTTATTCTATTGAAACTAATTTCCTCTGTTAATTTTTGATGATACATGTTTATTTAAATTTAAAAATGGGAAGAGAGAATATAATATTCTGGGAAATTTTTATTTTGGGGGGTTATATTTGATTTTTTTAATTAAAAAATATTTTATTGGAGTATAGTTTGATTTACAATGTTGTATTAGTTTCAGGTGTACAGCAAAGTGAATCAGTTATACATATACATATATCCACTCTTTTTTTAGATTCTTTTCCCATATAGGCCATTACAGAGTACTGAGTAGAGTTCCCTGTGCTATACAGTAGTTTCTTATCAGTTATCTATTTTATATACAGTAATGTATATATATCAGTCCCAATCTCCCAATTTATACCTCCCCACCTTATCTCCTGGTAACCATAGTTTGTTTTCTACATCTGTGACTGTACTTCTGTTTTGTAAATAAGTTCATTTGTACCCTTTTTTAAGATTCCACATATAAGTGATATCATATGATATCTGTCTTTCTCTGTTTGACTTACTTCACTCAGTATGACAACCTCTAGGTCCATCCATGTTGCTGTAAATGGCATTATTTTGTCTTTTTTATGGCTAAGTAATATTTCATTGTATATATGTACCACATCTTCTTTATCCATTCTTCTGTTGATGGACAGTTAGGTTGTTTCCATGTCCTGGCTATTGTAAATAGTGCTGCCTAGCCACCATATTCGGGGAAAATTTTAAATCCCACCATTTTCTCCCAAGCACTTTCCCATCCTTCTCTGGTATTATTTGTCCTTTTACCTTCAGTGTCTCAATTAATGTTATACAGATGCCATATTTCTGTCAGAGCAAACTTTCCTTGGGGAGAATCCTTACCATCCAACTTCATGGGTGTCTGTAATCAAGTGAGTAGCCAGGTGAAGAGCCGAAAGAATCATAGCACACCTGTAGCACTGAGTCAACAAAGTGAGAAGGTGTGTCCATTGTGGCCCAGCCAGCTCTGGCTTACACACTTTTCCTCTGTCCAAATGGATGAGATGCGGCAGTTGTGACTGCAAAGCCAGGAAGTTGTAGGGTAAAAAGCACTCATGCATATGTTTTACTCTTATAGGCTGACAACTCCACATATTCACTCCAACATCTGGATAAGAACAGAAATCTTGGAATATTTTCCATTTCCAAGAGAAGATTCTAGGGTCATTCAGCTAATCAAAGCCATACTTTGGTGTCAGGTACCAAGGGATGATGCCTCTAACTTTTTTCTAGTCTGCCAGAGTTCTGAATATGGAAAGTCCAGTGATACCAATCTATGGGCTCTATAATCTGAGGGGACTTTGGGGGGACTTAGAATTAGCAAATTATTTTTAAATGTTTCATTGCCTTCCTTTTCCCAGGCAAAATAGAATTACAAATGCAGATGCATATCTTTCCACATCATCAAATCTAACTCATAAGTAGAAATTCTCTGGTATTCTAACCCTAAAGATTTTAGATTCTAAAGACACTTGGGTAGCTCTAAAGTTTCGTTAACATAGTCCACGGCAATCTATAATCAAGTCAGTTGAAGTTATATTTAACGGCACTAATACTGTCACCCTCAAAATTCATAATGAGTTTTCATAGACTTCTGTGCAGACATAATCCTTTAAACTATTCTGCATATTACACAGGATAATACCATGATTAAATGATGTAAAAAGGAATTTGAATTTTGGTGCATGATATAGTCACCTCTTCTTTATGACAGCTAATTTTTAATTTGCGTGTAGAAAAATCAGGCTACGTGGAACTTTCCAAGTTCCATAGAAATAGCTAAGTGCAAAGTGTATTCATCAGCTCTAAATTGGCTTTCCCTTGGACTTTCCCTCCCCAACTCAAAAATAAATATCCTAAAGAACAAGTTCTGATGTCAGTGTTTTTCTAGTTTTATAACACATTTAGTAGCATACCAAAATGGATTGAAGACTTCATTGAGAGTCATTATCAAAGATGACTGGAAGGATAAATCAGATTTCAAAGGAGTGATGCTTGCTTTATTTTGTAAAGCTCAGGTCCGTAATCCATGGTATTCCAACTAAGCTACACTATCAATGCAGTCCAGAAAAATTTTCCCCAGACTTGATATGAAAACTGAAATCTAGCTGAGGTCCTCTCCCCTAGAGAAGGTGTTCCATGACAAAGGGTTGAGCAGAAGAGGAGTTGGATATGGAGGGAGTGGGCACAGTTAGCATCATTTGGAATCTAGGGGATTTGTTCCTCTCTGGGTCTATCACGTGTGATGGTAGGATACGGGCTGGGCCAAGGCTGTGGGGCCTTGCTTGGAAGAAGTGAGAATATTCATAGATGGGTTGCTATGGATTACTACTGCGGTCCACCCAGACTCTCAAAAATGCATCTGTGACAAAGAAGTCCACTTTTCTCCCAATTCAGAGGAGCAGAGAAAGAGATGATTAATATACATGCCTTCCACTAAAATTCTTCCAAGTCCAGGAGGCTCTCTGTGTGTGGTCCTGCAGAAAAAAGGCAGTGTGGTTGAATTTAAAAGTCAAAAAGGTTAATGGTGGTCAGATCAACAGTCTGGGGGACAAAAAACAACACATACAATTGGATGGGATTCAAGCAGATCTCAATATTCTCATCACAGACGGTGAATAATAAAGGGAACATGAAAAAACAGGAATTTGGATTCAGTTCAGATGATCTCAAAGGTTAAACGCCTGGATAGTGTTAACTCTCTAACTTAAAGATACTTTCTCATAAAACTTCGGGAACTTTTTTCCCTTTAACATTAGCAGAAATACCATATTTCCTGAGTTGTCTCTCTTAACTCCTTTAGGCCTGCGTCCAGAAGATAAGACAGGTCATCTCCTCAGCTCTGTAGGCCTTTGATCAAGGTCCACAGTTCAAAAACGGCCTTTGTTCTGCTTGTCTCTTAGGGCCTGTTAGTGCCTTGGCTAGTGGCTGGGTGGCTTGAATATGGCTTCTCCTGCCCTTTCTGTCTTTAATGCCATCCCAGGCTGGGCTAGGCATGTACTAATAGAGCTGCTGGGTTTCACTGCAGGAAGTGGGTACCTTTTCAGGGAGAGTGAGGTGAGGCCCATGTCTAATTTGTTTAATAGGTTGTAAACAGCTTTGGGATATTTCAGGATGAAAGGCTGCATTTAAAGGTAAGATGTTATTATGAAGAGTGGTAATAATAGTAATAATAGTCATTAGTGTTCTAATAAAATACGAACAAAGGAAATAAGAACATGTATCTTTAATAATCTGATGCTAACACAACAAACCAACGAAATAAATAAGTGAAACCAGCTTTTTGCGTCTTCGGAATTGACGATGACTTGCCCAGTGGATATATGTACATCTGTGCAGGACGATATGCGAAAGCTATCATGTGTGATAAGGAATTAAAAAAATAACCAAATGGTTCCTATATTCCTTCAGTATATTGGAATCTAACTTCAGCATTTACTAAAAGAAAATAGCAACTTGGCTGGGAACACCGTGTAAACCTATGTGCTGTCAATTGCCAAGAAAAAATAAAGTACTTCCTCCCTTCTAGCCAGTTCTTCCTCTCCTTATGGGAAAAAAAAAAGGGTCGGGAGGGGTTCTATGAGCACACGGATTGTAGCTGATCACCTTCTCTTGCAGGTACTTCTAATTAATGTGGTTTTAGGAATTCAAATTTTCTTTGGTTAGACAGGGAACTAGCAAAGAGTTTCTAAATCTGGAGGTGTGTGCATAAGGCGATGTAGGATATCCAGGTAGATAGAAACTGCCCCATGGAAATATTCTCAAATGATGATAAAGATAAGCTAATAATAGCATTTGTGCTTACCATAAATTAAGGGGCGTTTCCAACCCTCAAGTTTCCTTCCGCTGACAAATAGGTATTTGAGCATGTGAGCAAGTGTGTGTGTGAGTGTGTGTGTGTGTGTTTTCTCTCATCTATGTTGACCAGATACTCCGACGAACATTACCAACAGGAAATGCAGGGCATGGGTGTCTGGAGGTGGTTTGCTGGCATTAGACGGAGCAAACCTTTGAAAAGCAGGAACCTCTTCCTGGAAGTAGGGGGATGGGAAATGCCCTGCTTCTTAGTTAGTCTGTTTGTGAAGGGCTGTCTTTGAAACATCTAAGGGTTGAGATTTTCTCCTGGGAGAAAGAAGTAGGATTTAGACAAAGCAAGACTTGATTCATGGTATAATCTTGCTCCAGAAAGGAATTAGAAATTAATTCCTTCTCATAGGTGAACGGTTTGGCTCACAACTAGATGTGTATAGAAGGTGATGATGTGGATTGGCTGTGTCTATTGTAATGGGATTTTCCCTCTGCTTTAGATAGATGCCTTTACATGTTAAGGAACTACTTACCAAGAGAATAGAGATCAGTATGTCAATTATGCTTATAAGTTCATATATTCATTATTCACACAATAAACATTTCTTGAATGCTTAATATAAGGCAGTCGTGTTATTTCAAAATGATATAGGTGTGCATAATTCTAAGCCATTTTCTATGTGAAATATGCTAAGATTATCATACTGGTAACTGTGACACATGAAGAAGCTGGATTCTAGGAAGAAAGTAGACAATTTGTGGCTAATATTTCTGAGTGATGTCTATGTTACTGTCACTGTGTTGTGTCCCTTTCTATACATTATCTTGTTAATCCTCATTTAATAGTAGACCATTATTATTTTATTTTAGAAATGTGGAAACAAGTCTTAGGTTGTTATCAGTTTGCTGGGGCTGCCATTACAAAGTCCGCAGACTGTGTGGCTTACACAATAGAAATGTATTTTCTCCCAGTTCTGGAGTTCCCCATTATAGAAAAGTGCCCAGTTTGTCAAGGGGTGAGAACTGTTTCCCTGTACCTTGGGAGTCTTAGCTCTGAAAAGTGGACACCCGCAGAGAGTTCTCCACTCACACTTCTCTCATCTGGCTCTGGGGACCTTCCTGTAAGTAAAACCGGCCAGACCGCATGCTGGCCGATCAGGGTGTGCCTGGTCATGTTTGAATTCTCAAAGGGAATACAGCGCAATCTGTGAGCCTTTCGATCACCAGACAATAACGAACTTCACTCGAAGTGTTTAATGAATGGAGGGAGGTGCCTACTTACTTTTGCGTGTGTTCTACTGTGGCAGATGAGTTTAATCACTTCATGCAATAGGAGGACTTGAGCGGGGATTGCACTCAGGTAAAAGTAGGAGGGGAAAATATACAGATAGGCGTGCACGTTAGAACTGTGGCTGCAGGTCTCCCGGGGGCCCCGCGTGTATTCACGTGGTACTCTTCAGTCTGAGGAGCACCGTTGTGGGAGTGATCTCACCCGTGCACAGCAGTAAGCTCTGGGCCTAGGCAGGGTGGGTGCTCTGTGCTGTTATTGCTTCGCATAGGAGGAGCTGAGGCTCACCTGGAGAGAGTGACCTTCCAAATCCTACAGCAGTAGGCGCCGAAGCAGATTGAAACCCAGGCCTTCTGATTCCTACTCTCCTACTCCAGCCATTCCCAGCTTCTTCTACTCCAATGCATCACCCTCTGCTTTGCAAAGACAAGTTTCCTGTCATAACCATGCTAAGCAGCGTGGGAACGTGACCTACCTAGAAGGAGGTCTTCTCTCCACCTCAGGACCACTCATCTCTAACCTGCCAGGGGGCTGATACCTTCCCTTGTCAGGTCTCAGCGTCAAGATTACTTTCTTAGAGAGTATGTCAGTGACCCTCCTCTCAAAAGGAGATTCCCACTCCCACCCAGTCATGTTTTATCACATCATCCTGTTTGTTTCCTTTATGGTGCTTGATATATTTTTGTAATTACCTTGTTATGTGTTTGTTTACCTGTTTGTGATCTCTCTCCTCCATGACACAGCAGCTTCATCCGGAGAGGGAGCTGGGGAACTCTGCTGGCCCCTTGCACTCAGTGCCCACAGCAAAGTCCGTGCACAGCAGGTGTTCAAGACCGACACCAGCCAGGGAAGCAGGACAAGTGCTACTACATAGAGTCATCCTAAGGCTCACAAAGTGGAAAGGAGGCATCCTTCACATCCTGGATGAATCTCTTACTCTCTGTTTGATCTTGAGAGACTCATTTTAACCTCTGCTATGGGCTGAATTATGTCCTCCCAACCCCCAGATTCATATGTTGAAGTCCTTACCCCCAGTACCTCAGAATGTGACTATATTTGGACACAGGGTCCTTAAAGAGGTAACTAAGTTAAAATGAGGTCATTAGGGTAGACCTAATCCAATATAAGCAGTGTCCTAATGAGAAGAGGAAATATGGACACAGACACATATGGAGGAAGACAATGTGAAGATACAGCCAGAGGAAGGCCCATCTAAAAGCCCAAGAGAGTTCTCAGAAGAAACTAACTCTGCCAATACTTTGATCTCAGACTTCTAGCCTCCAGAACCATGAGAAAATACATTTCTGTTGCTTAAGCTACACAGTCTGTGGACTTTGTTATGGCAGCCCTACCAAATTGATACCACCTCTCTAAGACTTATTTCTTCATCTCTAAAATTAAAAAGAAATGGTCACTACTATTAAATGAGGCTTAATGAGATAATGTATAGAAAGGGACATAACAGGGACAGTAACGTAGACATCACTCAGAAATGCTAGCCACAAATTGTCTACTTTCTTCCTAGAATCCAACTCCTTCATATGTCATAGTTATTAGTATGATAAACTTAGCAGATTTCACATAGGAAATGGTTTAGAATTATGCAAGCCTATATCATTGTGCAGTAACACAATGACTGCTTTATATTAAGTATTCAAGAAATGTCTGTCTCTCTGAGGGGAGAGTGTGAGGTCATAGGCTCTTTCCAGCCTCCCCGCCTTTGTGCAAGCTGTTCCTTGTGCTTGGAATGCTCTTTCCCCAAATCTTGGCATGACTCGTTCCTTCTCATTATTCTCTTCCCACCTCAAATATCACTCATTAGAGAAGCCTTCTCTGACCACCCGGTTTACCTCCCCCGACCCAAATCACTTTCTACCATTCCCACTTCCTCTATTGTATTCACAGCACTTATCGCTCTGCATGTATTGCAAATATTTATTCCTTTATTGTCTTTTTTACCCTATGAGACACCACACTCCATGAGAGCTGGGACCCTAATGTATTCATCACTCTCTCCCAGTGCTTGGGTCTAAAGAGTTGGTCATTAAATAGCCAACAAATCAAAAAAAGAGATGACTGAATGTGGGAGGCTTCCTCCCACAAAGCTGGGTCCTGGGGAAGGGGTTGATTCTGTGAACCGTACAGTATGACTTAAATCGTATTCTGGCCTTGGCCTCCAGGGACTTGGTTTCCTGGAGAGAAGAATTACTGAGGTGCTATAGGAGAATAATAGATAAAAGAGGAAAGCCAGGTAGACGTGGATTCCCAACCCAGCTTTGCAACTAATTGGGACGCTCCACTGGGGAAGGCACTCAAGCTCTCCAAGCCTCACTCTCAGCAAAAAAGACTGGAAATAATGCTGCCACTCTGCAGAACTGTTGGAAAGATTCACTGAAGTAATGTTTTCAAAGCACGCGGCAAATAGAAGCTCAGTAAATGGCGTCAATTATTTTTAAGAGAGAAACTAAAAGGGCTAGCCACTCCTCCCTGTGTTTTGACCTAATAGAAGGAGTTTAAGGTAAGTCTAAAAACTTAAGAGCCATGCTGACAGTCTAATGTAAAGAGCTAGTGAGTCTTACCCCATCTGGAAAATGGAGCCTAGATTTCTGATGCTCTGAACCCTGAGGGTCCTTCTTTTTTTTCCCCATTATATAAGACTATTTTATTTTTATTTTGAAGAACATGCTAAATTATGTACAGTTGTATTAGTACACACAGACAGTTAAGCCTATGAGGACAGAAACCATGTGTTGAAATATTTTTAAAAAATTATTATTTCAATTGCATATAGTTGATTTACAATATTAGTTTCAGGTGTAAAACCTAGTGAGTTGATGTTTTTATAGATTGTGCTCTATTTAAAGTTATATCCTGAGGGTCCTTCTTGATTTTCTATTGACCTCCCTTAGGCCACAGTGAATCCTACATCTGAAAGCCACAATGATTCTTTTATCTGCAGAATCATCTTCACACTGATGAAAATTTCCCAATTTTAAGAAGCAAGTTATTGAAATAGTTTGATATTTAATTACTCAATATTAATATCATAGGAAGAGGGCTTTAAAAGAGCCCCAAGGCACATTTCAGTGGCATCAGTCACTGTCAGAGCCAAGCTGCTGTGACATTTCTCATCTGTAACTTGAGGGAGGGAGAGAACTCACAATGCATCTCGTGCTGATTTATGCTGATTTCAGCAGGCTTACCGGGAAGGGAGCACCTGCATGAAGGATGTGTTCAGGATGTGTGCAGGTGTTCCTCAGGCTCTATTCTTACGACATGTTTGCTGAGTGATGATAAGTCATCATTTTCCTATGAGCGGCTGCCTAGTCCTTTCTCAGAATTCTGAATCATGCCAGGCTTGGGGCCATTTTCCCAGCAGGTACAGTCACCTGAGAAAGATAAAGGACCATGAGCATCCTCTCCCCATAGCCTCTTCCTTTCCTAGATAATCCCAAGGAAAAACACCAGGAACCAAGTTTATAAAAGAGTAAATGCCAAAGTGGACCGGGATATTCATTAGGGCTCAGCACGTACCAGGGGAACGATTAATACAGTTCCTGAATTTAGTTCCTGCAACTAAATTGCAGCCTTCGCCCTGCCTTGTCTGAAGAGTGAAGTCTGATTGTCCATTTCTCCACAGAGGTCACTGGACTGTTCTGAAGAACTGTGGGCTCCCCATCTTCAGGAACTTTCCAGACAGCCTCTTTCTTACCCTCTCTCCTCCTTCCCGAAGTAGCAATTCTGTAGATTCTGATGAATGATGCTTTTCTTTTCTGTAAAGCATTTGAGTAAGAACAGAAAAGAAAAGTTGCTTTTCCATCTCCCTCTGGAAGTAAAGAGATTTGAGACAAAAATATCTGGGTCTTGTATCCCACATCCCACGCCTCCACCATTCTGCCCGTGGATTACTTCCAACCAAATGCGCTCCTTGCCTTCCATCTTGCATCTAGTCTTTTGAAAGCAAATTTTATAATGTCACTTTCTTAAACCTCTCACTCACTACCTATCATCCCCCAAAGGTCAAATGTCATCATTTGGCTAACAAGTGTCTTCCTAATCTAGGCCCTCCCCATCCCTTAGAGCCTACTTCGCCTCCTTATGGCCCAGCCACAGAACCAGCCGTGTGTTCTGTTTCTGGCCCTTGTACGTGCTGCTACTAATACCTACTGCAGTGATTCTCAACCCTGGAGAGTCTTTTGAGATACCGTGTCCCAGACAAACTGCTTGGAAATCTCTGGGGATGGACTCGGAAATCTTCTCAGGTGACTTTAAAGAAGTACAGCCAGTGTTGAAAGCCACCAGGCCAGATGCTCAGCTCTGGCTGCAAGTTAAAGTCACGTGGGGGCACTTTTTTGTGTGTGTGTGTGCTCAGCCCACACTCAGGCCCATTACGTCAGAATCTCCAAGCATGGGCCTCAAGCATCACTATTTTTTTTCTGAAATCTCCCTAGGGGCTTTCAATTTTGAGAAGCGCTGTCCTCAAGGGTGCTTTCCTATAATCCCTGGGTAACTTTTACTCAATCCTTAGGTCTCAGTGTGGACGGAACTTTCTGAGAAGCCTTCCCTGATCCAGGTGCTCACATAGTGCCCTCGTGCAGTGAGGACTCAGCACGACTCCCCATCAGGCAGGGAGCCTCTCAAGGGCGAGGACGGTGTTGGAGCTCTCAGCGTCTAGGACAGGGCCTGTCATCCTAAGTGTGCAGCCACCAACAGTGCTTCCTCCGTGCTGGGAGCACCAAAGGGTTTCTGTCCTCATGGAGTTCCCAGTGCTCTCCCAAAATTCTCCATTCGCCCATCCTTTCAAGAGACAAAATGTGGCAGCGAACTACCCCTCTGCCCCAGAAGCATGGTACAGACACCCAGGAGCTAGAGCATAGCCCTGATCAGCTCCTAGTTTCACAGGGACATCCTCCAACAGAAGGAACTCCTATGAGGAATATTTCCAATCCTAAGAACTGTGTCCTTATGCTGTTAGGTCTCCAAATTAAAAAAATTAAAACTGAGGACACTAGTAAGGAGAATGCCCAAAGGCTAATTATCAGAGAAGATTCTGGACATACTTGTTTCAATTTAAATCATTACTATGAACAGAGGCAGGCTTCATCTGGAAGGTTCTAAATGCAACCCGTGAACAGCTGACTGAAGGAGACATGGTTGGAGTCATGGATGATGTTGTCTATCAACATGGAAGGATGACCATGGCAAGGGGATACTGAGTAAAAGAGTCTCAGAAGAATTGTTTATATGTCATTACTTTTCATCTCTGCAACAAAATACTTCTTTCCAGGCATTACAGGATCATGCAGGGGGCTGGATTCAAGTCCTAGGTTTCCCACCAGCTGTGTGAACTTGGGCAACTTACTTACCCTTTCTGAACTTCAGTCTTCTGGACTGTTAAATGTGGACAATTAGGTTATTCATTTCAGAGTGTTGTTGTGATGATTAAATGAGACCATACAAGTAAAGTTCCTTAGCATAGTGTCTGGCCTACAGTGATTTAACTGTAAATATTTGCTATTGTTATTACATTCTCTAGCCAAAAGTGCGAAGCCCAGGGAAGAATTGCTCCGGAAGGTAAGTGAGCTAAGACAGAGGCTGGGGACATCATCGGAGACAGCATCCTCTTAGTCTTAGAGCTGCATGTTTAGACAGGGGGATGGTAGGGAACCACAGGTTGCACAAGACCCATTTCTGTTCCCCATTGGAATTCAGCTCTAGGTTTTTATCAACACCCCTTTCAAGAACTTTGCATGACTACACAACCATATTTTCCCTTCTTGCATGCTTTATTGCCTTCCCTTTCCTTTTCTCCTTATATCTGAACAGGTACGAAGACCAAAACTCTGAAGGTGTCTTATTAGATCCAAGGACTTTCAGGTTTCTTCAAGTTCTTATTAATGGCTCATTGCTCTGGTACAGCCACCATCATTGGTGGTTGCTGGGGATTTTCTTATTTCTGTTCTGTGAAACTATTGTGACTTAATTGTCATGAAAGCTTTTTTTATAGTTTCCCTTTAAGGAGTTTCCATTTGTTTAGGCATTCTTTCTTACTTGGGCCTTTTTAGTTAATGCTTTCTTCTCCACACATGTCAGGGATCTAAGGAAGTGAGTAAGAGAATGGGCTCCACATCAGACCAACCTTGGCTCTCGTCTCCAACACTTACTCATTCTCCATCCTTGACCTCTACAATCCCCAGGACCATTCACAGCCTTTTCCTGGCTCCACATACGTCCCTGCATAAGGGGCTTAGGCTGAAATCTTTCATATGTTCTCAACCCTCTCCCTATTTTTCCAGCTACAAAACTTTGTCAAAACTCAGTCAGCATTTCAGGAGTGCTATCAAAATATTGTTTGTAAGCATGTATGTGAAAATTATCAAAGTAGAAAGTTATTTTATGAGTCAGAACATGTGGCTTCATCTGTATATGTTCAATTCTGTAAACCGTGGAAGATAGTAGTTTGACAAAATGTTAAGTATAGATTGGGGACTGAGATTGTGCTTTTTGAGAAAATAATCCTCTGCAATACTCAGTAAAAACCATCTGTCAAGACATCATTCATAAAGGAATAAAATCATCAAATAAGTCACTGCAGAAAGGAACAGCCTCCGGGACCACCTCTACTTCAGGATCCCATCTGGCACATTCCTACTTTCAGCTTATCAGACTGGAAGACCCTTGGAACTGATTTGAACTCTCTGATCAGCTCCAAGGGGCTCTGCCCAAACATCGAAAATAAGGGCCCATGTTCTCTTCATTTTCATCTTTCATTTATATATTTTTAGTTGTAGTTTTTTGCATAAAAGGTAAAGCAGAGAGGATAGAAGGAATACACAGTATTTTAAAAATTGCTTCCTGGGCTTCCCTGGTGGTGCAGTGGTTGAGAGTCCACCTACCCCGGTCCGGGAAGATCCCACATGCCGCGGAGCGGCTGGGCCCGTGAGCCATGGCCGCTGAGCCTGCGCGTCCAGAGCCTGTGCTCCGCAACGGGAGAGGCCACAATGGTGAGAGGCCCGCGTACCGCAAAAAAAAAAAAAAAAAAAAAAATTGCTTTCCCTTCCCTTCCTCCTTCACTCTTGGTCCATTATTGATCTTTATCTTACCTGGACATCTGCCCATTACAAAGAGAATACTAAGAACCTTAATTTGGCCATTTATATTTAAATTTAACAGAGGGCTAGACTTTCCTAAGACTCAGTTTTCTAATCTATAAAATGGGGATAATAACACCTGGATTGTGGGGACCGAATATGACAGGGTACTTTCAAGGTCCTAGCCCAGTTCCTGGTATGTGGTCAGTGCTCACAAATGTTAGCTGTGACTCTGGTTGCTGTCAGCCTCAGACCACAAGTGCTAACCCCCAAAACACACAGCACATTTAATTTCTCTTTCAGGTGTGGCAATGCTACTGCGGTTCTATCTTCAGCTTTCTGGGATTTGTTTTTCCATTCATCCATCTACTCATAGATTTATTCACAGCATGTTAGGTACTAGGGAAACTCATTATAGCGAATTCTTCTTGTTCTCTCAGGACTTTGATTTACGCACTTAAGATTCATAGAAAAACCTCACTCTTGACAGTGTTCTTTTGGTTTCTATCCTTCCTTGAATTGTACAATCCATTTAAGAAGATCTATTTGCCATGATTATATCTGTGTTACTCTTCTGTAGTTCTCGGTGACACCACGTTAGTCACTCTAGGTAAACAGGTCTCCATATAGGTCACCATGGAATAGGTTATTTGTTTGGTATCAGAGAACAAAGTACCATTCCTAGGATGGATTTCAAAGGTAGCTGAGATCCTTTCATCCTAGGCCTTGGGCATCACAGCTTAAGGTTTACCCACCTTATTGATCTTAATTTCCCTGCTTCCCTGCCTTTAACCCGGACAGGTTTTAAAAAGAGTGAGGCTTCTCTCAGCAGAAGCTTTATCTTCCTATTCCAGCTTCTCTCCCTCCTTCTCTCCATGACTTTGACTTCTCCTATGGTTACACCTTTTTGCCCACATCATCCACTGTATCAAGTATGTGCAAACAATAGAACTCTCTGTGATGATGGAAATACACACACACACACGTATATCTACATATATTTTAATATATAGCCACATGTCACTATTGATCACTTGAAATGTAGCTAGTAAAACCAAAGAAATATGTTTTTATTTTTAGTTAATCCCAGTTTAAATAACCACATGTGGCTAGTGGCTACAGTCTTGAACAACACAGCTCTATTTATGAGGTTTTGGCAGGCTACGTCTAGAAACTAGTAAGGAACGCTCATAGGTCCACGTGACCTAGGTGCCTGCGATCAGACTGAGACCCCCTCCCCTATCATTTTGCCCCTTGGAGGAGAGGGTTGAAAGTAAAAAATAGAAAACTTTTCCTCTCAGTTGTCCCCCTTTTTATTTCCTTATTAGGTGGATTAACAGCTCTTACTTAATGCATTCTTCTTGGCACCTAGATGCATATATTACCTAAGATAGTCACAGCAGCCCTAAAAGACAGTTATTATCCACATTTTATAGACAAGGCTCAGAAGAGTAAATATTGCAGAGTTAATAAGCCACAGACCTGGGATTTAAACCAAGGTCTACCATAAAGAAATCCTGTCTTCTCACTGTCTCCCCTCTCCAGCTTATGACACATCCATCTCTGGGATTATTTGTCTCCATGGCACATTCAGAACACGGCCTGCTACCAAGTAATCCTGACTTCTTGGTCTGATTATCTATGATTCCTTTCACAGCTTTCCTCTGCTCCACATTTTTAATTCCTAGACTTACTCTTTCTCTTATATTTTTCCCATAAAAGGCCACCTTCTATTCAGTTCTCCCGGTTTCACTGTCCTGCACCCCTATCCAGCTGGCATCATATGTGTTAAGCTATTCTGGGTCATAGAGCATTTCCTTACTATGTTTCCTATATGATTAAGCAGTGCAGAGCTGAGCTTTCAGTGCAGCTCCACAGATTCCTGTCTTAGTTTCCTAAGTCCATATTTATACTTGAACACCAACAACTCCAACTATTTTATATAGTCTCTTCCTAAAACTCGCCAGTACCCCCTTAAGGAGATGAGATGCCTTTTAAAGGGCTGAGTCTTTTTTTTTTTTTGCTATCAACTTGCAAGATGCTTATAAAAAAGAAATCCGATGGATATTCATGTTCAACTCACCCTCACGATTCATCAATGTGTTATTCTTTCCCATTTTGCTAGTGAAGAAACAGAGGCTCAGAATGATCTATTCAATTTGTAGCAAACATATCAGGAAATCAGAAGGGGGTCCTAAAATAGAAGCTAGTTCAATGTGCAGCCTAAAATGAAGGCACGATACCCAAAACATTGGAGAGTCACCCCTTCCTAACAAAATCAAGGGTATTTATTTCCAAGCGTTTCTTGGAAATGAAAATAGGCAGAACTGGAAATACTATTTCAGACCACACACTCAGCCTGCTTCTCACAATAACCTGGCACTGGAGATTTCTCAAGAGTAAAGTAGCTTTTCTCTTTAAGTACACAGTCTGCTGAGGGCAATGAGTTAGGGGTAGAAACAGCAGTGAACTCTTTTTTTCCTAAGTGTGGCTGGATTTCTGAAAATACTCTGACAGCAGCATAAAGACAGTATCTCCAAGCGTGGATCAATCTAGGGTTCTAGCAACATGAGCAGTCTATAATGACGGCTAAATGTATTTAATAAATGGGATTGGGAAAGGTTTGATTTAAGCCAGTTCACTTATTTTAGAGGTCTTTCGGGGCAGTTATTTCCAGACAGCTTATCCTTGGTAAAGTCTGAGTTATCTTCCTAAGTCAAAGAGTACTTTAGAGTATGGGAAGTCAACAACATTATCTTCTAAGGTTTCTTCATTGTTTGCGTGAAGCAAACTTCCATTATACTACATACTTTAAATGGAACTTCCTTTCAAATCCTCATTGGATTTTTTATTACCCTATTGCAAGGTCAACAGCAGCTATCCCAGCATGGGAAAACATGGTCCACTTTTGAAAAGCAACAAGAGCAATGTTATATAAATGTAGATCCAAGAATTTTTCTCAGCATAACTCATCACGGCTCATGAAGAAAACTTAGAAGGATAGGGAAGGGCATTTGTATGTCCAACGTCAGAATCCAGGTCAGCTAGTCTGAAAAGAGAATGGATAGAGGCTCAGTGGGTCAGTAACAGGAACAAAATATGAAGGCTTTTCAAAATAATGTTAATAAAGGTATAAACAACTAGTAGTAAGCTACTGTATTGGTTTCCTAGGGCTGCCCTAACAAATTATCACCAACCGGTTTCTTAAAATAACAGAAATGTATTCTCTTATAGTTCTGGCGACTGTAAGTCTGAAATCAAGGTGTCAGCAGCATTGGTTCCTTCTGGAAGTTCTAGGGGGGAATCTATTCTACGGCTCTGTCCTAGCATCTGGTGGTTGCCAGCAAGACCAGGCATTCCTTGGTGTATCTCTGCCTCACTACAGTCCTTAAATGGCATCCCAGATCGCAGTGACAGTCGTCACATGTCCTTCTTTCCTGTGTGTCTCTGTTTTCACATGGCTTTCTCTTAAGGACCTGTCGTTCAGATTTAGACCCCTCATTAAGCCATCATGACTTCATCTTAATTTAACTAATTACAGCTGAAGAGATGCTTATTCCAAATAAGATCACATTCTGAAATTCCAAGTAGACATGAATTTTGGAGCACACTATTCTATCAGTACAGCCACTATAGGAATTATCAGTATCCCCTGACCTCAGATCTCTATAGAGAGACACATGGCACGGTGGAGGTACTTGAATCGGGAATCTGGAGCCTGCTTATGCTACAAGCTTGCTCTGGTGTTGGACTTGACTGCACCTTTGTCGTTCACCCATGAGTGAAGGGGTTAGAAGAGTTCAGAAGCCCTTATCCTGGGAACCTTGAATGGGCTTCAAGGCCTCCATTAATCTGCTAAAATTGTATGCACATCATTGCATCTGTCATGCTTACACTTTCTTTAAAATAGAATTTCCCTGCCTTTCCTGAGGTTCCCCAAGGGATCTTAGACCTGAAAGGCTGAGAACAATTGTATCAAATCATCTATAAAGTCCACCAGAACATTCTGATTCCTGGACATATTTTTGATCTGTTGTTGTGATTCTTCAGTTGTATGATACATTCAGAGTTTCTGGATGTGTGTTAAAAGTACAGCCTTTACTATTATTTTATTTTGAAATGTTTCTGGTTCATTCATTTCTAATCTGCCTCATTCCACGTAACCCACAGGTGGATCATTTTCTCATCTTTTATGCAATAGAAAATGTAAATGAAACTGAGAACTGGGAGAAAACAGGCTAATGTCAGCATGGGGGGTGGTGGTGGGGGAGAAACACAGCTGAATGGGTCTACAACTAGACATGCAGTGTTTGGTATCAAAGAATTTAGAACGGAGCTGGTGAAAGGAAGCAAGTAGGGGAGGGGGTAAGGCTGGAGGCTACGTTGTGGGAATTGAAGCTTTATAGTACAATAGAACCCACTTTCCCCTCAGAGTCTGGAGTGTCACTCGTCCCACATTTTAGTGTCTCCCTAGTAAATAACAACTTCCTAGTTATTAACGATAATTCCTTTTAATGGCAACTCTCATCACACAATCTGTTCTGTGTTTTAAAAGAACACATTCCCTCTGTTTTCCCTCCGCACACTTTATGTACATCCACGATCGACAGAGCTATTGAGGAACCATAGATAATATGTTCATAGATCACCTGGTCTCCTTTTAGTTTCCCTTCCTTTTTTTTTTTTTTCCATCTGCCTGATTTTTATTTCTTCATCTTTTTGGAGTTTTCCCACAAATGGATGAGTGAGAGGAGGGAAACGGATTCTAGTCTACTGACTGTCTTGCTACTTTTCTGTTATTTGAAAACAGTGTGGCCCTGAGGTGCGATTTTAGTTATATATGCTTTTTCTTGTCCTGTTACCACAGAAAATCAAATTAATCTTTTAAATTGCTACAATATAGAATTGAAAATTCACCTTTACTCTGGAAGGCTGGGTTTAAAATCACAAAAAGTTAAAAAAAATAGACTTCTTTTTTCTTCATGGTAGTTTGTGATTGATTTTCTTAAGTTAAGCTTCATTTCCATTTCTATGAATATAGTAGAAAATATGAAAAATACACCAAGTAATAAAACTATCCTTTACTAGTCATTTTACTCTAATCTAGTCTAGGGATGTTCCAGAGGCTCATATGTGCTTGAGCAAAGAGTCAATTTCTCTCATGTATTCTCGAATTGACACTACTGAGTGTTCTTTTGAGAGAAACACTCTCAAAGGAGGCCCCAGAAAAAGGCATTCAGAAGTGAGTGTGAAGTCTCTTGTCAAGTGTACACTTTCTGCACATCCTTGTGAAAAAAGAGTAAACCACAGTATAGCCTGAGACCCTCAGGGAATGTTGAGTTCATAATTATTCTTTAAAGGTCAGCAAAGAGAAGGAAAAGCACTGAGGAAGTTTTGAAATGGAATTCTCGAGTACAACGGCCAAGAAATGAATCCCAGGCAGGCAAAATTTGAAATCTAAGAAGACAGACTTGATCTTTTAAGCTCGAAATAGAAGGTAATGGGGTAGGATGGGGAAAAAGGAAAATGCAATCCCTGAAGAGTTGCTGGAAACCCAGAGGGCACAGAGGGAGCCTGCCAAGGTCCACATGTTCATCACCAGTCTTGTCCTGCCTTTTAAAGACTTAGAGCCAGTCGATGTCTATTGAAAGCTCAAAAAAAATTTGATTTAGCCATTTTGGATTTGTCTTTTTTTTTTCTGATTGTCTGTCTGTCACTTTCTACATAGCTGAAAAGGTCAACCAACCAATTTGCTTTGTATTAGGATAGCATCTAGATGTAAAAAGAATGTTTAAAAATTTAAATATATATGTATGTGTATACATATCTGTGTATATATGTATTAATACATATATATATTATAATGTATATACATTAATATGCATATGAATATATATGTATGTATATGTATATACATGTTATTTTCCCCAAGTGGGGGAATGGAGAGCATATTACCTAGATGAGAGCTTGAAACTATAATTAGTCAAATCCATTTTACCTGCCTTCACTAATCAAGGTCATTTTAAGACTTGCATGTCCTCCAAGAGGCACAGAGCCTAAACAAGATGTTTGCCCAAGTTATTTTCTAGGAACTTGGAGTCAGCTGTGTCTAGTTTGAGCTGAACTGGTTAAGACTGAATAGGACCACCGACCCTCCAACTGGGCATTCTTGTGTGTCCTCTCCGTGACCTTTTGAATGTGTAGGGGCTTGTAGGTTAGTTACACCTGGGCAGAAGGATGATTATCACACCTTTCCCCAGTCACCTTTCCCCATGCCCTCTATGCCTCAGAGTGCCCTGCTGCTTTATTCGTTAGTCCATAAATACCCCCAGCCCTCTGGCCTCCAGGGAAGCAGACTTGAGATTTGTTCTCCTGTCTCCTTGCTTGGCTGCCTTGAGAATAAACCCTCTCTTTTCTCTTTGCTGCAAACCTTGGCATCTCAGCATTTTGGCTGCTGCCTTTCGGCAAAATGAACGTGACTGGGGAACAGGCTTTCTAAAAGGGCATCTTAACCAAGTAAATTAAAATTTTTGGTTCACAGTTTTCAATAGAATATTGATACTTTTTGTAATACTATATTCAAGTAAGGGCAGCTCAATCGAAGTCATTTATAATTAAGTCCTACCCTCTACTACCTTTCTTCTGTTTGTTAGTTTAGCTTTGTTTTCTATTTCTAAAGTGTTGGAATTCAGGGGCAGTCACAACACAGAGCTTGAGGTTAAGGAAGTCATATTATGTAGCTAATTTCAAGGATCTTTACTAAGTTCAGTGATCTCTCTAATAAGTTCTAATTTTCTTCCTCTGCTTTCCCTTCCTTTCTCCAAATACTTCAATAAGAGATGGAGCCCATTTTGCAAGATTCACAATATCATCAAAAGGCTGGGAGGGTTTTTTCTACCAACTTGACTCTGCAAGGGGCAGTGCAGTTCAAGTGTAAAAATGTGAACGTGGTGTCAATAGCTCAAGGAATGCATAGTGGCCAAAGTAAGTAAACTTCAACTAAGTTCATATAAGAAAGTATTTCCTAAAGTGGAAAGTTTCCCGCAAGAAGAAAAAAAAAGCCATTTACAGAACATTATGAAAGAAAACCAAAATATTGATTATAAAAGAATCCTATCTTACCCTCACAGAGAATTGGCAATACAGATTACTTTAATAACCCTAGCTTGTTATAAAAACAAGCTAATTAAATATTAATTTAGTTATTCTAAATGACCTCATGTAGTGCTTAAAATAGAATTAATTTTAAAACTAAGCATTTTCTCAATTGTAATATGAACATACATATTGATAATTACCTTAAATATAAATGGATTAAATGCTCCAACCGAAAGATATAGACTGGATGAATGGATACAAAAACAAGACCCATATATTTGCTGTCTACAAGAGACCCACTTCAGACCTAGTGACATACAGACTGAAAGTGAGGGGATGGAAAAAGATATTCCCTGCAAATAGAATTCACAAGAAAGTTGGGAGTAACAATTCTCATATCAGACAAAATAGACTTTAAATAAAGACTATTACAAGAGACAAAGAGGGACACTACATAATGATCAACGGATCAATCCAAGAAGAAGATATAACAATTGTAAATATGTATGCACCCAACATAGGAGCACCTCAATACATAAGGCAAGTGCTAACAGCCATAAAAGGGGAAGTCGACAGTAACACAATAATAGTAGGGGACTTAAACACCCCACTTTCACCAATGGACAGATCATCCAAAATGAAAATAAATAGGAAACCCAAGCTTTAAATGATACATTAAACAAGATGGACTTATTTGATATTTATAGGACACTCCATCCAAAAACAACAGAATACACATTTTTCTCAAGTGCTCATGGAACATCCTCCAGGATAGATCATATCTTCGGTCACAAATCAAGCCTTGGTAAATTTAAGAAAATTGAAATTGTATCAAGTATCTTTTCTGACCACAACGCCATAAGACTAGATATCAATTACAGGAAAAGATCTGTAAAAAATACAAACACATGGAGGCTAAACAATACACTACTTAATAACGAAGTGATCACTGAAGAAATCAAAGAGGAAATCAAAAAATACCTAGAAACAAATGACAATGGAGACACAACAACCCAAAACCTATGGGATGCAGCAAAAGCAGTTCTAAGAGGGAGGTTTATAGCAATACAAGCCCACCTTAAGAAGCAGGAATCATCTCGAATAAACAACCTAACCTTGCACCTAAAGCAATTAGAGAAAGAAGAACAAAAAAACCCCAAAGTTAGCAGAAGGATAGAAATCATAAAAATCAGATCAGAAATAAATGAAAAAGAAATGAAGGAAACAATAGTAAAGATCAGTAAAACTAAAATCTGGTTCTTTGAGAAGATAAACAAAATTGATAAACCATTAGTCAGACTCATCAAGAAAAAAAGGGAAAAGACTCAAATCAATAGAATTAGAAATGAAAAAGGAGAAGTAACAACTGACACTGCAGAAATAAAAAAGATCATGAGAGATTACTACAAGCAACTCTATGCCAATAAAATGGACAACCTGGAAGAAATGGACAGCTTCTTAGAAATGCACAAACTGCCAAGGCTGAATAGGAAGAAATACAAAATATGAACAGACCAATCAGAAGCACTGAAAGTGAAACTGTGATTAAAATTCTTCCAAAAAACAAAAGCCCAGGGCCAGATGTCCTCACAGTTGAATTCTATCAAACATTTAGAGAAGAGCTAACACCTATCCTTCTCAAACTCTTACAAAGTATAGCAGAGTGAGGAATGCTACCAAACCCATTCTACGAGGCCACCATCACCCTGATACCAAAAACAGACAAAGATGTCACACACACACACACAAAACTACAGACCAATATCACTGATGAGCATAGATGTGAAAATCCTCAACAAAATACTAGCAAACAAAATCCAACAGCACATTAAAAGGATCATACACCATGATCAAGTGGGTTTATCCCAGGAATGCAAGGATTCTTCAAAATACGCAAATCTATCAATGTGATAAACCATATTAACAAAATGCAGGATAAATACCACATGATCATCTCAACATATGCAGCAAAAGGTTTCGACAAAATTCAACACCAATTTATGATAAAAACCCTACAGAAAGTAGACATTGAGGGAACTTACCACAACATAATAATGGCCATATATGACAAACCCACAGGCAACATGTTTCTCAATGGTGAAAAACTGAAACCATTTCCACTAAGATCAGGAACAAGACAAGGTTGCCCACTCTCACCACTATTATTCAACATAGTTTTGGAAGTTTCAGCCACAGCAATCAGAGAAGAAAAATTAATAAAAGGAAGCCAAATAGGAAAAGAAGAAGTAAAACTGTCACTGTTTGCAGATGACATGATCCTGTATACAGAGAATCCTAAAGATGCTACCAGAAAACTGCTAGAGCTAATCAATGAATTTGGTAAAGTAGCAGGATACAAAATTAATGCACAGAAATCTCTTGCATTCCTATACACTAATGATAAAAAATCTGAAAGAGAAATGAAGGAAACACTCCCATTTACCATTGCAACAAAAAGAACAAAATATCTAGGAATAAACCTACCTAAGGAGACAAAAGACCTGTATGCAGAAAATTATAAGACACTGATGAAAGAAATTAAAGATGATACAAATAGATGGAGAGATATACAATGTTCTTGGATTGGAGGAATCAACATTGTGAAAATGACTCTACTACCCAAAGCAATCTACAGATTCAATGCAATCCCTATCAAACTACCAATGGCATTTTTCACAGAACTAGAACAAAAAATTTCACAATATGTATGGAAACACAAAAGACCCTGAATAGCCAAAGCAATCTTGAGAAAGAAAAACAGAGCTGGAGGAATCACGCTCCCTGACTTCAGACTATACTACACAGCTACAGTAATCAAGACAGTATGGTACTTGCACAAAAACAGAAATACAGATCAATGGAACAGGACAGAAAGCCCAGAGATAAACCCCCACACATATGGTCACCTTATCTTTCATAAAGGAGGCAAGAATATACAATGGAGAAAAGACAGCCTCTTCAGTAAATGGTGCTGGGAAAACTGGATAGCTACAAGTAAAAGAATGAAATTAGTACACTTCCTAACACCATATACCAAAATAAACTCCAAATGGGTTAAAGACCTAAATGTAGGGCTTTCCTGGTGGCACAGTGGTTGAGAGTCCTCCTGCTGATGCAGGGGACACAGGTTCTTGCCCTGGTCTGGAAGGATCCCACATGCCGCAGAGCGGCTGGGCCTGGGAGCCATGGCCGCTGAGGCTGCGTGTCTGGAGCCTGTGCTCCGCAACAGGGGAGGCCAAAACAGTGAGAGGCCCGTGTACTGCAAAAAAAAAAAAAAAAAAAAAAAAAGACCTAAATGTAAGGTCAGACACTATCAAACTCTTAGAGGAAAACACAGGCAGACACTCTATGACATAAATCACAGCAAGATCCTTTTTGACCCATCTCCTAGAGAAATGGAAATAAAAACAAAAATAAACAAATGGGACCTAACGAAACTTAAAAGCTTTGCACAGCAAAGAAAACCATAAACAAGTTGAAAAGACAACCCTCAGAATGGGAGAAAATGTTTGCAAACGAAGTAACTGACAAAGGATTAATCTCCAAAATATGCAAGCAGCTCAATATCAAAAAAACAAACAACCCAATCCAAAAATGGGCAGAAGACCTGAATAGACATTTCTCTAATGAAGATATACAGATTGCCAACAAACACATGAAAGGATGCTCAACATCACTAATCATTAGAGAAATGCAAATCAAAATTACAATATTGTATCACCTCACACCAGTCAGAATGGCCATCACCAAGAAATCTACAAACAATAAATGCTGGAGAGGGTGTGGAGAAAAGGGAACCCTCTTGCATTGTTGGTGGGAATGTAAATTGACACAGCCACTATGGAGAACAGTATGGAGGTTCCTTAAAAAGCTAAAAATAGAACTACCATATGACCCAGCAATCCCAATAATGGACGTATACCCTAAGAAAATCATAATTCAAAAAGAGTCATGTACCACAATGTTCATTGCAGCTCTATTTACAATAACCAGGTCATGGAAGCAACCTAAGTGTATGTCGACAGATAAATGGATAAAGATGTGGCACATATATAGAATGGAATATTACTCAGCCATAAAAAGACACGAAATTGAGTTATCTGTAGTGAGGTGGATGAACCTAGAGACTGTCATACAGAGTGAAGTAAGTCAGAAAGTGAATAACAAATACCATATGCTAACACATATATATGGGATCTAAAACAAAAAACAAAAAAAAAATGGTTCTGAAGAACCTACAGGCAGGACAGGAATAGGGACGCATATGTAGAAAATGGACTTGAGGACACGGGAAGGGGGAAGGGTAAGCTGGGATGAAGTGAGACAGTGGCATGGACATGTATACGCTACCAAATGTAAAATAGATAGCTAGTGGGAAGCAGCCACATAGCACAGGGAGATCAGCTCGGTGCTTTGTGACCACCTAGAGGGGTGGGATAGGGGGGTGGGAGGGAGATGCAAGAGGGAGGGGATATGGGGATATATGTATACGTATAGCTGATTCACTTTGTTATACAGCAGAAACTAACACACTATTTTAAAGCAATTATACTCCAATAAAGATGTTAAAAAAAAAAGACATAAAAAAGAGTTCCCAACCTAAACAAAAAATAAAATAATAAGCGTTTTCTCCTGTTTGTGCTGCAGGATTGTACCACGGCTCTCCTTCCTCCCACAAGGAGAGGGTCTGAGGAATCTAAACACTAAGTTAGTTTAGTTACTCCCAGTGAAACTTCTTCCGTTTCTTCCTCTTAAAATTATACTACTATAAGAATGGACTTGGACATTAGCTAGCAAGTTTCCCTCAAGATAACGTGGCAGTTAGTAAACAATGGCTTAAATAACTCAACGTTGAGCGACACAAAACCGTGACAATACTCTTCCTAATACATGTAACTACGTTAATCAAAACTTATCTAGAGACTCAGAATTCTGAAGCTCACTAAGACTTGAAATGGACTTAAAATGCTTAGAAATACTCTCAATCAGTATTTCTCCATCTCAGCCCTACAGAAAACGTAAAGTTGATCGTTCTTTGTTGGGGTGAGGGGGGATGCTGTCCTGAGCACTGTAGGCTGTTTAGCAGCATCCCTGGCCTCTATGCACAGTATGTCATAGCATCTTGCCTGCCAAGTTGAGAACCAACATCTCCAGACATTGCCAGATGCCCCTTCAGGAACAAATTCACCCCTAGTTGAGAACCATTGCTTTAAATCATGGCCGAAAGACAAAATAATTCAGCTTTGCAATCTCATTTTTCTTTTCCTCTTAAATTAGTTCACTATAGCTTCTAAACACCATATTTTTCCTTTTATCTCTGGAAATGTTACAAATCTTTGACAACTTTGTTTTTACTGTCTTTCTTTACATGGGTGATGAATCCTATAGATTCCCACCTCCCTGCCTGGTCCATTGCCCAACCCAGGCTGCTCAGCCCTACTCTCTAAAGGGAGAAAAGCCCTCTCCCCTTCAAAATAGGGCTCCTTCATTTCGTACTCCTGTCCATCTTGTCACTGTGACACACGGGCTGCTTTCAGGGTGGGAGGTCTCCTAGTAGCACAGACTTTATCCAAAGCTAGGATTTTTGTGTCCTGCAGTTCCCCAGCTGGAGGGGCTCCAAAGGATGCTTTGAAGGGATGTTCTAGCAGTTTCTGAGACTGAAGCTTGGTGGGGAGGTGCTGCGGAGGAGCTTGGAAGAGATTTAAAGACTTCCACTGTGTGGGCCACCTGAACTCAAACAAGACAAGGAGACTCATTGTTCACTGAGAAAGGGGAAACAGTGTTTTATTTTTCACACACAAATGTGGGCAGAACCCTAGTTCTGAGCATTCCTAGGTTAAGCAATCAACTTTAATACAAAATATTTCAGGAATAAATTTTAAAGTTTTTTTTTTTCCCCTGAAAAGACTTTTCACCATTCCCCAACTTATTAAAGCCTGCTGGGAGTGTTTTTCCAATGACTTTGAATAAATAATAAGCAAAGAAAAGTGAACTAGGTCTCCGTGTTTATCTTGCCATTTCTCTCCTAGGTTTACATCTAAAGCTGTAAGGTACGAAAACTAACTCATTATCTGCATTATTAAACATCAGTAAAATGCATGTCACCTGTTCCATACTACTGCTTTGGACCCTGTATAGTGTATCTAACGCTAGTGTAGAGCATGGATTCTGACAAAGCACCACAAATTAAACAGTTTATAATAATAACATAGACACCATTTGTTGTATATTCACTCTGTGCCAAAGTTTGTGCTAAAGTTATTTAATTTTTTTACATTTAATCACACACTTCTCATTGCTACTATCAATTAGGTCCTGTCATTCCATTGTTGAGATAAGGAAACTGAGGCTTAGAGAAGATAAGATCATATACTTTAAGTGATGGAGTGGGAACTCAGACTCGATTGTGACTATATTCGCAAAGTCTTTATTCATAGGTAGATTGATAGATCGATCGATCACCATGTTACAGGATGTCTACTCTCCCAGGAATTCCCCGCAAAGACCTTGACATGAAAGTTGGCTCCCAAAGGCAGTTTACGAAGACAGGACCCTTATTCTCTATTTAAGGAGATATTTCTCAGTGTGATCCAATGAATACCTGCTGAATACCTTGCACTGTTGAAGAAGCACACTCATGAGTCCTATCCCAGACCTAATAATTCAGAACCTCCGGTGAGTGGGAAGCAAGTCCAGGTATCTGCATTTAAAAAACAAAAACAAAAAACTCAGACTGTTCTTATGCTCTGGAAAGTTTCTAACCATGGACCTATGCTGTCAGAAGAGATTTCCTCTCAGGGCTGGGTGTCTCTGGTTTTCTCCTCCAGACTCTCTCTGTCCTGAGAGGGACATGCATGTATGGATTCCTTTAGCAGGTTCCCCTGCCCTCGGGCTTCCTGGTGATTTCAGGCATTGGGGCCCGGGGGCATTAACGAGAGATCAAGGAGGGAGAAATGTGAGGATAAGGTCTTTAGCCCTCAGGCTCCCTTCCTGTCCAGTCATTGCAGGTTGGCTGCCTCATGCTCCCAGAGGCCGGAGCCCCTCTCAGGCAGCCTTCTCCACACAAGGAGATGTCCAGATTCCAGGAACCCCGCCCTCCTTTTGTCTATTTAGGCTCTGGGTGATAAATGCTCCTTTCTGCTGCTCCCTCCAGGGTTTCACACTATCTTCCATTGGTTTCATGAAAGTCTGTCCACGTCTCTGAACCTTCCCCCATTTGAGAGTGGTTCTTGGCAGAAGCTTGATCAGTATACCCTAACAAACATGACCCAAATGGCTACAGTTTATCTTACTTCTTCTGGGTTATTCTTTCTACATGGCACCTTTTAGGGACTTGATACCCCTCAGCTGCCTCATCTGTCATGGTACTAGTATACGTTTCCAGCTGTCGTAAGGATTAAATGAAATGATTGTATAAAGTGGTTAACATGTGCCTCCTACACACTTTCCCTTATTGTTAATCCCTGTCACCTATTGACAGCACACTGCCTCTAGCTCATCATTAACATAACTTGATTGACCTCCAAGGCGACGCTTACACTCTTCAGGCCTCCTTATTCCTTGCTGCCCTCTCTTCCCCAGCCATCCACCAACTCTTCCCATCAGAGGACCCTTTGTTGGCTCTGACTTTACTGGTTTGCTCAATCTTACTGGGACTTACAGTGTTCACTGTAAGAGCGACCCAGTCAACTCTCACAGTCTCCAAGCCATGTTCTTTCTGTGTGTCTGGGCAACAGACCTTTCCACTAACTCCAGATTGACCCTTATTTCCTCTACTGCACCAATTATCAGGCATCTCCAAATTTAGCCCTTAGCACTTTCCTGAACTAACCTTCAGTTTCATGGGGACCTGTCGTTTTTCAGCTCCCATAGATTTTCCTGTAATCCAATCGTTTTTCAACCCTAATCATGCTTCTAAATAATAATGTCTCACTATCTGGAGCTTTGAAACTCCTAGAGTATCAACTCTGCATCTATCCTCAGGTCATCACACCTGTCCAAATACTCAGGTGCAGGTAATGGGCCTTTCTCAGCCTAGAAGCAGTAAAAAAAAAAAAAAAAAAAATGTTCTCTAACCTAGAAAAACGTTTAGGGAGATTGAATATTGTATCTGTTCACTTGAGCACCAAACAAGTGCCAGGTACTCTGCTAGGCACAGAAGGTTGTTTCTGCCCACAGCACATGCAAGAATGCAAGCAAGGGGTGAGCCAGTCTCCTTATCCAGTCATCCTTCGTAAGTCCTTACAAATTAACCTGTGAATTTTCAAGGAAGGCAATTGGACTAGTGGAGAATCACTGAGCCTAGATCCTACAATTGAATCACTATACAAGTTACTCTACAAGCGTCTATCCAATGAACTATAAAGATTTACAGTGGGTTACAATACCAGTAAAGCACCTGCCGAAAGCATTCTAGTCCAGCCTGGGTCCCACGTTTTAGCTGGAGTATGCTATTTGCATTGGAACACCTGCTTCCTGCCTGATTCTGATTTCCTTGGTCTCAGACGTTGATTATGCCCTTGTTTAAACACAGTCTGGAAGTATCCGAGTATCGACCAACTGGTAGTGCCACCAGGCTTCCTGCAGGCTTTTCTGTAAATGTTGACTCTTGCTGTCTAGACTCCTGTGTGCTCTGGGGCTTTAATTATGTGCTCTATGACTCTTTATTTTCTCTGGACATCAGTGTCGTTCCACAGTCACTGCTTCGATGTGCTCTTTGTTCTGGCCTTGTCTCTGGAAAGAGTTTAAACTTTTTTCTGGAGAGTCTCTTATGATAAGGGATGACTGACACTCCATTTGTGAGCTTTAGGAGTCTTCTAGAGCATACCAGGCAAAAATAGCCTAATTCCCTTCAAGCCCTGTACGCTAGGGGTTACCCACCCATGCTATTTACACATAGAAGAGCATAGTCTTGTCGAAAATGTCCAAAGTTACACCTGTGTTAAATTGTTAGAACTCCTTATTTTACATGTGAATTTTCATTTGAAGAAACTGAAGTCTGAAAGCTTAAGACATTTTTCCAAGGATCCAAACACCTTTCACATTTTGTCTCTGGAATGTATTCTGTGGTTATTTAGGAGTGGAATGGGATAAATATTTATCTTAATTGTCTTTATTTAGTCTGTTTTTCAAAATATATCGCCCAGGTGTGCAAGAAGGTAAAATGGATGCAAACCAAAATTCCTCTGAGACAATGAGGGAAATAAACCTAGGATTTAAAAAATATATTGATAATCCACATCAATTCACAAGCTAGATAAACTGTGTGGGAAACTCATTACTGGAACTATTTAGCAGGATCAGAGGATAAAAGAAACAATACACCCAGCTAAGACGTATTCACTTTGGCTCTAGGAATCTAGGTTTGTAGACTTTTAAGCAAACCCAACTCAAATCAAGCTCCTGATATCTGCATAAACTCAATATCTGTGTAGACGTTAAAAAGCTGTATAAAAAAACTAGTAGTGGGCTTCCCTGGTGGCGCAGTGGTTGAGAGTCCGCCTGCCGATGCAGGGGACACGGGTTCATGCCCCGGCCCGGGAAGATCCCACGTGCTGCGGAGCGGCTGGGCCCGTGAACCATGGCCGCTGAGCCCGCGCGTCCGGAGCCTGTGCTCCGCAATGGGAGAGGCCACAACAGTGAGAGGCCCGCGTACCGCAAAACAAAACAAAACAAAACAAACTAGTAGTTTATGAAGTAAATCTCTTAAATTTATTTCCCAGTGGCTATTCCAAGCTGCAGATTTTAGTTATACTTTGAGGAAGGTGGGGTACCCCCTCACTCCTAAGGAGAAGCAGAAGGAAAACAATTGTTTTTTAAACTATAGGATGAAAACTTCCTGGAAACCATCTATTTCTCTATTTCCAGAAGATATTATCTTTCACCTTAGATGGGGAGCTAAACATTATCACCAAGGCTACTGCATCTTTAAATACCTGAAAGCAATCTGTGTCTGTCTGTTCTGATAGCACCTGATGCCAAACCAGGTTAAATAACAACCATAAAGAGCTTGGACATTTTGCCCCAAGTTGAATTTTTCACCTAGTGGAAACCTACTGAGTTGTCTTCTCAGATTACAATGTCCCCTCCCCTGGGAGCCCCCTTGCTGTTCCACAGAGGTAGGATTCCAGTTGCCATCTTCCCTACCATGTAACCCTATTTCTTGGCCACAAGTAATTGTTCCAAGAGTGGACACTGGATTCAAACTGGGCAAGTCAGAGTCCCTTCAAAAGTAATTTGACATTCATACCCAGAGAAATATTCATCTGTGTATATCTGTAACATGTCAATTTGGGGGCCATGTGTTCTGCCACCTCTACTAAAGAAGCAAAATATCTAGATGCTTGTAATCTCCTAAGTGGTCCTCCAGAAAGCAAGGTCACAGTGTGGTCCCATCCATGATGCTGCTCACCTACACCCAAATGTAGTATCTTCCTATAAAAATAAATATGATCATGTCACTCTACTGCTGAAAATCTTGAACAGCCATCATACAATATGGCTCACATGTCTTCATAATCTCATCTCCACGTATTGTTCACGCCCTATATCTCAACAACCCTCCTTTCCCTCCACCCACTAAATCCTCTCTATGACCCACAATTTCACAGTCTAGTCATGTTCCTAGAACATCTCCTACTCTTCAGATGCACTGTTACCTAACTGCCTGACTTTATGTACCCTCTCTTGATATATATATGCCTGATATATCCTTTCCCCTGTTCTCGTTTTGGCAAATTGTTTTTCATCCTTCATGTCCCAACTCAAATAGCATCTCTCCAGAAGTCTTCCACGTTTCTTGTTCACTTCCCCAAAGTGATTCATCTCCTCTGGAAACCCTCTACCAAATCCTCATGGGTGAACTAGAGTTTCCTCTTTCTTTCTCTAACTGTAGTTTACACCTGCCTTTCATAGAATTATTACTATAAAACTGTAACTTTCTAAGTAACATGCCTGTCTTCCCTTCAAGAATCACATGCCCTAGTTAGCTATCCCCCAACAATGCTGAGGATTATGGGACATCGTCTGTGTACAGGGACCCAACACATGCTACAGCCAAATGTCCCTCCTCAAGCTGATTCTGGGAAACAAATAGATTGAGAGTTCCTGGAAGGTAATGATATCTTACATCCCAAAGCCAGGGCAAAGCCAAGTGCCTCAGACATGGTGGGCAGTCAATGTATATTGAGCTTGTGTATGAATGTTTTGTGTTTCCAGAGTATAAGACAGAGCAAGAAGTAAAAGTAATAGGGAAGATGTTCAAAAGATTCCTATAAAAAGGAACTTGAGATGGTTTATTTGTCAGCAAAAGGCATTCAGCCCTCAAATAAGGGGCTGCACTGCTTATTAACCTGTGAGCTCCTTGAATTCAAGGACTGCATCTACTCTTCTTTATATTTGCACAGAAATTCCCACCTTATCACATACACTATGGGCACCCAAAAAATGTTCATGATATTTTATGATTTGGGGTATCATAATCAAGAGTATGTGAAAATAAAATTTTGAGTCAAATATATAATCTTGGTTAGAATATTTCTACAAATTAAAATGTTAGATTGAAAATGTTCTTCAATTCAGAGATGACTATTTTTCCTTAATATTAACTGTTTACAAACTTTACTTCATCACAATTTTATGCACAAAGTAGCCATTTAAACTATCTCATTTAGGCTTTTTTTTTTCTTTATAGTTTGATTGACCTTGCTGAAATAGATGCACATGTAAGGAAATGAAGTATCAGCAGAGAGGAGTTAAATGAAAACATTGTATCTTTCTAGTTATCAGAAATATTCAAAGGGTATTAGAAGTGGGAGAGTTTATGCTGGTGATGAGGGAAGACTGAACTTCCATGCAAATGTGACTGGAAGGTTTGAGAAGTTAGACCAGCTTCAGAAATGGTCTGTCTAGAGTATTCTGGATGAAAGCAATAGTGGAAAAAGACAATTTGTTCATGTAGTCTTACACAGCCATAAGGTCACCTCCAGGTAAATTGTGACTCTTCAGGTGCTCTGTTGTACAGAAGCTATGTACTATTTGGAAAAGGCAAGTGAGACAGAGTTAGGGAATGAGGGCTGTAACCCTAGTTTTGTAACTCTCAAGTAGCTTGTCCCTACAGAAGTCGGCATCCTGTTTATCCCCAGCAAGTTTTTGCTTCGTATGTCTATCATCTAACTCCTCACTCGTTAATTTATTTAAAAAACATAATTCTTCATCAGGCTGTTACCTAGCCCTCAATACAACAAATGCTTGAATTAAGTCCTCATGCTTCAATTTTTAAAAAGTTTGAAAACAGAACCAGCTGTTGCTTTTTAGCAGCAATTTTTAAAACAAATTGCAACAAAGCAGAAAATGAAAACAAGTGACTTGACTTCAGACTTCAAAAAAGTCACCCTTACATATGAGTAGTCATACGACCAGATAGTCTACTTGTGGTTTGTTCAGTCTACCACAAAGAGTTGAGAAATAACCTAATTTGCTAAGGAATTTTTTAGTTTTATCCCATCTCAATTCATCTTATCTTTATTAGGAATTTGTACAGCACCTTTGAACTAAACACACTGAAGAGGGCATCATGAAAAAATGTAAAACGTCTTTTGTCTTCTTGTTTCTTTTTTTCCCCCAAGTATGAATAAATCTCTAGCAAGTGCATCTGTGTACTTCTGTTCACACTGCATATGTTTAATGCATAATGTGCAATTAGCATTTCTTTAGCATACTATACTTAGTGATCCAAAGAATTAGGACTCATTAGAAATTTTTCTTCCAAAATATCAGTCTTTGGGGTCATTAGAGCCACTACTGTGCCACTTCAGTCATATTAACTTAAAATACAGAAGTCTGAAGAGGTAATGTTCGCACTCTGTAATTATGTGAAGGCTTGCCATCAATCTTGCACTGTTCAAAAGTAAAACATATGTGAAGCATATAATCTACTGTCTAAAGTATGAAACTCAATACATAGGTCAGATATTCTTTGTTTAAAATTTTTATTTTCTCTCTCTTTTTCCTAGGTCTTACTATAAAAAAAATCCACTTAAAGTTTTAAGTGAAACAGTGCACCAAGGATATTTCCACTTAACTATTGATTGAAAAGCATAAAAGGAGATACTTATCAAAAGGAATATATCATCTTTCTTGCACAAATGCCCCCTGTAATGGTCTCAGTAACAGTCCTGAAGTTTGCTGTCTCAGCTTCCAGGAATTTGAATGGATTTCACCAGTTAATTAACCTCATGTGCTTCCAGGAACCTAATGAAGTCCACCTTCTGGTTATATATGTATAAGCGCATCTTCCCACAGGCTTCCCAGATCATGGCTGATCAAATGGCTCATTAACTAATACCACTTGAAATACCTGCACATCACAGAAGCTTCTTAATAGTGATGAGCCAATAATAGTGACTCTAAATAGCAACTCCCCTCCTGATGGCATTGTAAGCTTTTCTGTCAATGCTTTGGAATATTAAAGTGTTCTCCTACATGCTCAGTACACCTTATAATTAAGACCTAAGGCTAATGAACTTAACTCTTAGGGTTTTGGACAAATATAAATTATGCTGCATTAGTTATCTCCCGCTGTGTAACAAATTACTCAAGTTAGCAGCTTAAAACAATAAGCACTTATTAACTCACAGTTTCTGTCAGGAATTAGGAAGCAGCCTACTTAGGTAATTCTGTCTCAGAACCTCTTGTGAGTTTGCAGTCCAGATGTCAGTCAGAACTTCAATTGTTTGAAGATTTGCCTTGGGCTGCAGAGTCAATTTCCAGGATGGCTCACTGCATGGTTGTTGGCTGGAGGCCTCCGTTTCTAGGAACATAGATATCTCCACAGGGTATAGGGCATAGGCATAGGGCACTGGGCTGAGTGTTCTCATTGGCGTGACAGTTACCTTCTTCCAAGGTAAGAGTCTCAAAGGAGAGAGCAAGGAGAAAAATCACAACGCCTTTTATGACCTTGTCTTGGAAGCCATTTACTGTCACTTCCACCATATTTTAGAGTCATTAAGTACAGTCTACACTCAAGGGAAGGTGAATTAGATCCCACATTTTTAAGGGAGACATATCAAAGAATTTGTGGGAATATTTTAAAACCACCACACATGCAAATTGATTTTTCACAAGAAATGTTAGGTGTACATGGTGGCCAGCAGCAGACATATTAAAAGAAACGGAGAATTGAATGAATGAAGTGCATGGTATGTGAACTGTATCTCAATTTTTGTTTGTTTGAATAGAGAGAAATGAGGAAGGCACGTCATTCAGAGGAGAAAGAACTAAGATCTTTGGAGCTTGTTATATACCCAGTATTTTACTCAGGATAGGATAGCTTATAACAAGCTGAAGAAACAGTGATATGCTGGGGCTGGTACTCCCTGGCTTGTGAGTGGCAATTGTAAGCATCTCTATCCAGTTCCATGTTCAATGACACCATGCTGGAAGCTCGAAATCAACCATGGTGGGACTATTTACACCATGGAAATTGCTAAATTCTACAAATTCTCCTTCTCCTAGAGAGCTGGTTGTCTAAATACTAATGAGCACATCACTGAGTATGACTGGCCCTAATTTACAGATAAGAAAAATTAAAAAGAGGTTTTTTAACTTGTTTTTATTTTTATTTTTTTTTGTTTTTGCTTTCCCCAAGGGCCATATGGGTAGTAAAAGAAAAACCCAGAATTTAAAACCAGTGTTGAATGAATATTAATTAGCTTTATTTCTAGTATGTATGATACCTCTATAAGAAGATTAATTGTTATACATTTTGTCCAGACCATTTTCCTTGCCTCCATCATAGTATCAGTGTATTTGTAATGATGAGGAAGTCTATGACTAATTAGCTGACCAATTATGATTAGGAAATAATTCTACTTAATTTTGAGGGTTGCAAAGAAAAACTAGTGAAAGTCAAAAATGAAAAGAGGTGACTGCTGCAGTTTAAGTAGGAAAAAAATGGGAAGAGAAATGGAGAGGAACCCTACTTTCTATTTAATAGGAAATTGCTAGAAAATGGATATATGAGGTATCTCTGCATTATCCAACCACAAATGTGAGAATATTTTCTCAGTACAGAAAACATTAGACCTTATTTCTCTAATTTGGCAGTTATCCCTCAAATCAGTATTCATTACCTCTAGCCTCAGCTAAACACTCTTGAAAAAGTATTCTTTATTTACTCAAGTTTGCCCTATTTTACATATTTATAACATCCATATTCCATACACACATGCAGTTATGCAGAATTTTCTCTGTTCAGACAAACACTAATTCACACAATCACCAAAACAGAAGCTTGGAAGGTATGGAGGATGGAGAAGGATGAAATTAATTCAGTGGAGCAACTGTTTTTTAACAATAGCACTAATAGCTCAAAAGTGATCACATTTATAGATGTTAAGTAAAACACTGTGCCAGAGACTATGGACATGTGGATTAAGACACACATGAAATCTCACCACCTTGCTAGAGGTGAGAACATGACAGCTAGGTTGCCATGGAGACAGAGCAGAGACACCAGCTACTAACTCTGAATACCAATTAACAGCTAGCACTTCTTTTTTTTTTTTTTTTTTTTGCTGTACGCAGGCGTCTCACTGTTGTGGCCTCTCCCGTTGCGGAGCACAACAGGCTCCGGACGCGCAGGCTCAGCGGCCATGGCTCACGGGCCCAGCCGCTCCGCGGCATGTGGGATCCTCCCGGACCGGGGCACGAACCCGTGTCCCCTGCTTCGGCAGGCGGACTCTCAAACCACTGCGCCACCAGGGAAGCCCTCTAGCACTTCTTTATGTTACTAAAATTGGTTGTCAGGGCAACTCACAGGATTGGTTCAGGTTATCAAATTAATTACAAACTGAATCCAGAAAGTCAGATCCTTTAGTTAAGATACATAAAATTCTAAAGAAATTATTTATGGAGATTTATGCTACTCTCAGCATAGTATCTGTTGTCTCTTATTCTTTATAATTCCCTCTTCCTCATTTTCTTTAAAATATTCCTAAGGCAGAGATTGGGATATATGTGTTAATATTCTCATTTAGCTGTCCAGCAAAAAAAAAGAAAAAGCAAACCTTAAAACTGTCATCTAATAAGTTATTTCAGTATAAACAAAACAGACAACCTAGGTTATAGCTACACAAAATGTTTGATGCCTGGGTAGCTATATTTTATCAAGCAGCTACTATCTACTTATGTAACGGAGGCTTCATATATGGCATTTAGTCTGCAAAAATATTCTGGACATAATAACATTTTGCTGAGAGCCAAGTGCTAAATTGAATTGTTTGCCACAGGTGGGATTCACCCTGAAGCCTCGCTGTCTTCCAGAGTCTGTGGTGTAAGAAACAGCCGAGCCCAGTGGATAAGAGCCAGCTTGTCTTATGCAAACCCAGCATCTGCCGTTGGTAACTAGGTAACCTTGAACAAGATGTCTACCTTCTCTAGTTCAGAGTTCTCATTTCCCAAGAGTTTTTACTGAGATCTGACCACTTCTCACCGCCTCCACAGCAGCCACTCTGCTTCAAACCACGAACCTCTTTGCCCTGGATGATTACAACAGCTTCCCAACTTATCCCAGCACCCGGTGCGATCCTAATAAAACATAAGTCTGTTTGTGGCATTTCTCCCGTGACTCCAAGCTCTTAAGACTGTAGTTATATTAAAGATATTCCCTGTAAGGGACTTGACACAGTCCCAAATGTGGAATAAGCATTCAGTCATTAGACAGATATTTATTATGTACCTACTATATTCCTGGGGCTGGACAGACAGGAGTGAACAATACTGAGAAATAAATATCTCTGTGGAGGTTCCCTGAAAATACAAAATATGATAGATCGTGGTAGGTATTCAGAGAAAAACGTAAAGCACAGAAGGTAGATAGGAAAAGGGAGTCTAAAGGGTCCTATAGGATGGCTGGAGAAGGCCTCATGTAAGGTGACACTTGAGGAAAGACCTGATGAGTGAGACAGTGAGCCATATAAATGTGTAGGTAAAGGGCACCCCAGGTGGCAAGCTCAGCAAGGGCCGAGTCCCACCTTGGGGTGGGGGGGGTCAGGCCCTCGGCTTCTGCGAGGAAGGAGCACCTGTGGAGAGGCAGGTCAGAGGCACTGTGGAGGGAGGTGCACATCACTTAGGGCCTAGGCTCTTACTTTCAGTGAGTTGAGGAGTCACCGGAAATGACCATGAGCTGATTGTTAGGGTCATTCTGGCTGCTGGCGACAAGTTGAGAATCCTTTGTCATAATCCAGGGCAGACGGGCTGGTGGTTTGGTGGCTGCAGCGAAGTTGTTGAAGTGATAGATGCTCAGTAAATGGCGGCTACTATGACACTCCCTGACATTGTCTCTGTACTTGAAGCTGGATTAATCGGTTACACAAGCTAGCAGTTTGTTCCCTGTTTATGACCAGTCAATTCATGCTAAGCAAGCATGCCTACTTGTATGGTAGTCTAATTTATAATATTCTGACTTCCAATAAATGATTTCCTGGTTATGTTCTGCTTTTAACGCTTTGCTACTATTTACCCACAATGCTGTGAAATATTAAGTAATACGAAAATTTTATGGTAGTTGCCACAGGCAGGAGGTAAGGGTGGGGGAAATCCAGTGAAGGCAGTCAAAAGGTACAAATTTCCAATTATAAGTTCTGGGGATGTAATGTACATGTACATCATGTACATGATGTAATGTAGCATGGTGACTATATTTAACAACACTGTACTGTATATTTAAAAGCTGCTAAGAGTAGATCTTAAATCTCTCATCACAAGGGAAAATTATAGCCATATGAGGTGATGGATGTTAACTAAATTTACTGGGGTAATCATTTTGCAATATATACAAAATTTACTGGGGTAATCATTTTGCAATATATACATACCAAATCATTATGTAGTACACCTTAAACTGATACAATGTTATGTCAATTACATTTCTATAAAACTGGGGGGAAAATGAGCAGGTAAATTTTTAAAATAAAACAAATAGAACTTTTAGAACTAAAAAATAGAATTGTTAAAAACACTCAATGAAGTGTTTATAAAATATATAAAAATAAAAATAAATAAAATTATTTTAATGAAAAAAGAAATCTATAAATATCTGATTGAAAGCCATAAAGCAAAATCATTTTCCTAATAAATGATTATCTTTTCTACAATGCCTTGTGCCTAAAAGCCACAAAATACTCAAGTGATATCTGAAATTTTTATTGAAGCAAGTCCATTAAATAACACAAAATGTATCACTTTGGCTAATTCTTGTATAAGATGGAATGTATTTATGCCCTTGTCCATTCAATAAAGCTCAGTGTGTGATTGTGATGTTATTCTTGAAGACTTCTTTGTTTCTCAAAGCTTTGTTTCCAGTAAACTACATTTCCTCATGAGAGGTAATAAGAAGACTGTTCTCTGTTCCTTGATGAGAAGAATTAAAGATTTGTCAAATGTGACAGACTTGCGCCTTCAACTGAGAGCTCCTGCTGTTTCCTCAACCTTAAATCTTCCTGGAGCCTCAGAACGAATCATATTCCATTTACACATGGTTTAAAAGCATACAAAATGTAACATGCACCAAACTCACAGTTCAACCTTTATACTTTGAGGTTTTGTTTACGTAGGCAATAATGAGCAAGGAAGGAGTAAGAACTTTTGTCCTAATAATAAAATTGTTCATAATAATAGCAGTTAATGGCACTATGCCACTTACTTTGTGCTAGGCACTGTTCTCAGCACTTGAAGTCTTTTATCTCCCGTATAATGATCACAATAATCGTGCAAGCTAGGTACTATTAGCATCATCCCCATTTTACAGCTGAAAAACTGAGGCACAGAGAGATTTTAGTAACTTACTCAAGGCAATTCAATTAATAAGTGGAAGAACTGAGGCTCAACCCAGACAGTCCAACTTCAGAGTCTATGCTCTGAACCCCTGCACTCCACTCAACACCAGCATGCAGAACATTGGAAATGTTATCCCATGTTGTTTTTCTTGGACGTTCTCCTTTCCATTCATAACCTTTCCCTCACCTTCCCCACCTGCAGTTCAAGTTGGAAATGACTTTGGCTTTCCAAAAGGCTAAGCTTTTCTGGATACTTATAAAGTTTTGCAAAGAAAAATATTTTCTTGAAAATATAAAAAGGATTGCGAAATGGGGTGCGAAATCTCTTGATCCAAAGAAATGAGGATAGTTTCCTCATCAAATTAAAAGGTGGTTCTTCTCCTCAGGGTCATGGAAAAAGTAGGAAGTTTGAGGTGAGGGGCTGCTTGGGCTCCTCCTTCGCACTACTGGAAACAGAAGACCCCTAATATAAAACGGCTGTCCATGGTGTCCAGGTTGGTGCTCGAGTAGGAATGAAGGTGAGGAAATCCATGAACAGAGCTTTTGGTCTAAAACTGCTGCCAGTCCAGTGGGATTATGGCTAAAAATAGAAATTGAAATGTTAAATGTTCTTATAAATAAAAGCTTGTGGCCCAAGATCCATGCATATGAATCTGCAGCATAGATTAGATGTCTATCCTAAACTCAGAAAAGGACAAATACTATTAAAATTAGTGGTAGTTAAGAATCCTAACATAATCCTTTCCCACAGCCTATATAACATTTCATTGCCCTTTTTAGAACATTTTAATCTACCACCATAATAATATAAAATTGAGAAGCCAGATCAGCTTAGTCTGGTATTGTATGGCTGGCCCATACCTCGTTTTGTGTACAAAGCGACTTGACCCTGAGGTGCTTTGTAAGTAAATCTTGTAACTGAAGTAAACTACAAATAGAAATAACCAAATAATGTGAAAGCTTTCTCCTTTGCTGTTAAACAATAGTTTTATCTCCAAATAATAAAAATTGGCTGGATGAGTGTTGTTTTGGGGCATACACTCTGTTCTGAAGTTGGCAGAGAAGAATATAAAATGCATAGACGGTGCGGACAGTGCAAACATGGCAAACAAAAATCTGTTACGTACTTCAGAATAATCAGTGGACATGTTACAGGTCTCAGTCACCTAAGTTTTTAGAAGTTAAACGGAAATGTCCTTAATAGGAGAGAAATGAGTAGGAAAAGAATTCTTATATGAGAAGATTCCAGAAATACACCAATGATCAGACAGTTCTGAGAATAAACATGCAGTACTACTGAGGCCAGCAAGATTCCTTGTCAGCAGTCATCAACACTGATGTGTTCCTTGTGAGGTTAAAATTGTCTGAAAGCGAGCTTCCCAGCTATCCTATTCTCCTAACATATCAGCACGATCTGGCATGCCTAAAGGAGTAGAGAGTCCTAGTTCATAAAACATTTAATAAATCAATTCTATCGTGCTCTCTATTGATTACCCTCTCAAATGCGAATATCACAGTAAATATTACGCAGGAAATGGAATTCAGGATCTTACTGTGGATTCACCATAATAAACACCTCCCATAATCATATCAAAGCAATAAGAAGTGTTTAACAGAGTGCTGGAAAAGAGAGAATTTACAGGGCATGGCTTTATTCTAGTACCTGAATACGTTGACTGGAAGGACAAAATACAAAGTGCACAGACTCTGGACCCAGACACTCTGGGTTCCTATCTCAGCTGTGCCGCTTACTAGTTAGTGAGCCCAGGCATTCCCCGACACTCAGTGCCTCTGAGGCCCCATCAGAGCAAATGGCGGTACTACTGGTACCCACCTCACTGGGCTGCCTGAGAATTAAATGAATTACTATACGGTAAGTGTTTAGAATAGGGAAGAGAACATAACAAATGGTATGCAAGCATTAGCTATGATTATTGGCGATGAGAAACTGACAATGTGGTCTAGACTCTCCTTTATTAAAAACCATATTATAAATAATCCTCCTTTATATATCTGAAAAAAGTGTATATATAGCTAATTGAGTTCTTAGTATGTAACAGACTCTGTTATAAGCAGTGCAGATATTTTTTTGTGTGTTTTTTTTTTGTTTGTTTGTTTTTTTGCGGTACGCGGGCCTCTCACTGTTGTGGCCTCTCCTCTTGGCGGAGCACAGGCTCCGGACGCGCAGGCTCAGCGGCCATGGCTCACGGGCCCAGCCGCTCCACGGCACGTGGGATCTTCCCGGACTGGGGCACGAACCCATGTCCCCCCAATCGGCAGGCGGACTCTCAAACACTGCGCCACCAGGGAAGCCCGCAGTGCAGATATTTTAAGTCATTTAATATACAAGGGAGATTTCTAATGAAATATTATTTGAACTCCGGTAGAAATAAAAGATGTTTCTTTTAAAATTTTATTTTAAAAATTACTTATTTTAGCACTTATAGAGATAATCAGCTCCTGAGAGATGTGTAAAAGTTCCATTAATCAAGGTTGGGGTAAGAAACAACCTTTATGAAGCTCAGAGGTGATATGTAGCACACAATTTGAAATTTCTACTGTTCAAGACCAAAGCTAGCACAGTCTCCTTAACTACTAGAAAGGTTATTTTAAATGCAGGCCAGACAGGATCCAAGCTAATTTAGGGTCAACTGAAGCCACATATACTCCAAATCCAAAAAGCGTGCCTATTACCCCTCTCTCTTTTACATACAAGAATATCTCAATCTGTTCTTGTATCAGCATAATTAGCAACTTATGTCACCCTGGCTCTGAGATAAATACTAATTAAAGAACATTTTTGTGCCAGTAAACACTTGCTCTCAAACCAGCACTTTGAATTGTGTTATCACCTGGTTCTATAAAAAGCAAGCTTGGGGGGCGGCTCCCAAGACAAGCTGGTGTAAATACTTGCCCCTCCCCTAGTGGGTACTTCTTTTGCATACAAACCCCTTTGTAAATATAGCTCACAATTGTTGATATGAAGCACAGGGAAATGAGTTTCTGCGAAGAAAACAGAACTGTTTGCTTATCCCCACAGATCCGGCAATTCTGTGCACTCAGTGACAGCTGGCCATTCCAGAGTGGACAAAAACATTTCCCCCGGGGCATGTTCTCTTCACTGGCCTATGTTGAACAGAGGCCAAGTTCATTTATAGCTATTTCAAGGACAGACTTAAGATTATTTCAAGTGTTCTAACAATATTTACTTTTCTAAGGAGGCTCTGCGTGATATCCCATCTTGGTTGGCTCAAATAATGACACCTAGGACATCTCTACAGGCTGGCAAACGTTCATAATTATAAAACACACACTCTTGCTATCCAGAAGCCTTAACAAAACAACTCAAAAACAATGTACATTTTCTTCATTTCCTTCGATATAAACTTCCTCAGAGCACTCTCGGGTTTCTTGATAGCAGAAGGAGGTTAAGTAAATGTTGAAAACAAACCATGAGACTTGCCAGGCTGGATTTTTGAATGCCCTCCAAGTTCCAGCACGGCCACTTCTTTCTGATGTGCCCTTTTTAATCCTAGGATATTAAAGCAGTTGGTAAACATTAACTCACAGATCCTCTTAAAAATCTTTCTGGGTGGTAGATATCTGAGCTTACAAGCAGGAAAGTGTGTTGACAGGCCATCCCTTTGCAGATCATGGCTAATTCCTGACCATCTCCCAGTCAGATGGGGCAGGTGCATTTTCCCTTTTCACAGGGGACTGTCTCTGCCTGAAGTTACAGGTCAAGTGCCCAGGACAGGGCCTGATGCCTTGTTGATGCTCAGTGTACCTTTGCTGAATGAATGAAACTCTGCACATTATTAAAGCGATTTTTTCTCCTGTGACTTTGGTGTCATTTAAAGTCTAGATTAAGAACGGAAGGGTCCAAATTCACCAGGAAAAATCTACTTTTTAAATTCTTAAGGTGAAGTACTTACACTCGTGGAATAAGAATTTGAATCCTATTTCTTTAAAATCAGTTGAACAATTTCCTCCACTGTCAGCTTTAATGAGATATAATTGACAAATAAAATTGTAAGATATTTAACGTGTACAGTATGATTTTATATACATATACATTGTGAAAGGATTCCCCCATCTAGTTAATTAACACATCCATCACCTCACACATTTACCTTTTGTATGTGTGTGTGTGTGAGAGAGAGAGAAGCATTTAAGTTCTACTCTTTTAGCAAATCTCAATTATATAATACAGTACTAACAATGATACTCTCCGTAGTATACGTTAGATCCTCAGACCTTATTCATTTTATAACTGAAAGTTTGTGCCCTTTACAGACCTCTCCCTCTTTTCACCACCCCCAGCCCCTGACAACCACTTTTCCACTCTATTTATGTAAGGTGACATTTTTTTTTAATTCCACATATAAGTGATACCATGCAGTATTTTATCTTTCTCTGTCTGGCTTATTTCACTCAGCATAACGTCCTCCAGTTTCATCCAAGTTGTTGCAAATGACAGGATTTCCTTTTTTAAGGCTGAATAATATGCCATTATATGTATACACCACATCTTCTTTATCCACTCATCCACTGACAGACACTCAGGCTGTTTCTATGTCTTGACTATTGTGAATATTGCTGCTATGGACATGGGAATACAGATACCTCAGTTGAACAATTTCTAACCAGTGTCTTCTTTATCCCCTGAATGCTCCCTTATTACAATTTCCTGAACACTTTCTCAGAAATAATAAACACTGGATGTAAAGCTAAGAGTTCAAAATGTGTCCCATAAAACTAGCATGAAGCATTTTTGAATCCTTCAACCTTGTAAATTAATGTGAAACAAATTAATTAAAAGAACAAACTGGTCATCACAATCTTAAAATTCTTCCTTGCATTCGTGTGGCATTTCTTCTGAGCCCCTAGGTTTCAGTGCTAGCAACAATTTCTTGCTATACTGTTTTCAGCTTTATGGTAAAAGGGATAAGAAAGAATGTGTGGGATTTTGTGGAGAAGGTGTATTTCATACCTCCAGTTTTAAAAATAATTTCTTCATATTAAGGACTTAATGTTCTCTATAAAGGGCCAAATAGTAAATACTTCAGACTGTTGTGGGTCCTACAGTCTTTCTCACAGCTCTGCCACTGTAGCAACAAAGCAGCCACACACACAATATTGAACAAATAGGCATGGCTGTGTTCTAATAAAACTTTATTTACAAAGGTAGGCCACAGGTTAGATCTGGACCTCTCGGCAGTAGTTTGCCAACACTTTTTTATATCATGCTTCTTGAACTTGGTGATACTAAAAGAATATCATTAATCAGGAAAACTGAGTTAAAAAATCTTTACTGGATGTTCTGCATTTTATTAGACTAACGAGAGAATGTTCAGCCATATAATGCGAGTCTAGAGATTGTATCCTAATACTCTATAAGTAACGTGCATCATAGCTTCTCCTTTCTGGAAATATATTTTAAAAATTCTATTAGCTACATGGATTTCTTTTAAAAAGGCAGAAGGTAGGCGCATATTAAAAACACTTCCAATCCCCCCCAAATCCTCATTCAAATGGGAAAATCTCAGGTGATTTGGTACTTGGCAGTCACCCTAGGTCCCAATGACAGTCATCAATGCTCGGCTTCCCTCTCCCTTCCAACCCTGCCCCTTCATCCCCACCAACTCCACAACCCTGGCTCCTAAGACCTTGCTCCAAGGGAGGAATGCAAGGATGGATCATGGGCCAAAGCTGGCCTCCCAGGTGTGCGTTGCCGGGGAAGCTTCTGAGCAGGTGCGTCAAGAAAAGAAATAGCTGCTTGCGCATCTTCTGCTCATCCCGACTTTCTGTATGTAGTTGAAACCACCTCTTGAAAATACTATGTAATTGGTTTCTTCTTTGCTCGTGAAGCATTTGCTTTGCCTGAAGGATCTGATGGTTTTCCACACTTGCAAACACTTAACATGGTTTTCCACACTTGCAAACACTTAACATGGTTTTGTGATTTTGGTTATTGTTGTTGTCAACACCAAAACATATCTAAGTGATTCCACCAAAGACAGGCAAGAATAAAGGTCTTGTCATTAGCCCTGATAAATACTACCCATAACTACAGTTTCTAACAATTACCTTTCTAGCCCATTTATCAACTACAATTTAATATTGTTAAAATTTCTACAAAACTTAATGTTGGTAGGACTTCACCTCTTAGTGTTAGGGCAAATATTCTCAAATCATTAATATACCTTTTTTTAGTATATGAGGCAATGGTGAGATACCCCATGCCCAATAACTTAAAGATAGAGAAAATATAGTCATTTTAGAGTTAAATTGGTAAAACACTAACAAAATCACACTCTGTGTGACCGTCCATCTATGACAATTAACTAAGAACTTTTCTGTAAGCCTGTGTCTCCCCATCTAGCACTCTTGTCACAATGGGGATAACTCAGGGAGCCAGGCTAAGTAAGATAAGACTGCATTTTAGTACGCAGCAACTTAATCAACTGCACTGCACTTATTTGAGTGAAGGCTATCCAGTTTACTGAGTGTTTACCAATTTGTAAATATTTCTTTATGTTCATTTGTTTGCAGTAGGGTGGATGACCTTTCTCCCCACCAAATTCTAACACCAACAGTGGCAGGGATAAGTGGAAAGCCTGCCCGTGCCCTCAGAGAGCAGAGCTGCCCCCAGATACACACTTCAAGGTGGCACTTGTTTTTTTGGATGCATTGAGGTCCAGAGTCTGGCTCTCAAAGTTACAGGCTGATCTTTTGTCACACAGATTGTGTGAATATTGGGAATTCACAATAACCACACTCAGAGAGACTGCTGGATTAGCTCAATAAAAGTGCTGAAATGTTTGGAGTGGCAGGTCAGTACTCTTTCCTGGAAGACAAACTACTTGGGAAGTCACATTTTCATAACGTTTCGTGAACCAAAACCAGAACAAAGGGAATTCATTATTGAGCAGGAGTGTTTCGTAATGTTGGAGGTATCATAATTTACATCTCTATAAATGTTCATATCTGTTGCAAATGTAGACCCCTTCCAGGCTGGACAGGTACTACTCACCTAAATCGTGCTCGAATGGGTACAGTTTATATTTTCAACCTGTGGGTTAGTGGTTCCCAAGCCTTAATGAGCAGCAGAATGTCTTACTGGGCTTTGAAAAGTTAAATTCTTTAATCTCCCATGTTCTTTCTACCCCAAGATCAAATGAATTATAACGGGGGTGACCCAGAATTCTTGTTTAGGGGATTCTGATACAGATAGCCTTAACATTTGGTAACCCAGGTTCTCTGATTCAGACAGACTTGAATCAAAATTCTGGATCGGGTCTTCCCTGGTGGCACAGTGGTTGAGAGTCCGCCTGCCGATGCAGGGGACGCGGGTTCGCGCCCCGGTCTGGGAAGATCCCACATGCCGCGGAGCGGCTGGGCCCGTGAGCCATGGCTGCTGAGCCTGCGCATCCGGAAAAAAAAAAAAAATTCTGGATCTGTCACTTAGAAAAAGCAACTTGGGGGAGTGAAATAATCTCTCAGAGCCTCTTGTCTCTTCATCTGTAAAATGGGTATGATAATGCCTGCCTAACCAGGATGTTGGAAGAATTAAAAGAGAATTTTAAACCCAAGGCTGGCTAAACATTCAGGAAGCTAGAGAGCTGTTTGCTGTCTTCCCCCCAAATGGGGTTTGACACAATTGGTTAGGTTGTTGCTTATTAAATTACATTCCTGTTGTAGCCCTGGAGCCCTGAGCCCTGAGACATTTCCTACTCGTTCTGACTGCAGTCTAAGTCATACAGATACATGATTGCAGACAAATTTGTGGGTTGGTTCTCAGAAGTGGTTGTGTGGGCTTTACTAGTTTAATAGCCCAAAGGCAGGCTTCTTTCCCCTATTCCCAAGTTCTTGGGGGTAGGTGTCTCCTAAATGCTCCCATAACATAGATGAAAAACATCTTTTTGTCTATTTTTATCCCAAAACACTCAAAGCTCTATCAGTGGGTTGAGTACTTCAAAAGAAAACAAGTTTCATCAGAGTCATATTTTGAGAAAATGTTAATGTGCAACTTGTGATGATTGTTAGAAACATTAGTTTCAAATAATGGGCAAAAGGTATATATGACCATTTTGTATTGTTCTTTTGATGCATGTACAGAGCAGAAGCTGGTGGGAGAAGACAGGATAAATGGTGTCGGAAAGAAACATACAGGGCAATGCCCTTCCTCATGCCGGATAACTCCCACTAATAGCCTAAAAGTGTAAGAGCAACTCGCTTAAGTAGCCTCATTTACTAAAGGAGAGTCCCTTCAATCCTGAAGGGACTCTAATTCACTGAGTGACAACATGGGTACAACCCATGCTTCCTCAGGTTTCACAAGCCTAGGGGTTGTAAATGCTATGACCCTAAAAGAAAGAAACTCCACCTCAGCGGATGTTCCCATCCACTCCCAGGGGACTTCCGCGTGCATCAGGGTATCATTAGGGCATTTCTTGGAGAGCCCCTGAATCCTCACATGGCCAAGGACAAGGTCTGGCAGTGGCTGTGTGGCCTGGCTCCTCTCACAGTCCCCTCTTGCCTTACGCCCCTTTGGTCTTGTCTGCTGGGACGTCGGGTCCACCGCGTGCTCCCACCAGCCTCTGGCCATTTGTGCCACACGTTTTGGCTGCTACTGAAATTGGAAAGTCATCTTGATGGCAGACGAGGCTGAGAAGGCTGGCGTCCTTCAGGGGCTAAATCCAGTCTGTGTTCCATGTGAAAACAAAAGAATCTCTCCTCCAGCTTTGGTGTTAAACTTCAGAACATGAGTGGAAAACATTGCTCTAAATGCCCTTCCAGAGGGTTTGGTGGAAACAATCCTTTCAGTATCTATCACAGCACCATTGTCCCATTCCCCACATCCTCAGGACCCAGGCTTAAGTTCATGGTACCAGAGACAAGTGCTGGCCTCTTCTCAGTAGCTACACAGCGTTGTAAATCAACTCTAATACAAAATAAAATTTTAAAAAAAGATAAAATAATGTTTTGCAGTGATTTCGGAGGGGATGGAATTAGTCAGGACTGTGAACCTTACATGGTATAATTGTGTTTCACATCCTGAAGGCAACAGGAATGGCAGTTATAAATGTGGGGACGGTGATGCTTCTATCATTTTTAACTCTTAGGGCAGCCTGATGGATGAAAACGTACCGGAGGTCTTGGGCCAAAATTGACAGAGAATCAGAAAATATTTTAATACTTACCTTCCCATTAGGGTATGTACTATATGTTGTTATCAATATTTGATTTAGCTACATGCAACAAAATTCCATTATTTGTATTTATGACATAGATGATGATTTATCACTTTCATATACATCCTGTCGTTTGATCCATGCAAGACAAGTAGCACGTTTTTCATTTGTTGGATGAGGCAGTTAAAGCCCAGCGTAGTCTGTGTTAGAAGGTGATGCTGCAGCAGGGACAGAGAAGTCACAAATTCCTTATCCTCAAGATGTGCCTGTCACCTGGGAAGCACCCGGAGCTTGAGAGAGAACAGAGGGACCTCCACATCCCCTCTTTGCAAGAAGTCTCTTCCCTGCTCTCCTCCCTAAGATGCACACTTTATAGTAACGCAGTCCCAGAGAGTAAACATTTGAAAGAAATTCTCATTCATATCACCTGAAATAGAAACAAAATCAGATTAGTTTACTTTTCTGAACCCATATATGCGAGTACTCTTAAATCATACAAATATCTCATATTGAATAGTCTTATTAAAATTCAGTTACTATATACATCAATCTTTTTTTCCCCACACCTCTTTACCTACCTCTCCAGGGCTATTCCACGTCTGCTAAATAGATACAATCCCACAGGAAAGTGACACCACGGAAAGGGCAGAGTCTTTTCCCAATACCCTTGGGACAGCTGCCAATAAGAGCTGCAGCTTAGAGAAGACCCCAGGGCAAATAGATACAGTGACAGACCGGCTGACTGTGACCCAAGAGGTTTGCTTTTAGCTTAACAAGTTCTCAAGGAATTCTAGAGGTCAAATCTCTGTATCTCTATGTGACCAAACATCATGATGTTAACAAAATAAGTATAAATTTAAACAAAAAATCATCCAAGCCATTTGGCTTCCTATCTCCATCCCACTAACAAGTCCCACTTCACTTGTACAAAGACACAATTGTTACTCATGAAACATTGTTTTTGTCTAAAATCTTTAAGGTGACTAAAGCAAAGCTCGTAACGTATGTCAAACCCATTTCTGTGAACTGCTATACAGAGTTTATTTTCTTTTATTGACTCAACTTCTTTAGAAAGTAAAATAAAATACAAACCAATGCTCTCATAAGTACACAGACCCATGAGATCATGCTTCCACTCCTTACTGTGGCTAGATGGGGGAAGGGAGATAAGAGGACAGAGAGCAGGAAAGAGAGAACAAGGAAACAGAGAGCAACAGTAAAGTCGCTGATAAGAGTACAAACGTGAGGTCACATCCTGCCCTTCATGTAAGCTTCAAATTTTTCATTAAGTTATCTAATAATTATTAGTCCCTCCCTAAATTCTAAGATAATCGTCTATATTATATAATGAGAAAAGTCTACCGAAGTGAAATTATTCTTCGGGTATAAGAGCTTAGGGAGGACCCCGTGCTTCAAAGGGCCTGCACTTGGTTTAATGCTCTACTGTTTTGATATTTCCATTCTTAAGAATTTGTGAACGAGGGGCCCTGTATTTTCATGTCACACTGGGTCCCACAAACTGTATAGCTGCTCCTGGACATCATGTCAAGCTACAGCCTTGCTACCTCCATTTAAAAAAGTGTATGTGTGTGCAATCCTTGAAAAGAAATAGTGTTAGAGTATTTCCCAAAAGGAAGTATCCTTATATTTAGAACCTATAATCTTCTGAATTTACCAGCTTCTATGTTTGATGTACTGTATTTTATATTATTTTTAATCAAAATTTTCTCTTCACCCAGTTTTAGAGGGTGAAGAGAAAATGCATGGGAAAAAAACATGTGAACGAAAACTATTTTTCATTATGAAAAACTGTGAAGATTACAAGAATGGCAGTTATAAATATGCAAACACAGGTGCAGCTAGCATTTACACTTTTGGGGGCAGTCTGGGGAGGAATGGGTACTGAGAAGTCCTGGGTCAAAGGGAGCCTGGCATCGAAAAATAACTTAAGGAAATTCTCTACATTTATCAAATCGATTAAGGTTTGACTTCAACGTCTTTCCCCAAACCAACTTTCTCACTCCCAATTCCCATATTTATTTCTAGATCTTTCATAATTGGGGATTGTGTGTGTAATGTCAGCTATTCACTGTGAGAATTATTCCTTGTGCAAGCTTCTTCATCCTCTTGCTTGGTTGGTGTTGGCTGGGAGATGCAAGCAGCTGTGTAGTCAAGATGTTGCCATCTTCTCAGAGACTAATTTTATTATTCCAAGCATATTTTTGGCTCCAAATGTTACGGGTTGACCATCCTAAAAATGATATGTTGGAGTCATAATGCCCAGAACATTAGGATGTGGCCTTATTGGGAGACAATCTTTACACAGGTAATCAAGTTAAAAGGAGGTCATTAGGATGGGCCCTAATCCAGTGACTGGTGTCTTTATAAAAAGGGGAAACTTGGACACAAAGACAGACATGCATAGAAGGACAAATGCTGTGAAAAGACACAGGGAGAAGACCATCTACAACCCCAAGAGAGGCCTAGAACAGATCTGTCCCTCAGAGGCCTCCAGAAAGAAGCAACCCTGCCAACACCTTGATTTTGGACCTCCTCCAGAACTGAGACAATACAGTTCTGTTCTTTAAGTCACCTAGTTTTGGCACTTTGAACAGCAGCCCTGACAAACTAAACATCAAGTATCTGAAATCTTGAAGGGCATACTTTGTGGCATCCTAGGCTGCTGTTCTCTGTTCTGGCATCTCAGCAGACTGGTGCGTGACGGTGGTTGGTTAGGTTTAGTATATATTGTTATTCTAATTAATAATAGCTGAAGTGATAAAATATTTTTTAAGATTTTCTTCTCTTATGTATAAGAATTGGTTAAAATTCTCCCTGTAATAAAATCCAGGAGGACTCTTACCCATTTAAATTCTGATACGCTTCCTGGAATGCCATAGAAATAGATGGAAATATAATTCACATGCTTGCAATTGCAAACCACCTTGGGTATGCTCAGTGAAGTGTTTAGCACATGTGACTGTCATCTGCCCTGCAAATATAGAGAAAAAAAAAATGCCACTGCTCTCCATAAGGCCAACTTCCGAACTCTTACTCACAATCTACCCATTTTGAAAGAAGATGCCTCACGTGGGTTTCCATTTCCTGAATGACTGGTGCATTGTTTTTAGGACATTATTTCTCTCTCTTACATGATCATTATGGAATTTACACCAACACAAAGTGTATCTACATGATGTTACTAGGCTATGGTAATCAGAAAGGGAGAAATTTATCCTAACCAATACTGCAAAACTGTGTTGGATGCATTTTACTAAATTAACAAACTTGTTCAGAAAAAAAAACTCATAGATACCAGCCATCATTGTTGGTAAAATTCAATAAATTTTCATCAGATCAACTTAAACATAACTTTATATATTCTGGGTCAATGCTGAGTCATTGATTATTATTTTACATGTGTTTTCCAGTCAGTTTAGATTGATCATAACTAGATATTTAGGAGCTTATGTGAATTTTTTAAAGTACTTACCAGTGGGATTAATTTAAATGTCAAAAAAGTAAAGTAAGTAAAATCATTGTAATGAGGATCCCCCTCCAAATGACAACCACTAATGGAGTTTCATTATTCTCCTCTAGTGTAGAAGATACTCCTGAGGGTTACTTTAAAGAGTCATTTCTCAACTTTTTTTGACTTAAGAATCACATTCATGGCAACATCTAATGTTCTGAACCCTCTTAGCATTTTTAGTCTTTTCATCATTTTTGCAGGGTATTGAATAAGAAATGGTATTAAGAAAAATCTTTTACTTAATATATATGATTAAAAGATATAAGATCTTTTACTTTAGATATAGACAGAAGTATAACTGAAAAAATAAATTTCACTGTACTGTAATTTTTAGTAATATCCATATTCTATGAAAGCAAATTGCTATCAACAAAACAAAGATCACCTACTGAATGGGAGAAGATATTTGCAAACAATATATCTGATAAGTGGCTAATATCCAAAATATACAAAGAACTCATACAACTGAATGTCAAAAAACAAAAACAACTCTATTAGAAAATGGGCAGAGAATCTGAATAGACATTTTTCCAAAGAAGACAGATAGCCAACAGGCATGTGAAAAGATACTCAACATCACTAATAATCAGGGAAATGCAAATCAAAGCCACAATGAGATATCACCTCATACTTGTCAGAATGGCTAGCATCAAAAAGACAACAAGTAACAAGTGTTGAAGAGGATGTGAAGAAAAGGGAACTGAACCCTCAGGTACTGTTGGTGGGAATGTAAATTGGTGCAGCCACTATACAAAACAGAATGGAAATTCCTCAAAAAATTAAAAATAGAATTACCGTATGATCCAACATTTCCACTCCTGGGTATTTATCTGAAGAAAACAAAAACACTAATTAGAAAGGATATATGCACCCCTATGTTCACTGCAGCATTATTTACAATAGCCAAGATATGGAAGCAACCAAAGTGCACAACAATAGACGAATGGATAAAGAAGATGTCATATATATGTACACTGGAATATTATTCATCCATAAAAAGAATGAAATATTGCCATTTGCAACAACACGGATGGACCTAGAGGGAATTATGCTGAATGAAATAAGTCAGAGAAAGACAAACACTGTAGGCTTTCACTTATGTGAAATCTACAAAAGAAAACAAATGAACATACATAAAACAGAAATAGAGTTTTAAATACAGAGGATAAACAGGTGGTTGCCAGAGGAGAGGGGGTTAGGGGGAGGAAAGCAATAGCTAAGGGAGACTGAGGATTATTTTCCAGTTGCAAAATAAATGAATCATGGGGATGAAATATACAGTATGGGGAATATAGTCAACAACTAAGTAATGTTTTTGTATGGTAAAGTTCGTAACTAGAATTATTGTGGTGATCATTCTGAAATCTACAGAAAAAAATCACTACGTTGTGTAACAGGAATTAACATAGTGTTGTAGGGTCAATTATACTCCAAAACCGAAAAACAAATAAACTCATAGGAAAAGAGATCGGATATGTGATTCCTAGAGGCAGGGCAGTGGGGACTGAAGGAAGGCAGTCAAAGGTACCACAAACTTCCAGTTGTAAGTAATCCTAGGGTGTAATGTACAACGTGATAAACATAGAGAGCACTGATGTATGTTATGTTTGAAAGTTGTTAGGAGAGTAAATTCCAAGAGCTCTCATCACACACAATTTTTTTTCTATTTCTTCAATTTTGTATCTACGTGAGATGATCGATGTCCACTAAACTGATTGTGATGATCATTTCATGATTTATGTAAGTCAAATTATGCTGTAAACCTGAAACTTACACAGTGCTGTATGTCAATTATATCTCCACAAAACTGGAAGAAAAAAAGCGAATTGCAACTTTTCACACTGACCATGTGAAGGCACACAATTTAATTTACTTGAAATAAATTATTTCATAAAAAATACATTTCAAACTTTCAAATGACAGATGATGTTGGTTTAGTGACAATACGTACGAAAATGTAGGTTGAAATTTAACATGTTTTAGCAATCAAAAATAGACAAAATTTGCTTTCATAACTGTTACGAAATCAACTGAGAATTTTGTTTTTAATTTTGGAAGTTTATATTTATGTTTTGTATTTAAAATACCATATCAGAGAGAAGGTTTTAAAGTGCCATGGCGAGCATTTCTTTACATATAGCCCATTTTGATGTGGCTAGTCTTTATTCCCAAATTGGATATAACAATAATATATTTTGCTTTAAAAATGTCTTTTGGGGCTTTCCTGGTGGCGCAGTGGTTGAGAGTCCGCCTGCCGATGCAGGGGACGCAGGTTCGTGCCCTGGTCTGGGAAGATCCCACATGCCGCGGAGCGGCTGGGCCCGTGAGCCATGGCCGCTGAGCCTGTGCTCCGCAACGGGAGAGGCCACCACAGTGAGAGGCCCGCGTACTGCAAAAAAAAAAAAAAAAAAAAAAGTGTTTTGGAAGTTGTAGAGCCATCTTCATATTCTACAAAAGGTTTATTCTAACTTACAGATAAGGCAAAGGTCACTGATGCAAATGTATAGAATTGGTATTACCTTTATGTCTGTCCCTAACTTTTATGTTCCAAGATCAAAGTTCTTGAGCTTTTTGTCTTTCAGCAATGGTCAGTTGTAAGTCTAAACTAAACAATTAGTGTCAATGAATAAAGGGCACTGAAAGCTGTACAACTGTAAATGGAAGCAGAGGTGTTTAGCTGAGTCCTGGTTATACACATCAGAGTTCTCCTGATACCTTATCCCAGCCATTTAGGAGACTCCAGAGGTTCTCCTGCTGTCATGTTGTAAAGGGAAAAAATATTAAAATATTATTTAAGATTGGATTAAGATGGCTGTCTGGGTGTAGATGCATCTATTCTCTTCCCTCCTCAAATACCTTGGAATAAAGAAAAAAAATCTATATATTTAAAAGGAAAACTCATTAGCTGAACTGTTAGAAAATAATCTTCCTAGCATACTAGGTAATCTTAAGAAGTTTCTGAAATAGAGAAATCAAACAGGATTGGAATGACAGAGACGCAAGACTGGAGGGCATCATAGCCCCATACACTGCAAGGGTTGATTGGCCAGTGGCTTTGGGAATGCTCCCAATTAAAAATCCAGTCAATAAAGAGAGCAGGAGGGTTCCCAGGGGTGATGGAAAGGACCATCATTTGTGTTAGTCTTTGTAGGAGCAGTAGAACTTTCCCCTGGGCTAAAACAATGAGAATGAGCAGAGGACACAGGAAAGTTGGTGCTCTAGGTAGCCAGTGACCCCAGGAAGAAATGAAGCCGCAACACCCAGAAGAAGGGTCCTCAGAATACCCCAGCAAGACATGCTATGCCGGCCATAATCACCACCAGAGTCAGTGTTATAAGCAGCAGGCATTCACCAGTAGATGAACCAGCTCTCAGGTACCCACATGAAACGGGAGGCCGAATTATATCATCCTTAAAGCAGGAGGTAATGTGTGGTAGTGTCTAACGTTGGTAAGCCAAGAAACAAAGCCAAAAGCCTATTACTTAAAGTTATGGTGGAAAGTACCAGAAAAACTAAGAACCCAAACATTGAAAAGGGACATGACAGTGTTTCTGGACTGGGAGTGGATGAGGCAAGAGGCTGTTTTTCATTCTGTAAAGTTTAATCTTTGTTTCTGTTTTACTTCTTGTTTTACAATATACATTATTGTAAACTAATGAATTATTAACAATGTAATTCTAAGAATATTCATTTCCTTTGATTGGTGTAACGTTTTAAAACCAACCATCATGCATGTATAAAATGAAAGAAATTCAATAAAGATATTTCCATTAAAATAGCAGAACTTCTAAATACCTTGGAGAGGATATTATAAAAAAATAAGCAGGCTCGGTGTCATGGGCCTGGGGAAGACGCTGTTGGTGAAACGCTTGCAGACGATCCTTCCGTGCAGGGTAGGGGGTACGGCGATCCGGGGGGCACTGGCGGTGAGCAGGGTGGGGGGCGCCCGGGGCGGGGTCCGCCAGTGCTTACTCCCTGGCCCCGCTCGGAGACTTTTTTTTTTAGCACCTTTATTGGAGTATAATTGCTTTACAATGGTGTGTTAGTTTCTGCTTTATAACAAAGTGAATCAGTTATACATATACATATATCCCCATATCCCCTCCCTCTTGCATCTCCCTCCCTCCCACCCTCCCTATTCCACCGCTCTAGGTGGTCACAAAGCACCGAGCTGATCTCCCTGTGCTATGTGGCTGCTTCCTACTAGCTATCTATTTTACGTTTGGTAGTGTATATATGTCCATGCCACTCTCTCACTTCGTCCCAGCTTACCCTTCCCCCTCCCCGTGTCCTCAAGTCCATTCTCTACGTCTGCGTCTTTATTCCTGCCCTGCCACTAGGTTCTTCAGAACTTTTTTTGTTTTTTAGATTCCATATATATGTGTTAGCATACGGTATTTGTTTTTCTCTTTCTGACTTACCTCACTCTGTGTGACAGACTATAGGTCCATCCACCTCACTATGGAGACCTTGACTGCCTTACACAGCTGAGCTCCCAGGATGGGAAGGGCAACCTGGGCAATCCTCCCCCGACGCGGCCCACGGTGGGTACCAACCTAACTGGACATGGCGGCTCAGAGAAAGATCACCATCCAGGAGCTGGGGGGTGGTGCATGGGCCCCATCTGGTCCAGTTACTATGGAAACTGTCATTCTCTCCTGTTCATGGTGGATGCCTCTAACCCCATCCAGCTCTCTGCATCCTCTGCACAGCTCCTGGGTCTCCTTTCGGCAGAACAACTTGAAGAAGCATCGGTTCTGATTCTCTTCAATAAAATTGACCTGCCCTGTTACATGACCATAGAAGAGATGAAGTCGTTAATCAAGCTCCTGGACCTCATTGCTTGTGCCAAGCGGAATATCACCACGTAGAAATCAGTGCCCAGAAAGGCACTGGCTTGTCAGAAGTGCTGCGCTGGCTCCAGGACATCCACAGAACTAATGGTTTACTGCAGGGCGGAGAAACATGGCTGGCCCGCTCTGTGGCAAGAAGGCAGAAGCAAGCACTGCTTGGCCTCTGGCTATCTGTTGCTTTTATAAGGGCAAGTAAGCCCTAGAAGATCGGGTTCTGTGCTGAGTTGCAGTGATGGGTAAACTGAGGCACCCAGGTTGTAGAAACTCCTGACATCTGCCCTCTGGCTCCAGCGCTGGGAGAGGAGGACAGGCATGCTGGGTGGCTTGTGTCCTACATCACCCTGGGATGGTTCTAGGGGATTTGTTCCCCTCCCCCCAGGAGAGCTGCTCTCTCAGCTCTGACAGAAGCTCCAACCTGTTGAGTTTCTGATACCGTGACAGTATAAGGAAGCTTGTGGGAAAACACCTATTGCTTGGTGCATTTGTGTCCTAGGGCCTCTGTAACAAATCGCCACAAATGGTGGCTTGCAGCAGCATAAACTTACGTTCACGGTGCTGGAAGCCAGAAGTGTGGAGGCTCTGAGGGAGAATCCGTTCCCTGCTTCTAGTGGCTGCTGGTGCCGCTTGGTGTCGTTGGCTTGTGGCTCGCAGGACTTGAATCTCTGCCTCTGTCTACACGTGGTCTTCTCTCCTCTTTTTATAAGGAGGATGTAGGGCCCACCCTAAATCCAAGGTGATCTCATCTCAAGATCCACAGTTACACGTGCAAAGATCTTTTTTCCAAAGAAGGTCACCTTTGCATGTTCCGGGGGTTACAACCTGGACATATCTTTTGGGGCCACTATTAAACCTACTGCAGTCTGGTAAGAAAAAATAAAAAAATAAGCACACCTACTCAATGAAATCTATAATACTTAAGAGCATAAAAATTAGGCTTGAATGTACTGGGAGAATCCACATTACTTGATGAGAATAAGCAATCATAAAATATCAGATTTACCACGAGTAATCTAAAAAATTAATAAAAACTCCATGGGAGTTTTTAGAAAATAAAACTTGAAGGTGGTTCTTGATTTCATCTGATAGAGGTATACAAGAATATGTGTTTCCCCTAAAAAGTAGCAACTAAGGGAACTTGCCTTACAGAGGGAAAACATATGATAAAATTATAATAAATATGAGTCGTAGGTAAGGGCACATAAATAGGTAAGTAGGCCAAGAGAACAAAATAAAATCCAATAACAGGCCCAACTATGATTATTACTTCAATGATCAAAGTGGCCTTTCTCGCCATTGGAGAAAAGACAGACAATTCTATAACTTACGTTGGAACAATTGGCAACCGATTGTTCAGAAAGAAAGTTCTCCCTCACACCATATGTAAAAATACATCACGTATGGATTAAAACCTAGTTTTACAAATAAAATTATAAAAGTTTTAGAAGACAGTATAAGAGAATTTATTTTTCTTTGGGTGGGAAAAGCCTTACCTAAATCCCAGGAATCAAAAAGGAAAACACGGAGCTGTGAACTTGCACGTATGTTCAGGAAAGGGATTAAGTTTGAGGTAGGAGGTGAGGAATATATACTGCATATTTTTGTATTATTTGAATCTTGTACAATCACGTTAACTTAATATATTATCTATGTTCTTCACTTTAAAAATAACGAATCAGTAATATCTCATAACTAGCAGCTTCTCACAATTTCTTGTGTATGCCAATCTCAGTCTACCTCCGGGAGCCCCGACTAGAAACCATTGAGTTACGCCACCTAAACCCCCTCTACCAGTGGCATTAGCCCTGCTCCCTGGAGCAAGGGGCAGGCAGGTGAAGGAGTGCCCAGAAGCTGCTTACATTTAGTTTCAACTTGAATTTGTTTCTTACTCACATGATAGATCACATCATTAGGGATCTGCTTACCCAAAAAGTAGTTTTGCAAGGAACTTACCTGGTTACTAGCGTTATTGTTACATAGAATTTGCAAGCTGATACATTTCTTTTTGGCTCCTTTTAACTCCTTTGTTTGTCTTCATGAAACTTTTCGCTACCTCCTGTAAAGTTATCTTTTTACAGTTTCTAGACTCTCAATGCCCCTATATAACATTTTCACTCCTCACAGATGAACCCAACCCAATTTTACCTTCCCTAAAGGTTTCAACTTTCCCATTTTCTTAGTTCTATCTGTTTTCACAATTATATTAACATCTTTTCTAAAGAAGTAATGACCAATAAGGTGCAAAAACTGACACATGTCTCTCACTGATATTGACATTAAAAAATGGAATCTGTTACCCCTAATAAAACCCTATAATTTATGGGCTATATGGAAAAATCTCGTCAAGGCAGTATTTTTCTCATTTCTTTCCCCCTTTTTCTTATAACAATATTTAAACAACATTAAAAAAAAAAAGGTCAGCACCTTTCCAACGTGCATCTGAAAGACTTTTAACTCTGACTTAGATTGAGTCTTGATTGTGTGCTTAAATACTGCTACGATGACTTGAACAGAGGAAGAATGAGATTCAGCTGAGCTGCATGTACTTTTCCTTTTGTGCTTTATGAACACCCATGTGTTTGAGAAACTGATTATTAATGAGTTTCATCATCTGGTCTAGCAATTCGTCAGAAATCCAAGATCTGTTGACAAACCTACAACTTTCAAAGTTGGCTTTTCTCCGATTTAAAATGCCTTAATCTGATTTTTTACATTTAAAAGTTGCTGTTGTTTTTTGAAACTCTAAGATAAAACTGTGCCTTTTTGAGTAGTCCTATTGTATTCTTGGTCCCTGGTAGGAAGAGTTACATCTCTAACAGCTTTCCTTTTATGGGCTCCTAAAGTAATTCTAAAATGGGCAAGTTTTCCACATTTCATTGGTTATTAACTGCATCTCACCAATTGCAGGAGATCGACTTTCTCAGATCTCAGCCACTCAACACAGCTTTTGCTGTATTCTGCCATGAGTTCTGAAGGGAGCTAACAACAATGCATGTAAAATTCTTAGCTCACTGTCTGAAACATAATAGCTGTTAAAATATTATTGATTCTTACTGCTCCTTTGCATGGCATAATCACCACCAAAGCAGCACTTATAATAATAGTAAACATATATTGAATGTTTATAAATGACACAGTACGGTGTTAAGCACCTTCCAGGGGATTAGTTAATGAAATAGATATAACCTTATTATCCTCCTTTTACAGATGAGAAAACGAAGGCTTTGAGAGTTTATTCAAGTTTAATCTGGGATGGAAGCCAGTTGCCTCCATAGCCGGGGCTCCTCAGCGAGGAATAAGACCAAGGATCCCTTTACTAGCCTAAAGTCACTATGGTGCAGAAGACGCACAGAAAACATCAAGAAATGAGCTACTAGGGAACTAGTTTCTCCGTAGAGCATGACATTCTATATTTACCTTCTATTGATTGCTACTACCACTCACCATAATGGTGCCTCTAACTGCAGTGCATCTCCTTTTCTGTGGCCAGTCTTTGAATTACGAATTTTCTCAGTTTTCAATAGAGTAAGAATTCAGCTTTGTGAGACGTGGGGAATTAAATAAATGAAAGAGGATTTACTGAGGTCAGCTGCAATAGATTGCTCTTCAGTGTTCTTCAGAATCACCAGTCCTGCTTAGAATCAAATGCAGCCCATGGACTTCCATTGCTGCCCAGAGTTAGCGTCTTATCACTCTGCTGAATTCCTTTCAATTTCTACGCTTGAAGTCATTGGTCTCACTTAGTTCCTCAACTTGATTTCCTCCTGCTGTTGAAGGCTGCTGAATAGCTGTCTGGAAAGCCACTATCAGCAGCTGTCTCTCCCCTGCCAAGGAAAGGCTTTAACAGTGAAAAGCTGCACACTGCTTCAGATTGCACGCATGTGTGATTTTCATAAATTGAATTGAAATGATTCAGAAGGAAAAAATGATGGAGAGGTGGTGCAATGGTGACACAATATCCCCATGAGGACTATGAAGTGATATCCCAAGCATGCTGTTCATTCTTGTTTCTACAACTACAGGATAATATTTATCTGGCTTTTGCATAGTGTATCAGGTGACAGGAGGAAGCCTAAGTAAGATTCTAACGCCTTTGCTCTATGTATTAAGCTGCAACGCTTTTTCTCTGGCATTTATTTACTAAATCACAGATGCTCAAAAGAAAAAGGACTTTGAGGTGTCTATTGGCATGTCTTTTTGTCTTAAGCACTGATCTCTTAAAATAATTCTGCAACCTCTCTCATTTATCTATGTCAGTATTTATTACAGGGCTTATTGTCATTTTTCATTAAGAAATATGAGGTACGTTTTCAAACATAAATACTTTAAATAGTAAATACTGCACTTCCCTTCTACTGACAGCCCCAACCAATAAAGGACCAGAATCTCACGACTGTCTGGTTCTCCTGTTACTGAGAGCTCATCAGAAAATGATAGCTGGTAATTGTCTTTGAGTAGAAATTTAATTAATAGAGTATCACAATTGACATCAAATGGAAAATAACTTTGAGGAAAAGTATGAAGTAGGGGGAACACATGATTTCTTCTTTCTTGATCAAATAAATCCTGTTCTTCATTAAAAAAAATAGGAGTTGTTCTACCTTCTGTCAGGATCATTCCAACTTTAAGGTTATTAATGTCCATCACTGGCAGATAGTACAATTTTCTATTAAACTAATGGTCATTGTCTACTTGGAGACTCCTCTTGAAATTATTCCTTAATGCCTACTTCATGAAAGGTAGATCTAAAGAAGGCTTTTTACGCAGACATAGAGAATGGATTTGAGGACACGGGGAGGGGGAAGGGTAAGCTGGGACGAAGTGAGCGAGTGGCATGGACATATATACACTACCTAATGTAAAATCGATAGCTAGTGGGAAGCAGCTGCATAGCACAGAGAGATCAGCTCAGTGCTTTGTGACCACCTAGAGGGGTGGGATAGGGAGGGTGGGAGGGAGATGAAAGAGGGAGGGGATATGGGGATATATGTATATGTATAGCTGATTCACTTTGTTATAAAGTAGAAACTAACACACTATTGCAAAGCAATTATACTCCAATAAAGATGTTTAAAAAATTTTTTTTTAAATAAAGAAGGCTTTTTTGTTGTTTTGGGGGCAGACCACCAGGTTTCATGTCTTACTGAATTGAATGTATTGTTTGTGACAACATATGTAAAGCTAATTAAGCTGTGCTTGACATGGTCCTAGCTTCTTCATCTGCACCATAAAAAGGCTAACCTAGCAGCTGTCTAAATCTATGAAGTCAAAAAAGGATCAAAGCAGAGACACAATTTCCTCTGAACTTGAAATGAAAATGAGTGTGTTTCCGGTGTCTATCAAACTGCCTAAAACCAAGTAAATCATTTCAGAAGAAGCTTTCAGCACTCTATCAAGGTGATGGAGGTAGTGGAGTGGTAAAGTAGAAACACGTTTACAACTTCATTTCTATTGACTCGATAAATAACCTCCATTATTCAACAAGATAAAACCAACCAGAAACAGAAGTTAAGATGTTCATATATCAATCCATTAGTAGGACTTAAACTCCACCAGAGGAATAGAAGAAAATAAACAAAAATGGGAGGATAATGTCTCAATGTTATTTAGTTGTGATTCGCCTAGTGTTAGGTCACTTATCCCCAGATACGCATGACTAGCTTGTTGCATATCTATTTAGTTTGAGTGCAAAATTTGCATGAATACACGTAATAGTATTTATGAGCCAAGTAATGTGCTGCGTGCTTTACATATACAGTCTCTTTTAATTTGCCCAACAAAATTGTGATGCAATTTTTATTATCACTATTTTAAAGATGAGAAAACTGAGCATTGATAGAATTGAAAAATAACTTCCCAACCATCCAGAACTAGTAAGTAGTAAGTCCAGGATTCAAGTCCTCATCTATTTAATCTAAAGCCCATATTTTAAATCATTACAATCATTACCCTAAAGTTCTCTATGTGATAATATAATCTTGGATAAGATGAGAAAAAAAATAGGTTTTAAGACTGTGTGCTCTGAATTTTCTGACACAATATGGTTATGATTTTCTCCATTTGACAAAAAGAGAAGCATTAGCCTAATTATGCTTAGGGCTCAGATAATGAGCATATCTTGATTTAAAATCTACAATGTGAACAACTCATGGCACATATCTCAATCTGACCAGAGAAATCCTTTCGTAGTTTTTTTAGTTGGAGGATACTTGATTTACAATGCTGTGTTACTTTCTGCAGTACAGCAAAGTGAGTCAGTTATATATATATATATATATATATATATATATATATATATATATATATATATGTAAAAAATATTGTGTGATATCGCTTATATGGGGAGTCCTCTCTTATTTCTTTTAGTAGCCAGTCTCTGTGAATGTGGATTTAAGCCATTGAAGCTTTACATTTTTATAAGGCAAAAAAGAAAGAATCCCTACTTTTTTGATAGCAGCTTGGATGAAAAAGGCTAATGAGAGGCTCTAACGTAAGTGTTCTGTAACTTTTTGTGCCATGAATTGCACTATATAGTCTGAGGAAGCCTATGGACCTCTTCTCAGAAAGATGTTTTTAAATGCATAAAATAATCTACATAGGATTACAAAGGAAGCCAACTGTATGGAAATTTAGTTATCAAGAATTTAAAAAAACAATACAGTAATATATGAATTTCTTTATTATACATTAAGTAACAAGACCTAATGGCATGTCTAATAACTACCGCACATTTGAAGCAGGGGTGGATGCAGAAAACTATTGGAAGATCTGTCACTACTGTAATGTTCTATTCCTTTAAGTATTACCTGCACATTTTAATATGAATACTTGACTTAGTCTCAAATTAATCAACACTTCTACCCTCCTCCCAAATAAAGTAAGAGATTTTAGAAAGCTTTAACCACTTATCTTCTGAATTACATGATATTGTTGTCCACTATTTCCATACCACTTTCTAGCTATACCTCCAAAGTTAGTTGTTACTATTTTTGTGGTTTTAAACAATTAATGATTATTTTGATTTTCCCACATGTTGACCATTAAAAAAAAATTACCATTATTATTTGCACTTCATTATTTGCTTCTGTGCTCAATTTCCGTCATTCAAAAGTATATCTATGGGCTTCCCTGGTGGCGCAGTGGTTGAGAGTCCGCCTGCCGATGCAGGGGACACGGGTTCATGCCCCGGTCCGGGAAGATCCCACATGCCGCGGAGTGGCTGGGCCCGTGAGCCATGGCCGCTGAGCCTACGCGTCCGGAGCCTGTGCTCCGCAACGGGAGAGACCACAGCAGTGAGAGGCCCGTGTACTGCAAAAAAAAAAAAAAAAAAGTATATCTATTAGTAATTCTCATTAAACTTTACAGGGTCTGTGAATGGTAAACACCACCAGTATCTGCCAAAAATGTTTGCTTCACCCTGAATGCTGAAAGGTATTTTAACTGCATATAGAATTCTAGATGAGAGTTATTTTCTTTATAATAAATTAAAGATAGTATTCCCTTTGTCTGGTTTTTATTATACAGATAAAGCAAGAATAGGATGGTTTGAAACAAAAAACTTCTTGGTATGAGAAAGAGCTCTTAGAAATTTAAATATGGTAGCTGAAATTTAAACATGCAATGAAGATTTGTACTATCTGCATCAATAAGCTTTCCCTGATGTATTAATTTTCTATCACTGCTGTAACAAATTACCAAAACTTGGTAGCTTAAAACAACGCAAATTTCTTATTCTAAAGTTCTGGAGGCCAGCTGTCCAGCAGGGTCTCATTAGGCTAAAATCACAATGTTGTCAGCCTTCTTTCTGGAGACTCTAGGAGAGGATCAGTTTTCTTGCCTTTTCTAGCTTCTAAAATCCTTCTGGAATCCATCCCCATCACTTGGCACATGGGTCCCTTCCTCCATCTTTAAAGTCAGCCATGGTGAGTTGAGTCTTTCTCACATTACAACACTCTGACCTCCTCTTCTGCCTCCCTCTTTCATACGTAAGAACTTTTGTAATTACATCGGGCCCACCTAGATAATCCATGAGGATCTCCCTAGTTTAAAGTCAGTGGATTAGCAAACTTAATCCCGTCTGTATCCTTCAATTTTAAAGTGTACTGCTTGCAATATCGGAGGGTGTTACCCCTGGAAATATAATAGAATCAAACAATTAGGAGAAGCCACTGGGAAATTAAGTCTGGATGCCTCTCCAATGGCACATATTCTTGGGAGCTATCTGGATTGCCTTAATCACACGACAAAGCCATATATTGAAATTGGAAGCCTTGACTGGAATACCACAACATGTCATGCTGACCACTTTGAAAGCCTTTATTAGCTATAGTTGTTTTGCTCAGTCGGAGTGTCAACTCTTTTAACCTCTCCCATCTGAATTCTACATATCCTTTCAGGCTCAACTTTGGTCCATCTTTACCATAAAACATTTTTGATTGCTTCAACCCCAACGGGCTCTCCCTTTTCCAAATTCCCATCAGTCTATAGTCTATATTTTATTATTTTGCTTCTAATTACTCTATTGTTTACTGTTGTTTCATCTTCATTGTCATCATCTTTGCTCCCATGTAGTGAGCCCCCACTATGGAATCAGGCTCTGCTCTAAATGCATTTTGAGCACTACTTCAATTCTCATAACTACTCTTCAAGGTAGTTATTATTATCCTCAGTTTGTGGTGGAGAAAATAGAAACTCAGGAGGTAACATCTGGCACCCAGGTTCAGACAACCTGAAAGTGGGGGAACAGGAATTTGAACCCAATCTGCCTGACACGAATCTGGTGCCTCTGATCCTTTTCCTATACTGCTCCAGACAATGTTTGTTTTGTTCTTAGGCTATAAGCTCCTCCATGGTAGGGACTCTATTTTTCTGAAACTCCCACAGCATCTAGCACAGACTTAAGCCGAAAGCAGGAGTCCAATGCAAGCATGGCATGGCAGGTTCGGCAAAAACATGGACTTGAAGCAGAATAGTGCCATAAGCAATGCAAACAGCCCCAGCTTTGGTTTATTGCATGAGTGAAGTGATTATACAAGAAGTCGAAGAACCTATTTCAACAGCTTTTATTTTGTGCCTTTAAAGGATGCCCGGTAGGTTAGGAAAATTTGGGGAATTCCCTTTAGTGGTTTTGCAAGGATGACTATGGTAACCTCAGTCAACAAGTCACCTAGCTAAACCTATGGAACCAGAGAACACCAATGCCTGCAACCAGAGGGTTTACAAAGTTTCAATATCCAACCAGTTGTTGCTAAAATAATTTCTAATAATTTCTCTCAAAGGAGTGCTCTCTGGTTATGCCCAAGTCTCAGTGGGCCTGCTCCCTGCTGCCCTCAGCCAATCCTTCAGGGAAATGGAAGTGCTAGTTCACAGACCCCATCCTGGTATGAAATCCCAGAGCACTTACACTTGTGTTTAATGATAATAATTAAGGATTAAAAAGGGCTCTTCAGTGCACACAGATAATGCATTTTTTAGCCATGCAGAAACATATCATTTCTTAGATCAGAGCATCTTCTAGTATAAAGTGTCCCAAATCTGTGCCTTGCCCAGAGGGGCATAGATGCACCCAAACATATTTTTCAGACATTCATGCACTTTATGTTCATGTGGTTGCAAAAGAACAGACAAAAGCCCTCCTGGAATCTGTGGAAACTTCAAAGATGAGCTCATTCGTGGGCTGCCCCTCAGATACGACTGCTGTAGGTGAATTGGCCAAGCTCAGACTTGGACAAGCAGATAATGTGAAAGAAAGAGGGAAGGTGCCATTGCTGAAAAGCAGGCCCTTGGGCCCAGATAGGGCTTGTAGAAACCCCCAGGCGATGCGGGAAGCCTGTGGGAATACTTCCTGGCCCTGTGTTAACATCCTGCTTTGTTTCTGAAGAGGGTGTTTGGCACAGGGTAGGTGTTTGTGGGTTGGATGAAGCTGCTTCTCAGCTCACTGGCACAGGGTCCTCCCATAAAATGGGCATATAACTGGGGCTAGAAATATGCAGAATTATAGTTGGTGATGCTTTTAGAGTTTTTATTAAACCCTAGTCTACCCAGCCCACTTTGTTATTTTACTCTTTCCATCCAGCTCTGTGGGTCTGGATGTGGTTTTCACATGTGGCAGAATCCCCCACTCTGGCCTCCAGTCCGCTCTCTCCCAGAGTCCGGCCAGGGTGAGACTTAGCACATTTTCCTGTGTCCCATCCCCTCCACACCATGCCCTGGCTACACCGCCAGTCTGACACCAGAGCTTCCCAACCCGTATGCCTCTGCCCACCCTGAAAATGAGTGAAGGGTGGTCTGAAACGGTCAGGGCGTCAGTTTGGGGGACAGGCAGGGCCTGGGGCACAGGAGCCACCCCCTCCTATGTCCTTACCCCATACAGCCTCTAGGAACAGCAGCTTTCTCTGTTGGCCCCCGCGAGTCACATAACTAGTGTCATTTTCTGTGAGTGTCCTGAGAAGATTCAGAGGCGCTGTTAATTGCTGCCAATATACTCAATGGAGGCAAATGCCTATCTGCAGCAGTTTTTAATTTTTGGTGTGCATCAGATTTACTGACTAAACTTTTAAAATTATGATGCCAATTCCCTATCCCCTGAAATTCTAATTCAGTCAACATGGGGATTAGAATCTGCGTTTGAATTAACCCCCCTGAGCTATCTTTCTGAACCTCGTATTTATTGAGATAGAGGAGGCATTTTTAGCAAATAATCCCCAAACCTGGCAGGTTTATCTCTTGCTCATGATACATGTGTTTCTAACACAGACTGGCATGTGTGTATAGGATGTAGGTGGGGGAAATCACAGATAGGGAAACTGAGGCCCACAGAAGTGAACTGACTTCCTCAAAATCACAGAGAAAGTTGGAAGGATCGAGGCCTTGTTCTACAGTTGGCGCTTCCGCCACTATCCCACACTATCTTCCTTCTTCAAGCTTTAACATGAGTTAAGAGAGGGCTACTCCCTCAGCAGAACCCTGACATATTAGAAAAATGGGCTTGAGGAAGGGAGTGGAGTCAGGACTGTGATGGGAGTTGAAGAAGAGGCTGCCAATATCACGGAAAAGTGCCAGGTGAGGATTATATTACCTTTCAATAATGTATTAAAGAGTTACTAAATTGGGGAATTAGGAATCTTAACTTAGTATAAAATCATAACTTTTGAATTGGATAGAGATATTAGAGGTTATCAAATCTAATCTCCAGATGAGGAGAATGAGTGCCCTGAATGAATCCTAATCGTGATGGAGCTGTGACCAAAACCCGACTCGATCAAGGTCAGTGGGCCTTCTGCTACTTTGCCTTCCCGAGTCCTTGATATGTTTTCCTGGCATGGCTTATAGGATCCCAGTTAAGGAAACTCATCATCTTTCACTTTTGAGGAAACAGGACTTTTCTGTGTAGCAAACTCATCCACTCAGCCCACAATGGTCTCCACATCCTCACAGGTGCTTCCAGTGCTCTCAGAGCTTCTGAAGAGGGGGCAAGAGACACTTGGCATCTGTTACATACCAGCAGCTAACATAACTGCTGGCAGTAGTAGGCTCTGAATAAATGGTTGATGATGGATGGCATAATACAGAATCTGCCTTTCCATGAATTCCATGGACTATTTTCCTGCATATTGCATTATTCAAGATGTTAGTCTTATGTGGCAAACAGCCCTAAAGTTTTTGATTTTTTTTTTTTTTGTGGTATGTGGGCCTCTCACTGCTGGGGCCTCTCCCATTGCGGAGCACAGGCTCCGGACGCACAGGCCCAGCGGCCATGGCTCACGGGCCCAGCCGCTCCGCGGTATGTGGGATCTTCCCGGACCAGGGCACAAACCCGTGTCCCCTGCATCGGCAGGCAGACTCTTCCAGGCGCCACCAGGGAAGCCCTGATCTTTTTTCCATGTATCAGCAGTAACATTCTGAGGGTTTTTTTTTGTTTGTTTGTTTGTTTTTAATGTATCTTGAACAGCTCTCTAAATTCTAAGATGCTACAATCTCTTTCGGGACACAGACTGTGTTATTTACCTCTTCACACCTAGAACAGAGTCTGGTACATAGTGTATCCCAATTGAATGGATGAAGGATGAAGGACTGTCTTCCCCTCTCCACCTTCTGTACCCTCCTCTCTCCTTTATCCGCACATGCTTACAGGAGTCCTCAGTAGTTGGTCAGAAATCTTGCAGGTGTCATGGAGCTGAGCAGTTCAGTGGTATTTGTGTGTGTGTGTGTGTATAAAATATACGGGGGCACCGCTCCGCATGAGAAATCTGACAAAGGACGTGGAATCTGTGTCAGAGCAGCTAGTGCTAGCAATGTGTATCCTTAGAATTCTGTCCTTACCAAAAGGTGACAGAGCCCACATCAAGCTTTGCCATGGTTCTTGGATCCTATGTCCACGGCCTTTCTGCTCTCCCCCCGCCCCCTCCAGCTTCCCCCTCCTCCTAAGTCACTCCCGGTGTATACATGCGTCATTAGCAACCTCTCACTGTGGCAGGAACGTGGCTTTCATCTATGAATAGATTTTAACAGCCTCCTTCAAGCTTCCTCTCAGGGCTGCACTGACTCAGCCACGCGGGGGAACAGGGAGTGCTTTTACTGACAGCAAGCCTTACCATTCTAAGGTGTGATGATGGGAATGCAAGGAGAGAAGGGCAAGAAGACCCAGCCTGAAGGAAGCCTTCCTAAATGAATACATCCACCATGGAAGAGCCAGAAAGAAAGATGCTGAGCAGTTGGACAACTATTGAGGGTTGTTGTGGATAAAGGGATCATTCAGGATATGAAATTAGTGATTTCAAAAATAAGACCTCTTTCAGATTTGCGCTTTGATCTAAAGATTAAGAAGAAATTGCTTCCCCTGAGAAAGGCTATTTAGAGAGTCAATCTGCAAATAGCCAAGCTGGGGAAAAAGAGGATTTCCAGAAGGCAAATTCAGATCATGAGTGATGGGTGCCGTGCCTTGCAGGTTGAGTCATAGCTACCGCCTTTAATCAGTGACCGGACACAGTTACCACAGCAGCCAGCTGCAAAACGCCCCTCTGCGGACCTTCAGAGATCGAGGGACCGCTTCTGGCTCACGCTGCTTCACGCACCCAGAATGTGTGGGAACAAACCAAGTTAGAGCCTTAGGTGGGATGGAACCAGCCAAAGAGGTTTTTCCAGAAAGAAGTAACCTCATGGCTGTTTATGACTTGGACAAAAGATTCCCCTGATAGAAATGTTTGGTGTCTGCTTAATTGTTCTCAGGCAGTTATCACTGCAATCGGCAAGCTGCAGTGTTGCAAAACCTGGTCTAGACCAGTATTAAAAAGAACCTGTTTGTGATTGTTTTTTTTAAATTTAAAAAAAAATTTTTTTTTTTTTGCGGTACGCGGGCTTCTCACTGTTGTGGCTTCTCCCATTGCAGAGCACAGGCTCCGGACTCGCAGGCTCAGTAATTGTGGCTCACGGGCCCAGCCGCTCCGCAGCATGTGGGATCTTCCCGGACCGGGGCACGAACCCGTGTCCCCTGCATCAGCAGGTGGACTCTCAACCACTGCGCCACCAGGGAAGCTCTGTGATTGTTTTTTGTTGGAGAGAGTAGATAAACAGTTCCACCCAAAGTCTCACTCAAGTGTTTACTCCGTCCCCCTCTCTTTGCCTCTCTTTCTGTATGGCTTGTCAGGAGGGTGAGCATGAGGTGGGGTTTGAGGACCAAAGGGACACACCGAGATGCAAGTATATGCAGTGCTCCCTTCGTGCCACTCGTCCTTAGCTGCAACAGGCAACACCTGGGTTAGTGAGCCAGGCTGGTGTTCCCAGAAGCAATGACTATGAAGGTCCTGGTTTTTATTTTCGTCAACTGGAGACTCTGCCCAGGAACATACTAGAATGACAGGGGCAGCTTCAGAGTCAGGTGGGGTTCAGAAACACAATGATTAGGAAGATACCCATGCCCCCAAATACCACTTCCCACTGGAAACTCCACACTCAGACCTTCGTTTCTCTAACTCAGATTCTATGAACTCCCACTGCTGGGGTTTCTCCTCCCACTGACAATGATTCTTCTTCATCTCCTCTTTCTTTATCCACAGCCAGGCATAGCTTCCATCCCCCTTTCCTCCTGGAGTCAGTATTAAGCGGAGAGTTAAACTTACCTTCTTAACCACGTGCTGAATGTTTTCTTCTCTGAAAGGTCATAGCATTTTCCATCTATTCCATTCATCTGTGCACTTAACTGTGTGAATCCTTGGGTTATTACTTGACGGTTTGATGGGTGTACATGATCTTCCCAATTATATTTTAAGTACTTGGGAGCAGTGACATAATTAGAAGTCTCTGCCGTTAACGACAGATTCTAACACATAAGAGGCCTTTAAGAAATACTTGTAGGGCTTTCCTGTTGGTGCAGTGGTTGAGAGTCCGTTTTTATCTGGAATTAATAAAATTTGTTTTTGAGCAGTTTTAGGTTTATAAAAAACTGGAAGGTACAGAGTTCCTCCTGCCAGCCACAACCTCCCCACTCCCCAGTCTCCCCTACTATTGGTAGCATGGTATATTTGTTGCAATTGACAAGACAATATTGATACTTAAATTATTAAGTCCATGGTTCACCTTAGGATTCACTCTTCTGGTTGTACATTTCATATGCTTTGACAATATATAATGTCACGGAATCATACAGAAGAGTTTCACTGCCTTAAAAATCTCTAGTGCTTCACCTGCTTCATTCCCCCTCCCCCATTCCCCACTCCCCATGTGCCACAGCCAGACGGCCACTAGTCATTTTCTTGTCTCTATAGTTTTGCTTTTTTCCAGAATGTCATATAGTTGGAATCATAAAATATGTAGCCTTTTCAGACTATCTTTCACTTAACATTGTGCATTTAAGTTTCCTTCGTGTCTTTTCATTGCTTGAGAACTCATTTCTTTTTAATGCTGAATAATATTCCATTGCCTGGATGTACCACAGTTTATCTATTCACCTACTGAAAGTCATCTTCATTGCTTCCACATTTGGGCAACTATGAAGAAAGCTGCTATAGGCATCTATGCACAGGTTTTTGCGTGGACCTAAGTCTTCAACTTATTTGGGTGAATACCAAGAGGTCCAAATGTTGACTCATACGGTGTGAGTATGTTCCATTCTGTAAGAAACTGGCAAACTGTCTTCAAAGTGGCTGTACCATTTGCATTCCCACCAGTGATGAATGAAAATTCTTGTTGCTCAGATGATCTTCTGAGACTGGTTTTCGGTAAGTGGAAAAGAAACATTTATGGGGTGGAATGAATTCAGAGTCACCTATCCCTACCCTTAGACTGTCCTGCAGAGAACAGTGAGGGGTAGTGGAGAGTGAGTAGAGATACAAACATGCACACCCAGGTGACAGCTTCACCCTGCTACTTATTAGCTCTACGGTCAAAGCAAATTACTTAACCTGAGCTTCCTTTCCTCTTATTTAAATACTGGGACAATAGTACCAACTTCCTCAGACTCTAGTAAACATAGTAAACAAGATAATGTATGCAAAGACTCTAGCATACCCCTGCGTGCGTAACAGGCACTCCATAAGACTGTTTCCCAACTGTAAGGAGTTAACAAGTTTTCACTAGAATTTTTGTAAATGTGATGATATGCAGTATCCACTCCCTCTACTTCAAGTTCCTTTATGATAACTGTAAAGTCCTAGCTGTGAAATCTTGTGTTAGTGATTAAGACAAGAAAATAACCTCAGGATTCTTAATGGGAGTGGAATGTCCCTGTTGCTATTTTCACCTGGAAAAGATACTGAGGGACTAGACATTTCACTTTGAGTTTCTGATGCAGGGAGACCTCTGACTCTGGAACGTAGGACTGCACACTTCTGCGGGTTTGCCTCACCTCGGCCACATCTCCGCAAGTGAGGTCACCACAGGAGCTGTGCCGGGCAAGCGGTTCCTCTTGATTCCCCCTCACGTGAGCCTCGCTGACCATGGGACTTTCATCTGAGAAAAGTGGTCAGCAGCAGTGTGCAAACATGGCCTACTCACAGCCTTTAGAGAGGTCAAAAACTGCAATTGCCCTGAGATATTTTCACTCATCTTTCTGTACTTGCCATGGGAAATATCACTGACCATTCAGACCATCATGAAATGCCTGTGTGGTGGGTCATAATTTCATATTTTCCATTGCTTTTGCTGTGTATACGTGAGCAAGTATGGGTGTGTATGTGTGCTGCCTGCAGCCTAATTTCTTATAAACTATTTAAAGTATATTTTAGATCCTGCTTCTCTGGCCCTAAGCTAATAGCCATCTTTGGTTTGTATGTTGAGTGTAATTCAAAGTATAAAGACACCCTTTGGCCCTTAGCTCCTTGTGCCATGGTACTATCTTCATCTGATGATTTCCAATTTGGGAAGAGCTCAGAGACCCTGAATCTACCAGTGGTGTTGTATTGTGCAGGTGGGCCAGATTCCTGCTTTGGACATGGCTGTAGATATGACCAGTCTGACTGTCATTGCTTAGTCACTACCGGATGCAGAGCACTGTGCTGGGTGGGAAGTGGTGAGTGAGGACCAAAAATTCAGACTCAAAAACTAGAGAGTTACCATTTCTTTACTTTCAGGTGTCTATTCCTATGAACAAAGTATGGTTTAGCGACTGGAGGAGAAACTTATTGATTGGCCTCTATTACCACATAGTTATTGACCTATTCAACACCGGCTCTCCCTCTGTCCACACACAGGTCTAGCATTGTGATGGTCAGGGACCCCTGTGGAGGTGAGCTGTGGAGGGGAGAAGTTGCTTCAGCAATACCTTCATTTGGAGAAGAGCACGAGCTTTTACATTAAACAAATTCTACACTGAGTCCACAAAAGCCAGTAAGTAGAAATTATACTTTAGGCTATACAGTGTGGAAAGAAGATGGGTCACATTTCAGCAGCAGTTTGGAAGAATTCTATTACTATGTTACTTACTGGAAGAATGATATTTTGGAGTAAAAAACCCAACATAGTAACAAGACTAAAGTTTTTTTTTTTTTTGATCTGAGAACAGATGGCTTTGTGTTGTCTAAAAGAAACAGAACTAGGAGTTGGATCATGGTTTAAACGTTTATATTTCCACAAAGTAATAAGTAAACTAAGTTGATCAAGTGGTATGATTCCCACTCATGCTCCATATTTCCAGTGGCAGGCAGATTACAGTAACTAGATGCAGTATTTCATTTTCTGGAATAATATAATATTAGCTATGTTAATAGTTTTACTTTAACAATATTAATCTTAAAAAGGTTGGTGCTTTTCTCCTAGGATCCATGACTGAAGTTAAATAGTTTAGGCGTCACTAGCCCAACTGTTAAGATTTCTCTGGGTGTAAGTAATGAAGAAAGTAGACATAATGCGTGTATTCACCTGATTGTGTTATCATTTTTTAAAACACAAAATTGTAATGTTCTTTTCAGGGCTAATATCTGGCCTGTGCTTACCCATGTGGCTATACTGCTTGTTAAAATATTGAAATATTTCCATAGAAGTTGGTAAAGAGTTGCTGCTTCAAGCTCCCCTAACACCCTCCTAGAACCTGAGTTGACTCAGAGCCTCTCCTGGCCCTTTCCCCCCCGAATTAGTCATTATAGTAGATTGTTCGCAAAAATGGTCACCCTTTCTTCTCTACATCCACACCCCTTTGCAATATGACTTGTGGTCCTTCTAATTAAGAGGTAGTCTCTTTTTTTTCACTTCCTGAATTTGGGCTGACCTTGGTACATGGTTTCACCAATAGAATGCAGTAAAAATTATGTTATACAAATTATAAACCTAGGCCTAAACAAGTCTTATGCACATCTGTTCTCTCTCCCAGAAACATGCTCTGGAATCATAAGGACGAGTCCAAGACACACTGATGGAGGATGAGAAACCAAATGGATTTGAGATGAACTATCTCAGTTCAGGCCATCTCAGATTAGCCTGACTGGCAACTGACCAAAGACGTAGGTGCCAGCCCAGCTAACAGCAGAAGAACCATCCAGCTGAGCCTAGCCCAAATTGCTGACCCTAAGATTTATGAGCTAAATAGTTATTAAGCTACTTGGTTTTGAGGTAGTTTCTTATGTAGAAACATTTGTTGCACATTTATAAGATTATATATAATTTATAATATTACACAGAAATAGGTAAATAATATACCAATAATCCAGGATCTAGAGGGGTAACAACTAGAACAGCAGGGGTCCTCCAAAAATCTGCTCTCATGCCAAGGCCAATCTCTACTTTGATTGATCCCCATGGTGCAGCAATAATTTTATTAGGAGTGCATGAGCTTTTACATTTAAAAAATTCTATATTGAGTCTATGAAGGCTAGTAAGTAGAAATTACACTTTAAGCTGTAGAGTATGGAAAGAATATTTGTCACATTTCACCAGGAGTCTGAAAGGATCCTATTACTAGAGTATTGTATACCTAGCTGTCATCATTAATTTGTTAGTTGCAATTAGAAACTCGTTGTTACTTTAGAGAAATTTTTTAACATATGTTATTCATTAAATTTGATTTTTTGTAATCACTGTTTATCTTACCAAGGTTAATAAGAAAAAAAGTTTTCAAGTCAAGTTAAATATTTCTTTTAGGTAAAACTGATTAAAAAGACAAACAACCTAATTTTTAAAATGAATAAAAACCAAATGAGCCGAAAACTTATGTCCACAAAAAAACCTGCCCATGGATGTTTATAGCAGCTTTATTCATAATATCCAAAATGTGGGCATATACCCTGAGAAAACCATAATTCAAAAAGAGTCATGTACCAAAATGTTCATTGCAGCTCTACTTACAATAGCCAGGACATGGAAGCAACCTAAGTTTCCATCAACAGATGAATGGATAAAGACGATGTGGCACATATATACAATGGAATATTACTCAGCCATAAAAAGAAACGAAATTGAGCTATTTGTAATGAGGTGGATAGACCTAGAGTCTGTCATACGGAGTGGAGTAAGTCAGAAAGAGAAAGACAAATACCGTATGCTAACACATATATATGGAATTTAAGAAAAAAAAGTCATGAAGAACCTAGGGATAAGACAGGAATAAGGACACAGACCTACTAGAGAATGGACTTGAGGATATGGGGAGGGGGAAGGATAAGCTGTGACAAAGCGAGGGAGAGGCATGGACATATATACACTACCAAACGTAAGGTAGATAGCTAGTGGGAAGCAGCCTCATAGCACAGGGAGATCAGCTCGGTGCTTTGTGACCACCTAGAGGGGTGGGATGGGGAGGGTGGGAGGGAGGGAGACGCAAGAGGGAAGAGATATGGGAACATATGTATATGTATAACTGATTCACTTTGTTATAAAGCAGAAACTAACACACCATTGTAAAGCAATTATACGCTAATAAAGATGGAAAAAAAAAATGTGGAAGTGACCAAGGTGTTCTTCAATAGAACATCTTCAAGATGTTCTTCAAACTATACCAGACTGTGGTCTGTCCATATAATGGAATGTTACTCAGTGCTAAGAAGAAATGAGCTGTCAAGCCATGAAAAGACATGGAGGAACCTTAAATGCCTATTACTTAGTGAAAGAAGTCACTCTGAAATGGGTACTTAACTTACTGTGTGATTCCAACTATATGACATTCTGAAAAAGGACAAAACTATGGAGACATGAAAATGATCAGTGGTTGCCAGGGGTTTGTGGGGAGGAAGGGCTGAAAAGATGGAGCACTGCAGATTTTTAGGGCAGTAGAACTATTCTGTATGATACTTTAATGGTGGGTACATGTTATTACACATTTGTCAAAACCCACAGAGCAAGGCACAACCCATAGAACATCAAGAGTGAAATCTAAAGTAAACTATGGATTCTGGTTGATAATGACAATGTTAGTTCATTGATTGTAACAAATGTACCACACTGGTATGAAATGTTGATGGTGAGGGAGGCTGTGTGTGTTGGGAGAGGGCGTATGTGGCAACATTCTGCTCTATTTTGCTGTGAACCAAAAACTAGCCTAAAGCATATATTAAAAAATTAGGTCAAAGACTTGAACAGATATTTTACAACAAATGCTTAATGGGCACATGAAAAAATTTCTCCACATTATTAGTTACCAGGGAATTCAAACTACAATGGAACACCACACTACATACCCACTACAATGGCTAATATTAAAAAGACCATCAGTATCTATTGTTGTCAAGGATACAGAGCACCTAGAGCATTTACGTATTACTGGTGGGAGTATAAAATGGTGCAACCACTATTTCTTATAAAGTTAAAACATGCATTTACCCAGCAGTTCTACTATTTGATATTAATCCATGAGAACTGGGACATATATTAATAAAAAGATGTGTGCACAAATGTTCATACCAGCTTTATCCATAATAACCTCAAATTAGAAATAACCCAAATGTATAACAACTGGTGAATGGATAGACGAATTATGGTATATTCTAACAATAAATTCTATTAAGCTATAACGTAAAATGAACTACTAATTCAGGCCACAACACGGATGAATCTCACAATTATGCTGACCAAACCACACCGAACAGTACAGATTGTATGATTGTTTTTATATGATATTCTATACCAGGCAAAATCATTCAAAGTGATGAAAAATAGGTCAGTGGTCATCTCGGGGTGGAGAGAGAGATTGATTACAAACAAAGGGGCATGAGGAACTTTTCTGGGGAAATGCAAATATTCTTATATCTTGAATGGGTTGGTGATTATACAAAGGTATGTTTGTCAAAGGTAAGAGAACGATACCTTTAAAATGTGTGATATATTGTTATGTTATTTATACATCAATAAAGTAGATTTAAAAATATATCCTTCCTAAAGTCAGATATCATTTCTAGGGATGGAAAACATATCCCATGCTCGTGGTGGGTATTGCTAATGGATTATGGTGCATGTTTCAGCTTCCTAGGCATTCAAAGCCAATGCTCCAGGTAGCCACTATGATCCACTAGAGTTGACCCAGTTCTTGAAACTTTGCTATTCCAGGCTATACCCACCAGATACACCCATGCCCCAGAGCAGGAAACAGGACTGGCTTCATGGGTGTGGACCACATGCAGTCACAGAGTGCTCATGTCTACAGTGGTCCCATGCTTGGTGTAACGCTCTGCTGTCACCATCTTGAAATTATTAACAGATTTTTTTTTAACATCTTTATTGGGGTATAATTGCTTTACAATGGTGTGTTAGTTTCTGCTTTATAACAAAGTGAATCAGTTATACATATACATATGTTCCCATATGTCTTCTCTCTTGCGTCTCCCTCCCTCCCACCCTCCCTATCCCACCCCTATTAACAGATTTTTAATAAAACTTTCATATTGCATTGGACCCAGTTTTCTTAAGATACAGAGATAACATTAGCTCTCTCCCTAATGCTTTTCTTTCTCAATATCTGGCTCTCCTCCTCAAGGCAGAGGCAAGTAGGTTGAACAATCTTTTGTGATGGGAATAGATGTTATATTCTCTTGAATCAGAAAGCAGCAATTACTACTTTGAATGAGTTTGGTTTCCAGTAAGTCTTAGTTTAGCTTTTTCATTTTCCCATGGGGCTTCTTGTAAAGACGCCATACCCTTTAACTACCTAGGAGTTTTAAAACACAGGATGGGATATTTCAATGGTAGACTCAGTTCATATTCTCCCTTTTGAATCTTATTTCTCTTATATTTTTAATACTTGTATTAGCATAAAGTAAAATAAAAATCTCTGTACTACTGTTACGAGTTGAATTGTATCCCACCAAAAGATGTTGCAATCCTAACCCCCAGCACCTGTGAATGTGACCTTAAATGGAGAAGAGACGGTGAAGGCGGGGAAAACACCAGCTGCAAGCCGAGGAACACGTGAGGCTCCCAGAAGCCAAGAGAGAGGCATGGAGCAGATTGTCCCTCAGAGCTCTCAGAAGGAACCAATCCTGCCCACACCTTGATCTCAAATGTCTAGCCTTCAGAACTGTGTGAGACAGTAAATTTCTGTTGTTGAAGCCACCTAATTTGTACTAATTTGCATAGCAGCCCCAGCAAACTAATAGAGCTACTGAAATTGAAGGAGAGAAATGCATTACAATCAAACTCTAGGATACATTACAGGGGTTTCATTTGTTTTCTCCATTATTTTCCATACATATATACGTGTATATATACACACACATACATATATATATATATACACACGCGGTCTCTGTTTCCTTACCCTCTCCAACCCCTTCTATCCCAGCTGCAGAGAAAAGAGCCACTAGTACAAATTACATCATAGAAGAGCAACTTCATCCTTCTTTATCAAAAACAGCAGAGGGATTCCTGGAATCAGAATCTTCCTACAAGACTATTCTTCACCCTAACATTTCCCAGAAGGAAAGAAAGTATTTGAGTAAATAGTTGAACTATTGATTACAATAATTTTTACCTCACTCTTTACCACAGAAAACCAAGCTATACACCAAGAATTTATTAGCTAGACTTGCTTTTATAAACTACTTTAGGACTGAAAAGCCCTGCTACACTATGTCAAAAGGTGACTTCTTGCTGCTCCAAATCTCGGTTAAACCTGTGTTGAACTGGCTAGAAAACTCAAGGCCCCAAGCCATCCTTTTTATGTTTCCCTCTCTCTAGGGTCCTTTTTTTTTCGCAGGATGTAAGAAACGACTGATCCTTAAAAGGAAGAGGATCATACTCAAGACAGAAAAGGGTAGATAAAGAAAGGAGAAGGGGCTTCCCTGGTGGCGCAGTGGTTGAGAGTCCACCTGCCGATGCAGGGAATACGAACCCCGATGCAGGGGATACGGGTTCGTGCCCCGGTCCAGGAGGATCCCACATGCTGCGGAGCGGCTAGGCCCATGAGCCATGGCCGCTGAGCCTCCGCATCTGGAGCCTGTGCTCCGCAACGGGAGAGGCCACAACAGTGAGAGGCCTGCGTACCACAAAAAAAAAAAAAAAAAAAAAGAAAGGAGGAGGCTATGGAATTATGAAAGTTTTGTTGGGTGGTCTTTTCCCTAGGCAAACCTGGAGTTCCCCAAATTTCTACAGGGAAGTGGTTGAAACTCCTCCTAGCCTTTTAACTGTTAAGACAAAAGGTGGTACTGCAATTCCACCCTAGGCTATCGCTAGCATTTCTTTCCTAACGAGCCCTTTGTCTTCCTGGGATCAGCTGCTACATCTTTGGAGTCTGGTACATTGGGGTATTTGTTGTCAAAGTAAAACCTCCAGTTACTCGCCTGAGGAAGGGGAGTTTTAGGGTCTCTGTCTGAAGGATACTTTTTAGCATATGACATAAGATTTTAATTTGGCACCCCAAGGAAAAAGGTCTTTTACTGTAAACACCAAGGCTTTCAAAAAAAAAAACAAACAGTTTTTAAATTCAAAGATAACATCTCCTCTGTTCCTTTCCCTCTTTTTAGACAGAAAGTCAAGTGTAAAATCAGATGACTCTAAATGTATTCAATTTTCATCTCATCACAGCACTGGTTTTCCTGGCTCGAGCAAACTGGACTATGGGTGTCCTCTTGACCACTCTTCCTAAGTCCCAAACTGAAAGATACAGTTTCCTCCACACCTTTTTCCTTAGATTCCAATTCCTCAGTACCTTTAGTTAGCACCATGAATTTCTAATCATAGCTTCCATGCACAAGTTCAAGAGGCAGATGTTTGCAAAATGCAATATTGCCCGTGTTCCAGAAGCTCCCCAGTGCTGTTGCTTCTCTCAACTCTCTGGTCTCACGCGGTTGAGATGTTGTGGTGTGCGCATGCACGTGAGTGTGTGTCTAGGGCTTGAAGATGAAGGGGTGCGGTTTTTGTTTCCCAGAGTAGTATCAACTAACAGATTTATGCAAAATATATTTTCCTCTCTGGATTCAGTTTCACTTTAATTATTTGAACTTGTAAAATAATTTTAATTTTTACTCAAAACATAAGACTTACTAGCCTTTATTAGATACTTGAGAAATAGAATTACATAGGAGAAAAAGGGAACAGAAGAGATTAGATTTTAAACTCAAGTTCAAGAAAAATTCAGAAAAAGGTAAAAACTCAAAGTACTTTACCCTCAAATAGGCCAACATTGTCAATCATATCAATTTTTGTATGGCCCCTATTTCATAAAGTATAAAAATATTATTATTTATTAGAACTAATAATTTATTTAAGATTAGATTTGGTCCTTAAATATAATTTGTTCTAAAGGAAAGTTTCCCAACAGTGTCAATTCTTTCATAAATTGACCTGTAGTTTTTCCCTTTTTTAAAATTCCAATTTATTTGGATTTAACAAATAAATACCACACATCCATGGGAAACTGTCTTTTATCACAACCAAATATATAAGGAATCAGTAAATCAGTATGTTACAAAGGAGAAATTCATAGCATTTAACAGCATATTACTATACTATTATTGGACTGACCAAAATATAAATACATCTTTGTATATACACAAAGTCTGATAAGAAAGACACTGGAAAATAGAGGAAATGAAATGCTAGGGCTAAAACTTAGTTACATTAAAACAACTTTTTTTTTTTTAATATCAAAACTCGCCAAACCTAATACAATTTGAAAGAAAGTGATGAAAGATGCTGCCCACATAAACTAGCATTTGTATCATCTGTCTTAGGAAAATCACCAATTCAGTAGCTGATCTTAATGTGTAGGCAAAATCAGGGGGCTTAATCATTATTCATTAGGTACTGGGAGAAGACTACTGCGTTATTTTGAAAAAACAAAACCAAACTCCCTCCCTCCAAAAGAAACGACCACATGTTGTGTTCTTTCAGATAATCTGTCTTTTGTGGGGGAAGACATCCCAACCTTACTTAAAATAACACGCACACAAATATACAAAATAAAGCAATAACAAAAAATCAAACAATAGCAACAACAAAACTGTGATATTGAATTTAGTTCGTACCAGAAATACAGCTAGAAACTCTAACAAATTGCTTATGTATAGCAACAGCATATGGGACTGGTGCCAGGTCCTTTGTACAGCATCTCTTTGATGCAATGTAAATTTCTTCTTGGCCACCTATCAAGGACTGAAGTGTAGTAACGTATACTGTGGCTTGATCACTAAAGCCATAAATACAAGTGGCCAGTGCCATTATTCACGTCGGCTGGCTGAATAATACTCTTGGGAAATACTTAGACACGACTTTTTTCTTAATAAGCAGTTTTCCATTAACAAGTTCTAGTCAATAATGACTTAGAATGAATCTCAATGTACCTCCTTGGATCTTGGTGGAACAAAAAACTTCAATGACCTCCCTCTTAACAAATCCAGGGCATCTTTTATATTACTAAATTTATTTAATTAATATGGAAGAGATTTAAAACAGAGTAGGTTTTTGCCATATTTAGAAAATATTTTATTTTCTAGATTCCAGAATCATATATTCCAATTTTAATATTTTTATGTAAATCAATTTTACATGGCATGGAGTTTTTTCAAAGCAGTATGCTGTATAAAAATACATGCCTTGTATATAAAAGTCACAAAACATTCCATTTTAACTTGTATTCTATACTTTCCTAGAGAATGTCTGTTTTTTATTTAAAGTTGTATTGTGTATTTTTCTAGTAACATTCTGGATGTGTTGGACAGTAATTGCACAGAAAGAATTATACTTGGAATATATCATTTTTAAATTTTTTCACTTGTGTTTGCCCATAATAAGATTTGTATCAACTCTCTTTCTTCTCTAAAGACAAAATTCTATAAATATGTCTGGTCTGTAGACCATCTGTCTTTGAGTTGTGGTCTGTTCTCCAGAATCTTATAAAGCTCTTTGGCACTAAGGAGTAAACTCAGGATGTGATCCATTTGTTGTAAAGAAAGATCTTTGTTTCCTGGCTGGATTAAGTGGTAGGACACCCAAATAATTTTCTTGCTGGGAAGAGAACGAAGAAAACATCTATTTTCCTCCAGGATCTTATCTTTCACAGATAAAGACAGCTCTTGTTACATATCAACTTCATAACTTTGTTGATGAGTCATATACAATGAAATCCCTCAACCTTATACAGGAGGACCAAAAATTTAACCACCTACAGAATTTTATTGATCTGTCTGCTCTCATAGGAATACATGAAAAAGAAAAGATAAAGAAATTCTGCTTTCTTATTCACTACAAGTCTTAGCTGAGCCTTAAAAATGGACAAATGGCTATTTTCTAGGCTTTTCTTTAGGAAAAAAATCACTAATCTTAGAAGTCTCCGATCTATTTTTAGTTCTATCTCATCTAGAACTTTGACCTCAAAAAGTTTGATTTTAAACACTTGTTTTCTTCCCTATTTGGCTTTTCTTCTTTTAACTGCCACCTAGCTATCTGAGCTAGACATCTGGGTTCATCCTTAACTCTCTCCTCTTCCTTGATCTTCAATATTACACACCTGTGCATCAACATTGCCTACCAATTTTGCCTTTTAATTAGATTCCAGTCCATTTGCTTCTCTCCATATGAACAACCATCAACCTAATTGGGACTCATCATCGCTCTACCTACTAGTGTAGTCATGTCTGAATTGGTTTTCCTCTCTCTAGCCTTAGTACCCTCAAGTCCATCTTCAACACAACCAACAGAATATGTCTAAAATTGGATGTTTGACAATGGCATTTCTCTGCTGAGAACCCAGCAATATTCCCTTGTCATCCATTAAATGATAAACTCCAAGCTCTTTCACATTCCTTAAAAGATCTTCCTGGTATAGCAATTATCTTTTTTTCCAAGCTACAAAATTTTGTGTATTTTATTAATCATGCTGGTTGCTCAATCCCTGTCTCTATATCATCTAGTCTAGCCCTGATCATTTTACCTAATTCCTAAGCATAACTTTTAAGCCTCAACACAGATATAACCTAGGAAGCTTTCTCTCATTCTCACTCCTGCTTCTTGGCTAATGTAAGTATTCTCCCCAAGTTTCCAAATATTCCTTGTGTATCTCTAATATTGTAGTCACTACACTGAGTTATAATTCTGTCTATGTATATATTGTCTCCTCGATTAGAAGGCTGGGGCTGAGACATTCTTATAGAATACCTGGCACAAGATAAACGCTCACTCGGTGTTGGATAAATGAATTTGGTCTTAAGTCACAGAGCTAGAAGAATATAAGACTTTGGGATATGTTATTCAAGGATATCATGAAGTACCTATTTCATCAATAAACCAGGTGATACTAATTTCTAAATTTCAGAGCTTCTGTGAAGATTAAATAAATAAAATAGAACATGAAGTATAACTTTTATCTTAAAAATCTGTCCCTTTTAAGTGTTTACCATTTCAGTAGATGGGCCCCCCATCAACCCTTCTTCTACTAGAATTTTGATATCATCCTTTATATCTCTTTCTCATTCTCACACTGAGAATCATGTTGATTCTACCTCAAAAATATACGTGGAATCCTTCTGCTTCTTTGTTACTATTACCACCATCCTTGTCCAGGACATTATCTTTGTTTAGATACCATGACAGCATCCTAACTTGCTATTCTTACTTCCATTCTTGACCCTTTTTAAGCTTTTCTTATTATAGCAGTCAGAATATCTCTTAAAAACAAAATCTTATCACAGCTTCTCATTGCTTCTAACCTTATAAAGACTTCCCATTTTCTACAGTGACTCCCTTTCCCTCGCTACGCCTACTGAACCTAGCTCAATGCCACAACTTCAAGGATGTCTTGCTTGATCCACAAGTCCTAATTAGGTTCCTGTTACATTGCATCATAGCACACTAAATGTTTTCTTAATATTTTTCACAACTGTGATAATACATTTTTATATCTGCATATTCATTGTTTGATTCCTTCATTGGACTGACTATATGTTCCATGAAATTAGCGACAATATCTATCTTGTTTCCTGCTCTATCCCCAGTGTCTAATACAATGCTGGGATATACTGAGCGCTCAATACATATTTGTTAAATAAATAATTTAACATTCATAGCACATAACAGGCACATAACTGACATATAAAAAGTGGCTTTTTTGTTCTTTCTGTAATAACATTAAAGACAAACAGCTTTTTCAGTGGATGGGTTTGAGTGAATTGGTGGATGCATATAGGGTAAAAGAGAGATTCTTCCCATGTCTTTTCTGGCTCTAAGATCCCATGATTTATCAAATATTAAGTAATATTATAACATTATAGATTCTTTCACTAAATGACATGTAATAAAGAGCACAGCTATTACTCACCAATCATCCGATTAAGAGGCTTAAAGTCCACACGTGTTAGTTTGCTAAGGTTGCCATAACAAAGTATCCCAAACCAGGTGGCTTAAACAAATAAATATATTGTCCCACAGTTTTAGAAGCTAAAAGTCTGAGACCAAGATGTTGACAGGGTTGGTTCCTTCTGTGAGCCGTGAGGAAGATGCTGTTCCAGGCCTCTCCCTAGCTTCTGGTGTTTTGCTGGCAATCTTTGGCATTCCTTGGCTTGTAGAAGCATTACCATGATCTCTGCCTCGGTATACATACGGTGCTCTCCCTGTGTTCATGTCTGTCTTTAAATTTCTCCTTTTTTAATAAGGACACCAGTCATATTGGATTAGTGCTCACCCCAAGGACCTCATTTTAACTTGTTGTTAAGGGATTTTTATTAATTAGTATAAGAGAGGTAAAGTTTTATCACCAAGGAGTGACAAAATAATTCTAGGATCCTAGGAGAGAAGGGTGAAAGAGATTTGGTTTATTAGGCCAGATGTTTGTTACCCAAATAGGTAGTGTAGATGAAGCCTGTATGGACAGTCGTTTCAGGAGTCTAAAAGAAATAGAGCCTAAGGGTAGTCTAGCTATAGGAGCTTCTGAGGAGGGAATGAACAAAGATTAGAAGTAGAGAATGCCAGAATCTAAGGAATCCAGAGGTAAGGATATCTAGATCAGGAAAACTCTGTACTAGAGCAGCTGAGCAGAGGATCTGGAATTTCCAGAACTCAATTATGATGGATTTTGGCATGAGGGTGGAGGATAGGATGGGATAGGGAGTAATATAATACATGTCCATCTTTCTCTTCCAAATTCTGAGCCAACATAGAAGAAGGAGACAGGGTCAGACAGATATTATACATCTATATCTATATCTATAATCTATATATATATATATATAAAACTTTTACTAGTGACAGAGTTTATTGAATAAGAACAAGGCATGGATCTGTGGTCAAATGGGTTTGCTAATTCTTTTCCCCAAATTTTAAAAGCTGCCCACTGTATGTGCAAGAGACAAATAAGTTCATCCTAGTATAGGACACTTTTAAAAAGACTTCAGAAAGGGTTAAGCTAGGTTCCTTCTCCCCAACTCACCAATCAATTCTTCTTGAGTCTTATTGAGTCTTATCAATTCTTATTGAGTCTGGAGAATCATATAAATCTTTTATGAGGATATTCTTTTACATTTTATCAACTTCAATTCGTGCTGATAAAAACTAAACTATAGGTAATACATATTTAATAAGGGAATTTCTCTTGATCTAAGTATAATATGCCAGGTATATATTTATTATAATATATGATGCCCTTAAATATGGTATAATTTATAGTCACAGGTCAGTTTTTCAATCTATATGTTATATTACCTTAAAATCCAAAGAGCAACCCCTGCTATAATTTCCTACTTCTTCCTAAGACCTGACTGGCACTGTTCTAGTGGTTTAAACTTCAGCTGTGTCTATATGATGGGAACCAATTAAATCAGTAAAACTAACCAGTCTTATTGTTGGTATCTTGTAGAATAAGCAGTAGGTTGTTGGAAACCATAGTTTTTTTGTCAGCTGGTTCTGATCATGTCATATGCTTTTATTCACTGTCTTCCTTAGTTTATAATGTTTGCCTAACAAAAAAATCTTAAGTGGTGGGGAAGAAGTTTATTCTTACAGATTCTAAGCAAAGGGATTGGGCAGTCTGCCTGCCCCAGAATATGCCCTGCTGTTACACAAAGTGCAGCGATGACCTTAGTCAATAAAACTTTTGTAGATTTGGGTCTTCCAAATGATTCCACTTTCTTGACTTGTAAAAGATGAAATTAGTGATCCCTAAGCTATCTACGATTTTATGGATAATAACTTTCAAGTTGAGCCAAATTGAGGACAAGATGGTTAGTTTTCAATATTCACTAGAAGTTCTTTGCTTACCTACCATTCTTAAGATTCCCCCCCCAAAAAAAGCCCCGTAAATTTAAATATCAAGAGAGAGCCCACATTTAAATAGAGTGCTAATTCATCATTTCATATTTGATTGTTTTCTTTTGCTATAGTTAATGTTACTGCCTATATAATCTCAAATATATGTTTATATAATATCAAAATTGATAAGTGCTATTGATTCAGTGTGTTTTAATAACCAATGATTAGCTGAGTCTATACATGGGGACCATTTCAAGGGTTTAACTGGTAGCCCAGTAAATTTATTATTTGTGCTTTCTGAAGTTGTCAGTTCTGGATCAATTTAGTACTACCAATTTCTCCTTAGATAAACAAGCAAATAGCATAACTAAAAATGTAATGGTATATGGTATATAAATAAGGGTTTTGGAGAAAGATTGTTGATAAGAATTTCTTATGTAATTACAGAAAATGCTGCTTCCTGATGCTGTCCCCAGAGATTGATTCAGCAACAGGTATTTTTATAAACTTTTTCTAGTGGTTCTGATAGAAGTGGCCAGGAATACCTCTTTGACAACACTGTTATAAGCAACTAGTAAAAATATTGCAACTATTCTTACATATGGCCCAAAGATTTGCTTTGGCCTCTCAGTGTTGGAATTCCAATATTCCAAGTACTGATTGGTGGATCCCTGGTCTTACTCTTCCACTTTGCTGGGTCCAAAGAAAGAATAAGCTGGCTTTGGAGCTAATATCACAGTTTTGTTTAGTTTTATATTTGGTATCCTAGAGCAGCAGTCCCCAACCTTTTTGGCACCAGGGACTGGTTTCATGGAAGACAATTGTTCCACGGACCAGGGGGGTGGGATGGTTTGGGGATGATTCAAGCACATTACATTTATTATGCACTTTATTTCTATTATTATTACATTGTAATATATAATAAAATAATTATACAACTCACCATAATGCAGAATCAGTGGGAGCCCTGAGCTTGTTTTCCTACAACTAGATGGTCCCATCTGGGGTGATGGGAGACAATGACACCCGAAGTGCATTGCTTATATCCAGTCTACTCCGTGATCTCGTTTTGGTTGCTGTCACTGCAGAAAACCCTGCTTCACAAAGACAGGATGTTGGAAATGGAAGCAGGCTTTTCAGTGCCTTTGTGGCAATCTCAGGATATTCCACCTTGACTTGAATCCAGAACGTATGGAGATTTGAAGTTGTCTCAAACATACTTTTAAGGCCACCGTCATTTGCGATCTCAAGCAGTTGATCCTCTTCTAGCATGAGCAAAGTCGATTCACCTGGCTTATTCACAAATGGGTCGCGGATCCATTCCTTCCCAGTTCAGGGGTCTTGTGTGGTTGGGAAGTAATGCTCAAACTCTTTTGAAAGCCGAGATAGGTGATCACGCACCAGCTGGGAGGAAGAATGCCCTGGCTCAGTCTCTTTCAAAATCTCTGTTAATGTTTGAAACATGTCAAAAATCCCAATGTTCACCTTTCTCCCCCATAATTCCAGTTTGGCTTTGAATGCAGCCACGTTATCTGCTGACTTGAACACAGTTGTCGTTCTCCCGTGAAGTGACAGATTGAGTTTGTTGAGCAGGTTGACTCTGTCACACAAGTAAGCAAGTTTTGCGACCCATTCTGTGTCACTGAAATGTGCTGCCAGTGGTGACTGTTTTTCTAAATGAAATCTCTGGAGCAGCTCTTGTAACTCAGAAACTCTGGCCAGTGACCTACCTTTAGAAAGCCACCTCACTTCTGTGTATAACAGAAGACGTGTGTGCTCTGCGTCCATCTCCTCATGGAGCTGCACGAACAGACCTGAGTTAAGGGCATGTACTTTAATGCGGTTGATAATTTTATTTATTTATTATTTTATTTTATTTTATTTTATTTTATTTTTTTTTTTGCTGTACTCAGGCCTCTCACTGTTGTGGCCTCTCCCGTTGCGGAGCACAGGCTCCGGACGCACAGGCTCAGCAGCCATGGCTCACGGGCCCAGCTGCTCCGTGGCATGTGGGATCTTCCCGGACCAGGGCACGAACTCGCGTCCCCTGCATCGGCAGGTGGACTCTCAACCACTGCGCCACCAGGGAAGCCCATGGTCGATAATTTTAATCACATCCTGCAAAACGTTGTTTAGTTCAGGTGACATTTTTCGGCTAGCCAGCATTTCTCTATGGATGACACAGTGCATAGACCCACATTCAGAAGTGACCTCTTTGTTCCAAGTAATGAAACCAGAAAGCCATCCAGTCGTGGCAGCTGCTCCGTCCATGAATATACCGACACAAAATTACCAATTCAATTTTCCTGATATGTAATCATTCAAAGACTTGAATAGTTCTGCAGCTGTGGTGTTGGTTGGCAACAAAAGTGCACATAACGTATCCTCATGCACAGCCTCCTGAAAAATATATCGCACAAAAACAAGCATTGTTGCCTTGTTGTCAACATCAGTGGACTCGTCAACCTGGACTGCGTACTACAGTGACTCATTAATCCTAACAATCGCACCTCAGTATCTTCTGATGTTTCATCAATTCATCTACTTATGGTGCTAGCTGAAAGAGGAACACATGCCGCCTTTTGAACTGCAGCCTCTTCTAAAAGTTCACAACAAATGTCTTTAGTAGCAGGCAGGATCAACTCTTCACCAGTAGTGAAGGGCTTCTTAGCTTTAGCAATGCGGTTAGCCACTAAGAATGATGCTCTCAGTGCAGATATGTTTGATGAAGTGGTGGCCTTCAGTAATTGCTTCTGCTCTTCGTGTTGACGTTTTTTTCTTTTGAAAAACTCCAAAGGCTTGTCTTTTAATGCAGGGTGCTTCATCTCCATGTGGCAAAGCAGTTTTGAAAGTTCCATGGCTTCATTGGATAGCCGGTTGCCACATATTATAAAAAGCAGGTTTGGAGAATGTGAATCACCTGTTTCAAGGAACCTGTAATTTGAGTAGGACTCTTGGTATTTTCTTTTAAATGCAGCTTTCTTTTTGTTGGCAGTCTTAGAGTCTTCTGCTATTTCATCATTGGGTCTTTCCCCCTTTTCAAAGAAGCTCTCCAGCAACGTTTGTTTTTTTACTCATTTTGGCTAGGGTTAGCTTGTGGGATTACCAAAACAGTGACTGAGACAAGTGCACAGTGCGGGAAAGAGGTACAGATGGAAGTGGTAAATAAAATAATGGGTGGGCCGTGCGCAGACTAAAATAAGTGTCGGATTCTGACTTAAGGCCTGCCGCCAGCTGCAGCTGTACAACTGAAGTACATCAACTCACTTGCCACTATAAAGCCTGCCACTAGATGCAACTTAATTGTCACTTGCCACTCACTGATAGGGTTTTGATGTGAGTCTGCAAGCAGTTGATTTATTATGGTCTCTGTGCAGTCAAACCTCTCTGCTAACGATAATCTGTATTTGCAGCCGCTCCCCAGCACTAGCATCACTGCCTCAGCCCTACCTCAGATCATCAGGCGTTAGATTCTCATAAGGAGCTCGCAACCTAGATCCCTCGCATGCGCAGTTCATAGTAGGGATTGCACTCCTAAGAGAATGTAATGCCGCCGCTCATCTGACAGGAGGCGGAGTTCAGGCGGTAATGCGAGCGATGCGGAGCGGCTGTGAATACAGATGAAGCTTCCCTGGCTCGCCTGTCGCTCACCTCCTGCTGTGCGGCCTGGTTCCTAACAGGCCGTGGACCACTACCGGTCTGTGGTCCGGGGGTCGGCCACCCCTGCCCTAGAGGGCCTTCTTACCCTTTTTTAACTTTAGCGAAGGGGTCATTTTCACCCTACTCCTCTTCAGGAAGCCGGTGTCTGGGCGAGCCAGGATGACAGCATCTGGCAGGGAACCATCCCCTTTAAGGAGGGGTCAAGCCAGGGGAACAGGGCTTTTCCAGAACTTGACCAGAAAAGTCCTTAACACTCAAACTTCTTCTTAAAGGACAAATATCTTCCAGCCCACAAATACCGACTGTCTAAAAGACATAACTCATCATTAAACATGAGGCAGAGAAAGGAAAACTACCAAGCAGCCGCAGAGATTTCCTCCTGGCTTTACCACGACAGAAGTTGTTTTTGACTAAATGGTAATGATCAGTCAGCAAGCAGCTCACCTGCCAGGTGCTGAAACCTTTTTCCAGGGAAGCCTAAGTCTCCATTTTGGAGAAACGTGACTGTTTGCGTATCTTTATCTTTAATCTCTAAGCAAACTTCCTTGGGCGCCACCTCTCTTATTTAGTTTCTACCAGGGAGAAAGGTTTACCTTGCGGTAGTTAGAAAACTAGAAACAGGATTTGCCCCAGGAGGAGAAGTCATTTATTTTGAGTAGTAGAGATGCAAAGGATATTCTTGGATGTAAAACTGAGAACTCTGGATCTCTCTTAGTATTGCCTAGAAAATAATTAGCTTGATTTCTGGTGCACACTATGTGTTTCCTAATCTTTGGAGACAAAGAGCAGGAAGTACAACTCAAAGTTAGCCTTGCGTTGTCTGAGATGGGGGGAAATGTGAGTCCACTGTAATTAGCAAAGTCAGAGGGAACAGATCACACCATTGCTTCATTCTGCATCTGGAAAGTGTTCACATATCTCTTTAAGGACAAAATTGGGTCTAATCCCAATACCTGATCTTTAAGGCCACAGACTCTTAAAGGAATAGTACAGATCCAGCCCTCTAGGAAGCACACATACTGGCTAACAAGCCCTTGTGTCTATTGAGCAACTGACTTCCGCCATCACGTAGCCCTGTGTTGCTCAGGACTTCCGGCGTGTGACTGTCACTAGCACAAAGCACTGGCCCTTGCCCTCTTCCCCTTTGGTGTCCAGACTCCCGCTGAGTTGTAGTTTCTGTGTATTTGTTTTGGATCTGCCTGCAGCTGTGAAGACAAGTCAGAGACAGCTTCCATAAATGCTACCTGTGTGTCCCTAGTGGTGCCTCAGGAGTCAGGAGGTGGTGGCTGCCAGCTGCGTTATTCAGTCACCTGCTTAGTCCAGGTATTAACCCCCAAGTCAGGCTGAGACCACTGAAGCACTGACACTACTAAGCAAACAGTTAAAATTAAGACTCCCAATCTGAGTCACCGAAAAGAATCTAATTCAACTAAATGGATAATGTTAAGTGCCTGAAAACTAGAACACTGCTCTTATAATCATGACCTTTGAAAAGAATGTGATCTTTTCTTTAATGTAAAAGGCTATTTGGTAATGCACACTATTTATGGGTCGTGCCCACACTTTATGTGTGTGTACTTCCTTGTGTAAAACAATACAGGCAGAAAACCAAGCTGATCTGAACACTATTTAAGTTGCAGGGTAAGGATCTAACAGATAAACTGGTGATAAGTACTGTCTGTCCACCCTGCCCGCGAATATAGAAACCACGTGGAACAGGAGATGAATAACTACCGGCTGTTTTAGGCTTTGAGTGTTAAAGATTCCAGAGAGAGAATATTTTACCTTTTGCTTGGGTACTTCTCAGATATGCAGTTGTGCAATTTGGGCTCAGCACTTTGAATGTTTGTTAATTTATAATCTATTAAACACTTGCTATGTGCCAGGTCTGTAATAGACATTGGAATTAGAAAACGCTACCTGCCCTCGGGCATCTGAAAATTTAACGGGAGGTTCAGAGATGAACACTGATCATTTCTTTTTTTAAAAAAATTAATTAACTTATTTATTTTTGGCTGCCTTGGGTCTTCGTTGCTGCCCCCGGGTTTCTCTACTAGCGGCGGGTGGAGGCTACTCTTCATTGCGGTGCACGGGCTTCTCACTGTGGTGGCTTCTCTTGTGGAGCACGGGATCTAGGCACACGGGCTTCAGGCACACGGGCTTCAGTACTTGTGGCACACGGGCTCAGTAGTTGTGGCTTGCGGGCTCTAGAGCGCAGGCTCAGTAGTTGTGGCTCACGGGCTTAGTTGCTCTGCGGCATGTGGGCTCTTCCCAGACCAGGGCTCAAACCCATGTCTCCTGCATTGGCAGGTGGATTCTTAACCACGGTGCCACCAGGGAAGCCCATTGATCATTTCATTACAGGATTTGCAAGTGACCTGGGAGGTAAGAGCTGGTACTTTAGGATCCCTTCGAGAGCTGGAGGAGGCCAGCAGGGAAGATCTCTGGTACGAGGTAACTATGAAGAATTCGCCAGATAATATGTGGAGAAAGAGGAGAATGATTTTGATTGAGGGAGGAACATGGCAGAGGCACTAAGGAGTGTGTGGACCAGGTAAGGTGTTGCAAATACTGTAGTTTAGTTACAGTAAGCGAGAGAATGAGATGAGACCAGAGAAATAGACAGGCAGCAGATCATGCAAAGGAGTTTGGGTTTTATCCTGAGGGCAAATGGGCAGCCATTGAAGGATTCTAATTGGAAGTGACATGATCAGATTGACAGTTTGGAAAATTCTTTCCGACAGCCTTCGGGAGGATAAATTGGAGGGAGATAATCCAGGAAGCAGGACAAGATAGTTAGGAGGTAATTATGGTTAGAGGGAGAAACATGAAAAGGAACTAAATAGATGTGGGTTAGCTGAACAGTATCAGCACACACGTGATGGTGAGAGCAGCCGCGAAGCGTTAATGGCAGCTGTGCGCAGCGCATGCATAAGAGCTTGCACGAATTATGTTCATGCCCTTCTCAAGGAGATATGTCTATACTAATAGACGTGATTGATTTATTTCCATGCATCTTTTAAACATACTCCTGAGCACAGGCGTTGGTGTATAGTCCTACGCAGGGCTTGATAATTAATTGCTTTTTCATAAACGTCCATAAAACTGGGTTTGGGACAAAGAGATGAATGAGGGTCTTCTTCACCTACTTGTCTACCCAGAACCCGGTCTATGAGCTGAGTAGATAAACAGAGATGAGGAAACCCTAAATTAATGCTTGCTGTCCCAAGCAGATTTGATTTTTACCATCTTTGCTTGAAACTATGCCAACCAAGTACTACAGAAATGGCAGTGGCTACACGGACATGTCATGAGTTATACTGGGATTAACTGGACTTGTCAATGATTTACAGAATATTGATACAACTCAAAAGTATTTTAGGTATGGCAAGACTTTTGGGGATTCCCTTATTTATTAATGATTTGGTTAAGCTAGTAAAATCAGTGGTGGAAAGTAAGAAGATATAAATGCAAATATTGACTATCAGATGCTTGATCAGGAATGCAATACAAATCTGTCTAATGAAGCAGGAACTATTTACACAGGGTTAAGCTTTTCATCCAAAAATGTTTACTGAGTACCAGTTATGCACAAGTAATTAGGAAATGTCTTGGCCCTGTCTCTGAAAGGTGCTAACTGAAAAACAAAGTCATTTTTCCATTTAAGCTATAATTCTGTTCAGAAATTGAAGAGCAAAGGTAATGAATGTCACTCTTTTTGGGGGAGGGGGCTTCTAAGAATCAATAGGCAATTACACTGACCCAGGAGGCAAAATAAACTCACCCTAATATTTGAGTTTACCGTTCAGAGAACAGCACATACTTTTACACGTCCATTTAAACGTGTTGCTACAGTCATTTTTGAACTTGTGAGGACTTCCTTATACGTCATGAAAAAATATTACCCCTAACTGACAAGGGAAAGGATTGTAAGTATTCAAATAATCCTTTCAAAAGATGATAAGTTATTTTCAAGCTCTCTTTCAGGGCATAATACTGAGATTCACTGAAAAAATATTTTTGTTGGTATTTGGCACCTGGAATAATCTTAGCAACACGTCTTTAATGATATTACTTCAGCCACACTGTTTCATTGCACAGACAGTGATGCTCTTTGGCTAAGTAGCTTACTAGCAATTACCCGTTCCATTTGTCTAGACTTTTTCAGTTCTAGTGCAGGATTATTACTCTCATTTTAACACTGAGAAAACTGAAGCTAAGAGGGCTAAAAGGCTATGAAGCACAGACTTGGAGCTGTCTGTCTGGGCTCAAATTCTGACCCCATAGCTTGTCAAACGTGTGTAATTTGTGGCAAATTGCTTAACATTTTTTGCATCAGTTTACCCATCAGTAAGATGGGGTAACAATAGCACCTCCCTTGGGTCGTTGTGACAAGCTGAGTTAATGTACGTTAGGGTCTTAGAACAGTACCTGGCACATACTAATGCTGTATCCATGTCAGAAGTGGACCCGGATTTCTGGGATATCATGTCTAGGGTCCCTTTCATTACAGTGGGGTCTGAGTTTCTTGTCTCATCACTTCATGTGGTGGTTGATGGGGTACGGGACCAGAGGGAAAAGAAGTGTTTCTAATGCTGTAACTTCTACAGCTTCTTGAGTTAAAAACTTTCTAAATGATAAATATGGCAAAGTGAACAATGTATTCAGCAGGCCCTCATCAAGGGCCAGACTCAGTACCAAGTGCTTTATAGGTATTTTTCTACCCAATCCTCATACCAGATCTATTTACCCCCATTTTACAAATGGGAAAATGGAGTTACCAAGAGGTGAAGGTGTGGAACTAATCAGAGGAGAGTGATAGGTATCAAAAGGGAGTTTCACATCTGCCCTAGTAATGGTCGCCGTGGAATGAAAGGGGAATGTACTTAATCATATCAAGTGATCTGGTAGTCAAAGCTTATCCTCACTGAAGGCCACTGGCCTGGCAGTCACGGCACAAGGCAAAACTGAAATCAAACCGAAAAGCCTTGTGAACTTTCAGACTATGGCTGTTCACTGGTGGCTAGCTAGTGTAGGTTCTAATAAGTTGAAAATTGAAAGTGAGGGAAAAATAAGTTAATAGACTCATTAAACTGTTCATATTCTTGCATAAAGCTTTCTTCTCCACTATTAGGGACTGAATAATTGTGTCCTCTCCCCAGATCCATATGTTGAAATCTAATTCCCAATGAGATGGTATTTGGAGGTGGGGTCTTTGAGAGGTGATCAGGTTGTGATGGTAAAGCCTTCACGAATGGGATTAGAGCCCTTATAAGAAGAGGCCAGAGAGCTGGTTTGCTCCTTTTCTGCTGTGTGAAGACACCGTGGGAAAGTCAGCCGTCTGCAGCCTGGAAGAGAGCTCTCGCCAGAACCCAACCACGCTGACACCATGATCTCAGAATCCCAGCCTCTGCAGTCGACAAACCACACAGTTTATGGCCTTTTGTTATAGCAGCCTGAGCTGACTAAGATGCCCACCTATAATGATTCTTTAAGGATTTGATTTCATGTACTGTTTAAGTTACTTTAAAAATTTATTATTGAATAGCTAAATTACATGCCGATTTTCTTTTTCCTAATCTAAGGTTAAAATAAATGACCTCGTAATAGTAATTGTATGGAATTATATGGAAACATCATACTCATATTTTCTTTTTTATTTTTTTCACACTCAGTAAACTTTATTGCTATGACCTTCATTATCACATGTGGCTTTAAACAGAGATTTCAGAGAAAAACAGCCTCCAAGATGGCATCAGTGAATCTCCTTTACTGTAGTCTCGTCCAGGACTGTTCCTTCCCCTGAGACAATATTCCTAACACACTTCATCTTTCAAAAAAGACTGCACCCACTGCCACTGTCGCTACCATACGATGTCTCTCCTTCCCTGCAGTTTCAATATCCGAGAAATTTGCTTTGTCCACTTTTCCTCCCTTTCCTTCAACTTTTGACCCTCCACTGCCAGGTTCCGCCACTACCAACCAAGGCAACCATGGTTTCCTCCCATGGCTGCACTGGGGCCTCAGCCCTTGGCCTCCACTATGGCTCTGGATCCCATTCCTTGGTGGCTCTGTGCCACCCACTGCGCTGTCCAGAAGGGTGACCAACTGGGCAGACAGTTATTAAACACTTGAACTGTGCCAGTGCACCAGGCAAATGGGTTGTTCACTTAATTTGAATCATTTAAAATTTAAATTTGAATGCAGTTATTGAAAAACTTTCAGTATGACTGCAACAACTTGGGTTTTGCATCACAGTTTTTTCAACTGTAATGCTCATATTTCCAATGCCTTGCGACACTGCGGAATCTTTGGAGAGTCTCACATTGCTATGTCATTCTTTGTATGCTATGTCATTTTTGGCTGCCTCAGAGGACAAGAGCTCCCATCAGCTTAGGGGTAGCCCCAAAACATTATTATCAGAAGGAGAAAAAAGGAAGTGGGACGATCACTTTGAAGCAGTTTAATCCAAAATAGTTGTTCCACATTGTTTTAGCTTTGGAGTGTAACTTCTGGTCTGGTCTAATTTTGGAACTATACAACGCTAGTTTTGTAGGGGAATCCCCTAGGATGCTGTTGAGAAAACTCGCAGCATGAACTAAACCCGACTGATAATTCAAAACTCTGCTTTTATAGATGCTAACCTCTGGTATAATGAATCATAAAATTGAAACTGATGAAACGGAATGTCTTGTTGAATAATGGGATGTGAGTTTACACACGTTTCTTATCTCCTTGTATATTAAAAGGAGCCATATTTTTGGCAATGTCTCAATCCTGAGTGTCCTGGAAGGGCCACAGCCCATTCACAGTAATCATCCTGGGGACACAAAAGAAGAGCAGTAAACACAAACTTTAGGATGAATTTGTTTTGTGACATGCTGGGGCTTCCAACTCCTCTTGAACTGAGTAAGGATAGGACATTCTTCATTCCTGTAGACTTGCAAGAACTGTCTCTCCTTCCTTTGCTGCTTTTAAATCACACCAAGCCTGGGCACAGGCAACACTAACAGGAACGAGAGAACTGGATCTCAGTCCCTCTCCTCAGATATTCTGGTATAGTCCTGATGCACATAATAGGAGGCCAAGGTGTGAAGTTTCTGTTGGGCAATAATTTCCAATTTCACTTTTCTAGAATTTTATAGGTATTATTTTAAGTTATTGTTTCAAAGAAACAAATCACTGACATTTTTTGAAGCATCTTTAATTAATGGACATGTTATTTTAAATTGCTAGCAATTAGGCTTTAAACGTCGAGCATCAAATCATTAATTAATTTATTTATTTTTGGCTGTGTTGGGTCTTCGTTTCTGTGTGAGGGCTTTTCTCTAGTTGCGGCGAGCGGGCGCCACTCTTCATCACGGTGCGCGGGCCTCTCACTATCGCGGCCTCTCTTGTTGCGGAGCACAGGCTCCAGATGCGTAAGCTCAGTAGTTGTGGCTCATGGGCCTAGTTGCTCCGTGGAATGTGGGATCCTCCCAGACCAGGGCTCGAACCCGTGTCCCCTGCATTAGCAGGCAGATTCTCAACCACTGCGCCACCAGGGAAGCCCTCGAATCATTAATAAGTTCAACTGAAGTAATGAAGATTAAAGTTGATGAAGAGAAAGTAAGACTAGAAGGACATCCTAGAGTATCCTTCTTCCCCTCCCCCACAAATCACACTGGAAAAATGTGATCCCAGATGAATAAAGCTACACACAAACATGTGCTGATTTATTAGGTCAGCAGGCCATTTAATGTGATTTTTAGCTACCATCCAACTTGCATGACAAAATTTGTAGATTTTACTTGAACTCCTCTTACATGTGTGCCAAGATAGACAATGCTTTCATAAGCACAGTATAGACGCAACAAAATACACTTAACAAAACATACAGAATGATAATAGTGTAAATTTTATAGGATACAGTTTCATGTCTACATAATTATTTACCTCCTTCTTAATATTGGTTGCTAATCATGAAAATAGTTTTCCTATTCACATACTGTATCTTACCACAATTAATGTTCAATGCATTTTTACAGGTATTGTAAGAAATTTTCTCAAATACAGAGCAAGTTACCCCAAAGAGATGCTAAATCTGAAAAATGGTACTTCTTTGCCCCAGTCATGCATTTTATCTCCTCTCCCTCTGCTGCTTGCAAAGGAATTCTGTCTGTGGAAATAAATGATAATAAAATGAGGACACAGATTTTTAAAGAAGCAGATTAGAGCTCTTACCACCCTTGGGTATTGCCCACCTCAAAGTAGATTAGTGTTCCCTTTGTTTCTTCTCTTTGGTCATAATGGTTTTCCTTGTACTAAATTGGTAAAACCTGTGAAATCAAAATTTGTCATTTAGGGTAAACATACATAGAAAGGCTTTTTCATCTATTTTGGTTCTAGGTCAATAGGACTGAATTATCCTGGGTGAAATGGTTCTTTGACTCAGTCTTGCTAAGCAATAAAGTGTTCCTTTGCCTGCCTTTGTTCTGTGCCTGCATCTCCTTTGGGTTTCTCACAGGAAGGGGTGGCCAGGAGCGGAAGGAGCCAGGACCTACCATCTAATGCTCCCTCTATGAATATCTGTTGGCATTCCTTTTGGCAGTGCTTGTGCTACCCAACTCTCCATTTGCATCTGTCTCCTCTCTGCCTCTGGGTCCTGTTCTCTAATCCCTCTGGCCTCCCATCAGTTTCAAAGTTACCATGATGCTTTATCTCTTTGACATTATTTTTCCTCTTTTGGGTAAAATTGTCTTTTGTAGCATTTATCACAATTTGCGATCATATACTTACTATGTGATTGTCTAATGTTTGTTTCACTCAGCAGACAAGCTCCATGCAGCAGGGACTTTATCAGTACTGCTTATCTTTGTAACACCAGTGCCTTGCACGTGCCAGGGATATAATAAACTCTCAGTATTCTGTGAATGAAAAGTTGCTCAGAATTTTTAATCAACATGAAAGATTACCAGTATAACACACTTTGCATTTATATATGACAGCTAATCAGTATCATTCATCCTATTTTGGTTATATTTCAGAATAAGATCTCCTAAATGAAACCTGGGGAGATTTCCCTAGGCTGACTGGTGAGGCCTGGTTGTCAAATTTGTCTCAACAACTACACTTATAATTGTCGTGGGAAGCACAAAGCCTAGGAAGGTATTGAGAAATAGATAATATGATTAGTTTTATGTTGATTCAATGGATTCTGTTTCAGAGAGTAATGTCTTTCCTGTCTTGAAATCTGAAGGCTCATTCATTTGTTCATTGATGTAAGTCAACAAATATTTATTGGGTGCTTTTATATGATGAGCATTGCCGAGGCCCTGAATATCAGACAGTGAGCCAGACATGGTCCAGAGTCTTCTGTTGTGTAACTACAAATCATCACCCAGGTTATACCCTCTACTGTCACCCACCAGCCCAGGTTATCCACTTATCTCATCATTAGCTCTGGATGTTTCAATAAAGTAGAAGTAGAAGGGCCACTGCTGATGAAAAAGTAAAGATCTTTGAAATTTTCTTGATGTATGGAATATGATAAATACAGATTTAACAAGAAATTCACAGGGAACTATATTCAACATTCTGTAATAATTCATAAAGGAAAATAATATGAAAAAGAATATATGTATAACTGAATCGCTTTGCTATACACCAGAAACTAACAAAACATTGTAAATCAAATATACTTCAATAAAAAAAAGAACAGGAAATTGAAGTTAGAAATAACAACATGGCACAATTAAAGAAAACAAACACCTTAGACTTCAAATATGATAACAAAAAATATCCCATAGCATTGATTCTTAGCTGGGGCGGGCACTGTTTGGGATATATCATAATCATCTGAACTGCTGTTTTTTTTTTTTTTCCCCCTCCAAATGCAACCCCATTTGGTCACACACACATTACACTTCAAAGCAGGTGGGCCTACACAGTGAAGTATTTTGGGTGATAAGCCTTCTGCACTTATTAAATAAGGATCAGAATTTCTATTCTCATGAGTCATGAAGCTATTGATTCTTAATAACATACCTATCTCACTTTATCATTTTTTTGCAATTCTAGAATGCATGGGCATTATCCTGTGGGAAAGAAGAGACTATGTTTCATATATGATACAATTAATTAAACAATCTTTTTTTGTAAAGCTCTTTGTCATATTCATTGAGGAGGATGCTCAAGAAACAAACGTTTTTCACAATTATATGAGCAGAACAATTAATTTATTTCACTTTCTTCTCTAGATATAATCAGTAAATCATTACCTCTTTTTACAATGAATTTACCTTGGTTATTGTCTTCAACTCTATCTTTGGCTTATTAATAGAGTCATCTGTTAACATAAATTGCTGTATGGTGGATTAAAAGTGTGCATGTTAAGAAAATAGAAAACTCAAATAAAATTAAAAAAAAAACAGTGGTACTATAGCTCACTTTTCGTAGGAGCCTTTATAATTGTCCTATCTTACTGATTGGTCACTTACAAACTGTTGACCTCTGTATTAACTAAAACAGGAGGGCTTACCCTCTGCAAAATACATTTTAATATGCATAAAATATCATTTTTTTAGTGATATTTGATGTTTTGAAATATATCACCTATCAAGTTTACAAGTAACCCAAGTTATTGTCATATTGGATGTTGTTATCAAAATACCCCTGCCGCCTCTCTCTCCCTGCCAGACATTCTGATACTGCTGTAGGGGAGTAACCCAGTCACTTTTACCTCATCACCAATCCTCTGCCTGAGCTTTACCAAGAGGGTAAAAAATTTATTTTTAAAATCACTGTTTTCCTTTCTGTTCCCTCCAATTTGCTCTGGAGGGACACGTTCATTATCTACTAGACCTGGTCATTTCACTCCCAGTTTTGTCTGTGCTCTCTGCTGGGAATGTCCCACCACTACTTTTCAGGTGAGATACTTGTGGATAAGAGAACACCAGAGCCACTCTCCTTGTGATTCTGAAAATTCATAAAACTTCATCAATCTTTAAAATAGTAATCAATTCTGCCTGGGAGAGAGTAGCATGTAATTTAGTAACTTCAAATGAAGGCTGCATTTCTTCCCTACTGTATAGGTTTTGTATATCAAACTATATTTTTTAAGACAATTAAACATCTTGTTTTTATTTACTCTCTGTTTTCAAGGCTTTTGAAAAATTACTTAGTGATTAGGACTCCTATGGAAAAGAGTTAAACAATATTTGAGATAAGTGTGTCCATACAAACACAGCCACAATTCATTTTCATGGAGTTAGCTAATTCATGAAGTTAGCAAACAAGGACTTTTTAAAACTTTGTGTAATATGTTCAAGAAGAAAAGATGGACATAGGAGAGTAGAGGACAGAAAATTTCTCCAGAGAATTATAAATAATAAAAGAAAAAAAAGGAAGGGAGGGAAGGAAAGAAGAAAAAAAGAAGCAAAGGAATAAGGAAGAAAAAAATATTTAATGAATTCTGTAGAATGGGAGAATATCTGAAATTGATAAATCAATGGATGTGTCCAATATCACATTAGAAATGGAAACAATTAGTGAACTGAAAGGTCAATGGAAAAATACATAAATAAAATACACAGAGAAAAAATAATTGAAAAAACGGTTAAGAATGTAAGATACTTATATAACTTACTTAAAACATTAATTATATCTATAACTGAAGTCCTAGATTGACAGGAAAGAGAATTTTCCAAAAACTGAATTTAAGAAATACACATTATTTTCAAAGAAACAAAAATAAGACTGATAGCTGATGCCTCAAAAGAGATGACGGACACCAGAATACGTCTTCATGTGCTAAAAGAAATTAATCGCCAACATAGAATTCCATAACAAGCAAAATTTTATTTTAAAATAAAGGTGAAAAACATCAAACTTTAGACAAATAAAAACTGAGAAAATTCATTGCAGGGGATAAATAGGATAAAAAACAGTATGGGAATTCTTCAGGCAAAAGAAAAATGATCCCAAGATGGAACCATGGAAATACCAGAACAAATGAAGACAGGGTAAATATGTGAGTAAATATAAATGAATATTGAATTTTAAAAGTAACTATGATGTGTGGTGGAGTTTAAAGTACGTGTTGAACTAAAATTAATGGCAACAGTAACACAAAAGCAGGAAGGAGGTAAGTAGAATTAAATAGTTAAGTACTAGAAGTATTGGAGAAGTGGTAAAATTAATCATTTTTATTAGAACATTATAAATCAATATTCTCTGTATGCAATAGAATGGAAAAATATAATACCTGTAATTGATAAATCAATGGATCTCTAGAAAAACACTAGAAGAATAGCAACAGAGTTGTCCCTATAACAAGAGACACAAATTCCCAAGACATTCATCAAAACATACTAAAAGTCAAATGTTTCAAGAGTTTGGAGAATGAAGGACCTGAATTAATTTTTCATGGTACTGCAGAGGAACAGGTAATCATATATTGTAGCTATATTTATTCTAAAGGATTATACAAATGTTTTCATCATAAATTATTTTACTGATTCCCAACTTCTAACACATAACCATTATGACCTTTAGAAATAAAGTCAGTCTAATAAAATTTCACTGTGACAATATTAATTTCAACGCCCCATAGAAAATATTATATGAAATTCCTCTAGTTAACAATATGGTAATTCCAATTGGACAAGACCCTGGATTTTAATCTTTGTTTCCTTATCAAATATTCTGTGGCTATGAAAATGTCATAAACAAAAGTTCACCAAATATTAGGAAGTTGTAATTGGTAATGGAATTACAACCCTAAATATAATACAAAGAGTCCATGCTGGAATTGGTTCTGTCAAATGAGTTAGACTAATATTTTCCCTAAATGGACAGGTTGCTTAACATGGAGATTCTAATTCAGTAGATCTGTCCTGGAGCCCTGAATCTATAGTTTTCCAAACCTTCTCAGGTGCTGGTGATGACAAACCAGGTTTGGAAACAATTGTACAAATCCATGTATTAATGGTCCCAAAGAATGTTCACACAGAGTCACTTTTAAACTTTTGTAGGAAGTCAGTCTTTTCTTTTTGGAGACCATTACTTCTTCATATTATTTGGGAATAACTTCTTAATATCATTGGAAAATTTTTAAAAACTTTAATGTCAAAAGATAACAGCTAAATGTACCTCTTGGTACTTAATTGGATTCTGGTCTAAAGAAAGCAGCTATTAAATAAATTTGGAGAAAAATGGGAGAATATGAAATCTGAAATCAAATATGAACTGGGAATAAGATGGTAGAAATAAATTATGATTTTGTTAAGTGTGATAATGGTATTCTGGGTATGTTAAGAAATACTCATCTGGGGGATGCAAATTGACATATTTATGACTAAAACTTTATGCTATCAATAATTTGTGTTAAAATACTTCAATTAAAAATTAAGTGACAAGGGTGGAGTCAAGATGGCAGACTAGGAGGACATGGAATTCGTGTCTCCACACAACTAGGGCACCTACCAGGCACCAGTGGGGGACAATGGACACCTAAGGGGATAGGAGGAACCCCCAGCAACCAGCTTGTGGGATTTTGTTTCCCAGGCCGGAGATAAGGCCTGAGATCCTGTGGTGGGAGCTCCGAGTCCAAACCGCTAGACTAACAGACAACCTCAGACCCCAGGGAATATTAATCGGAGTGAGACCTCCAGGAGGTCCTCATCTCAGCACCAACACCCAGCTCTATCCAACTGCCTGCAAACTACAGTGCTGGACATCTCAGGCCAAACAACAAGTAAAAGAGGAATACAGCATCACCCATTACAAAAAAAAAAAAAAAAAAAGACAAATGTGTTACAGACAAAAGAGCAAGGTAAAAACCTACAAGACCAAATAAATGAAGACAAAATAGGCAACATACCTGAAAAAGAATTCAGAGTAATGACAGTAAAGATGATCCAAAATCTTGGAAACAGAATGGAGAAAATACAAGAAACATTTAACAAGGATATAGAAGAACTAAAGAGCAAACAAACAGGGATGAACATCACAATAACTGAAATTAAAAATACTCTAGAAGGAATCAATAGCAGAATAACTGAGGCAGAAGAACAGATAAGTGAGCTGGAAGACAAAATGGTGGAAATAACTGCCAGGAAGCAGAATAAAGAAAAAAGAATGAAAAGAATTGAGGACAGTCTCAGAGACCTCTAGGACAACATTAAATGCACCAATATTCGAATTGTAGGGGTCCCAGAAGAAGAAGAGAAAAATAAAGGGTCTGAGAAAATATTTGAAGAGATTACAGTCAAAAACTTCCTTAACATAGGATAGGAAATAGTCAATCAAGTCCAGGAAGCACAGAGAGTACGACACAGGATAAGCCCAAAGAGAAACACACTGAGACATATATTAATCAAACTATCAAAAATTGAATAAAAAGTAAAAATATTAAAAGCAGCAAGGGAAAAGCAACAAATAACATAAAAGGGAATCCCCAAAAGGGTAACAGCTGATCTTTCAGCAGAAACTCTGCAAGCCAGAAGGCAGTGGCTGGACATATTTAAAGTGATGAAAGGGAAAAACCTACAACCAAGAATTCTCTACACAGCAAGTATCTCATTCAGATGTGATGGAGAAATGAAAACCTTTACAGACAAGCAAAAGTAAAGAGAATTCAGCACCACCAAACCAGCTTTACAATAAATGCTAAAGGAACTTCTCTAGGCAGGAAAGACCAGAGAAGGAAAAGACCAACAATAACAAACCCAAAACAATGAAGAAAATGGTAATAGGAACATACGTATGGATAATTACCTTAAACTTAAATGGATTAAATGCTCCAATCAAAAGACATAGACTGGCTGAATGGGTACAAAAGCAAAACCTGTATATATGCTGTTTACAAGAGACCCACTTCAGACCTAGAGACACATACAGACTGAAAGGGAGGGGATGGAAAAAGATATTCCATGCAAATGGAATTCAAAAGAAAGCTGGAGTAGCAATTCTCATATCAGACAAAATAGACTTTAAAATAAAGAATGTTACAAGAGACAAAGAAGGACACTACTTAATGATCAAGGGATCAATCCAAAAAGAAGATATAACAATGGTAAATATTTATGCACTCAACACAGGAGCACCTCAACATAAGGCAAATGTTAACAGCCATAAAAGGTGAAATCGAGAGTAACACAATAATAGTAGGGACTTTAACACCCCACTTTCACCTATGGACAGATCATCCAAGATGAAAATAAATAAGGAAACACAAGCTTTAAATGACACATTAAACAAGATGGATTTAATTGGTATTTATAGGACATTCCATCCAAAAACATCAGAATACACTTTCTTCTCAAGTGCTCATGGAAGATTCTCCAGGATAGACCATATCTTGGGTCACAAATAAAGCCTTGGTAAATTTAAGAAAACTGAAATCATATCAAGTATCATTTCCAACCACAACGCTATGAACTGGATATCAATTACAGGAAAAAAAAACTGTAAAAAATACAAACACATGGAGGCTAAACAATATGCTACTAAATGACTAAGAGATCATTGAAGAAATCAAGAAATACCTAGAAACAAATGACAATGAAAACATGACGACTCAAAACCTATGGGATGTGGCAAAAGAAATTCTAAGAGGGAAGTTTATAGCAATACAATCCTACCTCAAGAAAAAAGGAAAAATCTCAAATAAACAACCTAACTTTACACCTAAAGCAATTAGAGAAAGAAGAACAAAACCCCCCAAATTTAGCAGAAGGAAAGAAATCATAAAGATCAGATCAGAAATAAATGAAAAAGAAATGAAGGAAACAATAGCAAAGATCAGTAAAACTAAAAGCTGGTTCTTCGAGAAGATAAACAAAATTGATAAACCATAGACAGACTCATCAAGAAAAAAAAGGAGAAGACTCAAATCAACAGAATTAGAAATGAAAGAGAAGTAACAACTGACACTGCAGAAATACAAAGGATCATGAGAGATTACTACAAGCAAATATATGCCAATAAAATGAACAATCTGGAAGAAATGGACATATTCTTAGAAAAGCACAACCTTCCAAGACTGAACCAGGAAGAAATAGAAAATGTAAACAGACGAATCACAAGCACTGAAATTGAAACTGTGACTAAAAATCTTCCAAACAAACAAGAGCCCAGGACCAGATGTTTTCCCAGGTGAATTCTGTCAAACATTTAGAGAAGAGCTAATACCTATCCTTCTCAAACTCTTCTAAAATATAGCAGTGGGAGGAACACTGTCAAACTCATTCCATGAGGCAACCATCACCCTGATACCAAAACCAGACAAAGATGTCACAAAAGAAGAAAACTACAGGCCAATATCACTGATGAACATAGATGCAAAAATCCTCAACAAAATACTAGCAAACAGAATCCAACAGCACATTAAAAGGATCATACACCATGATGAGATGGGGTTTATCCGAGGAATGCAAGGATTATTAAATACATGCAAATCAACGGGATACACCAAATTAACAAATTGAAGGATAAATACTATATGATCATCTCAACAGATGCAAAAAACGCTTTTGACAAAATTCAACACCTATTTATGATAAAAGCTTTCCAGAAAGTAGGCATAGAGGGAACCTACCTCAGCATAATAAAGGCCATATATGACAAACCGCAGCCAACATTGTTCTCAGTGGTGAAAAACTGAAACCATTTCCACTAAGATCAGGAATAAGACAAGGTTGCCTACTCTCACCACTGTTAATTCAACAGAGTTTTGGAAGTTTTACCCACAGCAATTGGAGAAGAAAAAGAAATAAAAGGAATCCAAATCAGAAAAGAAGTAAAACTGTCACTGTTTGCAGGTGACATGATACTATACATAGAGAATCTCAAAGATGCTACCAGAAAACTAGTAAAGCTAATCAGTGAATTTGGTTAAGTAGCAGGATAAAAAATTAATGCACAGAAATCTCTGGCATTCCTATACACTAATGATGAAAAATCTGAAAGATAAATTAAGGAAATACTCCCATTTACCATTGCAACAAAAAGAATAAAATACGTAGGAATAAAGCTATCTAAGGTGACAAAAGACCTGTATGCAAAAAACTCTAAGACACTGATAAAAGAAATTAAGGATGATAGAGACAGATGGAGAGATATACCATGCTCTTTGATTGGAAGAATCAACGTTGTGAAAATGACTATACTACCCAAAGCAATCTACAGATTCAATGCAATCCCTATCAAACTACCAATGGCATTTTTTACAGAACTAGAACAAAAAATTTTACAATTTGTATGTAAACACAAAAGACCCCGAATAGCTAAAGCAATCTTGAGAAATAAAAATGGAGCTAGAGGAATCAGGCTCCCTGACTTCAGACTATACTACAAAGCTACAGTAATCAAGACAGTATGGTACTGGCACAGAAACAGAAATACAGATCAATGGAACAGGATAGAAAGCCCAGAGATAAACCCACACACCTATGGTCACCTTAACTTTGATAAAGGAGGCAAGAATATACAATGGAGAAAAGACAGCCTCTTCAATAAGTGGTGCTGGGAAAGCTGGACAGCTACATGTAAAAGAATGAAATTAGAGTACTCCATAACACCATACACAAAAATAAACTCAAAATGGATTAAAGACCTAAATGTAAGGCCAGACACTATAAAACTCTTAGAGGGAAACAGAGGCAGAACACTGTATGACATAAATCACAGCAAGATCCTTTTTGACCCACCTCCTAGAGAAATGGAAATAAAAACAAAAATAAACAAATGGGACCTAATGAAACTTAAAATCTTTTGCATAGCAAAGGAAACCATAAACAAGATGAAAAGACGACCCTCAGAATGCGAGAAAATATTTGCAAATGAAGCAACTGACAAAGGATTAATCTCCAAAATATGTAAGCAGCCCATGCAGTTCAATATCCAAAAAACAAACAACCCAATCCAAAAATGGGCAGAAGACCTAAATAGACATTTCTCCAAAGAAGATATACAGATTACCAACAAACACATGAAAGAATGCTCAACATCACTAATCATTTGAGAAATGCAAATCAAAACTACAATGAGGTATCACCTCACACTGGTCAGAATGACCATCATTAAAAAATCTACAAACAATAAATGCTTGAGAGTGTTTGGAGAAAAGGGAATCCTCTTGCACTGTTGGTGGGAATGTAAATTGATACAGCCACTATGGAGAACAGTACGGAGGTTCCTTAAAAAACTGAAAATAGAACTAGCATATGACCCAGCAATCCCACTACTGGGCATCTACCTTGAGAAAAGAATAATTCAAAGAGTCATGTACTACAATGTTCTTTGCAGCACTATTCACAATAGCCAGGACATGGAAGTAACCTAAGTGTCCATCGACAGATGAATGGATAAAGAAGATGTGGCACATATATACAATGGGATATTACTCAGCCATAAAATGAAATGAAATTGAGTTATTTGTAGTGAGGTGGATGGACCTAGAGTCTGTCATACAGAGTGAAGTAAGTCAGAAAGAGAAAAACAAATACCGTATGCTAACACATGTATATGGAATCTAAAAAAAGAAATGGTTCTGATGAACCTAGGGGCAAGACAGGAATAAAGACGCAGATGTAGAGAATGGCCTTGAGGACACGGGGAGGGGGAAGGGTAAGCTCGGACCAAGTGAGAGAGCAGCATTGACATATATACACTACGAAATGTATAATAGATAGCTAGTGGGAAGCAGCCCCATAGCACAGGGAGATCAGCTCGGTGCTTTGTGTCCACCTAGAGGGGAGGGATAGGGATGGTGGGAGGGAGACACAAGAGGGAGGAGATATGGGGATGTATGTATATGTATAACTGATTCACTTTGTTATAAGGCAGACACACCAGTGTCAAGCAATTATACTCCGATAAAGATGTTAAAAAAGAAAAAATCCTATTAGGGTATGAGAGGGAGGGGGAAAAAAGGCCTCCTTTCATTTTCATCCATATTTGCCAGATTGGCTGAATTACTGATTCTTTGACCCATCATTTTTATTAATATGATTAGTAAACTATCTGTTTATTGATTTAAAAAATGTTAAGTGACATACAGAAAAATCTTTATGACAGTTACATATTCGTTATAGCTTTATAAATATTGTAATGTTCTTTGGCTTTTAAGTTTTTACAATTATTTTTAATTTTTTCATAGTTTTCATAAAAGTATTAGTAATAATTTTTCTAAGTGGAGAAAAACTCTTGAAAAACTCTTCTCTCTGTCACCTTTTCTCTCTCCTCTCTCTTTCTCAGAATGTACAGGTGTTTGTTGAAGTCTCCTTGTTGAATATACTAAGAAGTCCTTGGAGCCAGTTAGTCCTGATCTAAGCTACTCTGATTTTTCTAGGGCATGTTCAGGCTTTATTTGTTATGTTTCAGGCAGTACAAGTACATTTTAGGTAATAAATGACTTTGTTGAGTACATTGGGTCAGTTTGAGATTTTATGTGACATGAGCATCTATGAAATAAAAGCTGTTCTGAGAGTCTTTCATCTTGTGCTTGCCGACAAGAATATAGTCCTGACAGTGAACTAGATCGACACCGAGCTGAAGAAAGACTGAAGTCACATACACTCTGACCTCCCTCAAGGAACTATCTTGAGGCATGTGATGAGCACTATCTACCCAGAAGCTAAGTTTTATGAATTGTATTCTCACTTAAACCTCTCCCTCCTCATTCATCTTCAATCACACACAGCAATGTGTGTCCTTGCAGCCATGTGCCTCAGTCTCCTCCCATTAAAACGCTTTATTAGTGGGAGATACTTTCTATGAACAACCACGATGTCAAAGATGGCCATTATATCTCATTAAAATTGGGCAAAGCACAAATTGCAGTGGAGTCAAAATGCATTGATGGAGCCTGTAAGTTAAAGCTTTCCTAGTATGAAAGAAACAGAAACAAATAGTGCTTACTTTATGATTGTTTCCTCAGTGCTTTTTCAAGGTGGCACAAGGGTTGATTTTGTTAGTAGCTATTCACAAACGACTGTCATGGGACAGACAGTTTCCTGAAGCCTAATGCAGAGGCTGTCCAACACTTGCTTCATGGTCCTTGTAGAAAGACAGAGCAAGGAATGTGCAGCTCAACATACCTAGAGAAGTATCTCAATGCAATAGAATGCATGGCCCAGAAACTTAATAGAAATTATTCCTCTACTTCTGCCAAGTAAAATGGATTCTCCAGGCTCCAGGCCCCCATCCTACTCTCACTTAGTCTGTTTTCCTGAGTCATCTCATTCTCATCTATAATTTCAACCATCACCAGGCAATGATACTTCTAAAAGTAACCTAAAACTTCCTATCTTCCTACAGGATATCTTCCTAGATATTACACAGGGAGCTCAAACTTAAAATAACTGAAAAGCATTTATGTTTTTTTTCCTCCCTCCAAGCTATCCTTCTCCTCCATTTATCTTTATTTCATTTAGAGATACTACCAGTCCCCAAACAAATAATAGAATTATTCAAGTATTTTATCTCCTTCATGCTCTCACAGCCAAAATGTCAGGAAGAGCTATCAGTTCTACCTCAATGTATCTCTACAAATTATTTGTTGTTCTCTAGCCTCACTACCATGGTTATAATCCATCCCTCATTATTTCCTGAATTATTACAGTAACTTTGAACTAGTAATCTTATTTTCAGCCTATTCAAATCCATCGGTATTAGTTAGGGTTCTCCAGACAAATAGAGCTAACAGGAGAGAGAGAGAGAGGGAGGTATTTATTTTAAGACATTAGCTCACATGATTATAGGGGCTTGCAGGTCCAAAATTAGCATGGCAGAGTGGTGGGCTGGAGTGCTGTTACAGTTCTGAGTCCAGAGGCAGTCTGGAGGCTAAATTCCTTCCTCTTCTCTGGACCTCAGTCTTTTCTCTTAAGACCTTCAACTGTTTGGGTGAGGCCTACCAACACTGTGAAGAATAATCTGCTTTACTCAAAGTCAACTGAGTTAAATGTTAGTCACATCTAAAAAGTACAAAAATTAATGCATCACATCAATAGGCTAAAGTAGAAAAATCATTCATTATAATAATAAAAGCATGAAAAGCATTGATACCAATTCATGGTAAAAGTACTCAGCAAACTAGGAATAGAGAGAAATTACCTAAATTAGTAACAACTAAAAACCTACAGTTAATATTAAACTTAATGGTGAGAAAGCATTAAGGCAAAAATTTTAAGCAGTATCGTTGCTGAAGTTGATACTTAAATTATCATATGGGGGAATATGGGGGAAGTGTGGCAGTGGAAGGGGTCCAGTCCAAAGGAATATTGCTTTCACTGACTTTGTTTAGATTTGCTAGTGAGCTCTGAGAGTAAAAAACAGACAGAATTTTTGTTGGTTTTATCATTGTTTTTAAATGTTCTTCAGACAACTTATACTTGTATCGCCCTCAGTCATATTGGATTATGCCTACCATCTCCTCCTACACATTGGTAAGCCTTGAGACAGCCCCTCCAAGTCATCCACGTAGGTTCCTCCATTAGAAAAGTCTCCTAAGTCTCCAATTATTTCCCCAAATAACCACCAAGCTCCTTAAGAAAGACGCAACTACAGGATCAGAAAACCTCCACAAAGTAGTCAGTAAAATCGCCAAGACACCACGTTCTTAGGCAGAGTGGAAAAAGAAAGAAAGACATTTATGATCTCTTCTGTCATGTGGAAAAAGTTAAAGGGGAAAATTTATTCATAGGACTTAACAAACTGTCAAGTGAGGGAGTTAGACCCTAAACAGTTATGATGTCCAGGTGAAATGTTTCAAAAGCACATCTGATGACAAAGATGATATCTCCAGGACCCCTTTGAGCAAGCACACAAACACCTAATTGTTCAAAAATCAATTTTCCAGCAACCTCTTCTATCTAGGAAATAGTGTAAAAATCAAAGGTCTGTGAGTGGGCTTCCCTGGTGGCGCAGTGGTTGAGAGTCCGCCCGCCGATGCAGGGGACATGGGTTCGCGCCCTGGTCCGGGAAGATCCCACATGCCGCGGAGCGGCTGGGCCCGTGAGCCATGGCCACTGAGCCTGCGTGTCCGGAGCCTGTGCTCCGCAACGGGAGAGGCCACAACAGTGAGAGGCCCGCATACCGCAAAAAAAAAAAAAAAAAAAAAAAAAAGTCTGTGAGTAACCACAATGGGAATTAGAACACCCATGCATCCAAGCTGTGTTAAGGTCTTCTGTGCTGTTCACAAATCATCCAGCCCTCTTACTTCCTAGAATGGGGTGGGACTGCAATATTCACCCTTTTTGAATTTGGACACTGTCTTGTGACTTGCTGTAGCCAATGAAGTTTCAGGCAACTTAACACTCATATTGCCCTCAGTCATATTGGATTATGCCCACCATGTTCTCCTACTCCTTGGTAAGCCTTGAGACAGCCCCTCCAAGTCATTCACTTGGCCTCATCAATTAGATCTTAGAAATGTAGGTAACAAAGATTATAACTTAACTCTGACCTCTGAGCAATTGGAGATTCAGAGAACTGTGAGTCCCAGGTAGAAGCAATATTGTCTCTGCAGGAGGAATTGGTCACTCCAAAAAAGCATGGATAGAAGGAGGAAGACAAATCTGAATGAGGAATGAAGAAAGGACTCCAGAGCAAATCACAATAGCCCTTCACCACAAATAGAATTAAAATTCAATTCAGAAATCATACATAATAGCTATCAATTATTTTATAAGTGTTTATGATTGGGTCAGCTGTGTATTTTTTTTCATTCTATTGTGTGGGCTCAGACATGCCCAATTCTTTTATTGCATTTATAATATCTCATGTTAACTTTTAATATCAAGTAATTTTAATCTTAATATTATAGATGAATATTCATTTAACAGGTATTTGTTGATTGCTTCCTACCACCAGTGATGTCTAAACTGATTATTAGAGGTAGGAAATATTTTGATGCCCAGAGAAGCATAGGTAAGTAGGAGCACCCTTTGGTGGAAAAATCCCCACAAAGTGCTTAAGAAAATGTTCATGTTTCCAGGGTTGGGTTTATGCACTCTGTTTCTGTGGATATATTTCACAAACTCTGCTGACAGATCACATGCAGATGTAAATGTGGGGAGAGTGTTAACAACTTTTTTTAGCTTCTCCCATGTTTCCATGGTTTGCAAATGTTAAGAACCACATTCTTAGGATGCTGCCTTTATAAAGCGTCTTCTCGTCTGTCTATGCTACCAATTATTTACGCCTGAAAGCTCATATACTTTTCAAGAAGTAGTGGTGGGTAGCATGTGGACGAGGTAGAGATTGGGATTATTAGATTCAGGTGATGACAGTAGCAAGAAGGTTGTGATATGAAATGACAGCACAGGAGCAAGCAGGAGAAATTTAAAAAGCACATTTAATAACTTAAAAACACTCCAGTCGGGGACATTTCAGAGAAAGGAAGGTGACCCTACACACTGCAACATCCCCTCAAGGCATCACTGTCTGCTGTTGCCAGGGTCATATATGTTGGTAACAGTGACAGAATTTCATCCAGAAGATGTGAGATTCTGCTTTGTGTCCTCTTTTGTATTGTACTTTTTGGTAAGTTTTCATCCCCCCCAAAAATATATATATATTTACAATCATTTTGATGTTTAAAGGGGTAAGCTCCAATATTTAGAATGTTTCTATACTTTTAACAACACACTTTATTCTTAATCTAACTCTTGTGGCAATAGGGATGCCTGAATTCAGAAGTTCGGGGAGGCTAAGAGTTCAGTGTGACTGATGATATAGATAAAACAACATTTTAGGATTTTCTGAACATTTTTTTTCTTTTGGTCTCAATGACATCAATATATTGAGCAGCTCATGTTCAGTGTTTTTCTTTGAAAATCATTGACCTCAGTTCATCATCGTTAAAAACATTTGCAATTTGTTTGTTTGATATAGTGCCCTCTATTACATGCTTTTCTGTCCTTTTCCCAGTTGGGTTATTCCAATGTGATTATAGCCACGGATCCTTTCCAGCCCGGCATAATTAGGTTCTTTATCATCAGGGTCAAGTTGTGTTTTGTTATGGAAGGACATGGGAAGTAAGTGACTGTAGGCTGGACACAAGTCAGGGTGGAATCGAAGTTATTTCAGTTCTCCTGTTCCTTAAATATGAGTGCTTACAGTCCTCATTGTGTCATCAGAAGGTACCTTAATATGCACCAACGATAAACAGAAGCTGTGGATTCTATTCCTGAAGTTGACTGACTTTGAACAAGTCACAGTCTCTGCGTTGTGGCTGCATTCCTTTTAAGGTAGAATTATATAATTGTAGTTGTCCTCCTGTCACTGGGAATGCAGTAAAGACAAACGAGGTGACCTATGTAGAAAGTGCTGAAGTCCTTGAAAGAGGCTGTATCAAATGGAAGTGACTTGGTTTTGGTGTTGATGCCGTCATCCTCTCCTGTGCTCTCCTCCATTAGCCGTCATGGTTCTGTTCTGATGGATTGATGCAGCATTGATGCTAAGATCGTCAGTGAGGTACAGACAACACAGCAAGAAGCAACAGGATTAGAGAGACCAGTTCTGTGTGTAGAAATCACTTTCTAAGAGAAGACGTTAAATAATTATGAGCAGTTCTTAGAAGGCAATATTAAAGCCATATTTAACATTCTCTTCCCCTTACCTACCCACACTAGGCATTTTCCTTCCTTTCACCTTTCATGTCAAGCGACAGCAGTGAGGAGCTGTGGGTAGATTCAGAGGCAGGGAGGGCTCAGTCATTTAAGGCTACACCCACATTTTGAGTGGGCACCACGTTAGCCAGCACTAGCCCACCCTTGGGTGGAGTCAGCATCTTTTCATAGTACCATGAGATGCCAAGTGGCATATAAGTTCTCCCAACCAGAAGCAACCCCACTGAGCCCAAAACTATATTTTACAGTCACTCTTAGACAGCCATAAAGACATATTTCCAGGAAGTCCATGAATATCTAAACTCTTGAAATTAAATGACATAGGTGGATACCTGACTTGGTTTCTAGCACACAGATGATGAGCATGAACACCTTCTCTTGCAGTCTTCCATTAGCAGTCATTATTGTGTCTGATGGGCTGATGTATTGGGATGTGGGGATAGGAACACAGGGGTGGAATGAAAAGCCAGAAGAGTCAGCCAATGCAGACTGTAATGAAGAGGACTCCCAGAGGAGGTGCTAAATGGGAGCCCTAGACCTTCAGGGGAGCTGCATGAGAACCTCAGAGAGGCGAGAGCTTAGGACCCTGAGAACTCTCACATGGGCAATCCTCCTCAGATGGTGCTGTAGGGTTGTATTTCTAGAGAAAGATCAGTGCTTTCCAGTAATCCAGGCTTTCAGTGCCTTTGAGGTCATGAGAGACTAAAAGGAGAATTGACTAGTTAAAATGCCAGGGTTTTAAAGCAATGAATTAATTGGGGTGTACTTGTACATTTGAGACCTTGAAGAACAATAATATCTCAAATATATTTGTATCTTTAGGGAGAGCAGAAGTGGAGACTTCATCTTAAAGTTACAGGAACAGATTCTTATTCCACAACAAAATTTGCAATTTCTGATAAATCTCTGCTGAAGGTAGCACTTAGCATTTCTATTTAAATGTTGGAAATACATCAGTGACTTGGCACTGCTTACTCTGAAATTCATGTATCTTCCACTGCAATTGCACATAGCAGAATACACCTGCAGGTGACCTCTGGGATGGACATTCAGCCATCACAGAGGAGCACCTACTTTGAGTTTAATGCCTGTCTCTTCTATTACATATGGCATCATGTTATTTCCCACATCAACCCTATGAAGTATGGATTATTACCATCCATGCATAGATGGGGAAATTGAAGCTCAAAGAATTTAAATGACATACTTAGCATCCCACATGAAAATGTGGCAGACATAGTCTATGAACCAGATTTCCTATTCCAAAGTTCTTCTTTCCACACAGGAGTTATTTCCATGACTGTCCTTTAAAAGATTCAATATATTGTCATGCTCAGTAGAGAAAGACAGAAAAGTGAAAAGCAATATTAAAAATTCATGATTATCAGAATTTTGAATTTTGGAGTTATAGCCACCAGGACATTTCCTCAATCATGGAAAATATTGAAAAGGAAAAGAAGAGAAAAAGAGAGAAAAGGATTAACCTAGTATTGGGACACCTCCCCCATATTATCTCCTTAACAGCTCATTAAGCAGATGCAATTGAAAATGTGAGTGATTTTCAGGTTTAGTTGTTCTTGGAAACAACCTAACTTGCTTCACACTCTGGCCTCTTACTCTTCTCCATTGTGTTGGCTGTGTTTCCACTTATCCCTCCAAAGTCACTCTTAGCTCACATGGACTGCATAGCAGAATGGAAGGGGGAGAAAACAGTGCTGCCCATGTGAGACACTTTATTTTTTTGTCAGTAAGGGAGGTCAGTAAGGGAGATCACTGGAATTAAGTATAAGAAAATGCCCCAAAAGGTAGAATGGTGATCCAGCACTACTCCTCATTATTTTATAATCATTTTTTTTAATAGAACTGGAAAGAAAATGTAAAATTTCTCTCTTTTTTGGGTGAGGAAATAAACACTCAAATACAACCAGAACAATTCAGGGGAGGAAATTATGGGAAACATTATAGCTTAGCTAAATTGTCACAATAAACCAGCTGTAATACTATTAAATTAAATATTTGATCATCAGCAATAAAAATGTATATCTTTCCCTCTATTTTCAAGACAAAGGTTAAAATGAATAGTAATGACTTCTCCAGTAAAATCATTTTTGCCACTTTTGTCTTTCAGTCCATCTCCATAGACTATCAACAGGTTTAAACTGTAGAAGTCATAAACTCCACCCAGCCATTTTTTCACTGGGGAAGCTGGGTCCAGATAGTTTATGTGAGTTACCCAAGTTATTAATGTATTATCACTAAGCTGAAAATCCTGGTCTCTTTTTTCCTTAGACTTCTCCTCTCCTCTTTGCCAAACTACTTTGTCACTTCTGTCGAATTTGGCTTCAATTCTGTTTAAGGAAGTGTTCCCTAATTGATACTGATCCTTAATCATTGTCTTGTCCTACATTGCTTTAAACATTTAGGTATTATGAGTATATTATAAATTCTAAAAAGATTTTAAACAAACCCACTTCATTAAGTAGCTCTGCTTTCTAAAAGCCTGAATGTTGGGACTTCCCTGGCAGTCCAGTGGTGAAGACTTCACCTTCCAATGCAGGAGGTGCAGGTTTGATCCCTGGTGGGGGGCTAAGATCCCACATGCCTCTGAGCCAAAAAAGCAAAACAGAAGTAATATTGTAACAAATTCAATAAAGACTTAAAAACAAAAGCGTGAATGTTGTTCCTTGCAAACATCAAATCATTTTTACTACAAACACTTTGTAATAATGACTCAATTTTACTTGGCAAAAGGACATGCTAACAGGATTTTATACAGTAAGTGGAAAATGGAAATTTGCTATTGAAAAAATTTTCCAGGTACAGGTTATAAATGCGTAGGCATATTTTCCCTATGATGTAGGGTGACTGATAACCCTGTTGATATTAAGATTTTCTGTTACATTTTACTGCCCTGTCAGTTGATCACATGTTAGGCTTACGTCTGAAGGTATTTCTGTTTCAATAAATAAGAGTTTTCAGCTTACCTGAAACATTATTTCATGGGAAATTAAGGGAATTCAAAGCATTAATCTTATGGACAAATAATGCAGTATATAATAGTCTCTATGTGTGGTATAAGGGTCAGTCAAAATATCTGACAATTTAATAAGAACAGTTATTCTGTTTATTTATTACAGTGGGGAATGGCAAGATGGCTTAATAAAGCCAGACTGTCTTTTACTATAGGTATAGTAGATATGAATATGAATTGAGCTGAAGATGCTATAAAGTGTTTAGTGGTGTCACACAGGATGTGTCATGATGCTACACGAGGCATTTGGTCAAGGAAGAGAATCTAAAGGCAACTAGTGGAAAAGAACACAGCAGACAAAGAAAACACAAAACTTATGCTACTGTAAAGTTCAAGAAAAGACAAAAATGCCATTCTCAAGATAAGCAACTAGGGAAAGATGCCATATTTTACAGAACACGTTGAAGGTAAGCACAGTCTCCATAAACACTATCTATAAAAAGTATTTTCAATATGTGCTGAACCCAAGACTAAAAGCTATCTGAAAATAGTATTAGAGGCCTTGACATGAGCCAGATGCCTTCCATCATAGAACCACATCAGACAAGAAACCTCCATGGCTCACCCAGAAGAAAGTCAACAGAACTGGACAGGACACCAAGTTCAACTAGGGAGAATTACCAGATCCTTAATCAAGTTTATCTTGTGATCTCCAATATTTAAATATATAAATGTATAAGTTAATGCACTGAAAATTATTCCATACCATCCACAGCTTAGCATCAACAAAACAGGAATTTAAATATATGATAGTGTCTGCTCTCCTACCTGCTCTGTGCAGGGGGTTTTAGAATGATGGTGTCCACGCTCCGTCTAGAATAAGCAGTGGAATCTTGATGTTTTTCTTAAACCAATAACCAGCCTCTCCAAACATAAATCCTAAAATTTTACCACAAAAGGAGAGGCAATATGCTCTAGACTGAACATTTGTGTCCCCCTCAAGTTAATATGCTAAATCCTAATGCCCAATGTGATGATATTAAAGGTGGAGCATTTGGGAGGAGATTAGATCATGAAGATACAGCAGCCCTCATGAGTGGGATTAGTGCCCTTTTAAAAGAGACCCCAGAGAGTTTCCTGGCCCCTTCTGTCATGTGAGGACACAGCAAGAGGACAACTTTCTACGAACGAGGAAGTGGGCTCTCACCAGACACCGAATCTGCTGGGAATACTGGCTCCTTGATCTTGGACTTCCCAACCTCCAGAACTATGAGAAATAAATTTGTTATTCATAAGCCACCTAGTCTGTTGTAGCAGCCCAAGTGGATTAGGACACCTTATCTAGGGTTTTTGAGTCCCTGGAGTCCCATCAAAATCTATATGAGTTTCTTAGGGCTCTCTTAACAGAGTACCACAAACTGGGTGGCTTATAACAACAGAAATTTATTCTCTCCCATTTCTGGAGGCTACACATCCAAAATCAAGTGCTGGCAGGGCCATGCTCTCTCTGAAAGTCTTAGAGAAAGATACTTCCTTGTCTCTTCTAGCTTCTGGTACAGTCTTAGACGCATTACCTTCTAGTAACCTTTACTTGGACTGGCTTACTCTTCGAGGCTGGTTCCTTTCACTTCTGCAGTGAGGCCACTGCATTTTCTTTATCCAAAACTTTGGTTTTATCTCTGCCTTGGGTTTTATCTTGAGACTGGTAGCTTTTAAGAATAAAACTATAAGGCATGAAGGCAGACCCATCAGGGCTGGAATAAATTCCTTCTAGCAGTAATTTACTCACAGCTGGTTAACAGGGATATTTGCCCAATTTAATCATTTCTGTTGGCTGACACACAGGATTTCTAGCTCCCCATCCCCCCAGCCCTTGTCCCTCTTTTCTCTGCTTCCTGACATGCACTGTAATCCTAGAAGCAGCATGACTGTCCCTTCTTTCCAGTTAGAGACAAAAATCTTTCAGTGTGAGTCTTGATTTCCAGAAAGACTAACAGTTTGCCATTTGATTCTCATGGTTGGTGAAAAGGTGACCCTTCAGAAGTAACATCCAGGGCTTCCCTGGTAGCGCAGTGGTTGAGAGTCCGCCTGCCGATGCAGGGGACACGGGTTCGTGCCCCGGTCCGGGAAGATCCCACATGCCGCGGAGCGGCTGGGCCCGTGAGCCATGGCTGCTGAGCCTGCGCGTCCGGAGCCTGTGCTCCGCAACGGGAGACCCCACAACGGTGAGAGGTCCGCGTACCGCAAAAAAAAAAAAAAAAAAAAAAGAAGTAACATCCATCAGTTCTTCCTCTCAGCTTCCAGCCTGAGATCCTAAGGCTGCTGAGAGAAACACAGTCATTCACAAATAATGAGTCCGTCCATGTGTCCCAGAGGGCTCTGTTTTGAGACAGTAGAAACAAAGTCCTAATTCTGTGAATTGACCTAGAGATCCCAGGAGAATCTACTTCCCATTCTGCCCAAACTTTATCTCCTGCTTCTTTCTACTCCCACCTGGAAAACTTTCTTCCTCTGTAGTAATAGATAACACGTGTTCTGTGCCTACTACCTGCCTGCAATGTGCCTTATGCTTTACATATTATCTGCATTTCATATGAGGAAATGGATAATCAGAGGAGTTAGTGATGTATTGGCGGTTACACAGCAGCATGTAGCAAAACAGGGGCAATGCCATCTGGCTGACTCTCAGATCTCTATCCTTCTACCTCATCATTCTGTGTCATGACTTTCTTCGTTAAAATTTTTTTTGTGAGATATTTATTTTAAACTTCACAAGTAGTCCATGCTTAAGCAGAGAGGTTGATCAAAATAAAATCCCAAATCTCCCTGGCTCCCCCCATTCACTCTTCCTCTCCTTCTTAGCTCCACCAGCACAAGGATACACAAAGCTTGTCATTATTAACTATTTAGGGTTTATCCTTCTGTAGTTTTCTCCATGCATGTAAATATGTAGACAAATACATATTTCCTTATATATGAGTATTTTTTTCAGTTTAAAAAGCAGATTATTATATATATTATCCTCAATTTGATCTTTTCATTTAGTTTCCATGGCTTTCCCTCCAGGTAAATGCTCATAGAACTAACTTGTTCTTTTAATGGTTACATTAAAATTCTATTTAATTAGAAACTATGAATCGTTAGATTCATTAGAATTAGAAAGTATTGAATCATTCAACCATTGATGAGAAACTGCATTTTTCCTATGCTTTCTTGGTTTGTTTGTTTGCTTTTGGCCACTATAAATAATGCTAAAATTAACATGTTTGTGCATGTATCTGGTGCATTTATTTCTGTAGAATAGATTCCCCAAAGCAAAAGTATAGTAATATATTCATTTAATAGAAACTTCCAGTTAACCTTCCAAAAGTTTTGTGGCAATTCATTTTCACATCAACCAAGGATCGAAGTACCTATTTCCCTATACCATTGTCAGCACTGGATATTATCAATTTTTAATTTTTTGCAAAGCTCAAGGTAAAAATGACCTTCATTCATTTTTACAAAACTGTTTTAAGTTTCAGCACGAGAGTGACTTCCACAGCAAATTTTTGTTTTGTAGTCAGGAAAAAAATTGTATGTGTAAACATGTGTGTATTTGTATGCTTTCCAAAAGACAAAAGAAATTACAGTGTTGAAATGTAAAGGAGACAAGCCTTTATTTAAAACTAAGGAAATCAACATGTGTGGTGATAGAGCTTTAATCCCTAGACACCCCTCTCTCTCTCTGAACAGCCAGAGGTTGGCACTGGGTCCTTGTCTATGAAATCAGGACAATAATATCTGACTCTTACTACTAAAAGGAGAGTGGGATGATCAATGAGTTCATATCTTTAGCACATTTGAACATCCCTGGGAAGCAATGCTTTGGAAACACTAGATGGTTTTATCTTTGTTCCATAGATTACATAGTACAATTTTAAAGTACACAGTACCTATTTTCTAAGGAACTCCAAAAATTGCACTACATGCATAAAAGAATCTCATTTAAAAAATCCATAGCATCTATTATATAAGATGTGGATCACAACTAGATGCTTTTCAGTGTCATTCTCATTGCAAGGAGCTGCTGACATCCTCCCTCTAATTCATTTATAATTCTGCAGATGTTCTTTAGGAGATATTGCATTCTAGAGTTATTTAGGGGAAAAAAAGAAAAGGATGAGAGATGGTCAAAAAGAGGTCCAAGAGAGTCAGATGGTGGGATATGCATGGGGATGTGGAGCTGTCCATTTTGGTATAAAAATTCCACTCGGATAAAAGTGGTCAACCGATGTATTTCTAATTAAACTTAATAACGTGTATATCTTTTGAACAATTCTGAGCAAGTAAGCTGAGGTGTTGCTAGTTTCAGTAAAAGGCACTGAAATTGGTTTCTACAGAAGGAGTAAACATTTATTTACTGGGAGCAATTATGAAATATGTCACTTCAAATATTCTGCTGGAGCTGGGGTGCTCCAAGAGGATTGTCCTGAGAGTTAGGCTGGTCTCCACTATGTCAAAACGACCAGTCAGTTCTTCCAACTGTTTCAGTAAAAATGACTCTCAGGTAAGCTGTTCGGTTTCCTAGAGACCTGCTGAAGTCACGCTTAACCATTTACCATTTACTGAGTGTTCTAGGAAAACAGAACAAATAATACCACAAATGCAATGTGTTTGCCGGTGATACTTTTCAAACTCCGCTTTCCAATCTGCTTCATTGTATTTATGTATATTCTGGTATAGCAAAGACAATCTATATTTACCTCTGTGAGTGTGAGCATGCGTTGCAGCCAGACAATTTTCTCATCAAACTGCACTGGTTTGTGGTTAGAAGGGAAAGGACTAGTCTTTGGAAAGACGGAAGTGTAGTGGTTTTCCTCCCCTTTACGCACTGTCAGAAGCAGGGTCAACAGAGGATGAGTTTGGGAGGCAGACAGATTTGAATAAGAACCTGAGGTCACTGGCTAGGAGAGTTCGGAGAGGGATTTGGTTTGTATAAGGCTCCATCCCTCTCCTGGCCTCTCTGTTTCCCTCTGACACGCTTTAGGGCTTTGTACTGCCTCCTATCTGGGCCTAGAATTCTCTTTCTGCAAGTATCCAGGTGGCTAATTCCCTCACCTCATTCAAGTCTTTGCTCAAATGTCATCTTGTCAATAAGGCCTACCCTGTCCACATTATTTACATGCAACCCACAACCTACTGGGAACTCTGGATTTCCCTGTTCTTTTTATTTTTACATATTGTGTATCACATTCTAAGACACTTTATCATATATTTCACTTTTTTAAAAAAAAATTTGTATTGGCATATAGTTGATTTACAATGTTGTGTTAGCTTCAGGTATACAGCAAAGTGAATCAGTTATTCATATACATATATCCACTCTTTTTTTTTTAAAGATCCTTTTCTCATGTAGGCCATTACAGTGTATTGAGTAGAGTTCCCTGTGCTATACAGCAGGTTATTATTAGTTATCTATTTTATATATAGTAGTGTGTATATGTCAGTCCCAATCTCCCAATTCATCCCTCCACACCCTTATCCTCTGGTACCCATAAGTTTGTTTTCTCCATCTGTGACTCTATTTCTGTTTTGTAAATAAGTTCATTTATACCCCCCTTTTTTTTAGATTCCGCATATAAGCAATATCATATGACATTTGTCTTTCTGTGTCTGACTTACTTCACTCAGTATGACAATCTCTAGGTCCATCCATGTTGCTGAAAATGGCATTTTTTGTTTTATTGCTGAGTAATATCCCATTGTATGTATATGTACCAGATCTTCTTTATCCATTCCTCTGTTGATGGACACTTAGGTTGCTTCCATGCCCTGGCTGCTGTAAATAGTGCTGCAATGAACATTGGGGTGCTTGTATCTTTTTGAATTATGGTTTTCTCTGGGTATATGCCCAGTAGTGGGATTGCTGGGTCATATGGTAGTTCTATTTGTAGTTTTTTAAGGAACCTCCATACTGTTCTCCATAGTGGCTGCACCAACTTACATTCCCACCAGCAGTGCAAGAGTGTTCCCTTTTCTTCACACCCTCTCCAGCATTTATTGTTTGTAGATTTTTTGATGATGGCTATTTATTTCACTTTAATATTTATCATCTATTTCTCTCCCTCCAGAATGTCATCTCAGTGGCAGGAAATTGTAGTTTCATTCCTGATGTATCTTAATATCTAGAACTGTGCCTGGCAAAAAGAGAGTTCTCAAAAAAATATTTGGTGAATGATAAAGAAAACACCTGCTAGAGTTTCTGGTACACAAAAGACTCTCAAACATATGATTTCCCTTTCCTCCCCTTCTTTTCAAGCAGCTAAATCTAAATACAGATTTTTGCTCCAGTCTTCCCCACTATTATAATGTCATGTGTATAAATCTAGCGACTAATGCAATTTAGTCCTGAATATTTCTGCTATTTTCTTTAAGAGATACAGTCATCTGTAAAACTTCAAAAAAATAAAAATAACACTATCTATAATAAGGATTTGGAAGTGACAACCACCTCAATGGAATAAACAATCTATTCTTTTTAAAAATGATTAGACAGGGAAATTCCATCATCCCCTTCAAGTATTTATTCAGTGTCTACCAACCCTCCTGAGTCTGCCTACCATTCATTTATGTCCATTTTTTTCTTGTTTTCATTGATTTTATTTTTGCCTGATTGACTTCTGATATGCTTGGGGGAATCTTTGTCTTGTCTAGTCCTACTGTAGAAAAAGTCTTTTCAGTCCAACTTTCCTCTCCACCTATATAAGGTAGATTCTTCTTTGGTTTGAGACCAGAGGTTGACATTTTCCAAACCTCCCTTTAGAATTAGGTGTTTGTCACAAGTTGGGTTCTCCAGGAAGCAGACACCAAGATGGAGTAAACATGAGACAGCAAAAGGTTTACTAGGTAGTAACACCTGAGAAGGAAAAGGGGATGAAGCATGATGGGCAGAGGGAGCTATCAGGCTGCAGTGAACCTAAGAAAACCTCTACCATGGGGGGCTGTGGAGCAAAGATCACCCATTAAAGGAGTCCTACTTTGGGCAGGATGGACAGGCCCTTGTACCACCGGTTGACTCTCAGTCATTAGCTGGAGGGTCACCCCAAGCAGAGCAGTAACTCAGCTCTAAACCTAAGGAGGATCCAGAAGACACTAACAGCAGGAGGCTGTCAGCTAGCCATTCCTGAGCTAAGCAGCTTTCCCCCCTTGGGGGGATCTGTGCCGTGCATCTCCCTGCCTGCCACAGGGATTGGCATGTGGCAATTGTAGCCACATGGCTACATGTAGCATGTGCTGCCATGGCCCCACCCACATCTCCTTGGCACCCACCCTCCCCATGCACATTGATGACTCCCTTATGTAGACACCTGTGATGCGTCCCTGCAGGATTTCTCCAACATGCTTGGCCAATGTGCACAGCAGTCCAGAGGTGCTGTCTCAAGAATAATCCTCAGCTGATGAAGAAAAAGAATTGGAGAAAAATATAATCCACTTTCCTCTCTTCTTAAATGGGACAGCTCTGCCCATATGTTCCATACAGTATCCCAAATGTCCCCAGAGGGATTGAAACCCAGCTGTCTGCAGTGTTAATCTGCTCATTACTGCACTCTGTATTGACTTCTTGCCCTTCTCTGTCTCATTTCTCCATCCCCCTATTTGGGATCACCCTCCAAAGAAGCTACTTAGGCTCAAGTCCTTGTCTCAGCATTTGCTTTCTCAGGGAACACAGTCTAAGACAGGTATCTAGTTCTGTATGTGGTTGATAGCACTCTTCCCACTCACTAAAGGCAAGACTGGGAGTCAGGAAACTTGGGGGATGTTGGGTAAACGGTCTTAACAATCCTGGGGTGGGGAGTGGTGGGGAAGGTTCAAAAATCTTGCCAACGTTTACCCAACGAATTAATGGGAAAGTCAGAAGTAAAACCCAAGGGTCCATTGATTGATTGGGGGTTAGTTAAATTCTAATCATGTGAAGGGGGGCTGATGAGCATTTAAAATAGACATGAGATGTTGTTTTCTTCATGTATATGTCCTGTGTGTTTCCTCTAAATAGGATACATCACTTTCTACAGAGGCATGACAATGCTTGAAGGCACGTTCTCATGGCTTTGAGTTTTAATAATGTTTTCATTTATTTTATCCCATGTTTTCACAGTAACCTGGTTATACAGCTAAGGATTGGGGGCTCCATTTTACTATGAGTCAACTCAGGTTTAGAGAAATTTAGTGTCTTCATTTGTCCATGGTTAAATTGTTAGTAACTGGAAGAGATAGGACTCATGTCAATTTTCTTGCTGCAAATATAATCACCTTGTCACTTTATCTCATTGTTTTTTCTCAAATACACACACAGGCACAAGCTATTGTTTCATCTTTTTTCCCCTTTATTCCAATTAGCATTATGTACATTAGCTCAAAATCCTTCTAGAGAACACAGTCTCTCTTCTTGGTAGAGAGCAAGGAAACTTGTGGGAATGAGAATATTCCATCCCCATTAGGAAACTCAGGTCTGCCCCAGCTGATCTTAATCAGTTAAGACCAGCAGTGGCGCTCAGGAAAATGACCAAGAGAGCATGTCTAAACTTATCAAGATTAAAAAGAACCAGTGCTCCTTCAGAGCATTCCTTGTGTTCTGCCTGGCCCTGCTGAAAGCTTATCCTGAGTTCCTGCCTGAATTCCACATCATTAATTTTCGATCCCTGACCTATAGCCCTGTGTCTGTGATAAATCCCAAATAGGGCAGACCCTAGGCCATCTCTAGCCAAGCTTGTTTGGTGTCTGACTACCATTGCCTTCTTACTTAATGGCTTAGGAAGTCCTTCCATGGTCCTACAGGGATTTCAGGACTTGACACAAAAAGGAACCATGCTCCAAATTGCAAACAAAGAATCGCTCACCTTACTAGGATAAAGAAGACTCATAGGGCTTCCCTGGTGGCGCAGTGGTTGAGAGTCCACCTGCCGATGCGGGGGACACGGGTTCGTGTCCCGGTCCGGGAGGATCCCACATGCCGTGGAGCGGCTGGGCCCGTGAGCCACGGCCGTTGAGCCTGAGCGTCCGGAGCCTGTGCTCCGCAACGGGAGAGGCCACAACAGTGAGATGCCCGCGTACCACCAAAAAAAAAAAAAAAAGTCTCATACATCTCATCTCAAGGGTCCCATTCAATTGTGCAGGCCACAGATGCTGATCCTTGAGTTGGTCTGGCCAGAGAGAATGTAAATATTTTCCGGTGTAAGAAATATTAGGCCAGAACCTGCTCTGTGAACAAGCTCACCTTGGTATACAATATTTGTGGAAGATGGACTTGTGCGTGTAAAAGTAAGTGCAACCGCCAAAGGCTGAGTTTATGTCCCAAGCTGTCTTCTAACCACTTGGCAGCAAAAATGATTCTAGAACTTGAGCACAGCTTTCAGAAAAAACAGAGTTTATTTGCAGAAGTATCCAAATAACAACAATCTAAAATGTCAGCCATTTCCATGACATCACCATAGATCCTAGCACTGAAGTGTGGCTAAGGCCCAAGTCAGTCTCTTCCCTTTCAGCATAGCTTTGGTTGTAAATGATACCATATATTTGTACAGGACCTGAAAGTTCTCTAAGTGCTCTCACATGCATTGCCTCTATTTTATTAGGTAGGCATACTAAGGACAATTTTCATCATTTCAAAGATAAAGAAAGTAAGGATTATATTAGTTAAATAACTTACCCCCAAATCACAGTTATTAGATGGCAATGGTAGGATTGAAACCAACGTTTGACTAACTTTAAAACTTGCTTTGTGGAAAACTGAGGTCCAAGTTTCCAAAACTGACAGCACAGCCCAGTCAAGAAACCACAATTTTCAATCCTTAATGATTATTTGTGCTACACAGCCCACTTTCAGTCTATTTCTGTATATTTAAGTTTGGCAACATAGACAATTTTGAGTTCCTATGGATGAGAAACTAGTTATCAATGTAGCGTTTACAGAACTCACTCAAAATATGGAAGAGAAATACAACAATAAAGTCCTCAGGTGATATAACTGTGCAATTTCAACGTGATAACCATCCAGACAGTTTCCTAGCATGGAGAAGGGAACTTCTTGGTTTATCACAGCTTGAAAATATCCTAAAAGACAATCAAATCTTTTGCCATGAAAATTACTGCTCACAAAGCAAACTGCCGTCATCAAATAAGTTTTCCAGGGTTATTTGTAGAAAAGATCCTAAAGAATCAGAGAAAAATCTCTTTTCCCTGCACCTTTTTAATTTTTTCTGTTTACATTTTTCTGTGAGGAATTCTTTATGTGAGCAAATCAAAGACATGGCTTCCACCAGGGAATTCATCTACACATAATAAAATTCCCATGATAGGATGGTAGTTAGGACATAAGCTGATCCTATGAAACAGTATGGTTTTCCTTCTATCAGTTGTCTGATAAATTCTGCTCAGATCCATGGGGACACTGAAGATGTTCTAAAGCAGGCCAAGCCTACCCCACCTCCCAACCTGCCTTCTCCTAGCTAGTTTTTATCTTCAAAATCTAGACAGTGTTTCTTACTGTTTTTAGATACACACTGGTTGGTATTGCTGTTGTTCTGTTTTGAATGAGAACCCATTAACTGTTGACTTCGTTTGCCAGTAAAATGTTCTGAGATACTAAAACAATTTGTGATGAATTTTCTTTTAGAGCAGAATGAATAATGATGGAAACTAAACTGACAGCCTACCAGGGGAAAGAGTTTTTAACTGTTTAACTCTGGTTCTAACATGTTATAGGAAACAGTGAAGAATCAGTAGGAGCTTTATTTAGCCCAACAGGAAAAAACACTAATATTTGGGCTTCTTGTCGTATTCAAGTTTAGTTTCCTAACACACGGACAATTTTATTTGATTTCTCAACTCTCAGCAAAGAGACAAGCAATAACCTTAGTCAAAAGTTGTTTTTGTGAAAGGTTATTTTGATGATCCTGGTGAAAACATTAAAAATAGTCTTGCTTTCAGAACTGGAAAAGGAAAAGGGCATTATTAAACTTAGAAAACAGTTGCATTACTGAATCAGAACTTCAATACAATGTTCAACCTTTACATACTCTAGATAAAAATCCTACGTTTGAAAAGACAAACAAGAAACAACTCAAAATGGACAATAAACATACACTTTTCATGATATTAAGGAAGAGAAATATCAGATAACCACTTTTCAATTAAGCTTTTCTATTTAAAATGTCCATGAATTTAACAAATTTTCTTATATTATTGGAGTATGTTTTGGGGTATCACTAATATGGTTGAAATCCACTTACTGACTTGGATCACCTCTCTGACTACTGAGGTTTCTACTCCTCCAACTAAAGTGTAAGTTGCCAATACGGGATCCAACAGAAATGAAATAAAACCTTAGATTAACTCAAACTTGTACACAAATGTTTGTAGCAGCTCTATCTACAAATGTCCTTGAATGGGGGAATGGATATACAAATTAAGGTACATGGAATACTCAGCAATAAAAAGGAACAAAATATTGTTACACACAACACCATGGATGAATCTCAAAGTCATTATACGGAGTGAAAGTAGTTGATCTCAAAAGTTGACATAATATATGATTTCACTTATCTGACATTGTCAAAATCAAACTATTATGATAGGAAACAGATCAGTGGTTGTCAGGAGTTAGGGATGGAGGAGGGTTTGGTCGCAAAGGGGCAGCACAGGGGAATGTTTTGTGGTGATATAATCAGAAGAGAGTTCTGTCTTCTGATTGTGGTGGCAGTTCCACAAATCTATACATGTGTTAACATTCATAAAAGAAAATACCCAGTTTACTCTATGATAATTTAAAAAAATACAGTTTATTATAAAAATAATAGTAGATACTTTTATAGATTATTTCAGTACCTTTCCTTGTTCTGGAATCCCATAGGAAGAATGCTCTACTCTGGCAGGTGATGAAAATTTTTTTCTACAATATCTTGGGCCTCCCCATGCCTTTCTTAAGGTAAAATCTGGTAATGATGATCATAACGATGCCATTATCAAGTACGCAATCTGGTCTAGGTATTATTCTAAGCATTTCAGATGCATTTCCTCATTGCATATTCATAACAGCCCTGAGGAAGTAGGTCTCGTGATTTCCATCGTATAGTGGAGAAAACTGAAGCAAGGAAATGTTGAACAATTTGTTCAAGATCACTCAGGTAAGTGGCTGACTTTGTGTTCAAATTGAGACAGTCTGGCTACAGACTCTGTGCCCTCAGTCATGACACTATACTACTTCTTAGTAAATTCTACTGGGTAAATCTTACAAATAAAGAGGCTCTATTCAAATTACTTGGTTTTATATCTCCAAACTCTTTCATAGGCGGTATAGACATAAGATCCTTTCTCTTTTAGCCCCACCTGTACTCCTCCTTTTTCTGAAGGTATATTACTAGGGCTCAAACATTTTAATAGTTTTTGGTTAACTATTCGAGTATAGTGTCTGGATCTAAAAAAGGAGATGGTCTGCTATCTTCCTGTTGCTGACATAGGTTAGATCTTTAAGCACCTGGTCTTGGGGACGGGCAAGTGTTTTGCTAGTAGTGTCCTATCATTGTGAGAGGTTCATGTAAATAGAACTTGTTCCAAATAAGTATAATTGATTAATATTTTTTCTTTATCTTTTGGATAAACACAAGATGATTCAATTTTGGATCTGATCAATTTCTATCAGCCCATTATTACTACTGAGTATTAAAGTGAAGCAGGATGTTTAATATCTGAAGAGAAAGCACTGCATCATAGAAAAGTTATCATTCATTTTAGATATTGAAATTCTCTCCCCCAATTTTTTGTTGTTAAATTATTTGCATCTTATTATTTAATGGGTCATACACAACTATTCTCACCTTGCTTAACACTCCAAAAATAATAGAGAGGAGTACAAAGAGTAAAATCGTTAACAAGAATAAATGTCATTCTATCCCAGAGAGAAAAAATTTATGGTTGTGCATTTCCACCACAATGATGTATAACAGGGGTCTCACTGTGGGTCCAAAAATATATGCAGCCAAGCAGCTCATCTGAGATAATATAGAAAGGCCCAAGCAATGATAGGAATTTGAACAGCAGGATGTGGTAGTAAACCATGGAAGCAGGAAGAGATAAAAGGAACAAGAGTCACAGAAATTAACAATAGGAACTGTTCGTGGCAGCTGGATGAGAAATTGGCAAGGCCAGACAAGGACACCTCAGAACAGGCTCTGGAGCTGGAGGGTCCACTTGGTGGATATTAGTGGTGGGATTCCTCCCCCCAACCTTTGTGGGTGGCGAAACAACAGAATGAGTATTAGACATTTGATCAACCTGAGTCACTATATTTTAGTTTAGTTTGGTTTAATTCCTTAAGCTACCAAGGGAAGTTCTAAGGGGTCTGGTTGCCTCATGTATGTTGGGCTGATGAAGGTGAGAGAGACGCACTATTTCCACCAGCCCAGAAGAAAAGGACAGTAGAGACGCACCTGTCTGTGATGCTCCAGTGGCCTCTCATCACACTTAGGGTAAGATCCAAACACAACAGGCCAGTCAAGCTGGCCACGATCAGAAATGAAAAATAGCCTATTGTACAGAGGTCTTTCTAAAAAGATGAGAAACAGAATGTAGGAACAATTGCCTTTGACAAGCCTCCTCCTAACTGATTTTCAACTCAGCGACGGTGGAGTTACAGGAGAACATAAATGATGGAGCAAAACTGAAATCTCAGAATGATTAGCCTATTACAGGAATTTGATTTTATAATGTTTACTGATCAGGAGACTCAAAGAAGGATGAAGCTCCCACATTTTGTCATTTTATCGGAAATATATTCCTGCCAACAGTGTAATATGTTTCCATTTCTTTTTTTCATTTAACCTTTTCAATTTATATATATTTTTCTTCCTAGAGCACTGACAAGGAGCGTTAGATGAAGAAGCCAGTTCCTGCTTATTCATGCCTTATTTTGTAGACTATCTCAAAGCATTTATTTAACGTCCTTAAAGCATGAGCTAGAGGAAGAATTCTCAATCCCCTTGGCCCTCTCACACAGCTTTGACTATTGGAACCCACTTTGCAGGACGGGGATTATTTTCTCATGCTGCGTCTGGTAAACACTATGGGACTCATCTACTTCCTCCTGGATCCACATCAAACCCCAGTGAAGTTGTAAACATACGCCAGACAGCATTAGCATGCCACACATGGCCCTAACACTGCCTGCTCTTGTGGAAGGAAGGAAGGAAGGTTCCTTCCTTCCACAGGAAAGAAGGAAGGTTCACATATGTGACTCACAGAGGGCCACAAAAGTCCCAACTTCTCTTGAGAATATTTTTTCCTTCTCAAATCTACCCTAACTCCATTGAGTTTATATTCTGTCATGACGCAATGGAAAGAAATTCATGACATGTTGAAGGCTGACTCAAAAAGGGAACCTCCCACACTCATTCACTATTGGTGGGAGGATAAACACACATGTCCTTTCTTGAGGGCAATTTTGTAATACACCTCAAAAGCCCTTAAAATAACATATTTTAACCAGAGAGACCCACTTCTAGGAATATATAGGAAGGAAATAGACAATTGAAAACATGGATCTTTTAGAACTTGCACTTCAATGTTGCTTATAATAAAATAAAATACAAACTGTCAACTAAATACCCAACAGTAAGAAATTTCTTACATAAATGGTGGTATATTCCCATGAAGGACACTCTGTAGCCAGTAAACTTTTCTTGACATGTAAAGGGGCTCATAATACACCACCAAATTTAAAAGATGATTAAATAGAAATGAGTCGTTGCCATTTTAAATTATATAAACATAATGTAATTGCATAGGAAAATATTAAAAGGGTTACATATATATGTATATTTTTTCTTATTAGTTATCCATTTTATACACATCAGTGTATACATGTCAATCCCAGTCTCCCAGTTCATCACACCACCCCCCCACCCCCCACTGATTTCCCCCCTTGGTGTCCATTCGTTTTTTCTCTAACTTCTGTGCCTCAATTTCTTTTTTTTGTGTGTGTGATATGCGGGCCTCTCACTGTTGTGGCCTCTCCCGTTGCAGAGCACAGGCTCCGGATGCGCAGGCTCAGCGGCCACGGCTCACAGGCCTAGCCTCTCCGCGGCACGTGGGATCTTCCCAGCCCAGGGCACGAACCCGTGTCCCCTGCATCGGCAGGCAGACTCTCAACCACTGCACCACCAGGGAAGCCCTGTGCCTCAATTTCTGCTCTGCAAACTGGTTCATCTATGAATACTAAAGATGCCACCAGAAAACTACTAGAGCTAATCAATGAATTTGGTAAAGTTGCAGGATACAAAATTAATGCACAGAAATCTTTTGCATTTCTATACACTAATGATGAAAAATCTGAAAGAGAAATTAAGGAAATACTCCCATTACCATTGCAACAAAAAGAATAAAATACCTAGGAATAAACCTACCTAGGGAGACAAAAGACCTGTATGCAGAAAACTATGACACTGATGAAAGAAATTGAAGATGATACCAACAGATGGAGAGATATACCATGTTCTTGCATTGGAAGAATCAATATTGTGAAAATGACTATACTACCCAAAGCAAGCTACAGGTTCAATGCAATCCCTATCAAATTACCAATGGCAGTTTTTACAGAACTAGAACAAAAAATCTTAAAATTTGTATGGAGACACAAAAGACCCCGAATAGCCAAAGCAGTCTTGAGAGAAAAAAATGGAGCTGGAGGAATCAGACACCCTGACTTCAGACTATACTACAAAGCTACAGTAATCAAGACAATATGGTACTGGCACAAAAACAGAAATATAGATCAATGGAACAAGATAGAAAGCCCAGAGGTAAACCCACACACCTATGGTCAGCTAATCTATGACAAAGGAGGTAAGGATACACAATGGAGAAAAGACAGTCTCTTCAATAAGTGGTGCTGGGAAAACTACATGTAAAAGAGTGAAATTAGAACACTCCCTAACACCATACACACAAATAAACTCAAAATGGATTAGAGACCTAAATGTAAGGCCAGACACTATAAAACTCTTAGAGGAAAACATAGGAAGAACACTCTTTGACATAAATAACAGCAAGATATTTTTTGATCCACCTCCTAGAGAAATGGAAATAAAAACAAAAATAAACAAATGGGACCTAATGAGACTTCAAAGCTTTTGCACAGCAAAGGAAACCATAAACAAAACAAAACACAACCCTCAGAATGGGAGAAAATATTTGCAAATGAATCATCGAACAAAGGATTAATCTCCAAAATATATAAACAGCTCATGCAGCTCAATATTAAAAACACAAGCAACCCAATCCAAAAATGGGCAGAAGACCTAAATAGACATTTCTCCAAGGAAGACATACAGATGGCCAAGAAGCACATGAAAACCTGCTCAACATCACTAATTATTAGAGAAATGCAAATCAAAACTACAATGAGGTGTCACCTCACACCAGTTAGAATGGGGATCATCAGAAAATCTACAAACAACAAATGCTGGAGAGGGTGTGGAGAAAAGAGAACCCTCTTGCACTGTTAGTGGGAATGTAAATTGATACAGCCACTATGGAGAACAGTGTGGAGGTTCCTTAAAGAACTAAAACTAGAATTACCATATGACCCAGCAATCCCACTACTGGGCATATGCCCAGAGAAAACCACAGTTCAAAAAGACACATGCACCCCAATGTTCATTGCAGCACTATTTATAATAGCCAGGTCATGGAAGCAACCTAAATGCCCATCAACAGACGAATGGATAAAGAAGTTGTGGTACATATATACAATGGAATATTACTCAGCCATAAAAAGGAACGAACTTGGGTCATTTGTAGAGACGTGGATGCATCTAGAGCCTGTCATAAAGAGTGAAGTAAATAAAAGGGTTATATTTACCAAATGTTATATGTAGCAAAATATGGTTTTCATTGGGATTATGCATTTGTTTTTTTATGAGGAAAATTTTTATATTCTGTGATAAGGAAAATGGTAGCTCTTTCTATTTTGAAGAAAAATAACTGGGGGGAAAAATAGGTAAGATGGCTTTTTCTCCTCACTCTCAGACCTCTGATTCACAGTTAGAGTAGTCCCCTTCTTAGCACCTAAGACACAAATAGAATAACAGGTTCTGCTATTTCCTGTCAATAAGATGGTTCTGGGAAGCCTTGGGAATGGTCAGGCTATAAGCCAAAAGGCCCAAGTGATAGTATATGCAGTTGGGGAAAATCTGGATTAGTAAATGGCCCTTTAGGGGCTTCGATGATTCATGACTATTCTAAAAGCTGTCACTTAGAGCCAGAAGTAGTTAGTGCATGTAGGGTGGTATGGGGCCGGAGAGCTTCTTGGTTGAATGAATGCCACCATAGAGGGCTTCTGAGGAAGGCGGGGCACTGGTGAGCTATCAGGTCTTCCAAGACACATGGTTTTTCATCCCACCAGTTCCTCAGAGATGCTTAAGGAATAGCTTCTTCACATGAGACTTCATGGTCTCCAGCTGTGTCCTACTGTATGCTATGTCTACACTATATCTGTGTGTGTACAAGCACACTCACATGGAATTTCTGTTGTCAGTTGTATATAACACCAAAGGGAGGTGATAATGATGCTTTCTCTGTGTCTATTAGATATGGGATAATAAAACAGACTAGTACTTTTTCTTGCATAAGAGTCCTTTGCATGCACCAAGACAGATTACTGATTATTTCAAGGCCACTTAGTCAAATATAGGGCTAAAATGGGTACATTTTTAGCTGGTTAACTTGCCCTGATTTACTTTATTCTAACATTGCTTCAGAAACACTTGTGGAAAATTTTAAGCCAGAAAATTAGTAATATTCCTATAATATTAACTTTTAAGACATTTGAAGAAGCGTCCCATGAAGTTCACTCTAGTCATTTTATAGGGGTTGAATTCAACCTAGAAATATCTATCTCAGGTATTAGGGTTTTTGCCTGACAGTAAAGCTCATGAAAATTCTGCTTTAAAAATATTTTCTTGGTAGCTATTTTTGTCCTCAAAGCTATGAAACTTAATATTCTTAGGTATAGTAAGTTCTTATAGCATTATATAGCTTAAGATTAAACAATGCTTCCTTGTCATTCTCCACTCTGACCACAAACCCTAAGACCAGTGTATGAGGTTGAAACATGAAAATGCCAGTATTCAACTAGAACAACTGGTAAAATCATAAATTTGTAGCAGAATAAATCAATATTTCTCTTCGAAAGATCTTTGAAAGGAACATAACATAGCCAGAATTATTTTGGCTTAGAATACTGTACTTTATACTACATGCATATCCTGTCTTTTAAACCACTTTACCCCACCAAATAATCCAATCTGTTTCATAGCTTCAATCTCAAGTGAGTCTGTTTGGGGTGGGGGAAAGAGTAGGGACACAGCTGGTCCTGTAGTTGAGATTATTACTGTATTAACTAGAAGGCAGAATAACTATTATAGGAGAGACATTTGAATGTGACTTTACATCCACAATCGGCATTTCAAAATGACATCCATTTTGCCTGCAAGAGTAAACAGAATCATGCACAAGGAAGTGTGACCTGAGGCAAACTCCACGTGAGATTGTCACAGCCTCTCCTTGCATGGACATTGACAACATTCTCCCCTCACCCTTTCCCCGCCACACACATACCCACACATCACAGGGTAGTAGAAGACCAGGCCTTCACACAATCCATCAGTTACAGTTCTAAACAGGAAGTTGGGTTGTATCGCAAATTTACCCATCAACAGACATTCTTTATTGTAAAGCTTGTTTCTACTCTGTATGTTCTGCATTACAAATATATATTCTGTATTAGAATTCTATATCTATAAATCACAGTACTGTATCTGTAATGAAATTTCAGAATAGCTCATGATAACAATATATTAGTGTGAAATAATGTCACTGGAAACAAGAAACTGGACAGCAAACCAGCTTTCAGCTTCAACTCTCTAAATCTTCTGGCTTTCAAATTTTTTTATAAAATACAACATTATTCCAAGGTCAGGTTTTCTTGGATTTCAGTTAGAATCCAGTTCACAGAGACTTCAATTTTCAAGCACATCGGGTCAACACTGGGCAAGGAAACCAGCTGCAACAGCTGCAGCTTCTGTCTATATCTTTAGGAATAAAAGATGAGCCCTTATTCTGGGGTTCATCTTCCCCTTGGTGCAGAAGGAAGGTGATCCAGACCTTGCAGCTCTTTCATAAGAGCTGCTGTTGCAGAGTACGCTAGGCCACAGGTGACAGACTTCTCACTGTTTCCAGAAACAAACTTGTTGCTGAGACTCTGGGATTGTGTTGAATTCAGTTCAGTTACCCTGGTGAGCAAATATCATTATGACTGTGCTTCAGACCCTCACGCAGCTGCCCCCGCAAGTGTGACAGGAGCCCCCCACATCAAATAGATAAAAGAATCAAGATCTAAGGTTTCCAAACCGCTTTGTCATTTTACAAATCCCCAAATTTCACCAGCCTAGCCCAGTCACTAATGGAAATTTGGGAGAAAAGGTAACATTCAGAAATATTGCTCAAAAATTTTTAAATATCTGCTCAGATATTTGCCTTTGCTCAAAATCCCCTGTTAGTTTCCCATCACACTCAGTAAAGTACTTACTACGTTCAAACTTGCTCCAATTCTGGGTTTTGGCCTTTGCTATGGGTCCCTCTGTTTGGAGTAATTACAGGGCACACTTTCACAAACACTGCTTCCTCACTTTAATCGTTTGCTTAAATGTCTCCTCCTTCTGTAGAAACAAAAAAGAATGACCCCAAAGCAAGTAAGCAAGCAAACAAAACAAAAACTGTCAAGTCTGGAAAAACTCTTTCAAGTCAGTTGACATTATATAGAGAAACAGAGATAATATGCCTTTGCTTTCCCAGCGAGGGCTTCTAATTCTCTCTATAAAATGTCCCCTAATCAAGTCTGTGCCATATCATGAAAACCAACCTAAATGTTTCCATGGCATTCGTGGTTAGTAAATGTTTAGTAAAGCAATATGAACACCTGAGTTGTGAAAAGCAAGGCGTTTTCAGCACACACATCCAATGGAAACAATTAAAGAACATATTTTTTTTTTTTGCTAATTTTATAATGATTTCCTGTATATCTGTGGTGGTATCACCAGGAATAAATGCGATATTTGCCAACTGGGCTGCATGTGTCTTTGCCTCTCTTAGGCTAAGCCCAGGACTTCTCAGCAATCCTGTCACAACTAGGCATGTATTTCCTCAAACTTCCTCATACTTGTACCTGCTATTGTGACGTAAATTCATCTTTGTCAGTCTCAGCTGAAACAGGCAAACCTCTTGCTGATGTCACCTGGGAAACAGATGACCTTGTGGCTAAATATATACTGCATGGCTCTGCAAACTGTCAATCTTCAGATTTAGGACTTAGTCTTTGGCGTGTTAGGTTTGTCAGTTTCACAATTTAAAAAAGGATTGGTTTCCAGGACAACCCTGTCTCCTGATGACCCCATGATATTTTCTCCATTTCAGGGAAGACTTGACTTCACTTTATACATCTGAAAATTCACAAATAACAAAACACAGAAATCTACCATTATTGTACTACTTTTCAGAGCAGCTTGTCCCCGTCCCTGTTTTAAGTATAATTTTTTTTTAAATGGGTCCAGAGAGAAAATAGCTTGATTGTCTTTCCTTCAGGAAATCAGAAATTCATGAGACAATGTAGATTAAAGCATGTAGTACGTCCTCACCATGTGGGATTACTTTCTGAAGTTGGAGTTAATGTTGTAATTTTTTTCCTTTGTATTTTCACCTTAATTTTCCTGGTATTGTTTTCTACCTTAGTTCCACTTAAACTTTCTAAGTTCTTAAAACTTTTTTACTTCAAGGAACAGGGTAATATAGGCTCTCCAAAATGTCAGACATTGCTCTTTTCCATGTAAAAATGCGTTAAAATTCAGTGATGGTCAATACTACACCCCATTAATGTCAAGAGCAAATTTTACTGATGGAATGAAGATTGAAGAAATAGGTTGAGCATATTAGAAGTATTTACCTACTGACAACCAAGAATTAGCACAACACTGAGGAGGGTACATGTTTTTAAAAGAGGCTGTTGAGACAACTTGATCTTCATATGTAAAGTATGATAGAAGTTAAAAGAAATTAGGATAGCGTGGTATGCTCCCCTGGACATTTTCTTTCAGTCAAGGAATTCTTATTGGGTACCTATACAGGTTTAGCAGTATGCTAATCACTGGAGGTAGAGGAACAAATCAGGCTTTCTCTCTCTGTCATCAGGCTTTCTCCCTCCATGGAGAGCTTCTAAATGTAGACATTTAACCTATGCATACCTAAGGACAAAAATGATAAAATGAAAGCATGTATTGTGTTCAGGGGATCAAAGAGAGCAGTCAGTTCTTCTTCTGGGCAGTCAAAAGCTAGAAAAGTGTGGCTAGGAGGCAATATGGAAATATATAGAAAGTCATGTATAAAAAAGTAAAACTAAATAATATGTGATATTAATTATAACTATGGAAATATGCTTATGGATAGAGTTTTTAAATTTATTTGATCATTTTTTTCCTTGTAAAATTGCCTTCACTTATAATGTTTTAATTGCCAATAAGAAAGAAAGGCACTTTCCCAATTCTCCTTAATCCTTTTCTTAGACCTTAAAAATAATCCTTTCTTATGTACACCCTAAAAGTGCAGAGGAAATAGAACTAACTTCTTGAGAGATGCTGTGCTCTGAGCTTTATATATTTATGTGAACTCATTCAATCCTGTCTTCAATTCTATGATTTTTTTAAAAAATCCCTACAGGACTCAGGAAACTGAGGCATGGAAGGCTTACACCATATATGCAAGAAAGAGGATTCTCTCGGATTCTGAAGGCTACCTTTTCTCACCAGGCTCTTTTTTCTTTTCAGAAGATGAATAAATCCAGCAAAGTAAAGGAGTTCTATTTCAGCAATATGACAGTTCTAATTTTCAAAGTTCATTGCATGGCTAAAAAGCTGCTTCGTTTTAGCTGAATGCCTTTGGGTATGTTTCTGGCCTCAGTTTCCTCCTCTGTAAATTGAAGAGGTTGTACGGGGAGCTTGCTAAGCAGGTCCGAGATGCTATGCCTCTGTGGCTTGGGATGGTTTATTATTCTGAGCTGTCAAAAAGTATCCATCTCTGAAGCAACCACCATTATACGAAAAAACAGAAATTTAATAACCCCCTGAGAAAATCTACTGCTCCAAATGCCTTGGAGATGAGACTGTGGGCAATTAAATGGATACAGGCATTTAAAATACCTTCATTCCTCTTAACATAGATGACATACTTATTCGACTTCTCTTAGTCGGTGCTTATGTAATATGCAAAAGCAAAATAAACGTGTAAAAATAAGGCCAACAGCTAAAGTACTGTTTTATTTTCAAATTATATGTTTGATACTATACATCTGGCTCATTTAAAATATTAGTTTACCTTAGAGTACTTCATTAGAGATAATTTTGAAGGATTCAGAAAGTAATTTTTTTTGCCCAAGGCCAGTATGTTTCTTTTATTATTATTATTTTTGTTTGACTTAAGATGGTTGAATGATTTCGTTTTCATTTATAACCATTACAGTAATTCCCATGCAAAAACCAAGACTGTATATGCCTGATTTCAACTGGCCAAAATCCAACCCGGGAGACTGGACATTCAAGATCAAAATCAAAATGTTGTGTGACTTTTCCAATAGTAGACGTCACAGTCATCCTTTGAGAGATCAGCAGGCCCCTGACCTCCCAAACACTACAGTTTGCCAGGAGTTCATACCAAAACACGGAGCCGATGCCTTCCAGCAGCTAAACCTGGCAAGTAATTTCATTCATGAAGACAGGACACCTCTACACCAAAGCTGCCACCCACAGTTATCTCCTGATTCCTGCTCTATAGCAAAACCTGCTTTTGAACAGGCATGGTATCTTTTATTTGGGGATTGATATTAATTTTTCCTTCCAGTTTTCCTCAAAACTCTCAGTAGAAGCAAAGAGACTTTACAAGAAATCTTACTTCTATAATGTCAAAAGAAATACAGTTGACCCTTGAATAATGAGGGGGTTAGGGGCACCGACCCCTGTGAGTTTGAATATCCATATATAGCTTTACAGTTGACCTTCTATTCATGGTTCCAAATCCATAGGGCCTTGGAAGTCACATTTAATTCAGTAGAATTGGCTGAGCATTTTTTATGCGCTTACTGCATACCACATTCACATTGTTTGCCATAGGTCCATAGGTGCAAACCACCTATACTATAACTTATTTACTATTTTTTAGTTAACATTGACTTGGAATTTCAACCAAAATAAATTGACTTTGAAAGAAAACTTGACAAATATAGGTCGCTTGCCATAGTTGTAAACTAAAGATAACAATAAAGTACATCACTATTTTTTTTAATGTCTGCTCACATACTACCTAACGTCACATCAAACTCCACCACCAGTGATGTACCTACAAATTTGCATGCCAGAATTCTGGGAGCAAGTTCCCCCCAACAGGGACTAATCAAATTAGCCCTCACCGCAATGCCTCTGCAACTTGTTCTTACCAGCTAAGTACTCCAAAATCCGGCATTTATTTTAGACTAGGAAACTGACGATTACTTAGGACAAAGAAATTGCATATAAGTTTAAACATATCATAGTAACTTTATTTTATCCATTTTTTTAGGGTTCTGTCAACAATAAACTCAGAGAGCATCCACTAAGCATTGGCTGTAAGCAAAGGTATCAAGCTAGCAGTTTGTCTTGGAGAACTCCCCACCCCAAGTACCCTCTCTCTCACCACCAACCTAAATCTCAACTCCAGGCTGTATTTTCCCTCTATATGTGCCCTCCCTGCCTTCTTGATCTCCTAGGGATCCTTTTTGCTTTTCATAACCTTCAGAAAAGAATTTGAAACTCATTCGCACTAAGCTGATAACAGCTTAAAATTTTCTGTCTCCCAGGGATTACCGCCTTCAAGAAGGATGAAAATCAAAAGTAGAAAGTCTAGTAATAGGTTTGGGTTTGGATTTTGCCTCCGCCTAGCCTGCTCTGCACACCACCATCCCAAGCCACTTAATATCTCCGTGATATCGAGCAAGTTACAGAACTTCTCTCAGCTAGTTTCTTTATTGGCAAAGTGGGAATAATAATATTTCCTTCCTCATAGGTTTGTTATGAGACTTTAATTAGAGACTGTAAAGTGCTTAACATAGTGCCTCGTGCAAAATGTGAACTTCATAAACCATTGCTGATATTATTATTACATAATAGTTTCCACCAAAAAGGAAGGTTGACCCTACCCCCAAGTAAAATTCAAAACATTCTGTGAACTCCAGGTGGAATTTGATACCATTGTGCTGTTTAGCAAATGCTTGTTTACAAGCAGCTTTTTTATTTGTCAAGATATTACTTTATTTCCTGGGGAAAAAAGAGTGATATGATTAATAGAAATGACTCAGCAAGGTTTCAGGAGTACTAATCAGAAAGGAAACACTTTGAATCTATTCTACTCAAACAGCAAAGTTACAAAAATGAGTTTTATAAACAAAAAGTCATTGTTCCCCACCTCTCACCATCACTGCTCCTCCCAACAACAGTCTTAAACTTTGGTTCCAAAACAAGCCTTTGCCTTCTGTTCTGTTCTCCTGTGAGGGCTGAACCCACCCTTCCCAATTATTTCTGCAGTATGTGTAATGACAAAAGTTATTGTGACAGACGTATCTGACCTAAAGCTTTGCGTTTACTCTACCTAAGTCATTGGAGGTGAATGCCGAGAATCTGGAAAACTTGCAAGAGTTTAGCTTCTCATGTTCCTCGAACAGGGATGGAGCAAGAGGTTGTGGTCAGCACGTGACACGCAGTATTTCCTGGACGTGAAGGCAGGGTTCCTTCCATGAGATCCTGTTCCAAGTTTATCAACTGAGAAAATCATACTTAACGGTTGTTGTCTGGGGACTTCCCACCCCCAAACCCCTGCTCCCTGGGCTAACTCTTCTGAAAGCACCTGCTGGGTGACATGGGAGGGAAGGTCATGAGAAAGTCAACAATGCGACAGCTATTTCCCAAGCCATCCTGATCTTATCCTTGAAGACGGATCGCATTCTCCAGCTGAACCTGTTATAAATAGCAGTCAGCAGGAGCTGGGAGGTACGAACAAGACTTAGCGGACTTAGCATAGGAGTGACAGTTTTGATCTCTCCTATGGACTCTGCCTGGAAGCCAATTCCTACCCTGGACTTTAGTGGACTCACGTACTATTGCCTACACCCACCACCCCCATCTCTAGTCTAATTTTTGCTTCTCCCAACCAGCCTAGATTCTTTTAAGCTTGACTTTCTGTAGTATGTATTGCAGAAATCAGTAGATTAAGTAGGTTTTGTGTTTTATTTAATATCATTTTTCAAATTATATTCAACCTTATTTGCCATGGCTCCCAAATAGTGAGCATCCTTCATCTTCTGGTACCACCCCTTTGAGATGCACTGGCTCACAGATTTTAGGACGTTTACAATGTTTTATAGAACGCCTGAGGACCAAGCTTATTTAAGAGAACTGTTTTCCATTCTAGGGTCAGCATAAAAGGATCTAAACACTCAGGATGGAAAGAAACCCATAAGCAGCTTTCTCTGGTCATCCTAATGTTTCCTATAAATGCAAACGATCACCAGCCATGGCAAAAGCATGACAAAGTCCACAAGAATCAGCATAGATAGACTAGAAGTTTCTCTTAATAATCCACTGGGTTAAAGCTTCCAGACAATGTGAAAGATTGTTTCTGAAGTAGTTATTTGATAGTGATATTGTAGACATGGCTTGTTTCTTCCTTCAATAACGTGCTTCAAGATTCTCTCTAATGTTTAGCTAATAGAAGTATTAGAATTTTGCAGGAATTGGAGAAGGTATGACTAAGTCTCATTTGACAAGAATTTCTGGACACAGACCATGTGCTACATACTATTCAGAAGAGCAAATGTCTTCCTTTGATAGAGCTTCAGTCTAGTAGAAAACTTCTTAACTGAGGAAAATAATAATGAACCAAGAAGAATCCTGAGATTCTTATTGACGATATTTTTAAAGGTAAAACAATGCTGTGTGGTTATAAGAATCTTTGATTTTATTGGAAACAGATATAAATTTACTATGTTAAAATCCTATTAGATTTTTAGTACCTGGCAAAATATCTCTGGGTTTTTGTTTCATTATCTATAAAAATAAGGAATTAGGTGAACTCTCAGCTTCCTTCCAGCTCTTCTGTTGTAGGTCCGTTATTATATATTTCGAAAATGTATAGACCCAAGTACATTATTGGAGAAGAAAGTACTTGTTATACCTCTAAAAGTTAACAGACACACATGTTATGCTAACATATTTTAGTTGGGCGGGGGGGTCCTAGTTGTGAAGATTACACCTTTTTCTTATTCCTTTAATAAGGGTTTTGAGGAAGGTCAGTGTAGTTGTCAACAATACGTATATGCGGAGCACCTGCTGTGTACATGGCATTTCAGTAGATGCTGGTTCTGATGATGGTATTAAGAGGGGAAGACAGTGTCCCTGTGTCTGGGAGCCTTCAACACTGCTGCTCTTCCAAAGAAGAGCAGGGCTTGTCCTGAGCCCTGCCTCTGCCCAACCAGTGCAGGCTGGTGAGGGAGACCCCACCCTCTGACCTTATCAGCTGCCTTCAACCTGGGAGAATGGTTAGCCCCAGTCCCATTGTTCAGTACTTCCTCATCCTACTGGTTCCCTCTGACTCACCAAACATGAACTCATAGCTAAGGAAGCTTCAAAGGGACCTCAGAAAGCCCTAGACACACACAGCTTAAATGACAAAATGCTGTCATCCATAACAAGACTACAAACAAAATCACGGGCTTATCGTGACAGCTGCACTATATAAAGACCTGCCCCCCAAGTAAAGCTGGGGTTCCTTAGGCTGCTTCCCAAAGTCTTTCAATCTAGACCTACCCATTTCTTCAATCTGTACAGACATTATGTGCCAACAATTAACACATTCCCCAGAGTTCTCTGTATGTGACATGCTTGCTTTTGTTTTCGTTGAATTTACGGTGTCGCATGCCTGACTTGCCCTCTTCATCTCCTTGTTCCACCAGTTGAAGCCTTATCCTGTGAAACCAGCCGAGATGCCAAGTACTCTGTGAAGTCTTTCCTGAGAACGCTGGATAGAGTTAGGCATGCCCTCTGTCTTACTAGCAGTCTGTATTTCCTTCAAAACACCTATTATAATATGTGGTTGACATGTTTTTCTCTGCCAACAGATTTCAGGCTCCTTAAAGAGAATGATTTTTGTTTTATTTATTTCTGGATCCCAAGAATTTTCTGGTCTCTGAGGCTCCAAGTTTGTTTAACAAGTGAACAAATTCTGGCTTCTGCCTCAAAGCAGAGACATCTTTAGTAGGAGAGTGTGTAATGGAGGGAGGGGGGTGGGTAGAGCCAAACCAGAGAGATTCAGGGGCTCCCCAAGCTGCACCCAATTTGTGAGAAAGGCCAAGAAACAAATTCCAACTCATTGCTCCTTCCATTAATTACGCTTATAAAATGTGAACAATATGGCAGGAGTAGAAGTTGCTATCTTCGCACAAAATGTTTTGTTTCTCTGACAAATGTGGGAAGAAGAACTGGGTGATAGAATGATCAGGTCAGCTGAGGAGTCACAACTGAAACTGAACACTGAAGAACAATGCAAACCGAAGACCTAGGCCTCCTTCATCTACCTAGGCCAGTTCCAGAGTAAGAAAAGAATGTATGGGAGAATGACTAGAATAAATCTCTAACTGTCCACATGCACCTTTTCAGATGTTGCAGAACTTCACTGGAGAAGGTGAAGAGGAAGTGAAGGGGTATGATTTAAAGTAATCAATTTGGCTGCTGTAAGAAACGCTCCCTACATCCCAATGGCGTAACATGTCACACTGCTCTTCCCCTCATGTCAAGGAAGGAGAAGTGGGGAGCTCTGTGCCAAGTCCATGTCCAGCTAGCAGCCTGTGGCCAATTAAGGGAAAGTTTTGAGAACATAGACTTGGAGATTCTGCATATCAATCCCCTCACATTCATTGTCTGGAAAGCAATACAAAGGCCTTCTCCATCAGCGACGGGACTGGTTAATGTCGTTTAGCTATTTCTAAAAAGAGAAAAAAATGAGACAAATACTGTATGATATCACTTATATGTGGAATCTAAAAAAATACAATGAGCTAGTGAATATAACAATAAAGAGACAGACTCAGATTTGGAGAACAAACTAGTGGCTACCAGTGGGGGGAGGGGCAAAGTAGGGGTGGGGAGGTGGGAGGTGCAAATTACTGGGCGTAAGATGGGCTGAAGGTTGTACTGTACAACACAGGGAATGTGCCAATATTTTGTAATAACCGTAAATGGACAGTAACCTTTAAAAGTTGTATAAAAAATAACCATGATGTACACTTTAAATATCTTACAATTTTGTCAATTAAGCCTCAATAAAGCTGAAACAAATTAAAAAATAATTTTAAAAATTAAAGGAATATATACTCCTAATTGAAAAAGGGAAAAAACAAAAATTCTCTTACAGAAGGGAAGTAAATCAGGAAGGAAATGGGAAGGGAAAAATAAAAATAAAGGGGGACATTCAGAAAGCACTCAGGAGAAGTCCGTACTCTCTGGGTCTCTCTTACATAAAGCATCCCATACCTTAGATTATCACACAGCTGAAGAATGGAATATATATAAATATGGAATATATACATAAAATGTATAAACATATGCATAAAATGTATACACATATACCTATAATTTCCATTCTTCAGCTCTGAGTGTACATAAGGCAGAGATGGGGTCCAGAGTGTGAAAAAGAACAGAAGATATTTAAAAGCATATATTAAAAATATATTTAAATCAGCCATATGCTATCCTTTTAGCAAACTCTGGTTTCTTGTCATATTCAGATTATTTGGGCTTTGCACTGCATACACTTCCCCAAACACATCATTTTCCTTCATTGCTTTTTGCTTAGTGGCACTTACTGTGTTTTCTGTCTATTCCACTTAGCAAAAAAAATAGTAATTAATTCTAATATGTTTTCATCCCACCCCTTTACCTTTTTCCCCTTATCTTCCAGCCAACTGCTGCTATTTTTCTAAGATCTAGGTAAGTGCTCTCAGCAACTTGTACTTTCTACTAGAGCACTTTTGAGTGGTAATTACTTTGTTTCTGTGCTTGTTTACTTTGCTAAGCATTTTCCCCAAGCCCAGCTCATCTCGTGGGCGAAGTGCTTCACAAGCTCCCAGCATGTGCGTTAGCATACCCATATAAATTACTGAACAAACAGAAATTTGGGAGTGAAAAGGTGAAGTAGTAATAATTATGTGAAACAGTAGGAGGAAACCAGGACTATCCCTAGAAAATAGGGATGTGTATGCTCTATGTGTTGAACCAGAATACAAGCTCTATTCTAACAAACCCCCCTTTTTTTTTGGTCTGATATTGCTTTGTCTGGTATCCCCATTACTCAGAACCATGTCTGGCATATACTTTGTGTGCAATAGAAATTTGTTGACTAGATGAAGGACTAGGAGAAAATAAAAGATGTGGCAGCTCTACAAGTCCTCTAAAAACCCTTCACCAGTCTTCTTCTTACTTTTTCACCCAATATGTTCCTTCCATAGCTTTGCCTAATGCAGTGGACAGACCATACAGTTTTTCCATACCTCTACCAGGACACAAAGCTTCCCTTCTGAAGCAACACGGCACTAAATCCTTGATTCTTAAAATAGGGAACTATAACCTGCTACAGAGACCAGGCTATTTTGATTCAGGGGTTTAGTCAAAGTGATTCAGCTATCATTGCATTAGGTTCGAGTCCCCAGCCCGAGAGCCTTCTTTGCACCATCCTGACATGTCTCCCCTCCTAGACCTAGGCACAGAGTTAAGCCGCAGGAGCTGTGGGAAGCAGAATAATTCTCGGTCCCATTAGCAGCTGTGCTAAGAGGGATGACGAGGTGGGGGATGTGTGAGGCTGTATTACAATCAGAGGAAGAAGCGGAGGGGACGATGCAGTTGGGAAGGACTGTGCTGAATGAACTGAATCATCACCCAAAAGAAATGTCAGAAATGAGATTGTGTGTTTGGGGGAACAGGGGCTGGGCTGGTGACGGTAAAGGCAACCAATCTTAGAGTCTTTGGGAAGCATCATCTCCATGATGCTTGGGGCCACAACTCTGGAACCGTGGAATGGATTATTTCTTAAATCAAGGTCAGGAAGGCCCCAGAGCTGAGGCTACCAGCCCAAGCAGGAAACCCCTCCTGAGAAGCGCACATCCTCCTTTCTCTGGGCGGTTGTGACGTGGCAGCAGGATCTTGGATGCCCTAATTAGCGCTCTTGATGTGACAAGGGCGGCTCCCGTTCTGAAGTTTCCTTTCTGTGTTGTTTTACAGAAGATTTCACGGGAAAGGACCACAAGCTCAGTTCCTCTTCTATTTCGTTGAAGAATATCAGCACATTACAATTGGTCAGAATCAAAATTTCATAAGCTTGGCTGCAGAATAGCTATGATGCGAAAACAATCACAAAAGCCTTTGCCTTACTGCTTTATTGACACAGCCTTCCTGTCCCCACATCTTGCTTCCTCTCAGGAAAGTGGGACGTGTTGGATGATTTCCCAGCTTCTATTTGGAGAGGAAGTCTACAGGTTTTCCATCATCCAGCCCCCGCCAATCTGCTCTGGTTTGGGAACACCTGCAACCAGAGGCTATGCCCATTCTCTTTTGAGCGTTCGCAGCTATCAAAATAAATGAGCCATCTTGGCTGGGGAAATCACATCTCCTTCCAGAGTAACCTCACTCTCCACATATGCACAAAGACGCATACGCCCGAGGTTAAGCGCCTTGCCTATAACTAGAATTATAATTCAGGCATTTTGCATTCAAAACCAATGCCAATAAATGTCTCAATAGAGCTTCTAAAAAACCTCCTGTATTGGCAGCTTTTTCCTGTTGCAGCCCATTTCTTTTACACAGAGTAAATTCTTAAGCCCATGTAATGATGGAAAACAAGGGAACTGTCCGCCTCCTCTGCTCTGATGTATCACTAATACAATACCAATAATCTTTGCTGGGTATAAGTCCTTTTCTCACCCACTCATTCACTCCCATCCCAAACACCTGTCTCAGAAGCCAGCATTCTGAAGAGAAACTGGGGTCCTCATCCCCTTGCCCAGTCTCCTAGGACTCTAAAGTTGGTTGAGACACCCTGGGAGCTTATGACAACTTTATGCTCAGCCTAAAGCTTGACTCAGGGATCAAGAGTGTATTGCTGTCTGCTCAGACGGATGTTCATCTATTATTTACTAGTTGTAGCCCTGGCTTTGAGAATGGAGATATTTGAAATTTCTTTGATAGAAAAACAAGAGGCACAAATCCACAGGCAAAAAACCTGATCACGAGCTAACAGGAGCCCTGATGCGTCACTAACACTCTAATGCATCTGTGTTGGGGCGTCCGTAGCTGTGCTGGTGATAGTAGCATGAGAGGAGTGGGTGTGCATATAAATATTTCTGCATACTTGAAGGCCGATTGCTCAGAGTTACAGAACCCAACTCCACTCTGGAATTTCCTCAGTCAACATGGCTGGGTTTGATGAAAACTAAGAATGTAGTACACGACCGTCCTTTCCTGGACTTCCTCACACACTAGAAGGGACTCCAAACCAAAAGTGACCATATCCTGTTTCATCAATCACACTCCAGGGACCGGTCACTTCCTTTAAAGTGACAGCGTTAGGAGATCAGAACCTTCAGATTACACCATTGCTAAGCATCCTTTTCTGCTTGGATTGACTTCATAGAAATATCCACGCCAGCCTCCATCTCCTCGGAATCATTCTGAACTTCTTAGTCTTCTTGCAAAATACTCATGCCTCCACTATAGTTTTCAGATTATTCTAAGAACTTTCTACTTGGAAAATGCTACATCTTCTCCTTACACTGATTTTTGCCGTCTGTCCCTAGCTCACCTCTTTTCTATTTCACTGAAGCCTATCAACTTTCCAAAGTCCCAACAGAAGGAGGAAGAAGGAAGGAAGGAAGAAAGAAGGGAGCCCACATTAATTTTCCTCTCCACGGAATCTCAGGAGTACTTACTACCTGCTGGACTTACTTGGCAGTGGTCATATTCTGCCTTCCATGGTGGGTCCCTTTTTATACATACATATCTTGGCACCAGCTAGATTGAAAATTTCCTCACAGGTCAACAGTTTGCATTGCAAAAATTGGTGTTTCCAACAGAGTCTAACACACGCTAAGTTCTCTGTTAGGGTGTCTTGAGTGATCGAGCAATAGAAGTACCAATGGCTGGCCAGGGAACTTACATTCCACACCAGGTAAAAAGAATCGTGGCCATTAGGCATGAAGTCCTTCAGTCTTGACGCCCTCCTCTCACACCTAGAAGCATCAAAAAGTATTCCCTTCTTCTCTTTCTTTCCTTAATTATAAGAACACGAGGTATCTCTTGCAGAAACCTGTTCCCTCTACGTGTTTCATTCTATTTCCCCCACCCTCCTGCCACTGTAATTTGCTCTCCCTCCCAGGAGTCCTTATTTCTCTTTAGTCTGTAAAACAGCCCTCCCTTGACCTCAAATCCTGCTTATTCAGTTGACTTCCTACCCGCTTCAGCTTCTCAAAAGACTAGTTTCTATTTACTATTTTCATTTCTTTATTTTTTTATTCTAAACTCTCTGCCACCAGGTTTCAGCCCTGCCACTCCCCTAAACTTGCTTTAAGTTCATCATGCATCTCCTTCTTGTACAATAGTCAGCATGTGCGTATTGCTATCTTACTGGTCTCTCTACCATATTGGACATTGTAGATCACCTTCTTCTTAAAGATTACTTACTTGGGTTCTTTATACTCAACCCCTCTGTTTTTTCTCCTCTTTCTCTAATAATTTTCTTCTTCAAATCTGGCATGGACTTTTCTTCCTTGAAACCCTATAAATACAGATTTTCCCCAGGATTCTATGCACAAAACAACTTCTCCTTATATAGATTCCTAGGTAACCAGTTCACTCTGGATGCATGAGATTCTTACTGTACCACTATTTATGGAGCACTTTGTACCAGATATTGTTCTAAGTACTTTTACATGTATTAACTCAACTTATCTTTATTTTACAACAAACATTTTATAAGTGAAAAAACAAAACAAAGAGGTTAAATACCTTGCCCATAGTCAGAAGGAGTAGACTCAGGATTTTAACCTGCAAAGGGTAGCTACAGAGCCTGTGCTCAAGTGTAAATCCTGGGTTGCACATAGAGATTTGGGAGTTTATTTTTCATAACTAACAGTTGGAGGCACCATCCTCTAGCCATCACTCAACTCAGAAATCACTGATTGATTCTCAATTCTTCCTCATCCCTCACCTCCTACAGCACATCAGTTACTGACCCCTGATGATTTCAGTTGCTGTATGGGTCTTCAGTCTGTGTTCCCTATTTCCACAGCCCTTTCGCCACTGCCTGGGTGCAGACTATCATTATATTTCGACTAGACTACTATAATAACCTCTTACTGCTTGCTTCCAGTGCTGTCTTCCTCAAACCCGTAGCCACCATGTGACAACAGAGCATTTTTAATAAAACACAAATCTGACAGGGTCACTTCCCTGATTTAGAGGCTTTCAGGGGTTCCTGATTCCCTGTGATGTAAAGTCCACCTTCTGTAGAATGGCAGAAAAAGCACTCAGTCCTGCTGACCTATTCAGCTTCATCTATTACATAAAAATACTTGTAGGTTTCCGCACATAGGACTTCTGTCCCTTATTGATACTGTTCCCTCAGCCTAGCCTGTCTTCCTGGCTAATTCCTATATGCCTTTAACTCGCATCTAAGGCTACACATCCACAGTCTTTGTATTTAGAGTTGCTGCATTTTCCACAAAGTATTAATAATCTCTATATGTGTCTAAGGTATCTCCTAAACCTAAAGAACTTTGCCTTATTTATTTTTTCAAATTTGCAATGCTTTGAATAGTACCTGATACAAAATAGGCATTTTACGTTTGTTTAAATGAATACATTAATGAATAAATAAATGAACGAGTGAATATAAATCATTGTTTTCCTCTTACGGTGATTTATTTTTCAATAGAGCACATGCACACTAACTTAAATAAGAGAATGTTCCTGTTGATACTGCAGGACATTTTACAGCAGAAAGTATTAATTAAAACATGTTTATTTTCCCTAAAGCAAGACAAAGGTTATAGAAAAACACGACTAAATTCCACAGCACTGCCCCCTATTTGTTTTTCTATCTTCCCTTACCAAAATTTCCATCTATATTTTTCTAACGCAAAATGTAAAATGTCTATTCAGTCATTGCATGTGCTCGTTACTAGTTGTATGATTTATGTTAGAATTAACTGCACGTTATAGAAAAACCAAGATAATAGTGGTTTTAAAACAATAGCAATTTATTTTCATCTCAGATTAAAAATTCCTAAGGACGCAGTCTAGGGCTGGTATGGCCAGTTCCAAGGTCATGAGGAATTCAGGCTCCTCCTATTTTGCTCCTGTTGATACATTGCCTCATAATCCAAGACAGCTTTTGGAAATCTAGCTATCGTATATGCATTCCAGATAGCAGGAAGAAGGAAGATGAGACGTAGGGTTTGCCCCTCCCTTTTAAGCACGCTTTCTGGAAATCCCGTACAACATGTCCGCTTACCTCACATACCAGTGGTCAGGACAATTGCAAAATGTTTTTGTTTGTGTTCTTGTTTGTGGGTTTTTTTTTTAGCTGATGACAATGTGAGAAGCAAAAATTTGGATTTTGTCCTTAAGGAAGAGGGGGAGAGTAGGTGTTGATGTAGGCAACCAATCATCTTTACCACAGTTTAGTATGAATATACAGAAAATAGAGAAATCTCTGAAGTATCATACTGGCACATGGAAGTAACATGCTGAAGGATGAGCTGGCGGTGATCATTATCTAGCTGATGAGTCTGCAAATAAAACCAGGGGCAAATTAACAGAGTGAAGCTGCATATCTGGCCTTGTAGAACTGAGAATTGGATTCTTAACAAGAAAATAGAGTGTGGTCTTTCTGTCATCATTCAAATTCTCTGTGACAAATATTAATTAAATCAGATGATACACATGTTCTGGTTATGTATATATCCCTATGGCAAGTTGGTATTATAAAGATAAGGAAATCCATTTACATGGTTAACCTGTTTGGATTGGCCCATTGTTTTAGACCAATGCTGCTCAAACTTAACTGTGTGTAGGAATTACCTAATATCTTGCTAAAAGGCAGATTCTAATTCAGTAGGTCTCAGGGGAAGTGGAAGTTCTGTTGCACTTGAAGTAGTAAGGCTTTGAAAGCCTCAACACATGTCAGTCAATGTGTTATTTCAAGTTTCCAGTGATTCGGATGCCAAGTTGGTAGAGATGTGTAAGAGATTTATGGAAAAGCCTGTGGAGGTTAGAAGGGAGGGACCAGAGAATGCAGAAGAACCCTCAAACGGCAATTAAAGTCTGACCTGGATAAGAGAGAGAGAAGGAAGGAGGAGTATGTTGGAAGTGCATCATTCTACAGAGAGACCCGTAGGGAAACCTGAGCTAAAGATGCCCAACAGAGTCCTAAGTTCACAGGAATGATCTTGCACTGGTACTCCAGCCATGCTCAGTCATTGGCTGGGAGCAGCCTTTGGGAAGCATCGTGGATGCAGAGGGACAGCAGCTGGGGCCATTAGTCAATTACACTCCGTGCAGCCGGCGAGCTGAGCGGTGCTTTCTAACACTGGCCACAATCCATATTCTAGCCTTTGTAAGTATAGTACACTGGATATAATTTAATGTCTTTTTGAGGTCCTTGCAGTATTTGAGAGTGCTTATTACAAATACTAATTTTTCAGCATGGATTTACGGTACATGGCCTAGAGTGCCCTCAGTAAATATTTGTTATTGAAGAAAACAAAATTGAAGATGAAATAACTACAGCAATAAAGAATGAACTGGTATAGGACTCAAGACACACCGTGGAATTTGCATGGCCAGGGAGGATAAATTATTCCCAACCTATTTTCTTGGTATTTGCTTCTTTCTCATAAAAGCTGATTGCAGCAAATATTATCCAGTTTTAGGTTCTAGTTAGTTGATGTTTGATTATAATTAGTTTAATCATTTGTATTCATTTCCTCTAAAGAGACCACGGAAAAAATAATTTGATGGAAATAAAGTAATCATCTTGGAATTTATATAACTCACCCATATGCACTTTGAACACTGAATGTAATTACACAATAATTTTGGTTCAAAATTAAATCATTTGGCACACTTTTGTAGAAGGAAATTAGCAAAGCCCAATTTAATTTGTTTAAGGTACCAACGTTATCCACTTTTGGAAAAAAAAAGGTCTTGGGAGATAAAAAGTAAAACCGAACTATTGTATTTTTATTCAGATTCATTTTCAATATGTTACAGTTCATAAAATTTTGAGTCAAATATGACTATTTCTGAATTTATAAAATTTACAAACCTTGACATGAAAGGACATTATGGCCTTTTCTGAGTTTGGGGTTCAAATTTTCTCTAGATTTTTCTTATCAGAAACATGTCAAGTGACTTATGTCTTTATCATATAAATGCTGATATAACTTGTTACTACTTATATACAAGCAATTGGCAGAATTCATAGAAAACCCTACTATGCATTACAGTAGAAAGTGTTACACAGTTTGGGCGGTCGGTGGGGGGGAATTCCTCCACACTCCAAAACAGAATCAACCTCAACAATAATAACCATATTATTTTCATCACCATGACTCTACATCGAAACGCATCATTCATTCTTTGATTCAAAAAATCATTACTAAGTTGGCTAAGGACAAGTCACTGTGGTCAGTTCTACTGGGAATTGAAGAATAAATTAAGCCTACCATATACTCTCAAATACTTTGGAATATATAAATGGTAAGGGCATTTGGATGTTACCCTATGTCACTTTCTCTGTGACCCTTTGAAGCAGGCTTATTATTCCAACTGAGTGTAAAGGCAAGGGTATGGAAGTTCTGTGGCAATAATATCTGTGTTTTGCCTGTTAGATTTTGAGTTCAGAAAAGGAAGCGATAGTTTCCTTATTGAGATAATCAAGCTTCTAAAAGAGGTTACATTTGACTTTGGAGTGGAAGGGTAGTCAGCATTTCAATGAATGAAAATGACAGAACGGCATCCGAGACTAAGGGAATGGCAAAATCAAAGACCCAAAGAAGAAAAAACAGCCAGAGTTCCAGAAATAATGAGCATTCTAGATGGTTTATATAGTGAGGAGTAGTAAATAGAAGGAATAAAAAGATTTAGGTCAAACTTAAGAGGGCTTTAAATGACACGCTGAGGAATTTGAACAGAAATCTCATAGGTAATGGGGAAACGTTTCAGGTTTCCAAAGACGGTGTTGATATTATTCTCTAGGAAAGTTAATCTGGTAATAGTATGTGGTATTTATTAGATGGGGTAGAGAGTATATATTTGTTCCTTTCTGGAAAATAAAGTTTTTCAGTGCCTATTCTGGGGAATCAATGAGGTAACCCACAAGAGATGACAAGAAAGATTTCTGGAAGATAGAGGGGAAATAGCTAATTCCTGACTATGCAGTGGATGGAGTCTGCATGTTTTGTATAATTTCTCAAGAAAAACGGAAAGTGGGAATTGAAAAACAAGAAAGTTGCAGTGATGCCAGACTGGAAGATGGCACAGCAGACATGGAGGGGGGTCAAAGGAGCAGGGGAGTCCCAAGTCTGTGTTGTTATAAAGACAGCTTGGAAGTGGCTAACCATCTCTGGGACCATCCTCTCTGCTTTGTCTTTCGCATTCCTTTTCTCCCTCTTTCCCTAAATCTGCAGACATACTAGACAGTTTGCACAGGAGTACAATTCTTTCTCCTGACCCAGAATTTTGGAGTAAGTCTTACATGAACTTGAGCCCCAGCTCTGTCAGTTAGTCACTAGCTATGTTGTCTTGGGTAAGTTGGTTGCCCTCCCTGATTCTCAGTTGTGTGATAAGTCATATGGAGGTAACAAAAATAATCTACCTCATAGAATTAATGAGACTTCTATGAGAAAATTCATATAACACACTTATAAAAAAGTCTGCTCTGTTCTAAGTACTCAACTCTTTATTATTATTCTCAGATAAATCAAGCTTTGATCTTTTCTCACCCATCCCTTCCTGCTATCAAAATGTTGAAGAGAGTTTTATTCCTCCAGCTTTTGGCACTTAGAAACTCCTCAGAACACAATCTATCACAACTTGCTGGAACTATCGTTTCGAAGGTAACCCATAAGCACAAAGTAAGCAAAGACAGCGACCTATGCTCTGTCCTCAACCTCTTTGATCTCGATCTTTCTCCTTTGATCACCCTCCATATAAAAGCTCCCCTCTCTGTGACATACTCTTTAGGTATGACTCTGTGACACACTCTTATCTCTTCGGCTGCCTTTTACCTAATTTCTTTCTGGCTTCTCTTCCAGGTCAATAAATGTAGGTGTTTCCCAAGCTCTGCCCTTGACTCCTGTTCTGGCTTCATGATCACATCTTCTCCCATGGCTTAATCAATCTTTTCTAGATGATACCTCCTGAATCTGCACCTCTGGTCTTGATTACTATCCTAAGCTCCAGTGCTACATTTCAACACCCATGTCTAGATATCCTGTGTCACTACACACTCAAGTTCAAATCCCAATTCAATTTGTAAACTAAATACCAGCTTTCAACCTTCTCATTTCCGTTAGTGACACTATTCGTTAACTAGGCAGCCGGAAAAACCTCAGAATAATCTTATAAACTCCATTGGTTATTCCCCCCTCACTTCAATTTAGGTAGTTGCCAAATCATGTGTCTCTTCAGTGTCTCTCACAGCCATTTACAAGAGCTATCCCTCTATTTTGGGTCTTGATTACTTCCCACCTAGATTACTGCTTAGTAAAAGCCAAACTTAACTCTCTGCCTACATTCTTTGACCCTTCCAAACTTTCCTAACAGCAGTTGCCACATTAATGCTTCAAACACAGCTCTGAAAGAGATCCTTACTTTTTCAGCACTGTTGACTTCCTTAGGGTAAAACTACACTTCATTAATAACTCTATCATTAATAATATATACTCGCATATTAACTCTACATATATGCTGTCTTTCCACTAAAATTGAGCTCATTAAAATTAAAATCATATTATAGAGCTGCAGCCATTCGTACTAGGGCTAGTACCTTAAACATAGCAGGCACATGATAAGCCCTTACTGAATTAATTGAGGAGTGAATAATGGCACTCCCCTGCTCAAAAAGCCTTAATGATTCCACATTTCTTATCAAGTAAGAGAAAAATTCTTTAGGCTTAACTTTAATGCTTTCTATAATGTAACCTCAATCTAGCTCTCCTACTTCTCCAGTTTACTTCCTTTTTTGTACCATGGTGCTACGAGACGAATTGTGTCTCCCACAAAATTCATATATTGAAGCCCTAACTACCAATGTAATGGTATTTGGTGATGAGGTTTTTGTGAGGTAATCAAGGTTAGATGAGGTCATTAGGGTGGGGCCCTTGTGATGGAATTAGTGACTTTATAAAAAGAGGAAAAGAGAGATCCCTCTCTCTCTTCTATGTGAAGATATAACAAGAAGGCAGCCATTGGCAAGTCACAAGGAGGGCCCTTACCAGGAACCGAAGCCACTGGCACCTTGATCTTGGACTTCTCAGCCTCCAGAATGGTGGGAAAATAAGCTTCTGTTGTAAGATACCCAGTCTATGGTAATTTGTTATGGCAGCCTAAGCACATGTCTTCCAGCAAAACTAAAATAGTTGAGTCCTGCCGCAATCCTTGCTTTTCTTTATGATACTTCCTCACTTTGGAATATCCTTTTCCCTCTCTTTCCATGATTATATCCTACCTAACTCAAAGGCCACCTTCTCACTTGAGCCTTCCCTGATGTCTCCTTCATTAATGTAATTTATTTATCCTCTGAAGTTTCTCACCATTTAGCCCTCTCTTTTCTTTGAAACATACTCTATACACATGATAGTTATTTGTGTACTTAACTTGTCTACTTGGCTGTGAACTTGCTAAACACAAGGACTGTGTCAGATTCATCTCATATCCCATAGTACTGAATACTGAATCTGGACCACTGAAGGAATGTAATTCATATCATTATGTTCTAGCTGAGTAGAGATCGAATACAATCAGATGTTTTTAGTAGGTAAGATACAGCACTTAAAGACTGGAATCTGTACTGGCATGAATGGAGAGTGGAGATGTAATGGATGAGAAATGCTTTGAAAGGAATAAAGAAGCAAAGTAGTGATGTTGAAAAGGAATGTCACTGGGGTGGAATGGACAAGTGGAATTTCTCTGTTAAAATCCTAGAGGAAGCTGGAGACAGATCCTGGAAAGACATACACAGCAGAAGAGAGTGTGGAAGTAAAGAGTGGTAAGGCTGCAAATAGTCCTTATAGGTCTCAAATGAAGAACTTTTGGGTGATAGTTGTATTTCAATGATCTGAGAGAACAAGGAGTGGGAAATGGATGAACCCATATTCCAGCTTTGGTACAGGAAATGGGGGAAGAACTCTACAGCGTAAGTGATAAGACAGCCTTTCCTTGATAGGCAACCAGGTAAGGAAAATAAAGCCTATAATTAGAGAGCCATTATACAAAGAAGAACAGAAAAGACAAGGAAAGGATTGGACATGACAGAGGTGGATGCACAGTGAAAGGGGAAGGGACGAGGGTGAACTAGATTGGGATCTGAAAGAAAGAGGTGCCGTGGATCCGTGCTGTGTATAGCGAAGTTGTGAATCAAGTGAAAGAAGTGATTGGCAGGAATACAGGAACACTTGAAGTGTAGCCCTGGGTAAGTGCTGTCTTGCACCTAGATGAGAAGAAAAGCAAGCAGGCAGGGCACACTGCATGGAGAGGAGAGGCCAGCCCTCATGCTTCAGGCAGTGCTCTGGGTGGTAATGGTGACTTTCTCAGCCTCACCCATCCCTTTCTCCTCATGATGTTGAATCCACATCTCTGCTCTCCCAGCTCCAGACACAGACTTCTAATTCCCTTTTGGATTTGTCTACTTGGGTGCTCTGCCAACACTTCAGACTCAGTATATCCCAAACCAGACTCCTCCATTTCTGTCTCTAATCCAATCTCTTGCTTGTCCTCTTTTTTTTGGTTGTTTTTCATTAATGCCACTCTTCTCCTGGTCATAGGACTTCCAGAATCTTTGAATTTTTTCCGCAATGTGGTAGGCTGAAAAGGGCCACCTGCTGACATTTTGATTTTAGACAAGTTATACTCATTTCTGATTTCTGTTCTCTAGAACTATGAGAGAATACTTTTCTCTCATTTTAGGACACCAGATCTGTGGTAATGTGTTATAGTACACATAAGAAGCTAGTATAAACAGCCTCCTTTCTCACACACGGTTACTGAGTTCTACCTACTGGCAAGCCATGCAAACCAGTGATTACTCTGGCTCCACCACTTACCAGCCTTGGGACTTGAGCAAGTGACTTAACCTTTCAGAACCTCATTTTCCCCATCTGCAATAAAGTAAGATTTGGGAGAATATTTTGGGAACTGAGATAATACACATAAAGCACTCGATGATCAATAAATGTTAGATATTATCGTCATTATTGTCTGCGAAAGGGTCTTCGTCCTTTTATTCACTCAGCCTTCTAATCCATTCTTCCTAACACTCCATATTACTCATCCCAGAATAGTGTTGTGACCTGGAAATCTCCCCCTTGGCCTCTTTTAATAGCCTCCTGGTGCTCAGTGAGTAAAACCTCAAACTCCACACCGTGGCATTTGAGTCCCTCCGGAGTGAACATCGTTGGGGTCCCACCCAATCCCCGTTAGAAAGCTGTGTGCCCGTCCTCAGCTACTGAGTACTTGCTGTCTGATGATTGTTGGCAGGTACCCCTTCTCTGGAGAATGGCTTTCGACCAATGCGAGCCCTAGAAGTGGGTCCCACTTCTCAGGGCAGCCCACAACGAAAAGTGTACAGGGAGGCAAAGGCTGCTGCCGTTTGCTTCAAGGTGAGGCCAACCCCGTGCTCCCCAGGCTCCAAGCTCAAGGCCACATTTGTGATGAGCGCCTTCCTGTGGTGAATCCTCCTACCCTGCTCCCTTCCTCTTGATAGCACACCCTTCATAAAACCCGTGGGCCTGAATCCCTGCTTTAGACTTTGCTTCCAGAAACTGACCTAAGTCATGCTCTTAACGTGTCCCCAAACTGACTAGCCTTCTCTTCCATTTTTTCCCCTATAGAAACCCAAATCCCTGATTATTAGAACCCCAAAGTTCCCTTTGATCCCTAACTCATATTTTGAAATACCCCTTTCTTGCTCTCTTTAGTCCAAATGATACACATATTTCAAGCTCTACCCTGGGACCATGCTGGGCAACCGTATTCCAGTGACTTTTTCCCTATCTTCTGAACTTCTGTAGTGTGTATTTTCTGTACCATTTATTTGGCAACAATTCAAATACTTTCATTCTTCCACCAAAAAATGAGACAATATTTATCCTGCAGGTTTGTGGTGAGCATTTAAATGAAATGTATGTAAAACTCATAGCACAGTACTTGGCTCAGAGAAGGCTCACATTAAGCTATGGTTCTGATGTTTGGCCTCTAGAAAACATCTCTGCCCCTCTCCCTCCAACCTCTTTGTTCCTTCCCAAGAATAGGCCAGAAACTGGAACATTAATTTGAATCTGTTTGCCTGTAGGGGAAACATTGGCCCCTGTGGTTTACCTCTCTGCAGTGTACCCAGCCCATAAGTGTCCAGCTGAATATACGATTTGAGTGGAGAATGGACAAAGAGAAGTAAAGCCCCTCAGAGCCCAGCTTACTAAGACTTCTCTGTTGAGGTATGAAGGTATCTCAGTTAATAAAAAGAAAAGAAAAAGGAAAAAAAAGGTACTTTTTTCCCATTTGTCAAGATTACCTGATGTCTCATATAGGCAGTAGGAGTACATACACAGTAAATTTCCACTAAGAAGTACCTCATTCAAAAGATAAAGGGAAATACATTATTTTTGGCTAAATGCCCACTCCAAGATTTTTTAAAAGTAGAATGAAGTGTTTAAACAAGCTCTGAAGGAGTATAAACTTCTGATTTAACGTGGAAAGTCCCATAATTCATTTCTTGTCAGTCATCTTTTAAAAAATTATCCTTATATTGTGAGTTTTAGTGCTATTAAAAAATGTTAGGTCATATCGACAACCTGAGTTTTGTGAAAATCAAGTAAACAGAAGGAGCAGACGAAAGATGGGGGGGAGGGACAAGGAAAGGGATAATCTTTTTCCTATCATGTTGATTTGTTTTGCGTCTTTAGTCACCTAGTTCAAAGGAGGTGCCTGTTTAATATATTTGAAAAATTTTCAAAGACCTGATTGAATACTTTTGCATTAAGCCTAGTGATGCATCATTTAAGGATAGAACTGAATAAGATGGAAAAAATTGAAACATCATCCTAAGCAAACCGGCTAAGTCACACACACCATTTTATAATGCCCTTTATGCTCTGTACTCAAAGAAAATTAAAAGAAGCGTACTCTGTTTTCTAAGAAACTATTGGTCCATGCTCTACTTCCAAGTCTCTGCTTATATCCTTCTTCTGCCAGGAATGTCTTTCCTGTGTCATCACAAGTAAGGGTCTATCCATGCTTCACAGCCTGGTTCACTTGTCACCTCCCTTGTTGAGACTCTTCTGCTTCTCCCCAGCCATAAATTGCCTCCTTCCTTAAGCCACCATAGGGCTTGACCAATTCCTAATCTGTGGAGCCTTTCCAGATCTGCTGAATGGCTCCTGTGGGCTCTCAGCATTTTTGCCTTGTTAGCCTCTTTCCTCCATACGAAAATCCTAAAAATTCTATTTCATTACTGCATTGGTATAAAGAAAATTGTAATCTGAGCTGGACTCATCATTATGTATCTATTATTATGATGATCTTCGTTTTTTAGTTCTGATTTTTTTAATTAAAATTAAACATTTTCCTGAGCCCCTAAATGTATCTTGGACTGTGCCTCCTTTTAGTCATGGGTCAGTTGGCCCCATACCTTCCACTCAGACTCTTGTAATTATTCTTGTATTTACTATCTTCCCTTCCAGGGAACCAGCTTTAGGCCAGAAGCTCAAAAACCACTTTATAGAAGGTATCAGAAAGCATATAATTTTCTAGGGTTTCCAGAGAAAGAACAGTTGAGAACCTACTTAGTCCTACATTTACTGAGGCAGGGAGGCTACCCCTCTTTGGTATGACTAACTATGATTCCTACTTTTTTCCAGTGATAAAGCTACACTATTATTGTTAGACCTAAATGTTCCTATTTTTAGTGAAGTATTAAGGGAACAAAGTTAGAACAAACGAAATCGAGAACCCTGGAGACATGTTTCCATTTTCAAAGTTTCCTTTGTTGATTAGTACTTTGTTTTTAGAAAAGAGGTAGGGGGGTGTGTGTGTGTGTGAGAGAGAGAGTGCACGCACGTGCATTCACATATACACAGAAACAATCTAAAGGGAATCTGGAAAATAAGGCTTCTCTGTACTTCAATAAAGTACATTAGATTAACCAACTTAAAACTAGGCTACCACCTAAAATGTGTAAACTCATGTTCGTAATTGCTTATAAGCCTATAGTGCTGTGCATATTAGTGAAATCTGTATTTCCGGTGTTTAAATCATCACCCTGCTCTGCCCCTAAAGTCCTAAGGCTGAGAGACTTGGAAACGAACATTGCAAAAGCTTATGCTGTTGACAATGTTCTTGACCTTCACGGGTTTTGATGTGAGCCATTTTCCAGGCTAAGTTGCTTTCTCTCTAACTGTTCTCATGGTCAAGGTCACAACCAGCATAAATCACTCAGACTCCTGTTCTTGAAAGAACAGGCACATACCCTGATGCTTTTAAGATATGTTTTCTCAGCCATGGCAGACGTCTGGCAGAAAGCACTTAATTATGAGCCCATTGTTACAGAGCTCAACAAATAAAACTCCCTTAGCACACAGTATCTCCTGAAACTTCCCAGAGTTAGAAAGAAGTGATTTTTGCAGTGTCAAATAGGTTCTTCCAGACAATGTTCCCGTTTTGAACTTTCCTAATGGTATTTGCAGCAAATTTGGAGAAGTGGCGCTGTGGGGAATGGTCAGGCCTTCTGGATTGCTGTTCGTTAGGGAAAGCTACTGAACATATTGTAGTTACTTTTAGTTACTTTATTTCTTCTCAGTGGGAGCATCAAGGGCTGGCTTTGTGAAGTGAGGGGGGCCTTTCATCATTGGGCTCCATCGAGACCTCTCTTAATGCTGCCTCAAATTTAAAAATATAGTAAAAGTCATCATGAGGACAATTGTCATTTTCTCACACTTATATACAGCCCGCATGAAAGCATCCTTAGAAACTTTGTGGTTGTTTTTATTGCTCTGTAACAACTGAGCTAAATAAAAGCAACATAATTGCCAAAACAGGCAGCTCCAAAATCTGGTCCCCCTGGGACCACGTGCACCAATGGCTGCCTGGACCCAAGCCCCTCCACGCCAGTATAAAGAGATGGTGTCTTCACTGCTTCTGGTCATCTTCCCCCCAATCCAGAGGTTACTGACACCGTACTTCTAACTGGAGAGTAAAATCAAACACAACTAAAACAAAAATCAGACACACAAAAACACCAACCTTCTGGGGCTGATACTTTTATCCAGAGAATAAAAAACATAAAACAAAACAAAGTCACAAGCTTCAGGGAGTAACAAAATTTGCTTGCAAATAATCCAGATAAGGTAACAGCTTAGTTTACCCTGAGTTTAAAGTGTCAGATTCCTTCAGAGGGGCTTTCCCAAGTTCAGCGGGAACTCATACTGGACCGTGCTAATTCCTTTGGAATGTGATCCAGGTAGCTGTGCAGGCTCCTTTCCAAGGGCATTTGCAGCTCCCTCTCTCAGTGAGTGACAGAGTACATTCTTGCCTACTCATTGGCCCTGTGACTGCAAGCCCAGCATGAGTCAGCAATACAGGCTGTTAAAAAAGAAACTGGCCTGATGCTGGGGTATGGAGTGGGAAGTGGTAGGAGGGTAAGAACAGAATAATACCCAGTGCATCCAGCCTGGCTCATAAAGCCTGGGTGACTCGCCCAATGCTGGGCCCCAAGTAAGTTCCAGGTAGGCTTGCCAGAAAAAACAGAGAACACCTAGTTACATTTGAATTTCAGGTAAACAACAAACAATAATCAGTGGGATATTGACATCTATCTTGCCAATATCCCTTCTTATCTGAAGGCTCCCTGAATCCCTCATTTCTAGGTCCAAGAATCAATGACTATAGCAACAACCAGCATCTACAAAGAGCTTTCCGCTTTCCAGAGTATTTTTTTCACACTCCTTAGCTTACTTTTTACTTTGCCTTTACTACATTCCTGAAGATTGATATTACTATGGCCCATTGATTGATACTACCTGAGGCTTACCTGAGTTAAGTCATTTACTATTTACTCATTCAAGTAAATGTTGGATTTAGGATTTAAAGCTCTGATATCAACTACACTCCCTCCCCAACGCACTTTGTATCTGCATTTTTTTATAATAGAGTTTATACAGTTCTCCCAGATATCCCACTTATTTATCTTGCTTGACCTAGATTTTGAGTTTCGTGAAAATGGAGATCAGTTCTTATTTAATTTTACTAACCTCACGGTGTCCTGATGTTCAACAAAATGCCTGTTGATTCTGATTGGATCACCAACACCTACTTTTTTTAGGTTAGCCAAGATCACCTCCAGTCTATTTTGTTCACCATGCTTCTACAAGGTAGAAGACAACTGTAATTCTATTCTACGTATTTGCTCAAGGGATCACAGTGAATTATTGCAAACAGCGGGAATGGAGTCCAGAGCTCCTTTTTCTCAGTGCATCATCCTGAAATACTGCTTGTGATTTTGTTACCATTACCTGTTATTCAGAGGCCTCAGGACCCTACATCTTCCTGAGACAGGATGTGTGTGATGTACCAAAGGATGTCTGAAAGAAAGGCACTTTCAAAGCACAAATATTAATCTAGTATCTTGGACTCGGCTTGCTGAAACTGGTGATGTGTTCAATTACTAAGTCTCTTAAAAGGAACATGAAAAAAATTCAATAAGCATGAAATTAATTTATCCTTGATGCCTTGTATGTTGCCACGTCTTAGTGCCCAACGGTTACACCCCAGACCTCCATCAGCATGTGCCCTCCTGCGATAGAGTGGACAGAAATTAAAAGATACTCTTTTTACAGACAATGGAATAGCTGGCTCTCCCTGGCAGGAGGTACATAATATAATTTGCCTAGAAAGTGACTGTGTACTAGCTCAGCATGGTAGTAGAAGGAAGCAGGCTTGAACCAGTTGGAAATGTATAGTGGGCAAGCTCAGTTCCTGGCCCAAGTTCCATCCATTCTCTTTATCCTGTGGTAGCTCCATGCTCTCAACTCAGCAAGGCTGGGACTTCCTGCTTCAATGAGCGATGATGCCAAATTCTGGCAGGGTGCTTTTCTTTTCCTGTCATCATGTAACCACAGGTCCAGAGAGAGAGGAGCTCTTTTGAAATTGTTGCACGTTTTATATTATGTTCTTTTCACAAAAGCCCAATTTATAAGAAATATAGCAGAATGATTAAATAGATGCATGGGTTTTGGAGACAGGACAAACTAGTTTCAAATCCTGTTCCCACCCCGTGAGACCTTGGACAAGTAACAACTTCTCAAATCTTAAATTTTCTCTTCTGTAAAATCAATGGAATGATCTTGACTGCATAGGATTTTGGTAAAGATTAAATAAAATGCCATTGATTCAAATCATGTAGCATAATACCTAATATGTAGAATATCCTCAACAAGCATAGGTATGACCATTATTCTTAAATACTTGAAGCATTAAAACATATTCCTAGAGTATTGGCCTCAGCTTACACATATATGAGAGAGCTATATTCCAATTTCTGAAGTTAGGACCCAGGCATTAGTTATTTCTACAAGCTCTCTAGCTGATGCTAATTTGAAGTTGAGAACTACAGCTCTGGAGCAGGAGTGGTATTAAAAACACTTAGGTGCCCTACAGGCACCCCCCAGTTAGAAAGAAAATTTGATTAATCAGGAAGAATCCTGGCAGTAAACAGCCAGCATAGCCATGCAGTAGGCCAACCAGATACCAACCAACACTCTGGCATGAAAACATGTCCCTTGGTCAGATAAGTTTGGGAAATGCTTCTTTTTAAAGATTCTGCAGGACTATGAAAGGCTCTGAAAGGTCATGCAATTAAGAACAAAGACCAGTTTACAAATTTTCCAAATGAATGGGTGCATGGAATGTTTTTGTTACATCAAGTAGCTTCTCATGAGACACATTTAGTGGAAATACTGAGGGAAAGGGAAACATCCCAGTCTGAAAAGGTTTTGATTGTGATCAGTGCTTGGATTTTGATTCTATTGACTTATTTATTTCTGTATACCCTTAGCACTTCTGACTCTTACTGGAAATTGTAAAGTCTTAGGTAGAATTCTAAGATGGTCCCTAAGAGTCCCACCCCTGGTGTACATGTTGCATATAATCCTCCTGAGTGTGAGAGGAACCTATGAATATAATGAGGCATGACTTTCATGATTGTTATGTTGTAGGGCAGAGGGAAAATATCTAAGGTGGGCCTGGCCTAATCAGTTGAACTCTTTAAAAAAGAGGGTTTGGGGCTTCCCTGGTGGCGCAGTGGTTGAGAGTCCGCCTGCCGATGCAGGGGACACGGGTTTGTGCCCCGGTCCGGGAAGATCCCACATGCCGCGGAGTGGCTGGGCCCGTGAGCCATGGCCGCTGAGCCTGCACATCCGGAGCCTGTGCTCTGCAACGGGAGAGGCCACAGCAGTGAGAGGCCTGCGTACTGCAAAAAAAAAAAAAAAAAGAGGATTTTTTCCAGGCTAGTTGCAGAGGAAGAAGTCAAGGGTATGTTCTTCTGGTGGCTTGGAATTCCACAACAGCAAAGTTGTGAACTGACTATAGAAACGATTGGCCCCTGAGAGCTGAGGGCAATTCCTAGGCAATAGCTAGCAAGAAAACAGGGACCTCAGTCCTACAATACAAGGAACTGAACTCTGCCAATAACTTGAATGAACTCAAGGAAGAGGACTGCAAGCTTAAAATAATACACAGCCCTGGTTTGCAATATCTTAATTGTCCCATCCAAAAATATATCAGTGGACTGGATATAGAACAAAGGACACTGGTTTGCAATATCAGAAATATTCATTCCCCTTTAGGGAAAGGGGATATAACTAGGCTTGATATGAACAGGAAAACATGATATCATTAGATCTTGTGAAGATAGGGTAGCATTCAGAAAAAACAAGTAATCTGTGAAGCTCCATAAGATTAACTCTATAAATGCATGATTATTCTTTATATTTGAAAGCAAAAAGTTATATTTTAAGCAGAATATTGAGGGGGTAAGAGCAAAATGAGAGAACAATGAGAGGCAGCTTGTTAGAGTGAGGAAACCATTAGAAAAAAAAGAATTTTGAGATTCTCTTTCCAGCTTTGCTACTAAATAGTCATATAAAACAGCTGCTCAGGGCTTCCCTGGTGGCTCAGTGGTTGAGAGTCCGCCTGCTGGTGCAGGGGACACGGGTTCGTGCCCTGGTCTGGGAAGATCTCACATTCCGCGGAGCGGCTGGGCCCGTGAGCCATGGCCGCTGACCCTGCGCCTCCGGAGCCTGTGCTCCTCAACGGGAGAGGCCACAACAGTGAGAGGTCCGCGTACCGCAAAAAAAAAAAAAAAAAAAAAAAGCTGCTCAATGACTCGGCTAATGCAATTATTCAGTCCTTCAGTTATAATTTATTGAGCATATTCTGTGCATCAGCAGTTCTGCAGTTAGAGATACAGTGATGAACAAGTATGCACAGTCCCTGCCCTCAAGGACTTTGCAATACAGTGTAGTGACAGGGATTTAGCCAATTAATATACAGTGCAATTTCAGATGGTGAAGAGTTCCCCAGAGAAAAACAGGTTCTATTGAAGAGAGAATGAGTTGGGGGATGGGAGTCAGCAATGGTGTCCTTAAGGACGGCATCCAAGTTTGGAGCTGAGACTTGAACTGAGACTGGTTGATGGATAGGATGTGAGGCTGAGAGGGAAAAACAAGAGTCATGAATGGCCTCAGGATTTTTGGCCTGAGCAATTGAGTACACGCTCATGACAGTTTTTTGACTGGAAACACTGTGGGAGGAGCAGGTTTGGAGAATGTAAGAGTTCATTCTGGGACAGATTATGTGTGTCTTGCCTGTGATCAAAGAGGAGACGTGGAGGAGGCCGTTACATGTGAGGCTAGAGCTCTGTCGCTGCCGTACAATGCATTTGTTGAATTGGGTCATTGGTGGGACCCTTCCGATTCCAATACTCTATGACTCTACAAACTAGAAATCAAAGCAATTTTCAATGGGAGTGAACAAAAATATTCTTTTAGAAAAGAGACAAAGATAATTGGCCAAGATGGGAGGAGAATCTAATTAAAATGGAATAAGAACAGAAGAGTTCCTATCTGATAATGTACACCTTTGGTTTCCATGAAAGCTAAAACAACAGTTTTCAAAGTGACTGCTTGGTAGTAAATTTCTTATTATCAAATGACATTAAAGATAATGATCTCCTGCTCATGAATGGCTTTTCCAAGTGCTTTAATTTGTATAGAGTGTTTATTAAATGAACTCTTCCCAAGACAGCTCTGTATCCCAGGAGTAAGTAGTTCCACAAATATATAACTCTTAGATATGTTTTGTGCAGTTCTTCAACATTTTCATGGAAATCACAACCTGAATTTATCTCTGAATATGACATCTTCCCCTTAGTAACCCCGAGGCAGCCTGGGTACATTAATAATTCATAAAACACCACTATTTTCCATTTTAAAAATCAAGCAGGAAGGTGACAAAATAAAAAACAACAATTTCCATTTTAAATTTTGGATAAGGTATATTTCAGTATATCAGTGACCAAGAAATTGACAGGTATGGGTGATGTGAACGATGGTCCCGAGTGAATAGACTTATATTTCTGCCTTCTATAGTTTCCATGGCTACAGGCCCATCTGAATTGCACTAGTCACACATAGTGCCGAGAAAGAACAAAAGGAAATGGAAGAGTAAATGGCATCAGAATGTCACAGAAAGGGAAAAGTGATCACAGATTATTTTTTAAAGGAACACGATTTCTCATGTCAAGAACTCTCTGCTTCAGAGTCCAGCTCCTTCAGTAGGAAATATTTCTAGTTGGGTCTGGAATTTTTTATGGAATTGATGAATAAATTTGTTCTATGTTTTAAAAAAACCAATCAGTTTATTGGTGGCTATGTGGTAATTAGGGCATCCAGAACATTCTGACATATTCACAGAAATGCAAACTTAGAGTGTCCAAAAGGGAAAAAATGTTATGCCCCAATGTTTGTTTTTTTTTAATTCAAGTTGTTTTATTGTATCAGAGTTATTAATATAGCTGGGCTACTGGCTTTTATTAAAAACATGTAATAAATGGTACTCTTTTAAGTATCAGGATAGGCTCTTCTTCCTATTTACAATAACTGCCTTTCTAAAAAATGAAATAAAAATGAAATAAAAGTTGGGGATGGTTCCCGAGCAAAACTTGCCATTTTCTGAGAGTGCAGACACAGAAATATAAGAATCAACCTGATCCCCAAAGCGAGGCCAAGAGTCCCCTGTAGATGGTTCTAAGTTAGTAATTATCTGATTAAATGCAGTGTCCCCTACAACTACAAACTTTATGAGCAAGTCTGCCTAGATGTGCCCCTCATTAAATTCTTGACATCTCACACAGTGAACTAAGATACTTGATGAATTATTGAATGAGTAAACGAATGAATGAAGGTAAATGGTAGCCCTGCAATCACTTTACCTCCCTTACACCTTCACTGTACTTAGTGAAGCCACCAAAATAAAAGTAGCAGTAATGAAAGGCATAACGGATTTGAGATAATCAAGTAAAATAAACCCTCCCTACACACCAATGCCAATTAGGGTTACATATTTTTTAAACACAAAAATTAAAGCATGGAACTTGCAGCAATGATTGCTGGCTAAGATCTGGTAAAGGTTTGTGTCACGTGGGTTAAACCAAGCTAATCACAGTGACTGTTTGGTTGAGCATATTGGTTAGCATGGAACATGGGTTTCTTCTGGCAGCATCTCTGGCCTTCTTGAGAGTTTGATTCCCAATAAATCTCTACCATTTACGTTAGTGATGCTTCCAAGATTTTTAACTTTAAAGGAAACTTGAAATCACAATGTTCTCAATCATGAAGATACCTATTTTACATATGCTAAGGGAGGTTAAAGTGACACTTCCATGTTTGATAGCTTTGTATTAAGTTGTTCTTTTTTTTTTTTTTTTTGCAGTACGCGGGCCTCTCACTGTTGTGGCCTCTCCCGTTGCGGAGCACAGGCTCCGGACGCGCAGGCTCAGCGGCCATGGCTCACGGGCCCAGCCACTCCGCGGCATGTGGGATCTTCCCGGACCAGGGCACGAACCCGTGTCCCCTGCATTGGCAGGCGGACTCTCAACCACTGCGCCACCAGGGAAGCCCGCATTAAGTTGTTCTTGACACAGATTTTCTTAAACTCGTGCAGTCTGAATTTGTCTTCATTAACGTTCTCCAGCTCCCCTTCCTGTCCTCTCTTAGCTCACATATCTCTCCTTTCTCTCCCTCCTCCTTTCTTTCGATTTCCTCTCAGTCCTAGGTCTCCCAGTCCTAAAGAAAGCAAATCTGGTAACTCATGTGTGCATAAATACTTGCATTTCAAATTGGAACTCTAAACAATGAAAATGGCAAATACGAGTTCATAGGCCAGCCTGATAGTAAAATTTCCTCATTTGCAAACTGTTAGGGGGTGGATTTGGGCCTTCTTTGCATGTCTGAAATCATATTTCATAGTAGAAAACTCTGCTAGTCACTAGAATAAATCAAAAGTTTGGTTGGCTTGATTCCAACTTCTCCTGGACTGACACTTTTCTACCCTTAGCCTATCAGGGAGGGTGAGGATTCTGTTTACTAAGGACAGTTTCAATCTGGAAGGCAGAATCCCTTTGACTTTATAAGCGTTCCTCAAGGTCATTAAAACTCTATCTTGATGGTGTTGGCCATTAATTCTGCAGCTCTGTGTCAAGTGAGGGAGTTGAGCAGCTCCAGCACGCTTCCCCTGCGTCACTCTTGCAACATGTTTCCTGCTCACCTTGGCCTCTGCGGGAACCCAGCGAAGCATTTGGCAACTCTCCATCCTTGTGGATGCAGATGTCTCGTAACAACTTCCCCCCCTCCTCCCCTCACACCCACCCAGTGAGCAGAGGTGCAAAGATGACCCCTGATTTTCCTACAGGAGTTTAGGTACATATGGACTGAATCTGGCACAGGCTTTAACTCATTTTCCATGAATTCTACAGGTCTAAAATAAGAAGCAAAAGGGCACTTTTCTGACCATTGTTTAACAATTACATGCATTGGAAACAATATAAAATAATTAGTTATGCCCCTTGATCAGTGCTTTGCACAGTTCCTGACACTTAAAAGCCACTCAGTAGATATCTGTTGAGTGAATGAATCTCTAAGATTGGGACTTATGGGATTTGAAAAGTGTGGTGACAGGAAAGAGAGAGAAAAGGGAATAATAGAATACTGAAATGCCAAACAAAGCAAGTTGCATTTTAGAGGTAAATAAGGTATACTTTCTTAATAGTACCCCACCAAATATTTGAGGGCTAATCTGCCTGTCAAACAGCATTTATTGGACAAAAACTACCTTATGGAAACATCTGACACAGACTATCTTATAAGAACTTTATAATCTAAGTAAAAAGAGAAAATTAACAAAATGAAGTAACTAAAGGTAAACTACATTCTACAAGTGTGGGTCTGAATGTGAAAGCTGGAGGAGTGTAGGAACAAAGACGAAAGCCACGCTGATGGGAAACACATACCTACAATGAAAAGTAATTCACTGGACTGCCATTAGAAACACACTTGACTTACACAGACTCAACTGCACAGGCTAGAAGAAAATTGTTTTTGAAATAAGGAAATAATGTAAATACTGTGGGGCATGCAGCTGGCCATTCCACCCAGTGAACACATGAGGGACGGTCATCACCTGCAGAGGGTCTCATTCCCTCTTGCTTCCTAGGGAGAGCACCCCTCTTCCTTTAATGGAATGTCACTGTTTATAACCTTCCTATGGTTGATTTAAAGGAATTCCCAAGGGTAGTTTAACTATATATAATTATCACACAGTCCCCAACCTTACTTATACTATTTAGGCTATTCTAATACTCTAAGCACTGCATTTTCTCCTTTTTAATCAACTCACTGTCCAAAGAAATATATAAAAAGAAAGTGATTGGTATAGCAATTTGTTGATGGTTATTTCATGATTGGTTCTTTCATTCCTTCATATTCAAGTAGCAATCAGACACCTATCAAGTTTCTAGTTCTGCAAACTTCGAGTGTGTGTCTGGGTTTGTTTTATGTTGATACTAGAATAAGAATTTTCTGTGGATGTTTATTCTAAAAAAATACCTAACATATTTTATGTAATGACATAATAAAGGAATTTTTTCATCAGTATTTTTAACATTGAGACGTAATATTCAGAAAACCAGAGAGGCATACTTTTTAGCCTCATGAGAGACAATACCTGGGATACTGAGAGGTAGAGATAATTTTCAGTATCTCCTTGCTGAAAGTCTGACTGTATTTCTAGCTAAGTTTGGTATTTATTTTCACAGTAAATGGCGCACCATAGTTGAAATGCACAGAAGAGAAAGTTTTCTTTGCTTTGAAGCATGTGGCGGTGTTGATTGGCAGGGTTTACAAGTCACAGGAGACGCACCACTCTCTTGCACGAGCGTTTCCCTACCTCTCACTATCCCTCCAATGGGAACTCAACACATACTGCTGCTGGCTTATGTTTGGAAGCAACACATGGAAAATCTGAGAGAGGGACAACCCATTTCCATTTCTGAAACTATCCATAGACTCTCCCGTCTCTCTTAAGAACATCTGAAAACAGCATTTAGCTACATTTAATTAAGTCCAATGTCTCAGAATGCTTCATAATATTAAGGCTGAAATGCTGTCAAGTTTGTTTGTTTGTTTTTGGTAAATAATCTTTTGCACATATTATTGTAAAGACAACTCTGCTACTTTTCCTTCTTCAGGAATCCTGAGCCTTAACTGACTTCTTCAGGCTGAACAGATATACAATTGAAGTATATTTGTTCAAGTACAAATTTTTGTTGAAGTAACAATTGGTTCACAATTTAGTGAGAGGAGTTGCAAGAAAAAAAGTGACGTATAGAATTCTGTGCTGAGATAGTCTGTAAAACTTCACTGTTATTCTACTGAGAATAGCATCATTTTTCCCATGCCTAAAAACGGAAGCAAAACATTTCCTTGCAGATTTTATATTAGGACATAAAATGACAGTTTATATTTTCAAACAATGAGATGATTCAAAAATAAAAAGCATATTTGTTTTCACAAAATGCATCATAATTCCAAGAGGCTTGTTCCTACCCTGTGCAGAAAAGGAGATGATGTGATTGCTGAAGCTGCGATTATTTAGATCAAATCCTTCCACAAATCAAAATACATGCTTCAAAAAATGAATTTTAATGATTTTTCCATAAAGTCATCATAAAAGCTAAACAGTGTACTATGCATGAGGCTAGCCATTCTTATGGCAAAGTAACTTCAATTCTAGGGGTAAACATGTGACATAAAAATACTTCTTTCAAAGAAAAGGACTTATCAAAAAATGAAACACATACCCACACCAGCATACTGTTAATTTTAAGGTCCAAAAGTGATATAAAAACAAAATTGATGGTGGGAAGATGGGCCTTAAAAAGCTTTTATTGTAAAAAATTTGCATGCCTGCTAAATCAGAACTAAATATACAGTCTTAGTGCGTAAATTTTCTGAAAGGGTTTTGTGACATCCCTTACTTTTCATAGCTTTGATTAGATTTCCAAGATTTACTGTGGTTGTGAAGAAATTTTATGAGATTTAAAGAAGACTCAGTTCACCTAAATGCACAAGTTCATGGATAATAAGAACAATAAAGTTTGTTCCCTCTTCACTAAAGGATGGAGTGGGAGGAAGGGAAGTGGGGAGAGGTTGGGAGACTGGGTTTTATTTCTTTCCTTCTGAAACAGGATCAGCATTTTGAAATTAAGACAAAAAAAGAAAAAAATGTGAGCCCGAGTTCTGGCAACCAGACAGCATTTATAATCTACTGCAACAGATTTCTGCTAAGAACATCTGCCCTAAACTAGCATTCAACTAAGATTGATTGTCACTCTTCCGAAAGGAATTCCTGTTTCCCTTACACACACACACACACACACACACACACACACACACGCACACAGCTTATCTGGCAATTTTGAGCGAACCCAGAGAAATCTGGGAAACTAAAGAGTGAAATCCCAACCCACCCTTGTCACTCACCATCTTCCTTTGCAGAAAGGAAATGTACTTTAGGTTTCATTGAAATTATAAACAATGCTATGCTTGCAGCTGTGTTTCAAAAGTCTGATGTCAATAGTACTAAATACATGTTTTCATCTTGGGCAAAACATCAAAAACATACAGAACCAGATTATACGATTCTATTGAAAACAGCCCACAGAAAATGTCTCTATTCCCTTTGTTGCTGTGTCACATGTGTTTATCATTAGTTATTGCCAACATATTTATTTATTAGTAATTAACCATCTCTGCCTTGCAAAATAAGACTTCAGGAGCCAAAACTTTTAATCTGGACACAATTTCATAATTTTAGTTGATCTTCAGCATCACGTGTTACTGTCATTCCAACTACAATAGTAAATAAAGTTTTGTGAAGTCTATACTCTGCTAAGAAAAAAGAAAAACCAATAAGAAAAAATATGAAAACTTATAATGCCAGGTGTTGATAGAACATTTACTACAATTGAATCTTTTATTCCCTAAGTTAATCCTTTAATTATTTCTGCAAGATAAATAGGGAAAGCTATTGTCTCCACCTGGGGATGAACCAGCTCATTCATGGGACATAGCAAGGCCAAAAGGGATGATTCAACAGTAAAGAGACACATTTTGTGATGCTTTGGTTCAATGTCTCACCTCTCCGTTGTGTCATGTTAGCTACCCTAGTAATGACGTGCTTTGTTACAAGTAAACCTTTCTCAAAAGCAATTTAGCAATATATCGAGTCTTTAAATGATTCATAGGCTTTGCTTCAGTGATTCCATACCCTGAAAATATTGAGAAGTATGCAATGCTTACATCACAGTATTACTTCAAAGAGTCAAAAACTGAAGACATAAATGTTCAGCAATAGGAAAATAACCAAATAAATTTTGGAATAGCCATACTCTGGAATTCAGTATGACCATTAAAATCATGTTTTAATGAAATTTTTAATAATATGAATGCCAAGAGTATATGTGAAGTGGAAAAATATATGTATATAATCCTAATAGTGTAAAAGGAAATGTGTATATATACCCATATACATGTATATAACCCTAATAGTATTAAAAGATATATATGTACACATATATATCCCATTATGTATAATATAAATATTAGAAGGAAAAGAAGCATGAACAATGGTTATATTAAATTAGATTTTATATTCTTTAAACTTTCCTGTTTCTTCCAAACTTTCCACAATAATTTATTTTATAATTATATATAAAGGTATTTTACTTTTATTTTATTTTTAAAAATAATCTCTACTGATCTCATGTGATGCCCTGTTCCATATAAAATTACTGGGAAATAATGGAAGCCCTCAAAACCTAATAATAATATTATTTATATGAAAGAAATCTAGCAAAATTGATACTTTAACATAAGAAAATAATTCTACATTAATGAAAATTCCAAGGGACAGAAAATAGGAAATCTTCCAATATTTGAAAATTCAGAAGTCTAGTTATGAATATTGTGTTTGTGGATTTCAATCATTCCTACTTACTCTTGATATGGTAACCTTGCTTAAAAATAGATGTGAAGACAGTTTAGCAGGCAGTCGAGAATTTCTTCCAAATATAATGTGTCAAAAGTATATACATATAAAAGAGAGCACAGGGCTTCCCTGGTGGCGCAGTGGTTAAGAATCCGCCTGCCAATGCAGGGGACACAGGTTCGAGCCCTGGTCCGGGAAGATCCCACGTGCTACAGAGCAACTAAGCCCGTGCACCACAACTACTGAGCCTGCTCTCTAGAGCCCGAGAGCCACAACTACTGAAGCCCGCGCACCTAGAGCCCATGCTCTGCAACAAGAGAAGCCACTGCAATGAGAAGCCTGCACACCGCAATGAAGAGTAGCTCTCGCTCACCACAGCTAGAGAAAGCCTTTGCACAGCAACGAAGACCCAACTCAGACAAAAATAAATAAATAAAATAAATTTAAAAATAAAGAGAGAGCACAAAACTGATTCAAATAATTTTGTTTAAAATTAAATTGTAAGAGTTTATTATTTAATTATCTGTGTAATATATAACTCTAAGAGAAGATGGTCTGTATTTTAAAAAAAAGATTTTTAATAAGATTAAATGGTTTTGTTGAAACTTTAAAATATATTTAGAATGCAGTTAAAAGTAAAAGTGTCATCCTCAAGTAACTGTGGTGCAAAATGGCCTTAAAACATAATTCGCTTCAGAGAATTAAACATGTCTCATCATAACTCATTATAGCTTATTAAACATGTCTCATTATGTGCATTGTTATTTTATTTAACTAATTCTTTCAGGTAAAATACAAAATGTTAACGTTTAGAGAATTATAATATTTTGCTATATTATACCTATCGTAACCCCTCCCCCACCAAAAGGTAGTGGTAACTTAAAAGTCCACACGTTTTGTCATTTTACACAATTTTTAAATGCTCTGCCATAAAACTTTCAAGGCTTTGGAATGTCAAGTAAAATGTTTATTGAACTAGACAGACCCTGGGTTTTTTGAAATTTTTAAGGACAAATATTTTTTAGCTTTTTTTCAAACTATTCTGTGGAATTGCGTGGCCCACAGAGTTGAAAACAAATGTAAATCACTTCTCTAACTGTGCACATGGCTCAATGAGCTTGATTTTAAATGGCTTCTGAAAAAAATGAGAGATTGCAGAAACAATAGGTAATAAGCTAAGGAACAATGTAAATTAAAATCATTCAAAATATTTTTCCAAAATCAAGAAAATTATTAGGCAAGATGAACAAATGGGGACAGTTTATTGTTAAACGGGGACACTTCATCTGAGAAATGGAAGCAAAATAAACTTTTATGTTGCTTTTTTTAGTGATAAGAGAATAAATTAGCTGGAATTTCTGAAAATACTTCGAGGCTCCAGATGCTGGTATTGGAACAATTCATTTAATTTTCCTGGGTCCAGGTTATGCAGTAAAACAGAGGGAAACAGGGCTTGATCAAATGCTTTCTAGGACTGTTCCAAGTTTGTAAAGGAAAAGAACATATAATAAAAAGTAAATTAGATAGACATGTATAATAAAAATGATTTTGAAAATAACTGGTTGAATATTTTTCTGATTCTTGACCAGCTATTTATTTATATTTGATCCCAAATATTTATTGCTAAAAAGAATTAATGTTTTGCCATTAGAAGTTAAGGTGGAAACTTATACCAGGCCATTGAAATTAATTCTCATTCTTGGTATCAACTAAGCAACTTGTCTACTAGTCTATATGATTACTCTTTCATTCCATTAAAAGAATTATCTGGAAAAGTTTTAAATATCATAATCATCGTAGTATACTCCTGAAATGAAGCAGCAAATGACAAGGTTGTATATTATCAAGATGCTTTTCCCCTTCAACGGCACTTCCTGTTTTCTGTGGCCCGATAGCCCCTATCCTGCCCTCGTCTTCATCTTAAGAAAAACTTCCAGATGGCTTCAAGATGGAGGAAATGCCCAGTGAGAACGCAGCCTTTATTTCATTGTATCAGTGGTAGAGCCGAGGATCATAAACAGGTGCTGCGTTATAGTATCTGAAAGGGTCCAAGTTTTAAAAACAGAAACCAACTCTAAAAATGACATTTATGCAAAAATATTAGGTTGCTAAAGGATTTCTTGGGGCTGAAGAATTAGTTAGGAGCTACACTTCAGAAACCATGCCCAAAACATATTATAGAATTGCCCCAGTGGGGACTTCCCTGGAGGCGCAGTGGTTAAGACACTGCACCCCCAATGCAGGGGGCACAGGTTCGATCCCTGGTCAGGGAACTAAGATCCCACATGTTGCATGGCCAAAATAAAATAAAATTAAAATAAAAAAAGAATTGCCCCAGTAGAGATTCCCAACTTTTTTCTCCAATTCCATTGTCCTCAATCATTGGATACATTTGCTGTATCACTTGCAATGTCATCTCTGGAACCTAGAGGTATCTGCCACCATGTACGCTAGAACACATCCCGCAGAACTTCTGCTTCCTAGTGCCTCTAACTTTCTTTTTAAAGATTGGCTTGGGTTTGTTTGTTTATGGGAACTGAAACTGTAATTAGTCAAATCCATTTCACCTGTCTTCACTAATCAAGGTTGTTTTAAGACTTGCATGTCCTCCAAGCCGCAGGGAGCCTAAACAAGACATTTGCCTGAGTTATCTTCCAGGAACTTGGAGTTAGCTATGTCTAATTTGAGCTGAACTGGTTAAGACTGGATAGGACCACCAACCCTCCAACTGGGCATGTGCACGTGTCCTCTCCATGACCTTCTGATCTTGCCGGGGACCTGTAGATTATTTACACCTGCCAAGAAGGATGATTATCACACCTTTCCCCAATCACCTTTCCCCACGCCCCCCATGCTCCCCACGCCTCAGACTGCCCTGCAGTTTTACTCCTCAGTCGATAAATACCCGCAGCCCCTCACCTCCAGGGAGGTGAACTTGAGATTTGTTCTCTCGTCTCCTCCTTTGGCTGCCTTGCGAATAAACCCTCTCTTTTTTCTTTATTGCAAACCCTGGCGTCTCACCATTTTGGCTGCTACCTTTTGGCAAAATGAACCTGGCTGGGGAACAAGCTTTCTGAAAGGGCATCTTAACCAAATAAATTAAATTTTTTGTCACAGTTTTCAATAGATTTTACTTTATGTAATACTATATTCAAACATGGGCAGCTCAACTGAAGTCATTTATGATTAAGTCCCACCCTCTACTATCTTCTGTTAGTTTAGCTTTGTTTTCTATCTATAAAAAGTTCAAAATCAGGGGCAGCCACAAGACAGAGCTTGAGGCTAAGGAATTCATCTTACTAGCTAATTTCACAGATCTTTACTAAATGCAGTGATCTCTCTAAGTTCTCTCTAGATCTCTTAGATCTCTCTAATAAGTTCTAATTTTCCTCCTCTGCTTTCCCTTCCTAATGGATAAAGAAGATGTGGCACATACATACAATGGAATATTACTCAGCCATAAAAAGAAACGAAATTGAGTTATTTGTAGTGAGGTGGATGGACCTAGAGTCTGTCATACAGTGTGAAGTAAGTCAGAAAGAGAAAAACAAATACCGTATGCTAACACATATATATGGAATCAAAGAAAAACAAAAAAGGTCATGAAGAACCTAGGGGTAAGACAGGAATAAAGACACAGACCTACTAGAGAATGGACTTGAGGATATGGGGAGGGGGAAGGGTAAGCTGGGACAAAGCGAGAGAGTGGCATGGACATATATACACCACCAAAGGTAAAATAGATGGCTAGTGGGAAGCAGCTGCATAGCACAGGGAGATCAGCTCTGTGCTTTGTGACCACCTAGAGGGGTGGGATAGGGAGGGTGGGAGGGAAACCCAAGAGGGAAGAGATATGGGAACGTATGTATGTGTATAACTGATTCACTTTGTTATTCAGCAGAAACGAACACACCATTGTAAAGCAATTATACTCCAATAAAGATGTTAAAAAAAGAAAAGAGGTGGAACCCATCTTGCTTTTTCCCAATCACCTTTCTCCACGTCCCTGATGCACTCCCCACCCCCCACCCCCCCCACCCCCACCCCCGCAATGCCTCAAACTGCCCTGCGGCTTTACTCCTTATTCTATAAATACCCCCAGCTCTTCTCCTCCGGGCAGGCGGCCTCCCCCTTGCTTGGATGCCTTGGGAATGAATAAAACTTTCTTTGCTGAAACCTCAGTGTCTCAGTGTTTTGGCTGCTGCTGTGGAGCAAAACAAACCTGGTTCAAAACAGAACCTGGATTACCTGCCTTCTCACCAGTTTCAAGAAGAAACGGATATTGTATTTTACGACTTCTATAGCAACGGGCAACGGCTCACAGATATTTTAAAGAGCAAGCAGGGATTCTGGTTTCTTATCATGAATGACTAGACGCTCCAGGGGGTTCTCCTGTTGCAGCAACTAGGTTGTGGACATGATAGACTCTGCGATGATTGCTGTCTCACAGTATATGAGACAGGTCGCCAGGAAACTCTCCCCTGTCAGGAACAAACAACCTAATGTGAATGGAACCCAGAGCAGCTGAAGACTGCTCCTAGGTGTTAGGAAATAAGACTTTTGGAGGAAGTGAGCCTGAGGTGGAACATCTAGGAGCCAAAGACGGGGCTGGGGGTCAGGGGGCTTAAAGCTAATGATGATCCAGATTTTCCAATAATCACAATAAATATACCTAAAATGACCAATTAGAGACACATACATAAATACAACATGTATAAACATAGCATATTTATAAACATAAAACTATCAAATTAAAAGATTACCAGATAGGATGATTTTTAATCCAGTTGTATGTTTATAGAAAATATTACTAAAGGATAAGGAAACTAATGGGACAAAGTACAAAGAGTGAACAGCTAAATCAGACAAATAATAACCAAAAGTAAGCTGGAGTAGCTATACTACTCATAGACCAAATATCTTTTTAAAAAAAGTAGAATCACTGGGATATAGAGGGTGACTATAAAATGATGATAATAATAAAAGCTTAATTCACTAGGAAGATATAAACAAGTGTAAACAAAAATAGCTATAACAAAATAGCTTTAAAATGTAGGTAGTAAAAACAAAAGCACATGAAATTTTGACCAATCAATCAACAAAATGAGCTCAAAACAGCTCCACTCAATTATTATTCATAGCAAGCAGACAACAAAATCAATAAAAAGAAAAATAGAACACATCTGACAAGCTTGTAACATGATTGAACTAAGAGCTCTATATATGCCCTGCTCAAGGACATATGAACCTTCAAGTTGCAAACTTTCCAAGATGTGAATGTGTGTTCACAAGTCCAATCACATAAGTTAGGTCATGTGTCTGGTGTACATTGTCACGTGTGTGCATCCTCTACGAGTGGTTGTGCTTTTGTGTACTTTACTGTGCAGTACTGTATAGAGTACAGTAGTACAGTATCTTTATTTCAAGCCCAGGATGTCAGGAAGAAAGCATAAAAAACAGCGGTGATGTAACTAGTACTAATGTACTTTTCAAAGTACTGTACCGTAAGATTAAAAATGTTTTCTTTATTTTTTGTGTTTTTTTTATGCATTATGTGTGTGAAAGGTATTATAAACTTAATACAGTACAGTACTATGTAGCTGATTGTGTTTGTTGGGTACCTAAGCTAACTTTGTTGGTCTTGTGAACAAATTAGACTTACCAACGCGTTCCCAGAACAAAACTCGTTCGTATGTAGGGGACTTAACGGTATTTTTTAAACTGATTGTGTATGAGCTCATAAAGCAAGTCTCAACTCATTTCAAAGAATAGGTATTACCCAGAACAGCTTCTCTAGTAAGTGTAATTAAGAAGCAATAACAAAAAGGCGAATGAAAAATATTGCCATGTATTGAGAATTTAGAGAACACATTTCTATTTAATCCATGGGTCAAAGAAGAAATGTTAGTGGACATCAAAAAATAAAAACAAACAAAAAGAAGCCTAGAACTGAAGGGCAACCAAAAATCCACTTTTTAAAACTGTGGGAAAGAGTAAAAGCAAGTTTGAGGTCTGTTTAGCTTTTAAATGATTATATTACAAAAGAAAAAAAATTGAGAAGTCGTGAGTTTTTTTCTAAAACTAAAGTTTATAAAAAATGTAGCCTAATAAACTCAAAGACAGCAGGAAGATGGATATAATACAGATAAGGGCAAGTATCAATGAGATAGAATATAAAGGTACAATAGGAAGCGTCAAAAGAACTAAGTTTGGTTTGAAATAAACTTTATCTGAGATTGATCAGAAAGGAGAGAGCTATATAGGGGAAAAAAACATGAATAAATAATACACCAGGTATTAAAGGGGATATGATAAAGGATAAGGCCAAGATCAAAATATATAGCATCAAAACTTTCATGTCAATAAATTATAAAATTTAACCAATAGCAAAAGAAATCTTAAAAAATAACTTGCCAAGAGAACCTCAGAAAAATATATTCATACCACTATTAAAAGCTTGAACCAGTAGTAAAACATATTTACATATAGAAGAAAGAGACCCCAAAAGTTTTACAAGTTCCACCAAACTTTTAAGGAAGAATCATTCCAAATTTGAGTACATTTTCTGGAGAATAAAAAGTGAGGGAGGAATCCCTGGCTGATTCTATTCTATACAAGGTCAATATAACCTTGATACAAAATGAGATAAGGATAGAATGAGACAGGAAAATTATAATATCCAGTTTCTCATGAATATAGGTGCAAAACTCCTAAACAAGATATTTACAAATAGAACTCAACAATATATAAAAAGATAATACATAATATCCAGATTAGGATTACTCTATGAAAAAAGGATGGTTTTTAGAAAATCTATAAGCATTATGTAAACTATTATCAGATTAAAGGAAAATATGATCATCTAAATAGATGAGTGACAAAGGATTTTACAAAACTCAATACCCATTCTTAATTCAAAAAGAAGTCAGTAAGCTAAGATAATTTCTTTAACCTGATAATATATATCTATAGAAAACTTAGAATAGATCTCATTCTAAATAAGAAAATATCAGAAGCATTCCTTTTAAAATTGGGAACAAAAATGAGAATGCTCACTATTGTCATTTACATTCAACATTTTATAGGAAGTTCTAACCAGTCCAATAAGGCCAGAAAAACAAACATTATAATTCTCTATGTATAAATCCAGAGATAAATGAATAGAATATTATTATAAATATTATGAATAATGAGATTGGTAAGGATGCAAGGCATAGAATCCACTTTTCAAAACTTAAGTCAATTGCATTTCACAAATAAACTAGAAAATGTAATTTAAAACACACAATTCAGGAAACAAAAATTATAAATATCTTAAAATTATAAAAATTATATCTAAAATCTAACAAAAGATATGAAACATCTATATGCAGAAAATTATACATACTTTTTCCTGAATGATATCAAGAAGACCTGAGCAAATGAAACAATAGCTCCTGTTTGTAGATAAAAAGACTTACCTGCATAAAGATTTTAATGCTCTCCAAACTGAGGTAGAGAATCGATGCAATCTCGTTTAAAAAAAATCTCATTTATCTGGCGAAAATTGAAAAGCTGATTTATTTACATTGAAATGCAAAAGATTCAAATTAACTAAGACACTGTTAAAGAAGAAGAAGAGGGAGGAAGGACAAATTGCTATCCTGGTTAAAGAAGACTTAATATGAAGCTATAATGATTAAGACTTTGTCTATACCTGCACCAGCCACAAACTGAACAATGGAATAGAGCAGACCCACAGGACGACACATACATTTAACTTTGATACAAAAAAATGGCATAATAGATCAGTAGGGAAAGGAGAAACCATTAATAAATGAAGATGGAAGCTGGAAAATTTTAGCTTTTTTTCTTTTTTTTACTTTGATACATTTATATACTGTAATATGATTGCTGATGTAGTAATATTTGTCTCATTATGTAATTATAGTACTATATTATTGTCTCTATTTATTACACTGTGCATTAGATCTCTATGACATTTATTACTTGTTACATGTTTGTACCCTTAAACTCCATTACTCTTTTCCTCACACCCCCATCCCCTGGTGACCACCATTGTGCTCTTTTCTACAGGTTTAACTTTTTTAGATTCCACATGTAAGTAACATCTTATAGTCCTTGTCTTTGTCTAACTTATCTTGCTTAGCATAATATGCTCAAGGTCCATACATGATGTCACAAAGGCGAGGATATCTTCCTTTCTGGTGGCCGAATAATATTCCATTTGTATATGTAACCATATCTTTTCTTATCTATTCATCTGTTGATGGGCATTTGGATTGTTTCCATGTCTTAGCTATTGTGAATGATGCTGTGATAAACATGGAGTAGATACACCTTATCAAAATCCTGTTTTCATTTTGGGGGTATATATGCAGAACAGGAATTGCTAAATCATATGGAAGAGTTATTTTTAATTTTTTGAGGAATCTCTGTATCGTTTTCCATTGTGATTGGACCAATTTGCAGTCTCACCAACAATGTATAAGGGTTCCCTTTTCACCACATGCTTGCCAGCACCTACTGTTACTTATCTTTATTTTTCTGACAAATACATAGAAATAATTTCCTAGTGGATTATGAATTTAGATATCAAATGCAAACTTTAAAATTTTTAGGAGAAGGTTTTTGGCTGTGGAGTAGGGAATGATTTTTTTAAAACAAGACAAAAATAATAGCTATAGAATGATTGGTATGTATGGTTTCATTAAAGTTAAAAACTTCATTGAAAAAGTGAAACTAGAGTTAAAATGCAAGCATAAACTGGAAGAGCTATTTTCATTATGCTTATCAAGGGATCAGTATCATGAATATCTTACACATTTCAATAACGAAAATACTAACTACCCAATACCAGAATAGGCAAAAGACATGAGCAAGTAACAACTATGTAAGGCAACATATATATGTAAAGATATGGTTAACCTCATTATTACTCATATCAAATACCACAATGACAGGCTATTTCACGTTCATTCAAATGACAGAAAGTATGAAGTGTGACTCTTTCAAATGTTGGATAGAATGTAAATAAGGGAATCTGATATATTGATACTTTCCTGGTGGGAGTGAAAAATGGTACAACCACTTTGAAAAACAACTTAATGTATCTTACAAAGTCAAAGCGTGGCATATTCTGTAACACGGTGTGTCTACTGCTAAGTATATTCCCAAAAGAAACTGTATGGAATGCACCCCAGCATGGGCATGGAAAAATGAAGTATGGGTTAGTCACGCAATGGAATGTCATGCAGCAATGACAATGACTGAATTCATGGCCTTTTGTACAACATAGTCAAACTTTAATAATATACTGTATAAGAAAAGCACATTCTAGGAGACACTATGATTTCATTTTTATAAAGTTCAGAATAAGTAAAACACAACAAAATATGTTAGGTATGTATATGTGTGCAATGTCTGAGAGTGTGTGGCAAGACTGTACACATACACAAACATGTAAGTGTATGTGGACATATATGTGTGAGTACATACATACATACATACCTTTTTTCATGCAATGTCAAATACAAAATTCAGGGCAATGGATACCTATGATGGGAAGACAGAGGATGAGATAAAGGAGGACGTAAGTAGAAGTATGTTATTGGTAATGTCTTCATTTCTGTTTTGAGTGGCAGATTTGTGGATATTCATTAAATTATTAAATAATAAACAAATGAAATAAGTGAAGAAAAGAAAGCCACATCTGGACAGATGATGATAGTGCTTTTTGAACTTTATGATTAACCTAATTCTGTTCACCTCCTTAAAACCAAAAAAGTCAAAGACACGGGCACACACACCAAAAACAAGTAGACAAAAGAATGAATATATAGTGGAAGATGTAAACAGAAGGCATTAATTTGGCTAGTGCTCTATGATAATTAACTGAATCCAAAGAAGATTAACTGAGTAAAATCTATCCCACTGGAATTTCTGAGACTTTTCATTCAATTTTGTTTTCCACAATTATTTTACATTGCGTTGTTAAAAAAATGCATAACATTAGTATTGACAGGGGAAAGATGCATTTATTAGGGAGGGTGATCTGACTAATAAACCATGTGTTCAAATTGTTTGACAGCATGCACATTCATTTGGATGGGAAGGCTAGGTGAGCTGTGAAACATCCTATTTTAATAATAAGAATAATAAAATAGTTGAACTATCAAATAATTGCAAACTACTTCATATATAATAATTCTACTCTTACTTGCATTCTAAAATGTGTTTGTAAGAAACAAGGGGATAGCATTCCAGAAAGGGAGCAAGAAATGGTACATAATACACAGCCTGCTTTGTATTACTTGCCTGTTGCTACAAGATCCATGTTAGCATGAGCCACACGGAGTGTCTTGTGTGAGATCTGGAAGGTCATGTAAAGGAGCAGCTACCTTACTCTATCCTCAAGAAATCCGAGAAGGGCACCCTTGTGTTGCTTCCTGCTGGCTTTTCTGGTTAGGAGACAAGGACAGCTGGGCTTACAACTCCTTCGGCTCCTGCCAAGTTTCCTGCTTCAAGGTCAGGGAGGGTGACCTAATAAACCATGTATGTTCAAATTATTTGACAGTATGCACATTCATTCATGCTCAGCTTTGTGAAGGTCAACAGCCGCTTCTGCAGCACACCCCCATCATCAAAGTTGGAGGCTTGGAGGTGAAGAGTCTAACTCAGGTTCCAGTCCACCCTTGTGGGTTCAGGCTCAGCTTGACCTCACTTCCCCAACTTCATGTCCCTCTGCCCTTCTCTGCTGCCCACCCCCTAGCCTCTAGGCTTCAGCACCAGGCAGAGCTTCACATAGACTGTGAAATAAGCTCCTTCAACTGACTTACATCTAATCCTTCTAATAATCCCCTTATTACAACTCCTAGCTCTTCTCTAATCGAACCCTGAATGACACAGAGGACAATCAAGTAGACATGCTTTTCCCCATGTGTTCACCAATCTCAGATTCTCTTTGGATACCACCTGGTTATAGCAGGTTTGTAGTAAAGTTGATCCAGGATCAAATTCTAAGTCCCCTACTTTTCTTTTTCTTTTTTTTTTTTTTTTTGCAGTACGCGGGCCTCTCACCGTTGCAGCCTCTCCCGTTGCGGAGCAGAGCCCTATTAACTTTTAAATGCAATGGAATATGTTTTAAGTCTAGGTCTTCATAGACTCCAAACTTGCTCCCCATGCTGATTTCTGAATTCATTAACAAGAGTTCCACCTCCATCCCTCACAGGAGTTAAGAGTAAGCTAAATTCTAAGAATGCATAAGGCACACACACACACAAAAGGAAAAGTGGCAAATCCGGTAAAATTCAAGATGCATTTTATGCATTCCAGGGAAGCGACTTAAATGATCCTATGTGTGTTTGTGTTTGTTATTCTATTGAAAATCCTTTGGGGATGCATGATGCCTATATCCATAAATTCTCTCTGCTTCAATATTGAAGTTGCTGCTTGGTAAGTTAGGCGCTAAAAGGGACAAGAAAACTCTTTCCAAATATTAGGAGGCCATGCTATGTCCTCTTAGAAAAATCTAATATCCTGGGCTTCCCTGGTGGCGCAGTGGTTGGGAATCCGCCTGCCGATGCAGGGGGCACGGGTTCGTGCCCCAGTCCGGGAAGATCCCACATGCCGCGGAGCGGCTGGGCCCGTGAACCATGGCCGCTGAGCTTGCGCGTCCGGAGCCTGTGCTCCGCAACGGGAGAGGCCACAACAGTGAGAGGCCCGCGTACCGCAAAAAAAAAAAAGAAAAAGAAAAAAAAGAAAAATCTAATATCCTACCACTCAGACGTGAAGCCACCTTCCAAATACTGCTTTAAAACAGCACCATACAAGAAGCACAGATAATACAAAAAATTCCCTTCCTCTTTTTCTTTTTTCTGGTCAGTGAATACCTCTCCTGGGGTAAAATAAAAAGTTTTCACAGAATAATGTGAATCTTACTGAGAAGGTGAGTTCCTCTTAGAAATAGCTCGCTGACATCGAGGAATAGTTGAACCTGTGGTTTTTGCACTGATTTTGGCTGACCCTCACATACAGATGAAATATTAGGGTAAAGTTTGGTGTGTAAGCAGAGCTCCCCTGGCTGAAGTAGTACCAGCTCTACCTCCCTGGATTCTCCTCTCTTCTCAGGCCACCTCCACTCAGGAAGGGCTTCAGGATGGAGTTTTGCAGCAACTTCCAGAGGCTTCCAGAAGTACCATAGGAAAAGCCCCCTTTAAGATGAAGGTGGCATGGCAAGACCTGGATTGGTATTTTGCTTCTGCCTGCTACTTCCTGGAGAACCCTAGGCAAGTCACTTCAGATACCTGGACATTCCTTTCTCGGGGTTAATACCATTTGCCCTCTCAGGGTTATCTTGTTGGTCAAATTAGGAAATGCAGGAGGAAGCACTTCTAAAGCTTAAAATGGAATGTAAGCTCTTTGCACTTACATTTTCTCAAGTCCTCAAATGATAAGCAGTCTCCAAAGTTTTTTCTTCCACCCTTACCTCATTTCTTTTCCTGCACCTTATTCTCTTCTCTGGTGATTTCAACAGCACTTCTGGCTTAAAATATCCCCTCGAGGCATATGACTCTCAGGTTGACATCTATAGCTCCAAATCCTTTTTCAAATTTCCCATCAGAACTTCCAACTGTTTCATAGGCAACAAATATTGCCAATCTCTCAGAAGCAGCTGGTTTAAAACATCTTCACTATCTCCTCCTTCTCCTAACCTCTTTTCATCATTTCCTTTTTCTTTTTTGTGCATTGTTCCAAGCACAGAGACTAAAATATCCCAGAAATATTTTGGCCTCTTCCTCTCCGTAGACCCAAGGTACCACATACAGCTTCACATTTGGTTAATTCTTCTTTCACACGGTCCACCCTTTTTCATCCCTACAGTTCATTTCATCCATACTGCTTCATTCAGGCACTCATTACCTCATGCCTGGATCACTGCAGCAGTTTCCTAACTGATCTCCCCATCCACATCAGCCTCGATCAATAAATCCTACACACCATTCCAAATAATTATAAAGTACACAGATCCTATTGCTCCCTTGATCCAAAACAGTTAATAGCTCCCTGTTGCCTAAAGAATACAGTATCAAATTTCTTGGTGTTGTTCCTTTGCCTCTTTGAGGCACCAGTATGTGTTTGCTAAAGGAAATAAGTAGTGATTGTTATACACCGGTTACTAATTTCTCTGTTAGAGCTGGCCTCACTTGTTACCACATTTGTTACTGCAAACTGTAGAGAACAGCGGTCAAATCTGTCCATACGTTTGTCCTAGTTAATTTTAACTTTCCCACTACTTTTCCTCAAATATCTAATGTCCTCTTTGCCTATACTATTATTTCTCAAAAACATTTTTCCATCAACTGTCCATGTGGTTTGTTCTTGCTACTTCTTGTAGCTGCAATGCTCATACTCGTAAATTTCATGGGCAGATGTTCACCCTGTGTTTGGAACGGATTATGCCTCCACACCCACACCTGGAGCTGAAGTACACACTTGCATATGGATCAGCTAATGCAGCACAAGGTCTCATTTATACTTGGAAGGGAACTGAACATACATAAAGATTATGTCACTGTGATATGTTTTAATGCAGGTAAAATAGCCTAAGCATAATTACTGGCCTGAGGTATTTTAGAATTTACATGAAAAAGACAGCTCAATTTTAAATTCCCTACCAGAGAAAATAATCTTTATTAGTATATAAAAGTAATTCTTTAAAGATGCTAAAGCAGTACATTGACATAACATTATAAGCATAGTAATATATAGGAGATGACACAAGACTTATTTAGGAGATAACAGAGAAAATACTCCTCTGAATGAAGACCCAATCAACATATGTCTGCAGAATGGCAATAAGTATATCTTTGCAGGTTCTTTCATGTTTCAGTGATGGTCACGTTGTGAGAAATGGAAGTGTCATGGAAGATGGCAGGTGATGAGTTCTCCTCTTTGTGGACAGAAAGCTACAGCATCCATTAACCATTTTCCCCCCCGTTACCTCACCCACACGCCATCCACTGCACCTCCGAATTTTGTGTGTTCTTACATTTCGAAGGAAGCTGTTTCCAGGGGAACGGGTAAGGCAGGTTGCCCCAAGCTGTTGTCGTTGCTACCACTCACATGACTATGCTGGCTGAGACAAAGTTACAAAGGGAAAATGCACCAGCATCTCCTTCTCTTCTGTGTCCAGGAGGATGCAAAGCCAGTGCTTTGAATAAAAGACAATGTTTGTTGTTTATCAATCTCAGGAGGAAACAGATGGCACACTCTAAAGGTTTATCCCAACGTATTAGTGAAAGGAACATATACAAAGATGTGAGTACGGTTAGGGAGCTGGTAATACATGATGAATAAACCAGTAACTAGCACCAGCAGGAAGCCATTACCAGCCCTGGAGCTAAAGCAATTAGATGAGAAAAACAGTTACCAAATGCTGTCAGAGATGGAACTGGGGGAGGTGGGTGTGGCTGCATGACAAGAGCTGTGGCTCCTATAGGAGACACTCTGATTTCCTGCTGACACCTCCCTTCGGCCAAACCTAAAAGGCAGCAGAGGGCACAGGAGCCACGGGGATCCAGTCTACAGTGGGCAGGCTCCAGGGCAGGACAGAGAAGGGTGAAGAATGGCTAGAGCTGGGACTCAGGGAGGGGCCAAAGAGAGAAAAACTAGCACTCTCATCATCTGTAAGGAGCTTGAAAACTGTGTTAAATGGTGGAAAATATTAAGAAGGAGCATATCTGTCATGGTAACTAATAGTAAATCTTCACCATTGGGTCTTAACTGTAATAGATATTACAATATACTGACTTATAGCAAGCAGTAGATTTGGCTACCTTAATGATTTCTGAGGACACAATGGTACATACAGAGTATCTGTTCAAGCAGAATATCTGGTTAAATAACTCATACCAGGTCAATACATAGAGTGGAAGAATCGGAACAAAACCCCAGGCACCGTGAGTTTAGTCTATGTGCTTAACCACTGGGCTCTAGTGAACAATGCAATCTTGTGCATCATTAGATATTAAGTGTAGGGACAAGATGGAAATCCCTGGAGAAGTTTCCCCCTCCACTACATTGTGGATGGGAAATAGTTCATTATTTTCCTAGTTCTGAGGATAACTAACCACACTCATTCTGTAAACCTGAGAGCAACTCTTACTACAAATGCTAGGAGTAAAGTTGATGAGACTTTAAAATCATAAACCAAATGACTGTTTAAAGCTACCTTTAAATTATATTTGCATATGCTAATAGAATAATTTATTACTTAACCTGCATTAGCACATGTAATCCAGATGAAGAAATGAGAGTACTGTAATCCAGAATCACATGGCTAATGAGAGATCAAGCCAAAAGCCAAACGGGCTGACGACCAGAATTACTTTCAGGTGTCTTTAAAACAGGTCTTCCAAGTCCCGCTCTGGATCCACTGAAGTAATGTCAAGATTAGGTTGGGAATGGGTAGTGGAGACATAACAACTGATATCTGTACTTCTTCATGGCAAGACTGATGCACTAGCAGGGTCATAATTGCTAAAGATGCAAACCATCAAATGCTACAGCAGCAGATTCTGAGAAGCTTGACTGATTCTCTGTCTCCAAGTGGGCCATCTGTGATAACCAGGAATCTTCTTATCAGGTCAGAATTTTGATAGAAGCTATATTTGGAGTGATGTCGTTTTGTCATTTGACCTGTTATTGTCAGGTCGTGAAAGTCAGTTTAACAAAATGTTTTCTCTGAGACTTGATGCAAGAGTCTAAAAGCCTTCCTATTTGGACATTTTGTGCGTTTTTACAGTTTGCATGGAAAATGGGAACTCAGTTAAAAGAAAAAACACTTCCTTGAAGCTCTGGAAATAGCAATTGAGTTCTGCTCATTCCACTTCTCCCTCTAACACTGGGGTTATCCCAGTATTGCATCTCCAAGTGAAAGCAAACATAAATTCACAAATAAACACCTGAAGGGGGAGACAAGAGTGCACTCCCCACTCCACAAATAAAAAAAATCATTTGTTTCAAATTAAGACCTCACCAAAGCAAGGCAGCCACAACTAAAATAATGAGAAAAGTATCAATATAATGAGCAGTAGGACCTGATAAATTGGGAAATTCTTGCAACTGAGACAAGGTAAATGACAGAGAAGCAGCCTCTATTCCTCAGTTTAATGACGTCTCAAATTACTCTCTGAAGATTTGAAAAACTTCAGCACTCAATTTTTGGACTCAAAGTTATGTTGAATTAATATTCCTCTTCTGTTCCTTATCTCTTTCAAACAACTTGCTGGACTATTTTGCTGGTGATATAATTGTGTTTAAGGGAAGGAATTTTTAAAAACAACAGTGCATCTCTTTTTGTACTAATCTTTAAACCTGCCAACATTTTCCATCTGACTCTTGTTAACATTTCTGTAGGATAGAATAAGGTCTGAAATCTGGTTACTCTTGAAAAATTAGTCATCACTAATATAGAGTGTACTTTTGTTGAATTTAAGAGTCAGTATGCCATTGGCACTCAAGTTAAAAAAAAAGAAAAGAAGAAAACCAACAATAATCCAATTTCCCTTCTAATATTTGGATGGCAGCCTTCTGGAAGATTGGTTGTATTAATTCAAAGTTGTATTATGGTAGGATAGATAAAGCACTGTGGTGACTCAAATGGAATCTGACTACAAGTAAAAAGCATAACTTGAGCAAAGCAACTGCCCACACACAACGGATGTATAAGTGAGCACGCAGAACTTTATGCGAAGTTGAGTACATAAGCACATGGTCATTCAGGGTTTGTGCTGACTCAGAAGGCTATACTGGTGCCTGGCTGTCTGACTGTGACCCTTCCATTTCCCCATTCCTTTCTAAACAGAAGCTGAAGCAGGGATGATGGCCAGACCAGGCAGAGCTCCATCTTCTGATTGCCTGAAGCCCCCTCCCTGCTGTCCCTCTGAGGCTGGAGGACCATTTTCCCTCAAACATGGCGGACTCTGATTATGTCACTGAAGAAGCTCCATTGGCTCCGTCCAGATCTAGGGTCTGCTGAGGCAGCAGAGGGAGGCATTTATCTAAAAGAATTCGTGAATAATTTAGATGATACAGAGGGTATATTACTGTATATAATAGTGCATGTAATGTGGAGGAAGCATGGCAGAGTGGAAAGAGAAGGCCTATCAGAGTCAGCGAGTCTTAGGTTCAAATCCTCCTCTGATGCTTACTCAGAAGTCATCTTTCTACTCGGTCTCTCAGTTTTCTCATCTGTAAATTGTGATTCCTAATATCTACCTTAGAGATGTATCGGAAGAACAGGAAATGTTACTTACAAAGTTGAAGAAATGGCAGTTATTAATAACTAAGCAATGTTACAAGGCACTCTGGGATCTCTCCCCCCGCCCCCCAACCCAGCTATATTTTTATTCCATTACCTCATGCAAACCTTGCTTACAAGTAGCAGACTTTGTCTTTTAATGTCACTCTGGGGCGTTTCCCATCTGCACTTCAAAGAGGGCTAAACAGATGAAGGTGTATTTGTTGATAAAGCAAGACAACTTTCAGTATCTCAGAAAATAACACTTGTTTAGGCAGCAAAGTACTCTTTTACACCAAAAGAAAATAGCCTCATTCCATACTTCCTTAAATATATTTCACAAGACTGTTTCTGAAATTTGCTCAATGTAAAGTTTACTTTGAAACAGCTTTTAAAGATCCCTGTCAGATATGGACAAACGAACTTAAATACAATTTTTTTTTTCTTTGACAATTGAACAGTTGAGTCAGATCCCTCTGAGAAATGAATCCCAGTTCCTAAAACTCATGTTTTTAGCTCATCTTTCTTTTCTTTTTTGCTTTTCATACTTAATCAAGTATAGCCATTATCTTTTCCATTTTGCTTATTTGAAAATAACTAGTTTGAGTATTTGAACAAAATATATTTTGACTTAAAAATAAATATTTCCACAGATTTCTTAAATCGGCGCATGTGCTCCTCAAGGCACTTTACTTGTGTGTCCTCAAGAAGAGCTTTGGTATAAGAAGCCAAATATCCCAGGGGCTGGCAGCAAAGGAAGCGTGGATCCATTGTTGCAAACACCCACAGCGATAACACCAAGCTACAGGCAAATTATAATTAGGCGAAGAATGTTCTCTTCTATATTTCTCTTTTAAAAACACTACGAAGATCAGCTTTAAAATACAGAGTCATCTTAAGACTCATTTGTCATATACTGTTTACTGAATCACCTGGAATATTCTTGGTTTGATGTCTCATTGCACAACCAATATGTTTTTCTCTGCCCACCAACTCATGTTGCTGAGAGGAATGGTTATTTGTGAGAAATATGTCTTGGAACCATGAGTCTAAGGAAGTCAGTCTATTCTCAAGTGGAGACAACAAGGCTTATCAAGACATCGAGACATGAGTGGTTGGGTTGTCCTAGGGGCCATCTGGTATTTCAAAGTCAAATTAGGAGCCTTACATTTTTTTCCCACTGAGCTTCCACGTAGAAGGGAAGATAGGTAACAGCAGAACTCATTCTGAACTGGTGAAAATACTGCTCAAATACCAAGGGAGATAAAAATCACACAAAGCTTTGGGAGGAACATGTTAACTTTTAGAAAAAAAATGAGGAAACAAGTGAATTTCACATTAAAGGACCATACAGCTACTTCTCAGTGAAAGGGGAAATTAGTGCAAGCAGTTTGAAAGAAATAGACAATCACACAATAGACTCCCTTCATCTACGTTAATTTTTAAAAGCTGAAAGGAAGGGAACTACCACAGTTAGCTAATAAAAAGGAAGAGTCTGAGGAATGGCTATTAAAGAGGAGTGGAGCTGGGATGAAAAATACCCTTTAGGACTACAAGGATTATCCAAATGGACAGGAAAGAATAAGGAAGAAATTTTATAATTATTCCATATTTACATATAACAGGTACAGTTCTGTGTATCTCCCATTCATTATTCTAACTCAAAAAAAGGGTAAATAATATATAATTTCCAGATTTAATTGATGAGTAACTTGACTTTCCAAGAACTTTCCTAATGTCATATAAATGCTAAGTAGAAAGTCTGCATTTAAAACCAAGGCACCAGGCTTCCCTGGTGGTGCAGTGGTTGAGAGTCCACATGTCGATGGAGGGGACACGGGTTCGTGCCCCGGTCCGGGAAGATCCAACATGTCGCCGAGCGGCTGGGCCCATGAGCCATGGCCGCTGAGCCTGTGCGTCCGGAGCCTGTGCTCCGCAACGGGAGAGGCTACGGCAGTGAGAGGCCTGCGTACCACCAAAACAACAACAACAAAAAACCAAGGCACCTGCCTACCTAATTTCAAAGCTCATTTTTCGCTCTGTACCAACATTGTCCAAATGCGACGTATATTATATGTAACTTTTGGACAACTTTCACAGAGAGGAGAAAAGGAACTCTCAAATTATTAGGATTATTGGTAGTTTCCAAGGATTTTCAGTAATTGGTGCTATTTCTTCCCACAACTAGGTGCTATGTTCCTACCCCCAGGTCTCTAACACTCCTAAGATAACAGTGTAAAATATAGTTTGCCCCTAGGCATTCATGATGCAAGAATTCAAAATCAAAATTGAGAGTTGTAAAGTTTTACAAGAGGATAAAGATGAAAAAAGAATGAAATTTGTGATACCCTGAATTTTTAAGATGAAAATTGTTTTAAAATTAGCAAATGCTTTAATAATAGAGTTCAAGCTCTCAAAGTCAGTAATATAATTTCTGTATATACAAACACAAGAATATCTATAAGCTGAGTATTCTACTAGGCACTTACATGTATGCATTTGTGAATATATATTAGATAGATATTAGATATTGACCAAAATATCAAAAAAAGGGCCAAAAATAACATAGGAAAATCTCTGGTCCAAGCATTAGTCTATGTTAACAAAGTGATGCCGAAAGCTCAGCTTCTCTGTACACTGGCGCCAAATCTAATCTCAGAGATGGTTTGGGTGAAGTAGAATAGAATAGCTTTATTGCTTTGCCAGGCAAAGGGGGACACAGTGGGCTCCTGCTTTGAAAAACTATGTGTCCCAACCTCGGAGGATTTGATGAGGAGTTTTATTTTTATTTTTTGTGGTACGCGGGCCTCTCACTGCTGTGGCCTCTCCCGTTGCGGAGCACAGGCTCCGGACGCGTAGGCTCAGTGGCCATGGCTCACGGGCCCAGCCGCTTCGCGGCATGTGGGATCTTCCCGGACCGCGGCACGAACCCGTGTCCCCTACATCGGCAGGCGGACTCTCAACCACTGCACCACCAGGGAAGCCCCTAGTGACAATTTTTAAAATATACTTTCACATTAATCCACAAATGAGAACTATGAAACACACGTTGGCTGTTCACAACCTGGCCACAAGGTTTAAAATGTGTTTTCCAAACACATTTCTTCTGTCAATTGCCTGGAATGTAGGATGGATTTTTTTTTTCCATTTAAAAATATCCAAAAAATAGAACTTGACTTTTGAGGCTAGCCTGTAAAACAGAAAGTAGAAATAAAGCACTTTGAGCATATATTGTTATCATTTATTTACAGGTGAAGAAATCTTTGTCCAAAAGATAAACTTTAAACCCAAAATTCCATGTCGTGGAAGCCAGTGGTTCTCAACTGGTGGCAATTTCTGGTTTTTAGATACATGTATCCCAATGTGGCTTTAATATGCATTCTAGATGACTAATGATGGATACTTTATTAAATGTATTGTGCTATTCTTGTTGGTATTATAGATTGCAAATATCTACCCCCACTCAGTAATTTGTGTTTTCACTCTCTTAATGGTGTATTTCAACAAATGATAAGTTCTTATCCCAATTTTCTGATATTTTCTTTCTTCTTGAGTGCTTTTAATTTCCTACTTAAGCCATTTTTGCCTAATGTAAGGCCATGAAGATATTCTATATTTTACTGTATAGAGGATTTCTTGTTTCACCTTTTACATTTAAATCTTCAACTAACCTAGAACTAATTTTTACATAGTGTGTCAGATAGGGGTCAAGAGTGACATTTTCCCACATAGGAATTCCACCTTTGTCACACATCAAGTCTCCATTTAGATACTGGTCTATTTTTAGATTATTTTAGATTATTTTATCCCACTGGTTTATTTGTCTATCCTCGTGCCAGTCCCATATCATCACAATTACAGTAGCTTTATTATATGTCTTGGCGTCTGGTAGAATGAGTCATACACCATTGTTCTTTTTCTTCAATAGTCTTGGGCATTTTTTGGCCATTTGCTTTTCCATATAAATTTTAGAATCAACTTGCCAAATTCTACCCTCAAAGTCTGATGGATTTTCATTTGTGATTGCATGTATTCTATAGATCAATTTGGGAAAAAAACTGACATATTAAGATAAGTTCTTTCAATCCATAAACATGATAAGCCTTTAATTTATTTAGTTCTTTAATTTCTCTTAAGATTTTATGGGATTTTGTATGTGTGTGTGTGTTGTGATCTTGAACAATTTTCATTAGATGTATTCCTAGGTATTAGATATTTTTGAACTTATAAATTGTTTATTTTAATTTTCTACTTATTGTTGCTGAAATATAGAAATTTAATGGATATTTGTATATTAACCTTGTATCCACCAAAATTGCTTAATTCACTGTTCATAATTTTTAATAGATTTTCTATATCAGCTATCACAGAGTGACTGAAGACTTTTTATTTTTTCCTTCTTTTATTTCTTTGCCTAGCTTTACTACACTAGTTAGGACCACTAATACAATGCTGAATAGAAGTGATAATAATGAGTACCTTGTTTTGTCCCCTATCATAGGGTAAAAGATTTTAATAATTCAACATCAAGGATGGTGTTTGCTGCAATATTTCTAGAGATACTTCTGTTCCAAGTATGCTAAGAGTTTTGCTTTCTTTTATTTTTATCATGAACGGCTGTTAGATTTTATCAAATGCTTTTTTTTTCCTCTATTCAGATGACCATCTGATTATTGTCCTTTTGTTGTTAATGTGGTAAATTATGCCAACTGGTTATTAAATTTTAAAACAATTTTTTTTTGCATTGAGAAGAACCCAACTTGTTGCATATATAATTGAATTTGAGTTGCTAATATTTTGTTAGGAATTTTGCATCTCTGTCTACATCATAAAACAAGTTGAGACTATTCCTTTTTATATTCTCAGAAATAGTTTGTGTAAGATAAATATTCCTTCTTTCTTTTTTTTTTTTTTTTTTTTTTTTTTTTTTTTTTTGCCGTACGCGGGCCTCTCACTGCTGTGGCCTCTCCCGTTGTGGAGCACAGGCTCCAGACGCGCAGGCTCAGCGGCCATGGCTCACGGGCCCAGCCGCTCCGCGGCATGTGGGATCTTCCCGGACCGGGGCTCGAACCCGTGTTCCCTGCATTGGCAGGCGGATTCTTACCCTCTGAGCCACCAGGGAAGTCCCTCCTTCTTTCTTAAATGTTAAAATAATTCCCTAGTAAAGCCAACTGAGCCTGGACTTTCTTTGGGAGATTTTAAAGTATGTATTTAACATATTTAATAATTATAAGATTATTTCAATGATCTTTCCTTTAGTTTTGTAATTTGTTTTTTAAGGAATATGTCCATTTCACTTAAATTTTCAAAATTTTGTTGAAGTGTTAAAGTCATTCATAACATCCTTTACTAACATTTTAATGTTTGTAGGATGTTTCTTGTGTCTTTCCTTCTTATTTTCTATCAGTCTTGCCAGATTTTTACACTTTTTTTAGCTTTTCAAAGAACCAAATTTTTAAAAAACTTTACTTTCTCTATTGTAGTTTTATTTGTTTTCATTCAATTCTGTTATTATGTTTATTATTTTCTTCCTTCTACTTTCTTTGGACTTAATTCGATTACTTTTTTTCTATCCTTATGAGTTGTATATTTAGAACATTTGGGTACTTTAACTCTTCTTTTTTAGTATATGCTTTTAAGGCTCCACATTTCCCTCTAAGAGTATTTTATCATTATCTCACAATTTTTTTTTTTTTTTGCGGGAGGCGGGCCTCTCACTGTTGTGGCCTCTTCCGATGCGGAGCACAGGCTCCGGACGCACAGGCTCAGTGGCCATGGCTCACAGGCCCAGCCACTCCGTGGCATGTGGGATCCTCCCAGACCAGGGCACGAACCCGTGTCCCCTGCATCAGCAGGTGGACTCTCAACCACTGCGCCACCAGGGAAGCCCCTCACAATTTTTGATATGTCACATCTTCACTATCATTCAGCTCAAAATATTTTTCAGTTTTCTCTGGGGTATTTATTCTTTGACCAATGCATTATTTAAAAGTGTATTGCTTAATTTTTTTAAATTTGAGAGATATTATATTGTTACCTATTTCTAGCTTTATTATGCCTTAGAATTAACTCTTTATGACCTCAATCCTTCATAATTTGTTGAGACTTGATTTCTGGTCCAGTATGTATTCAGTTTTAGTAAATGCCCCATGTGCTCTTGAATAGAACAAAAAGCACATTAAAGGTCCTCATAGTAAACTAAAAGAATTATGATATTCCTTGAGCATGTGTATTATGGTGAGAAAATATTTTATTCGTAAGAGTACATAGTAATTTTCATTTTTGCCTGCTTTTATCTGATCAAAATTTTCTATTTTGCACATGTATAATACAAAAAGATATCACATAAAGAAATTGTAGATAGTGATTATGCCTTATCAAAAAATATCTACTACTTTGAGATTTATAGCTATTAAACATTGTGAAAATCCATGAAAATGACATTAAGAAAAACCTTTTTAAAAATCTTGGTTCTTCTGCACATTTGTGAAATCATGAAGATGTCAGGATATTTGAGTTAAAACATTTATTTTCTTTTCTCTTCAGACTTTGTACACCAGCATTCAAAAATTTAAACTTTAAAATCTTACCAGTGAAGATCTGAACTGAATTATCCAAAGTGGGGGTCAGAAACTATCTAAATAACAAGCAAAATAACCAAGTTGCCATTTGACTCTGAGGTTGAAAACACATTTAGTGTGTTGCCTCTCAGATGTGATTTCTGTAATCTTGTTCAACATCTCTTGTTAAACACCTTCAAATCTGTCCTCAGATTTTTGTTCAAATGCTTTTCTTTCTCCACCTGTCATATGGAGTAAATGCAGGTGGAGGGAGCCAAGTTAAATCCCGGGGGGCTTTTATAGAAGGGTTAGCTAAATTATTGGGGCTGTGGTATAACAATTTGGAAAACCTTCCATGAGAGTATATTTATTGAAACCATTGGCTTTACGGGCAATTGACAGATTGTTTCAATCTGACCCTTGACAGAATGACAAAGAAAATCCCATGGTGTAGGAAGGGTCTACATCCTCATTGGTTTCTCCCAAACATCTAGTCATGGGTCAACATTCTATGAAACAGATGGCAAAAACTGCTGTAGACCATCAATAACAATATTAGCAACAACTAACATTTTTATGGCTTATACAATTTGTCCAGAACTTTCATGTTATTTTGGTTAATCATTTAAAGCACTACATAAAAATGTCCAATTTTGTTTATTTATTTCTAACAGAAAATTCATAAACTAGTGTCACGTTTGTTCTTCCCAGTGGCAATGCAGAACTTGTAAGAAACCATCAGTGCAGCAATCACTCTGATTGCATAATAACAAAGAAAGATCTATGACTAAATTCTCATACTCAATCAAAGCAAGTACTGTCACTGTTTAAGACCATTGTTTATTAATTAAAAAGAAAAATCTATAAAAAAACATAAATTTTATTGAAAAATAATACTCAGAAATGTGTATGAGTATGCAAAACTAGGAAATTCTTGCACCAGATATATATTGGTTGTCTACCATGGGAAAGACACTCTGTCACATATTATGGGAAATGCAAATCTGGAAAATAGAGTACGGGGTGCTTAGAATATGGTGGATTCTCAATGGATATACACTGAATGAACCTCTACAGAAAACAAAAGTGCTTTTCAATGAACATTCTTTCTAGAAGGAAAAACAGTAGATATAATGCAAAAAAGAAGTTAATAAATGCTGAGTAGAGTCAAAAATTATCCAGTAGAAGAGAAAAAGGATATTAATAAGACCTAAAATAGCTAATATTTATGGAATGTTGGTCATCATTCTAAGACTGCACTGTTTAATACCTTAGCCTTTATCCACATGTGGCTACTGAATCCCTGGAATGTAGTCAATCTAAATTGAAATGTACCATAAATATAAAATGCCCACCAGATTTCAAAGACTTAGTATGAAAGAAAGAATGTGAAATATTTCATTAAAAATTTTATAAAGGGAGATGTCAGCACAGCCATTTTGCACCAGGGACTCTGCGCTGAAGGGCTGGGTGTGAGGTCTCTGCACGAGGCATGCTGTGAGCAAGGGAAACTCGATTAAGCACAAAGGCAGAGAAAAAAGGCCCTTTCTTTTCATGGATTCCACTCTGACAGAACAGCTGAGAAATTCTGCAATCTTAGCCAACAACCTTGTGGCAGCCTAAATGAAAGGCTAAGTTTTTGATTAAGGGAATCCAAAAATGCTGAAACAATTGTGACACAGCCAAAATGGCCATGTTCTACCTCTCTGAAATATGAAGCCATAACTTGGATTTAGAATATTTTCATGGTTGGCCATCTTACAAAAATGACAATTTAATAAACTTTTAACTCATTGTTACCAGAGATGTATAATATGTCTTTTGTTACCTGAACATTATTGAAAAGAGACGTTTCAATATTCACTTGCATAACACATCTCCGGTAACAGGGGTTAGTTTCTGAAAAAATCCCCCAGTCAGTAATGTGTTAATATGAAAATATGGGGGGGACCTTCAAGATGGCAGAGGAGTAAGATGTGGAGATCACCTTCCTCCCCACATATACACCGAAAATACATCTACATGTGGAACAACTCCTACAGAACACCTACTAAATACTGGCAGAAGACCTCAGACTTTCCAAAAGACAAGAAAATTCCCACGTACCTGGGTAGGGCAAAAGAAAAAAGAAAAAACAGAGACAAAAGAATAGGGACAGGACCTGCACCACTGAGAGGGAGCTGTAAAGGAGGAAAGGTTTCCACACACTAGGAAGCCCCTTCACTGGTGGAGATGGGGGATGTGCAGGGGGCAAGCTTCGGAGCCACAGAGGAGAGCACAGCAACAGGGGTGCAGAGGGCAAAGTGGAGAGATTCTCGCACAGAGGATCAGTGCCAACCAGCACTCACCAGCCTGAGACGCTTGTCTGCTCACCCGCTGGGGTGGGTGGGGGCTGGGAGCTGAGACTCCCGGCTTTGGAGGTCGGATCCCAGGGAGAGGACTGGGGTTGGCTGCGTGAACACAGCCTGAAGAGGGCTAGTGTGCCACAGCTAGCCGGGAGGGAGTCCGGGAAAAGGTCTGGACCTGCGTAAGAGTCAAGAGACCATTGTTTTGGGGTGAGCAAGGAGAGGGGATTCCTTCCCTGTCTGCACACAGAAGGCAGAACACTGCCTAAATGAGCTCCAAAGATGAGTGCCAGCTGTGGCTATCAGCTCGGATCTCAGAGACAGGCATGAAACGCTGATGCTGCTGCCGCTGCCACCAAGAGTCCTATGTGCAGACACACCTCACTATCCACCCCACCACCACCCCCGGCAGCCTGTGCGGCCCGCCACTGCCAGGGTCCGGAAATCCAGGGAAAAGCTCCCCGGGAGAACATAAGGTGCACCTCAGGCTGTTGCAAGGTAATGCCGATCTCGGCTGACGCAGGCTCACCCCACCTTCCAATTATAATTACCGTACCCCTCCTTCCCCCACCACCCCGGGCTGAACAAGCAAGAGCCGGACGCCTCCCTCCTCCCTGGCCTGAATGAGCAAGAGCCCCCTAATCAGCTGCTCCTTTAACCCCGTCCTGTCTGTGTGAAGAACAGATGCCCTCCAGTGACCTACATGCAGAGGCAGGGGCAAATCCAAAGCTGAGCCCCTGGGAGTTGTGAGAACAAAGAAGGAAAGGGAAATCTCTCCCAGCAGCCTCAGGAGCAGTGGATTAAATCCCCACAATCAACTTGATGTACCCTGCATCCGTGGAATACCAGAATAGACAACTAATCATCCCAAAACTGAGGTGGTAGACTTTGGGAGCACCTGTAGACTTGGGGTTTCTGTCTCTGACTGATTTGTTTCTGATTTTTATGTTTATCTTAGTATAGTTTTTAGTGCTTGTTATCATTGGTGGATTTTTTTTTTTTTGGTTTGGTTGCTCTCTTCTTTTTTAATTATTATTTTTTTTATTTTAATAATTTTTAAAAATTTATTATTAAAAATTTTTTTTATCTTTCTTTTTTTCTCCCTTTTCTTCTGAGCCATGTGGCTGACAGAGTCTTGGTGCTCCAGCCTGGTATCAGGCCTGAGTCTCTGAGGTGGGAGAGCCAAGTTCAGGGCCAGAGACCTCCTGGCCCCATGTAATATCAATTGACGAGAGCTCTCCCAGAGATCCCTGTCTCAATGCTAAGACCACTCCACCCAACGGCCCACAAGCTCCGGTGCTGGATACCCCATGCCAAACACCTAGCAAGACAGGAACGCAACCCCATCCATTAGCAGAGAGGCTTCCAAAAATCATAATAAGTTCACAGACACCCCAAAACACACCACCGGAGGCAGCCCCACCCATCAGAAAGACAAGATCCAGCTCCACCCACCAGAACACAGGCACCAATCCCCTCCACCAGGGAGCCTACGAAAACCACTGAACCAACCACACCCACTGGGGGCAGACACCAAAAACAATAGGAACTATGAACCTGCAGCCTGCGAAAAGGAGACCCCAAACACAGTAAGTTAAACAAAATGAGAAGACAGAGAAATATGCAGCAGATAAAGGAGCAAGGTAAAAACTCACCAGACCTAGGGCTTCCCTGGTGGCACAGTGGTTGAGAGTCCGCCTGCCGATGCAGGGGATACAGGTTCGTGCCCTGGTCCAGGAAGATCCGCCATGAGCCATGGCCGCTAAGCCTGCGTGTCCGGAGCCTGTGCTCCGCAATGGGAGAGGCCACAACAGGGAGAGGCCCGTGTACCACAAAAAAAAAAAAAAAAAAAACCTCACCAGAACAAACAAATGAAGAGGAAATTGGCAGTTTACCTGAAAAAGAATTCAGACTAATGATAGTAAAGATGATCCAAAATCTTGGAAACAGAATAGAGAGAATACAAGAAACATTTAACAAGGACCTAGAAGAACTAAAGAGCAAATGAACAATGATGAACAACACAATAAATGAAATTAAAAATTCTCTAGAAGGAATCAGTAGCAGAATAACTGAGGCAGAAAAACGGATAAGTGACCTGGAAGATAAAATAGTGGAAATAACTAATGCAGAGCAGAATGAAAAATAAAGAATGAAAAGAAGTGAGGACATTCTTACAGACCCGTGGGACAATATTAAATGCACCAACATTTGGATTATAGAGTCCCAGAAGAAGAAGAAAGAAAAAAGACTCTGAGAAAATATTTGAAGAGATTATAGTTGAAAATTTCCCCACCATGGGAAAGGAAATAGTCAATCAAGTCCAGGAAGCACCAAGAGTCCCATACAGGATAAGTCCAAGGAGAACATACCAAGACACATATTAATCAAACTATCAAAATTAAATACAAAGAAAAAATATTAAAAGCAGCAAGGGAAAAGCAACAAATAACATACAAGGGAATCCCACTAAGGTTAACAGCTGATCTTTCAGCAGAAACTCTGCAAGCAAGAAGGGAGTGGCAAGACATACTTAAAGTGATGAATGGGAAGAACCTACAACCAAGAATTCTCTACACAGCAAGGATCTCATTCAGGTTCAACGGAGAAATTAAAACCTTTAAAGTCAAGCAAAAGTTAAGAAAGTTCAGCACCACCAAACCAGCTCTACAACAAATGCTAAGGGAACTTCTCTAGGTGGAAACACAAAAGAAGGAAAAGACCTACAAAAGCAAACACAAAACAATTAAGGAAAAGGTAATAGGAACATACATATCGATAATTACCTTAAATGTAAATGGATTAAATGCTCCAACCAAAAGACATAGATTTGCTGAATGGATACAAAAACAAGGCCTGTATATATGCTGTCTACAAGAGACCCACTTCAGACCTAGGAACACATACAGACTGAAAGTGAGGGGATGGAAAAAGATATTCCATGTAAATGGAAATCAAAAGAAAGCTGGAGTAGCAATTCTCATATCAGACAAAATAGACTTTAAAAATAAAGACTATTACAAGAGACAAAGAAAGGTACTACATAATGATCAAGGGATCAATCCAAGAAGAAGATATAACAACTGTAAATATTTATGCACCCAACATAGGAGCACCTCAACATAAGGCAAATGCTAATGGCCATAAAAGGGGAAATCGACAGTAACACAAGTCACCGTAGGGAATTTTAACACCCCACTTTCATCAATGGACAGATCATCCAAAATGAACATAAATAAGGAAACACAAACTTTAAATGACACATTAAACAAGAGTGACTTGATTGTTATTTATAGGACATTCCATCCAAAAACAACAGAATACCCTTTCTTCTCAAGTGCTCATGGAAAACTCTCCAGGAGAGATCATATCTTGGGTCACAAATCAAGCCTTGGTAAATTTAAGAAAATTGAAATCGTATAAAGTATCTTTTCTCACCACAACACTATGAGACTAGATCTCAATTACAGGAAAAAAACTGTAAAAAATACAAACACATGGCAGCTAAACAGTACACTACTAAATAACCAAGAGATAACTGAAGAAATCAAAGAGGAAATCAAAGATTACCTAGAAATAAATGACAATGAAAACACGAAGACCCAAAACCTATGGGATGTAGTAAAAGCAGTTCTAAGAGGGAAGTTTATAGCAATACAATCCTACCTCAAGAAAAAAGGAAAAATCTCAAATAAACAACCTAACCTTACACCTAAAGCAATTAGAGAAAGAAGAATAAAGAGTCCCAAAGTTAGCAGAAGGAAAGAAATCATAAAGATCAGATCAGAAATAAATGAAAAAGAAATGAAGGAAACAGAAATATAGATCAATGGAACAGGATGGAAAGCCCAGAGATAAACCCACGCACCTATGGTCACCTTATTTTTGATAAAGGAGGCAAGAATATACAATGGAGAAAAGACAGCCTCTTCAATAAGTGGTGTTGGGAAAACTGGACAGCTACATGTAAAAGAATGAAATTAGAACACTCCCTAACACCATACACACAAATAAACTCAAAATGGATTAAAGACCTAAATGTAAGACTAGACACTATAAAACTCTTCGAAGAAAACATAGGCAGAGCACTCTGACATAAATCACAGCAAGATCCTTTTTGACCCACCTCCTAGAGAAATGGAAATAAAAACAACAATAAACAAATGGGACCTAATGAAACTAAAAAGCTTTTGCACAGCAAAGGAAATCATAAACAAGACAAAAAGACAACCCTCAGAATGGGAGAAAATATTTGCAAATGAAGCAACTGACAAAAGATTAATCTCCAAAGTATACAAGCAGCTCATGCAGCTCAATATCAAAAAAACAAACAACCCAATCCAAAAATGGGCAGAAGACCTAAATAGACATTTCTCCAAAGAAGATATACAGATTGCCAACAAACACATGAAAGGATGCTCTACATCAGTAATCATTTGAGAAATGCAAATCAAAACTACAATAAGGTATCACCTCACACTGGTCAGAATGGCAGAATGGCCATCATCAAAAAATCTACAAACAATAATTGCTGGAGAGGGTGTGGAGAAAAGGGAGCCCTCTTGCACTGTTTTTGGGAATGCAAATTGATACAGCCACTATGGAGAACAGTATGGAGGTTCCTTAAAAAACTAAAAATAGAACCAGAATATGACACAGCAATCCCACTACTTTGCATATACCCTGAGAAAACCATTATTCAAAAAGAGTCATGTACCACAATGTTCACTGCAGAGCTACTTACAATAGCCAGGATGTGGAAGCAACCTAAGTATCCATCGATAGATGAGTGGATAAAGAAGTTGTGACACACACACATATATATACATATATATATGTATATATACATATATATATATACAATGGAATATTATTCAGCCATAAAAAGAAACGAAGTTGAGTTATTTGTAGTGAGGTGGATGGACCTAGATTCTGTCATAGAGAGTGTAGAAAGTGAAGTAAGTCAGAAAAAAAAAAAAAATACCGTATGCTAACACATATATATGGAAACTAAAAAAAAAAAAAAAAAGGGTTCTAACAAACCTAGGGGCAAGACAGGAATAATGACACAGACGTAGAGACTTGAGGACATAGGAAGGGGGAAGGGTAAGCTGGGATGAAGTGAGAGAGTGGCATGGACATATATAAACTACCAGATGTAAAATAGCTAGCTAGTGGGAAGCAGCCTCATAGCACAGGGAGATCAGCTCAGTGCTTTGTGACCACCTAGAGGGGTGGGATAGGGAGGGTGGTAGGAAGACGCAAGAGGGATGAGATATGGGGATATATGTATACGTATAGCTGATTCACTTTGTTAAACAGCAGAAACTAACACAACATTGCAAAGCAATTATCCTCCAATAAAGATGTTAGAAAAAATTTATAATGATTAAGTGTCAAATTGATAATGTTTTTGGTACATTAGATTAAGGAAAATATTATTGAAATTATTTTCCAATGTTCCTTCATACTTTTTAAACTGAACTACAAGAAACTTTGAAATTATCTATGCAGCTCACATTTGTGACTAGCATTATATTTGTATTGGACAGTTCTGTGAATCTAAAAGCTTTAGCAACATGCTATCTCATTTAGTCTTCCAAACAATCCTAAGAAGTCAGTACTGTATTTGATACAAAGCATATTTTAGATAAACTGTCTAGAATTACCTCAATGAGTAAAGGGGTGGCTCTATAGTCAATAATCTGAGTAAATGAAGGAATGCTACCTGATGGATGTTGACGATGTCTCAGTTACCAGGTAGTCTCAGTTAATTATATTTCCTTAGCCAGAACTGTGCATGAATATGAAGGTGTCAATTCTAAGCTCAGTAATTTTTGCAAATTACAATGATGAAGATTTCTAAGGGAAAGAGTAAAGGAGTGTTATTGGGAGTTATTTGGGCAACTGAGCTTGTATCTTCTGAGGTATATCTATTGCCATATTCCATAGTAATGCCTTTTGAAGACTACATAACCACCTTTTCCCATTTCCCCAGAAGTTCATCCAGTAAGACCACATAACTGAGAATGGCTCAATATCTCTTTCATTCTGAGTGAGAACAAATGAGGTGCTTCTCAGTCTTTGGCCTTCTGGAAGCCACCAAACTTACGCAAATTTGGATTTCCCTTGAAGAGGATGTCTTAGTGTAAGTTTCATCATACTTCTATCTGCACGTGATATGCGAATATCAGCACGAGAGGCCTGTGACAGCAACTAGTACAACTTGTGAAACCGGTCACACTTTGGGCCTATAATTTTTTAATCACATGACACACACACTTAGGAAATGTCACGAGGAAGCTCTGAGCCCCCAGAGGACCTACTTCAATTGAATACTGTAAATCAAAATCTAGAGAATAGGCTTAAACGTGGGTAATACAAAGTCTTGGCTCCTATCCATTCCCTGAGCATGGAAAGAGAGAAATGATGTTTTGCCTGGATTAATGCAATCTCGCTTATGGAGAATCATTCACATAAAATGTTTCCATTCCTGTTTCACTGCTGGAAGTCGGCACAGCGCTGATTTATCTGAGTGGTAGGAGAGTCTAAGCTGTAGGTCAAGGATCTAAACAATCCTCAGAATACAAGGGAGAAAAGATTCTCTGCAGCACCTAGGGAGGCCTCTGTGAATTGGGCAAGCCATTCACAGAGAGAGGCAAAAAGAGAAACAAAATGAGAATTTCTCCTTGTAATGGGATTAAAGGATTTATATGGCTGTGTATTTTGAAGCAGTGTTAGGACTGACCTGCCCAAATGGGATTTGTAATCGATCTCTGAGGTTCTACATCTCAGAGTCTAAAATACCTTCCAAGTGACCTCTTCAAGGGTCCCTATGAAAAAAAAAATCTTTGCATAAAATTCTCATTTAAGGCAAACCCTTTACATAAAATTTTCAATTTGTAAATTTCAGTAAATCAAAAATTAAAAGAAAACAACTTGCCTGTCACTCTTTACATTTCCATACAAGTTCACCTTATGTTTCCTTTGAATGGTGAGCTTTCTCAGAACATGTAAATTTTGATTGAATTCTACAGGTATTTGGAATGTAAATAATAGCCACAATAAGGTGCACCAGGTGGGAAGGATCGGTATATAGAGATAGTCTACTTCACGAATTTGTGATCAATGACAATAACCAAAACTGATTTGAGAATATTCTTGCACAATAACGACTAAAGCAGTCTAGTTGAGATTTTGACTTTGACCCAACACTTTAACATCTGGGAATGTATCCTTTAGCTATTAAGCATATGTGAAATACCATAGGTTTAAGGGTATTTACTGCAGCATTGTATGTAATAGCAAAAGTTGGGGAAAATATTCTAAATGTTCATCAACAGATGCCTGGTAAAATAAATCACTATATAGCTATAAAATGGGATATTACACAGTCGTTTTTAAAAAGGGAAAGCTTGATATGTACTAAAATGGATTATATTCCTCATAAATATTATTTTTAAAAGCAATTGGCAATACAGTGTTTAAAGCGTACTACATTTTGCCTTAAAAAATTCGTATACTTGTATGAGTGTAGCTCATCTATGGAAGGATTCCCATACTAACAGTGTTTCCTTGCCAGGTGAATTGCACAGTGGCTGGACTGGGGGCTGGGTACTTACTTTTTCTCCAAATTATCTGCACCTTTTGAATTTTATAACATACAGTTGCATTACCTGTTCAAAGATATAAATAAAATTTATAAAAAGATTTGAGGGGAGGGTTAAGGCTTTGTGCTTTAAGGAGTGAGTTGGTGGAAGAAAGAAACAAAGGAAATACCTCTTTAAAGATTAACTGTCAAAGTAGTCTTTTGTAAGCAACATAAGATTCTGGAAAGACTGTCTTACTTTGACCAGTTCAGTTACTGATAAAATGTGCTGAGCATGGGAGTACTTAAGAAACACTAGTTGGTAATAAATATGTTTAATTGAAGGTACAGGAAAAAAAGATATGTGACCTGTTGAAAAAACTCTCTCCATTGTACATATTGCATCACATATTCTGGGCAGAGCCGTCCACAAGGAAATCCCTCTAATGGAGTAAACACTACTCTGGGAACACAAGCAGGAAATGGGAGTGATAAATCAGAAAGGCAATAGGAACATAATGAATGGTGGAAACAGCTAGAGGAAAGCAGGAAGATATCAAAGTGTTCAAAGGAGTACCAGAAAAACAAGGCTGTGAGATGACATCAGTGAAAAGACAATAAAACTTGGGACATACCAACAAAAGAAGTTCTAAGATGATTTGACAGCTCATCAGTACTACGAATAGGGTACCAAACTATCCATATTTATTGCTGGAAGGTCTGCTATTACGGCACACATTGTGATCAAGGGTAGATGCTTCCTTCCATATAAATTTTGGATTTTAATCTCTCAGTTGGAAAGTATTTGCTGAGCACCTGCTTTGCAAGGTACTATGGGTGATTCAAAGGTGCAGAAGATAAAGACCTGCCATCTGGAAGCTTACAGTCTACTTTCAAATGGAAAACCATCTGGTGAAATCCTAAATTCAAAATTATTTTCTAATTATTGAGCCATTTTCTCTTGAACACTTCTTTTAGGGTCTTCAGCTATAAACAAAGATTACTGAAAGCTGCTTTCAGTTTCTTTCAACTATTTATTCCTCTGAGACATAAACAGTAAATTATTAACAATCTAAAGTTTTCATACAGATTCAATCTGCTTTCCTAAGATGTCTTAGAGTTTACAGTCAGTAATGTTTCAGAGGATCTGGGATCTTGAAAAAGTTAGGTTGAGAAAAAGTTTCTATTCCAAGATATCCAAAACTGAGTATCTGTTGAGTCAAAAATAGATTTCCTTAAGCCTAATTAAAATTCTTCTTGCTGCAATTCTGACTTACTTCTTTGGCTTCTGTGTAATTTATCTCATCCTTTCATCAACAATATTCTTAACACAAATGGAATCAAACTCTTGATCTAAACAAAACAAAGAGCATCAATTCCCCAAACATCTACCTACCATATGCATAACTTGAGTAGATCTACAAGATAAAATACAAGACACCGAGGTAAATCTGTATTCCAGAGAAAACAACAATTAATCTTTCTTAGTATATGTTTGTACCAAATATTGCATCGGACATAAATATACTAAAAAACTATTTATTGTTTCTCTGAAATTCAAATGTAACTGAGTACTCCCATGTTTTATTTGCTAAATCTGACAACATTAAACTTGAGTAACTACTTAAAAGAAAAGTTAATTATAAAATGAAACTGAAACCTGTATTACATAATGTTTAGCACGTTTGAGATTTAAAAGTTTCAAATGACAAGCTGCTATTTAGTAGTCTACCATGTCAAAGATAAAGATTACCTTTTCTGGAATGTATAGAGCCTTTTCACTTATTTAGCTATCTAGAGTCAAGAGACAGAGTACCCTCTGGATGGAAAATTGGTGTAAGTCATTGACTATTAAGAGAATTTCAAAACAATTTACTGCTTTATTTTCCTTTATGTGTGTGCAGGGTGGTGGGTGCTTTCCTAGTCATATAATGCATTGATGTCAGGGAGTTCCATGTGTGACTGATGGCTTAACTTAGAAGGAAACTCTTACCGGATACTTAGTGTCTCACTTTGACACCACCCCAAGAAGCAGTCCCAATATATTCGAATGTGTACTCTTTCAGACTACCAAAGGATTTTTTTTTCTAGAGTTATGTGAGATGAACAGTGGAAAAAAATATTTTTAAGTGTGGAAATGTGATAGATGAAATATGAATATACTCTAAGAAATATGCAGAGAAAGTAGAATATGGAAAGTGGTGGATAAAATCCATTAAAAGGCACATATAAAAGGAAGACAAGTGTGAGGGAAGACAGATACAAGCAGTGAAAAAATAACTATAAAAACTTTTAAGGGATTTAAGTCTGATTAGATGCTAGAAGCAAGTACATCTCATAATAAAACATAGAACAACAAACGTGTTGAATACTCTTTGTGAAATGGGTTACAGTAGGTATATAAAGACAGTAGAAGATTTGCCACTGTTCATTCAATCATCCATTCATTCATTAATCCAATAAATATTTATTGAGAATATATTATGTGCCACACACTTCTCCAGGTTCATGGGATACAGCTGTGAATGAAATCTATTAAATTCCTGACATAGAGAACTTACAATCTGTTTGGAAATTGTGGAAGTAAAAAATTAAAAAGAGGACTTCCCTGGTGGCGCAGTGGTTGAGAATCTGCCTGCTAATGCAGGGGACACGAGTTCAAGCCCTGGTCTGGGAGGATCCCACATGCTGCAGAGCAACTGGGCCCATGAGTCACAACTACTGAGCCTGCGCGTCTGGAGCCTGTGCTCCGCAACAAGAGAGGCCGTGATAGTGAGAAGCCTGCGCACCGCGATGAAGAGTGGACCCCGCTTCCCGCAACTAGAGAAAGCCCTCACACAGAAACGAAGACCCAATACAGCCAAAATAAAATAAAATAAATTAATTAATTAAAAAGAAATCATGGTTTTCCAGTCCAGAATGTAAGGAGCTTAGAAGTAATCACTCCATTTTAACAAGTAAAAATCTGAACAAACTAAAAAATCAACAACTCTTTTTAGGTCCATCAGAGACATAAGGTCACAAGATAAACTGCTGCTCACAGAATTGGGAAGACAGGTGAATACAGAGAATCACAACTTGCTGGAGCAGAAACCCATGAGCAGAAACCTTCATTGGAAACCAGTGTCAGGGCAAGAAAACCTACCCTGTAATTGACAAATACCTGGAAGCTCAGTGTAGACAATTCTGAGAGTTAAAAACTCTGGGAGGACTCAGTCACCTTATCAACAGAGGAGCAAAGATAAAAATTACATCCAATTTCTCCTCAGAAACCATGTAAGCAAGAAGAGGGTAGAATGAAGTATTTAAAGTACTGAGAGAAAAAAACCCACCAACCTAGAATTCTGCACCCTGTGAAATTATCATTCAAAAGTGAAAGAGAAATAAAAATTTTCTCAGATAAACAAAAATTTGAAATAATTTGTTGCTAGTGTAGACCTATCTTGCAAGAAATGTTTAAAGAAGTTCTTCAGAGAGAAGGAAAATGATATAGGTCAGAAACCCAGAAATACATAAAGGAAGAGTATCAAAGAAAGAATAAATGAAGGTGACATAAAACTTCTATTTTTCTTATTCTTAATTGATCTAACCGATAAATGTTTGTTCAAAATAATAGCACTACCTGTAAAGTGGTATGGTGTTATTTGAAAGTAGACTTGGAATAGTTGTAAATATATATTGTAAACTCTAGGGTTCTAAAAAAAGTTAAAAAGAGGTATAACTAATACACTAAGAAAAGAAAACAGAATCATATAAAATGCTCACTTAAAACCACAAAAGACAGAAGAAAAGTAGAAGACAAAAATAAAGAAAATAAAGGACAACAAATAGAAAACAGTAACAAAAGGATATTTATCCAACTATATCAATAATCACTTCAAACATTAATGGTCTTTATATACTGATTAAAAGACAGAGATTGTCAGAGTCGATCAAAAAGCAAGACACACCTGTATGTGATCCACAAGAAACCCACTTTAGATATAAAGATACACATAGGTTAAAAATAAATGGATGGAGATAGATATATCATGCTAACAATAATCAAAAGAAAACAGGAGTAACTATACTAATTTCAGACAGAGCAGACTTCAGAGCAAAGAAAGTTATCAGAGATAAGGAGGGACATTACATAATGATAAAGGCTTCAATTCTCCAAGGAGGCATAACAATTTTTATTGTGTCTGTAACCAAAAACAGAGTGTCAAAACATGTGAGGCAAAAACTGATAGAACTACAAGAAGAAACAGATGAATCCACTATTATGGTTGGAAATTTCAACAGCCCTCTGTCAAAAATGGACAGAACGAGCCAACAGAAAATTAGCAAGGACATTGTTGAACTCAACAACACCATCAATAACTAGGTACAATAGACATCCATTCATACAACAACAGAATATACATTCTTGTCAAGCTCACTTGCAACATTCACCAAGATAGACCACATTCTGTGCCATAAGATACACCTTAACAAATTTAAAAGAATAGAAATCATACAATGTCTGCTCTCAGACGACAGTGGAATTAAACTAGATCAATAACAGAAAGATAGCTGGGAAATTCCCAAATATTGGAGATTTAAAAAACGCACTTTAAAATAACAGATCAAAGAAGAATTCTCAAGAGAAATTTTTAAATATTTTGAACTAAATGAAAATAAAATATTATTTATCAAAATTTGTGAGATGCAGTGAAACACTGTATAGAGGGACACTGATGATATTAAATGTATATAATAGAATAACATGTATGCATATATTAGGAAAAAAAAAATAGAAAAGACCAGTGATTTCACCAGCAATTTTGATAAGATTATAGCCAAACTAACCAAGAAAAAAAAAGAGCAGACACAAATTACTAGTATCAGAAATGAAAGAGGGAATATCACTACAGATCTCATGGACGTTAAAAGGATAAAAAGGAATTTTGTGAACAATTCTGTGCACAGATTTTATATCCTAGGTAAAATTGGCCAATTCCTTAAAAGTCAGTCTGCCAAAACTCATGCAAGAAGAAATAGACAATCTGATAGGCCTGTATCTATTAAAGAAATTGAAATGACAGTTAATAACCTTCAAAAACCACAAAGCCCAGATTGGTTCACTGGTGAATTCTATCAACATTTAAAGAAGAAATTATACCAGTTCTCTACTATGTCTTCCAGAAGACAGAAGTAAAGGGAATACATCATAACTCATTCTATGAGGCCGACATTACCACAATATCAAAACCAGACAATGACATCACAAGAAAGGAAAATAACAGACCAATATGTTTCATGAACATAGATGCAAAAGTCCTCAATAATATATACTAGCAAGTCAAATCCAACAATGTATAAAAAAGAATTACACACTTAACAGAAGGAAGTTGAAAACTATACATTTTTGACTTACCTTTTATCTCAGAGATTTATGTGTATCAACTGGACAATCAACAGAAAATGTGCCAATAAAATTAATTGAATTTTATGTTTGTTCTTAGGTCTGTTTCAATGCCCCAAAGTCAGTGACATATTTACAATCATTAAAAAAAAAAAAAAAGACATGACTTTTTGTTATTTTCCAACATAAAAATCTCTAGACAGTGCATTTTTTCAGTTTATTCATTCCTTATAATTACAAATTTAATATTAAAAAAAGTCCCGGGCTCCCCTGGTGGCGCAGTGGTTGAGAGTCCGCCTGCCGATGCAGGGGACACGGGTTCGTGCCCCGGTCCGGGAGGATCCCACATGCCGCGGAGCGGCTAGGCCCGTGAGCCATGGCCGCTGAGCCTGCGCGTCTGGAGCTTGTGCTCCACAATGGGAGAGGCCACAACAGCGAGAGGCCCGCGTACCGGAAAAAAAAAAAAAAAAAGTCCCTATACCTAGAAATTTTAGTTATTATATTTATTGATGGAGAAAATACAAACTGACAAAAATCTTTTGTAGATCAGTAACTCTTTTAATTGAAAATTCTTAAAATTCAAAACAAATTTACATGCATCCAAAAAGTTTTTTCACCACTTTGCCTTCATCAGTTCTTTCTTAAAATCTAGTCACTATGTTAAGTGTTCACAAGTATTATCTAATTAATTTCACAACATTTCTATGAATTGGCATCTTTATTGTTATTCCAAATTCAGTAAAAGTAGAAATTGAGGCCCAGAAAGGCTAAGTAATTTGCCCAAGGTCATAATGTTTGCCTCACTATCCTAAGCCCATACACTTAATAGTGTGTTCACTGCATTTATGGATTTATGGACTTTTAAAATAACCTATGAGCCCAAACCAAATGGGGTACACAGTTTGTAAACCATTGTTTTAAGTCTGTGCTATCCAATATGGTAGCCAGTTGCCATATGTGGCTCTCTAAATTTAAATAAAATTAAATAAAATTTTAAATTTATTTCACTTGGGCTTCTCTGGTGATGCAGTGGTTGAGAGTCCGCCTGCCGATGCAGGGGACACGGGTTCGTGCCCTGGTCCGGGAAGATCCCACATTCTGCGGAGCAGCTGGGCCCGTGAGCCATAGCCGCTGAGCCTGCGCGTCCGGAGCCTGTGCTCTGCAACAGGAGAGGCCACAACAGTGAGAGGCCCGCGTACTGCAAAAAAAAAAAGAAAAAAATTTTCATTTTTATACCTCAGGTGCTCGGTAGTCCTAGGTAGCTAGTGGCTTCTGTAACGCACTGGGCAGATATAGAACATTTCCATCATTACAGAGACTCTATTGGACAGTGTGGCTCTAAATGATAGAGAACACCCATGTGTCTGGGTGACATATGGTAAGTAAGATTCTTTTCCTGGAATCTCTTACTAACAAAGAGTTTTGAAAATGATTGCTTTCCAATAGTTGATGACAGAATCAAAGGATCATTTTAGTTCATAAAGCCTAGATGATCAAGACAAGGTTTAAAGGATAGTAATTGACTATGTTTCATAAGATTTATTCACATTTGGAGACATTTAAGTTTTGGAAGATGTGGAAAGTACTCATAGAATTTTCCCTTTGCTTCAAAGTTTGGAGTTACTACCAAACACTGATCCAATAGGAGCCAGGAAAGATCTAATAAAACTATTTCATTTCAACAAAAGGAAACTAGACCAAAATGATGACATTTTTTACCTGTTTCTGTTTCTTTTTCCTGGTATAGTTTCAAGCTTCAAGAACAATCGTTCATTTTTATATATGTCCTAAGTCACTGACTATAAAGGCAGGTCAAGGAGTAGATACAGGCTCCTGTGATTTTTTTTTTTTTTTAAGTCTGTTTTGGCTAAGGGCAATAAGAAGTAGATTGGGTTGGGTGATGACATTTGAAAACCATTGAATAACATACAAAATGAGCAATATTAGCATGGAAGTTTTTCTTAATCCAGGAATATGTTTAGAAATAGAAAATAGTTTCCCTTAAAACCTCCTTTATCTGATGAACTTGGAAAGTTTCACATGTGGAAAGGGCCACATATGGAGGAAATGCAGGCAGCCTCTAGGAGCTGAGATTGAACCCCAGATAGGTGACAGTCAGCAAGAAAACAGGACCTGAGCTCTGTTGAATTTTGCCGTCAGTCATGTGAGCTTGGAAGAAGACCCCAAGCTCCAGACAGGACAAAGTCCAGGACGTCTTGATTGCCCAGAACTTAGTTAAGCTGTGCCCATACTCCTGACTCATGGGGACAATGAGATAATACATGTATGTTAAGCTTCTAAGAAAAAGGAAAGTAGTATCTGCTCATCAAAACAAAAGTGAAAATAGTACAGAAAAAGAAAGGTGCAAAATCCCTCACCCCTAATCTCATTCTTCTACATAGCCACTCCTAAGGTTGTGTGTGTGTGTTTGTGTATGTGTCTTAGACAAGGGTGCATGCATTCTTCTTTATTAAGGTGTGCGGTCCATGGGACAGGAATGAGGACAAACTTGGGAAAGAGGGATTTCTCACAGGAGGGCATTATCTCCTTGGGGGCAGCTAAGTGTTGCTGATTGCTAATCTCTCAGGATCATCCTCTAAAAAGCCTTATAAACTGCATCTCAGGACATCCATCCAGCAGAACCTAGAACAAGAGATGAGTGAGGCTGAGAGGACCTGAATTCTTACATGAGACATGTCTGATGAGGAATCCTTCTATACACTATTTATAGATATTCAAACATGTATTTGTTTTTATTAAAAAGCTGAATTGACACTATGTATACTGTCTGGCTCACTTTTTTCATTTATTAATTATTTATATGAATATTTTTCTGCATACAGATCTATTTCATTCTTCAACAGGCTACAGAGAAAAGAGAGAAATTTTAGATTAGAGGATAAATTTTAGAGGTTATTTTGTATTTTTCTTTTCTTTTTTTCTTAGCTTTTTTGACAAGTAACAACACATTTTATTATATCCACTAGGATATCATTTCACTTAAGCCTAGGGAAACTGGTGTCATGTCACTTAACTTTTAATATTTATTCAAGTTTTGCATTTAATTATTCAAAATATGATCAGCTGTGTTAGCATATGCTTCTGATTTACCAGAATTTAATTTGGTATATTCCTGGGGAAAGAAAATTTATTTCTTTCAAGTCAGAGGACGATGGCTATGATCACCCTGGTGAAGTTAAAATAAGATAATTTTAAAGCTCTATTACAAAATTAATACCTAAGAGTCTATCAATCTTGTCTTCTCAACTCTGTGCCAATTTCTCTCATTAGCCATATTCCACCCTGCTCTGACTATTGATTAGAAAGAAGGAGGGAAAGAAGGAAGGGAGGGAAGTAGAAAGATAGTTTCTTGACCATTATTAGATTAATTAATTTGGTTGTACAATAGCTAGACTTCCCTGTGAATTTAGGTATTCATCTGAATGAGACAGTCAACCAATTCTTGTGTTCTCAACTAGAGGGTCAGTCTAATTCACTGGATTTGACAGCTACTTAACAAAAATTTCCCTGTGTACTTGCTCCAAACAAAGCTGACTCCAAGGAAAACTGAACCTGTTTCAAGTCTTAGGAAGAGCTGTAAAATAGTCCAGTGGTCACTTCACACAGTTGTCTTAACAAAGTAAAGTTGGAAGTGAAGCAAAGGGAAAAGAGGTTTTCCAGACAGATGACATGATTGCCAAGAGATCACACCCTCCTCTGGCCTCTCCCTAAGGACACTGATCCTATCAGGAAGAAGTAAACTGAGAGGCAAGACAGCTTTCATTCTGTGAACATTCCTAAGCAGAAAAACAAATGATGAATCTCTTAATATCATTTTCCCTCTATCCTCACCAGTGATTAGAAAGAACGTCTCAACAAAAAGGTTAAAATCCATCCCTCAGATGAGCACCCCATCATGTCCTTCATGACATTTTTTCAGCACACCAGTCATTTCTGCCAGCGTGATCACTATCGCATGTCAAGTGCTAAATTTTTGAGGCAAGGAAGTTTAAGGAGAAGTTAAGAGAAAGATCTAAGACAAAAAAGACGGTGAGGCAGTGAAAGGAGCTGAACGTATTTGACTAGAAATCAATCTCCTTCAGAAAATATTTAGGGGTGAGGGAGGGGTTATCTATACTACGTCTTCTTTGTTCTTTTATATAAGTTCATTCCATTTCACAGACAAACTTCTAGAAACAAAATATGTCTTATGATTTTATGCAACATGTTCATATCTGGATGTTGGATTTGGCTGTGTCTGATCTCTTAAGACAATAATTCTAAGTGAAGAGCTTTATATTCAGTATCATGGATGTCAGCAATATGCAGTGTGTAAAAGACAAAAGCCAAATGTTTGCCTTTATTACTCTGAATTATAGGAAGGGGATCAATTAAATCAGAGTAGCTTAACTGAGACCTGAATTGTGATACAACTGTCAAAAAGGCAACTATTTTATTATTCAAGGATATTTTAAAATGTATTTGATGTCTTTAGCCTAGGCATGATAAAGCGTGTCTCAGAGTTTTGGTTGTAAGGTATTAAGATCAAGAGCAGAAAAAAAAATGTACCTTTTTTCCTGACTCTAAAAAGTCCTATCTCTCAGAAATGAACAAAACTACATCCTAATGAAAGAGGTATGAAAATAGAATTATTAAGTTCTTCAATTACAGAAGGAAACATTCCATTCGCCTCATTATTTAAGTTTCTTCTGTGTCCTACCAGTGAATATAGACATATAAATACACTAGTACAAATATACGTCTGTAACTTGGACAAGATACTTAACTTTTCTCTGCCTCAATTTGCTCATCAGTAAAATGGGATAAAAATAGTGGCCATTCATAAATTATTGGGGGAATTTAACTTATTTAATATCATACACATTTAGGAGACTGCCTGGGATATAGTAATAACTCAATAACTATTAGTTGCATCCACCATCACCTTCATAATCACCATCACCATTATGTAAGAGCACACAGCAACGTGCCCAGGATGAAGTAGGTACCCGTTGATTTGTTAAAAACCCCATCTGGGTTTGTTTGTTTGTTTGAATTTATTTTTGGCTGTGCTGGGTCTTCGTTTCTGTGCGTGGGCTTTCTCTAGCCGCGGCTAGGGGGGCCACTCTTCATTGCGGCGCGCGGGCCTCTCACTGTCATGGCCTCTCTTGTTGTGGAGGACAGGCTCCAGACGCGCAGGCTCAGTAGTTGTGGCTCACGGGCCTAGTTGCTCTGCGGCATGTGGGATCCTTCCAGACCAGGGCTCAAACCCGTGTCCCCTGCATTGGCAGGCAGATTCTCAACCACTGCACCACCAGGGAAGCCCTGGGCTTTTATTTTAATGAGATATACTTTCCTTTTTCTTTGTTCAGGAATCAATGATATATTTGGGGAAGCAATAGGCATGTTATTTTTCTTTCCATGATCCTTGTTCCTGGCTCTCTTGGCCATCTATTCTCAGTAGAATGCAAACCAAGACAACAGTTCGAAGCCAATCTGAGTGCAGTAAACTCGAAAACCGCATCACCCAAAACAATGGAGATTGAGGAAATAATCTTTCTTAACTTCTCCTACTTCCTAATGTAGAGTTTTTATTGATTTCTCATTTTCTTAACTTATATATTGACTTAGGTTTCTGGATTTTCTTTCTTCATTAAATTAAGTATGTTACAAATTCCACTTAAAGAAGATAGAGGCAGTCTTGAAAAAGGGAAAGACAGCAGGCTGTGAAGCTTTAAAAACACACTTGCCCCACATTCAGATTTAACACAACAAACATCTCAGGACCTACCATGCTCCCATTGCAGAGCTTGGCAATTTAATTTAAATTATGTCCTTTAAATTATAGAACGTCCTGCATATTTAACAGGGAAATCAAGTAACTTGTCCAGGATCACCCACCTGGTAATTAGCAAAGTTTAGGAACTTTATTTGCTGTGGTCAATTCCTGACTTTCTTCTACTCCATGATAGAAACAAAAACACCTGCCCTTTGAGGCCTTGGGGTTGTTGTAAGACTATTATTATTATTAATTGGTAATATTAATCAACATAATAAGAAAGAGATGTTATAGACCACAAGGTACTATAGACAAATAAGGTAACAATATAATAGAGAAATACAAAGACCTGTAAAACATTTTTCTTTGTTGTAAAAATTATTGGAAATAAACCAGACAGTGATTGAGCTTTGGGAATAATTTTTAATATGGATATTGTTATTAAATCAATATATTTTTTGCTACAGAGTATTGGAATACAAATGATTGTGGAAAGAATTTTATTCCCTAAAATCATTCAGCTAGTATATTTTCCTTGCATCATATTCTACAGAATCTTTCAGATGGTAAGTTTCCCATGCCTGTAAAAAAAAAATTAACTTTTGTTTTTATAATTTTACCACAACTGTACTGGAAGAGATTATAAGGAGAGGAAAAAATAATTCATGGTAATAGCTCTCTACGAAAGGTGAACCCATTTATCTCCCAAGTCATAATGAGCTAGTTCGAGGAAGGCCTGTGAACTTGCTTCTGGCAAGTGGAAACATTAATAAGCCCATTTTGAGAAGAGCTTTTGAACTTCTGGCAGGTGGACACATCAGCCCCAACAAATCATCGGGGAAAGCTCAGGTCAAAATTGCAGCAGCAAAAAAGTATTTCCATTCATGTTTCAGAAAGACCAACCTATCTGCATGAGCTATCACGTTTATGCATAGTTTAGCCAAATTTCAAGGAGGCTTCATATCCAGGAATGGATAAAGACGATTCCAGCATTGCTCAGGGCAATATTTTTTAAACTGCAGCTGGCAACCCGTTAGTGGTCACGAAAGCAATTTATGGGTCTCAACCAGAAAGCAATTTATGGTGTCATTTAAAATAATGACACCAAGTAGAAAAAATAGAAAATATCAGAAGGCACTCAGTATTAAAGATAAATATTGTTTGTGAAACTGCTGCTCCAGGTGTGTGCTTTTGCTTGATCCCAAAGTAGGAGGTATTTCTTTCTGCGAGCTGTAGTCAGAAAGGCAGAAAACATTGGTCTGGGGCTGTGAGTTCTGACTAGATTCCAGTGGGGATGAAGAGAGAAAAGGCTTTGAGTCTGAAGTCGGAGCCAGAGAAACTTTGCAGAATTTAAGTACATCTAGCTCCTTGTTCTCCGAATCAGGATAACATACTAGGGATAAGATGGTGAGATGGATCAGTTGTCCTGTGTCACTTGCGTTAGGTAGATGAATTCGAGTAGCTATAAGATCATTTCTTCAGTTCCTGACTTTAGCACTAAAGTAGTGTTTTCTCCTTTAGCAAGCCAATGGGGGCTTGAAAATCACAGTGAGACAGGCATGTATCTACCTGCCACTTTATCTTTCACCTTCAGAACCTACTGCAAGAGATTCAGTATTTTGATAGACAGAGAGGCTTGCATTGTCTTGCAGATTATATATTAAGCTTCATGGGAAAATTCCATGAAAGTTATCAACACTTGACTTTGCCCTAATTACTTCTCATGAAATGAGAATTGCTTGACATTAATGTTAGTCATGTCAAACGCTTGCATTTAAGGTGGAAGAAAGATTGAAATATAGGCTTAAAGAAACCAATTTAAGATAACTCCACAGCCAACTCATAGTGCACATTAGTTTACTTTTAAACTTCTCTAAAGGAAATGGGTATTGGCTGGCTGATGACAGCTACCACTTACTGGATTTTATAAAAGACTATAGAATATGCATGGGTTAATTTGTATACAGCTGGCACATGGCAATTTTTATTTTTTAATTTAAATTTTATTGGCATATAGTTGATTTAGAATGTTGTGTTAGTTTCAGGTGTACAGCAAAGTGATTCAGTTATACATATACATATTTATTCTTTTTCAGATTCTTATCCCATATAAATTATTACAGAATATTGAGTAGAGTTCCCTGTGCTATACAGTAGGTTCTTGTTGGTTATCTATCTTATATACAGTAGTGTGTGTATGTTCATACCAAGCTCCTGATTTATATCCCCCCGCCGCCCCGCCACGACATTTCCCCTTTGGTAACCATCAGTTTGTTTTCAATATCTGTAAGTCTGTTTCTGTTTTGCAAACAAGTTCATTTGTTTCATCTTTTTAAAAAATTAGATTCCACATATGAGTGATAGCATATGATATTTGTCTTTCTCTGTCTGACTTACTTCACTTAGTATGATAATCTCTAGGTCTATCCACGTTGCTGCAAGTGACATTATTTCATTCTTTTTAATGGCTGAGTAGTATTCCATTGTATATGTGTACTGCATCTTCTTTATCTATTCCTCTGTCGATGGACGTTTAGGTTGCTTCCATGTCTTGGTTATTGTAAATAGTGGCACGTGGCAATTTAAATCTTTGTCCAAACATGATTCAAATGCCTCAAAAGATATTACTGTTCTAGAGCAGTGCTGTCCAAAACAACTTTCTGTGTTAATGGAAAAGCTTTATATTTGTATTGTCCAAATGATAGCTACTAGCCACACACAGCTTGTTGGGTATTTGAAATGTGGCCAGTGTGACAAAGAAAATGAATTTTTATCTTGATTTGATTTTGATTAATTTAAATAAAAATTTAAATAGCTACATATGGCTAGTGACTAAGATATTGGACAGCCCAGTTCTGGAAGTTTTAATTTCCATGCAAATTTAAGCCAAATAAAGAGCCCACTTTTCTATTAATGTCCTAAAAATTAAATCACACAAATATAATAGGGTGACTTTTTAATCCTTTCTTGTTATGTACTCTTTTCAAGTCTTCTCCCTTAATCTCACCTCTTAGTCATGTCTTACACATAATAGGTACTCTATAAATGTTAGCTGTTATGCTATTATTACTCATATACTACCTACCTTTGACCCCAAATTAATCCTTAAAGACTTACGTTTATTAGAATATTTTGAGGATCTGTTGTGATGAATTCAGATACCTTGGCATTATTTTGGGCGATGTTTTTCAGACTGCAGATTGAAACTCATTAGTGGTTCTTGAAAGCAATTTACATGAATTCTTTTTTGTCAGAAGAATTATAATTAAAACCTGTTTAACTAAATATTTCTAAAGTAACTTATGGTAGGTACCAAATGGATAAATTGTTTTTAGTTTACTTGGGCAACTCCCTTTACCTCTCTTGCCCAAGTGCATTTATTTATTAAATGGGGATTGGACTAAACCTACCAGTGTCACAGGAGTAGTGCCCACAGAATCCTGATGGCTACTTAACAAATGAAGCACACTGAGTATAAGACAAAAAGGCACAGAGGAAACTGTCAAACTGGAGAATTTATGTCCCATCTAGAAAAAAAAAATGAACTCAACTCCAGCCAATGCAATTCGTTCTTATGCAAATTCAGACCCTGTGTTCCTGAATGCTTTAATTTTCCAACATAAACCAAAAATTTAGATTCTATGAACGTTGAAACCAAATCCCTTAGAAAATAATGTGGGTCAAGTGAATTTTAAGGTATGTAAATCACATTTCAATAAAGCTCTTAAACAAAATAATGTGTGGGCCTGAGGGTCATCAGTTTGCAACTTCTGGACTATTTGATTTTTAAGATCCTTTCTAGTGCTGCTACTCTGGCCTTTCTAATTCTTTTTCATACATCTTTCATGAAATTTTTAGTAGATGGTATCTGGAGAAGAAGTATGCCTTCAGAAGTGCCTTCTCTGAGGACAGAAACTTATCTAGCAATGAGCACATGCTTTCAGGCCTAGGCTACAAGACTTTAGGCAAACTAGTTGACAAAGAAATAAGAAGTGTAAGCCCAGCAAAGGAAAAAGACTGAAGTAAGAAGCCAATAACATTTTTTAAAATAAGAATGAGGTGAGGGCTTCCCTGGTGGCGCAGTGGTTGAGAGTCCGCCTGCCGATGCAGGGGACACGGGTTCGTGCCCCGGTCTGGGAAGATCCCACATGCCGCGGAGCAGCTGGGCCCGTGAGCCATGGCCGCTGGGCCTGCGCGTCCGGAGCCTGTGCTCCGCAACGGGACATGCCACAACAGTGAGAGGCCCACATACTGCAAAAAAATAAAAATAAATAAAAATAAAAAAGAGTGAGGTGAGAAAAAAAAAATCCAGATGAACAAGTGGCATAGAGAAGAGGCAAAGATGAAATACTCTGATTACTCCGTAGCCCTTCAGTGTTTTTTAAGGATATTTGCATATTCCGAAAACCTTCTTTTGAAAATACCGAAATGCATGTTAATTTACATTTGTCTGGAAATAGATCATATTCTACATATTCTATCATGAATAGTGGGTAATTACTAACAGAGTTTTAATAGTCAATTTCTAAGAAGGTGAGGATAAAAATCAGCTAAAACGGGGTTTTCAACCCAATCCTGAAACACCCATTACTTTAGACTTCCTTCGAGTGCCCCAAACTTATGTGTGGCAATTACATCTGGAGGACAATAAAACAGCACCTCTGAGCTCTAATCAAAGTCAGAAATGGGAGCACAGAATCAAAGCGAAAATTGGGAGTTGAAGGAGACTCTGCCTGCTATCTATATTCATTCTAGATGTACATTTTTCAGTCCCTTTCATACCAGTTCTAGCCCAATCGATTTACTGAAAAGTATGTAATTCACAAAACAAATGAAAATGAAGTCATCATTTTAAAGAAAATGATCATAAAATACTATTAAGTAGAGTTGTGGAGAATTCAAGTCATAACCAACACCTGTATGACTAATCTTTCTTTTGGTGGGGGGGGCTGGGGTACGTGTGCCTCTCACTGTTGTGGCATGTCCCGTTGCGGAGCACAGGCTCAGGACACGCAGGCTCAGCGGCCATGGCTCACAGGCCCAGCCACTCCGCGGTATGTGGGATCTTCCCGGACCGGGGCACGAACCCGTGTCCCCTGCATCAGCAGGCGGACTCTCAACCACTGCACCACCAGGGGAGCCCTGTATGACTAATCTTTATGGAATATTGACTTGTTCATCTGATTAAAACTTAAGTTCAATTCTGATATTATTTTCAGATGTCTCCCCAGCTCGGCTTCATCTTTATGAGCATAAATGGACTATTTGATCTTTGGAAAATTCTAGAAATAAAGTTGTCATTATTTCCCACAGTCTGTAAAAAGTTAAAAGACAGAGAAGAAAAAAAAAGAAAGAAAGGCTATCTTGTTCAAAGACAGAAAACCTTCTTCAGTGTCAGAATCAAAAAATCTTAAAGCTAAATATGCTAAGATTAAAACTTTTAGAAACAGAGCAAAAAAGATGGGTCAAATTTTCTATTTAGCTCTTCAATTTTATTCAATTCAGTTATGCATTTAATTTTCAACTAGTTGCCCTGCAAGCTTGTAGGTGTTACTGAACACAATATGGACAAAAACATGACCCTCACCTTCTCAAGTATACTTTTATCTCACTGTGAGTTCAAACTTATGCACAAACAAGGAAACACACCAAGTAGGATGGGGATAGACAATGGGAGCTTTAAAAGGCCAAGCAACCCACCTGGGCTTGACCTGGAAAAAGACATAGAGCTCATCTTGCAGACCTCAGGTGGTCCAATTCCTTAGAAGGATGAGGAATCAAAGAGGCTTCAGGTAGAACTTTGCATAAAGTTGTGAGCCCAGAACTGTAACTCAGGTTCTGATCTCTGTCCCGTACTCTGTATAAGTCCTATGCTGAACCTGTACAAATCATATTCTATTTAATGTTTCTCCTGGACCCAGTTTATATTTGAGACACACAAACTATTATACCCATCTGGTTCACAGGATTGAGTGATTTGAAACAGTAAACCTCAGGAACATTTATGACATTTTTTTCAAAGAAAGAAAAAGGTTTAAAAAGTATAAATTCCTCTCCTTATAAATAGCTATTGTGTGCTCACTATTTGCCAGACACATGGCACTGGGTGTTAGAGATAGAGCCAGGGACTCAGCCAAGACCCTGCCCCTACACTCAGAAAGTGATCTTTAGAGGGAAGAAATACCACGTGTCACTGAAATGCACAAAACCAGGAGTTCGAAGATAGAACATTAATGTAAATATCACTGAAAAAGAAAGCATGGCTTCTAACTAAAGAGTATGGCAGTGCCTTAAAGGAAGGCATGTTCTACATATAAATCACTGATACCATCCTATTTTGGTTTTGAATTTTCTTCCTTGTAACCTGAGGGCTTGCAGCCATTTCCCTGCCTTTGGCTGCAGTTTCCAGCATGGGAGAAGGGAGAATTCTCTTCCATGTATCACTACAGCAAACATGTGATACAGCCTCCTCTCCTTGTGGATATCTTCCTAAGAATAGGTCCCATAAAGCAATGCTTTTCAAAGTTTAATGGGCATATGTAGTTGGGATCTCTTTGAAATGCAGATTCTGATTCAGGAGGTCTGGGGTGCGGCCTGAGAGTCTGCATTCCTCACAAGCGCTCAGGTGATGATGTGCTGCTGTCTGCAGGCCATATGCTGAAGGAGCAAGGCCATAGACGCAATCAGCGGTTACTCTGCAAGAACAGAGAAAATTGTGATTATTCCTCAAACAATGAATAAATGTTTCACTAAAACCAAATTATACTCTATTGCTCTGCCTAAACAACTTTTATTTCAATTACAATCATGGTCCTCAGGTCAACAGCAATGACAAGACATCATTGATTTCAAGACACATCAGTGATATTAAAATGTACATATTAGAACTGAGGAAATAAGGTATTTAATAAATCAATCATTGAATTGTCGTAAGTGCCAGGACGTGCTGGGGGCAAGTTATCAGACAATTACAGCACAGGTTAAGAAGACCACATCAGACCTGCAAAGGGTCTATGAATGCTCACAGACGGGACAACTAACCTGGTCTTAGGGGTGGGAAGTTGGCAATAGAGGGTGGAGAAAATGGCTTTGCTGCAGGAAAAAACACAACAAGCATTATTCACATCTGATTCCAAGACTGAAGTTGTTAGCTTTTGAGTCATATGTGAACCTAACCCTGAGGAATGTTTTTCTCCTTTCTGTCTTTACTGGTTGGCCTAAGTCAAAATCTGGAAGGACATTTTTCAGCAGGTATCCTTATTTTTCCATGAAAGCAGTGATCACTTAATTCAGAATGCTACAAGCAGGTCTAGACATAACAAATCACCATGGTCCAGGAAACTAGGACTTAATTGCTTAAAAATGATATACAGGTTTAAAATTTTTGTCCCTGGGACAAAAGTTTGGCTTGACAAAATATGCAATTAGTGATCAGACTTACTGATGTTCTCCTTAGGTGCTAATGAACAATTGCTTTGTGGCCTCCAGAAATACCTTGCACTTACCAGTCCAACTTTTTCAAAGAAGCTGAATTTCTACTTTCCATTTGAGAGCTACCTGTAAGTGATAGATTAAGAAACTTAAAAAACGGAAGTAGAATTGCATTAAGAATGCATCATTGGCTTTGAACCTATGAATTTAAGAGAACATATTCACATAAATAAAGGCAACCTACTTTGAAAACAAATTTTCCTTTTTCGGTCTATAAGTATATAAATGTGTAAGTGTATGTATATATTCATACATATATATGTCTATCACCTTTAGTAACTTTGTTTTTAAGACTGTCATAGCACTTTAAACATCCCTTTTAGTTATCTTACACACTTTGTAGTGAAAATCATCCACCACAGTTTAATGAAATTTATCTTAATACACCTTACCTTTCCAACAAAAGATAGTTTGCAGAATAATTTCCACCTCTTAAAATACTGACACATTAAAATTACAGCATATGTCTTGGCAGCCAAACAAGTTTTTAAAAAGTAATCCAGTAGAGACCAAAAAAAGAAAAAAGATTACTTGCCATTTTTTAAAGTAAGAAGAATGTCCAGGGACTTCCCTGGTGGCGCACTGGATAAGACTCCACACTCCCAATGCAGGGGGGCTGGGTTCGATCCGTCGTCAAGGAACTAGATCCCACATGCATGCCACAGCTAAGAGTTCGTATGCCACAACTAAGGAGTTTGCGAGCTGCAACTAAGGAGCCCTGGAGCCACAACTAAGGAGCCCTGGAGCCACAACTAAGGAGCCCATTTGCTGCTACTAGGACCTGGTGCAACCAAATAAATAAATAAAAATAAATATTAAAAAAAAGAAGAATGCCCAAATTTGACTTACTGTGTGCTTTATAAAGATGAGAGGAACGCCTAAAATGTGATTCTTACAGGTTGTCTATGCGTGCTCATTAATAGCAAATGCCATAACCATTTATATTTCTTTAATAAAAGACAGGGGTAATTAGTGCTGTAGTTACCACTGTCACTTTCTGGTAAGAGGCGTAGCTACCTGCTTTACTTCTCCCGGTAAGGATTACTCATTTCTTCTGACATTTTCAAATGTTCTGAACTTCAGGTGACATAATCTGTTGCTACAGTAACATCTCCAAATGTGTCAAAAGACTATGATTCAAGGGAATTCAGTAGCAACTTCATTTTGCTATGACCTGGAGCTACTATTCTCCAAGTCTGCCAATGCTCCAGTTTTGAAAGCATCTATGTGAGGTTGCCAACCAGCAACCCTTTAAAATACATTAAATAATCATTCATCTCCCTTAATGGCCCAGTTACAGATCTTTGCTTCCTACTGAGGTCAGAAAGTACTCTAGCTGTAGAAATTGTGAATTATTTTGGAGGGCACAGTTCTTCAGCTAAGTGCCCTGTCTTTTCTCAATAAGTTAAATGAGGTGACAAGTAGAAAAGAAGACTAGAAAATAGTGAATAAAAGGATAGAAAAGCCAAATTGGCTTTTTTATTTGACAGAATCTCTCTTCTTTGTGGTGTTAGATCTCACAAAAATGTCAAATTTGAATTTTGAAAGTACTCTCAGTATGAGTTTTCCTTCAAATGCACTGCTGAATTCCTATCAGAAAGACATAGTTTTGGAGTTTTGTAATCTTTAGCAAAAAGCCATATAAAGACTGCATGTTAGTCTGAGGGTTTTTTTCTATTACTTTACCAAATTTTCTTTCTATTCTTTTATAACAGTAGATGAATTTGAAGCAGTGATAGGTCTGACTTCAAAGCATAATGATTTTCAGAATCAAAATGACTCCTCCATGAGATTAAGGACGATGAAATTGTCAGGATCAAGTTTGAAAATAATTGAAATAGGAATAAGTGTATTTTTTTCCATTGGTATTCAGGATTTTTCTTGAAAGAGACTTATGTTTTGATTCAGTAAACTTTATCCCTGAATAAAACTTGAAATCAACACCTTGGGCTACCCCTGCATGCAGCTAATGGACACATCCCATCATATTTCATTGTTAACAGCTTCATAGCCCATTCAGGTGTCAGGCATTATGCTTGATTAGGTATACAAAGTTCAAATGCAGTCTTCCTCCAAGAGCTTACAGTCTACTGGGGAAACAAATATGGAATCAATGTCAATATGGCATCATAGAAATAATTGGCAGGATGCCAAAGGGCCTCAACTAAGCAGCAACAAACCCAGAATGGTTATGACAAGCAAGGGGTCCAGGGAAATGGATCACCGAGAGGATGGAAGGAAAATAAGGTGAAGAAGGGCATTGCAGGATGCAAAGACAAGCATGTGCAAGGCCACAGGGTAGATAGACTAGATTCCTTCAAGAAACCAACTCTAGAGTTTGGTCTGAGTGGTTCGTAGTAACTGGGGAGGCCGGGAAGAGAGCAGCATGCTGAAACATGAACTTGGAGAGGGAAGCAGGTTCAAGATCATGAAGCATTTTGGGTGCCATATGAGGGACATGTTAATCAAGAAACTGAACTTTAGCTTCTTTAGCACAAGTTAACAGTCCTAACAGAAATTATCTGATAAAGCATATATCTTGTCTGGATTTGACATTCTTGAAGCCTACAAAAACATATACATACGAGATTATACCTGTATTCCTATGCACACTAAGAACATAAAATACCAAACTTTATGGCCTGGATGAGTCAAATGTCTTCCCACTCCCACCCAAAATAAAATGACTGCACTTCAGTGGTCTGCCAGTAGAAATGTCAGGAGAAGACACAAGTGGATGCACAGGGAAGAGACACGGTTGTAATTAGAGGACAGATAAACCATTGCCACTTACTCAGCTGTAAAGCCCCAAATTAAAACTTTCAAATTCTGCAGTAGCTCAAAGACAGATTCTCTGAGGATATAATGCACAACATGTGACTATAGTTAACAATGCTGTACCGTATATTTGAAAGGTGCAAAGAGAGTACATCTTAAAAATTCTCATTACAAGAAAAAAAATTGTGTAACTATGTGTGGTGATAGACGCTAACTAGACTTTACTGTGGTGATCATTTCACAACATATCCAAATAGCAAATCATTATGTTGTACACCTGAAACTAACGTCATATTAAATGTCGATTATATCTCAATAAGATAAATAATTGTAAGTTAATTAATTAAATAAAAATAAGAGATTCCCAGAGGCTGGGGAGATCTCTAGGTTGAAGGATGACGAGGAAAAAACGGAAATAAGAAATGGACAAAAGGAAATTCCCTGAGATCCAGGATAAACTGGGAAAAAAAGAAAAGAGCAATGATTTAAAAAAATCAAAGGCCAAACTTTTGGTGATGAATACTTATGAACTGGGTGGGATAGATAGAAGAAACTTGCAGAGAAAATTTAAACCACATGGCAAAGGTGTTTGGTCTACAGTTTGAGTATCCTGCACAGTTTTTCCCCCTCCTCCTCTTTACCATTTTCCTCTTTTGCTTTGAAGTAAATGAACATTGTATTTCAACTACTTCCTGGTCTGGTTTTTAACTCAGTGTGATTTTTTTTGTTTGTTTAATTACAAGCACTATAAACTTCTCCTTTAGGCAATGTTTCTGTTAAAAGTAGAAACTTTAGTGGAAACTTCTGTTTCTACCTCAGTCTACCTTCTACCCTCACTACCACCTTGGGCCCATGTCATCTTTGCCAAGGCTAGTACCTAGGAGGACTATATAGTGCAATGGTTAACAGCATGGTGTCTGAAAGCAAACTACGTCAGTGTGATTCCCAAGGCTGCTGCTGCACTCTGTATTTTCTTGAGAAAAATATTTAACTACCCCATGGTATTTTCCAATGTACATTTTAAAAAAGATGATAATACCGGCCTTATAAGACTGACCCAAATACCCAGTGAGTGACCTATCACTGAGGAAAAGGTGGCTGGAGCTGCAGCGTATGCATTGCAACTGTGAAGGGCAGGTCAAGCGCATCACAGCAACATTAGCACTGACACATTCTTGGGCTACTGTCAGACCTGGATTACCTATCTCCATATTGCTTAATGTGGGAGAAGGAAAAAACTATCTTATTGAAGCTACTTTATTTAAATTTTCTGTTACATGCAGCTAAAATTAAATCTTAACCAATAAAATAATGTATCCAAAGTCAAAGTCCATCTCAAATCCCAAATCTTTTAAAATGTCCTCTCTGCAACTCTTTTTTCAGTTGGGTCAGGATTTATCTTTCCTTCCTTTGAATTCTTATATTATTCATTTTATACTTACCTCTAATTTGCAAGTTAAACATCACTTATCTGTTTTTAGATTCATAATTCATTTCTGTGACAGGATTATAAACTATGTGAGGGCAGGGACCATATCCCATTTGCCTACGGGGTCACAGTGTGCTGTGCTAGAGATATTTGTTGACTGCCTGATATAAAGCGTGTATTATTTTTTTAGGTTCTGTAGTTTTTTTTTTAATTTTTCTTTTATATTGGAGTATAGTTGATTAACAATGATGTGTTAGCTACAGGTGTACAGCAAAGGGATTTAGTTATACCCATGCAAGCATCCATTCCTTTTCAAATTTAAAGCATGTATTTTTTAAACATAAGACATTACTTTCTCTAATAAAAGGTTTCATGATCTGAAAAATAGATTGGCAAATTAAATTAAGTAATTAATGTAAAGGACAGACATCAAGAGTTTTTAGGCTGTTTTTGTTGTTTTGTAGTTTTTAAAAGACCACATACATAGGCATTTCGTCATTTGCTTGCTAAGAATAAATAATGGCTGAATAGACCTTTTGTTTCCCAAAGCAGAGCATGGTATATTATTTTACTCCATAGTGACATCAAATAAGTTTGACATAAAATGAAGGTTTATTCGGACACAGGTAGATCGAATGGATCTTTCCTATTTGATTGGTGGACTCCTATGTCCTTCAAACCATAAGAATTTTTATCAAAGCTAGTTTTGAAAACATATTTGAGGGATATGCATGGGTATTTTTTTCTCTTGTTTTTATGAAGTCAGCCCCACAGAGCTCTGTTGGCATGGAATCTAGAACTTCATCCAACAGGATAATACATTGCTCAATTATTCCAGAGAGCCTGATGCCATATTTCTCGATGCTGTAACAATGTACCCCTTTGTAAACAAGGATGAATTATTTTCCTCCAAGTAGCCATGGTAGATAGACATCGAATAATAAAGCTGTAAGGAACTTCAAGAAATCACCAGATTGATTCACCTGTACCCTGCAAGATGGTGTTTTAAAGCCCTTGGACATTGGCGAGTCTGTAACTTACTATCCAGGCATTGCCTGGACCTTGGCATCTCTAATTTCTAATTCCAAATGTTTCCTTACGGAAGGGCATTCCTGCTTTCCATGTTTGATGCATTTTTCATCCTAATATCTCTCCGTTACCTTTGTGCATATGGATTGTGATAGGGTAGGCTAGGCTATAATAAATAGATCCCCAAGTGTACATAGACTCAAACACAACTGTGAAGCGCAGGTCAAGCACATCACAGCAACATGTGACCTACCTTGTGCCTGGTCACACACAACTGATTCCACTTGAGAATCAGTTCTTCTTACCATGTGGTAACTCCATTCCACGTGGTGATTCAGATACCAAAGCTGCTTTCATACTGTGGTTCCACCATCTTCACCTTGTGGCTCCCGGGGATTCCCTAGGGGAGGGGACAGGGAAGGAAAGTAATGGAGGGAGGTCAGGGATTATTATCAAAATCATTCAAGAGGAGAAAATATCGGGAAGAGAGTGCATGTGGGAGACATTAATAGACCATGCCTGGAAATGACCACCTCCCTTTCTCTCACTCACATGGCCACTTCTATGGGAAAGGGAGCCTGAGATATATAGTTAGTTGTCTCCAGGATAAAAACCAAAATGGATTTTTGTAAAAACTAACAGTTTCTGTTACATGGATTCTCTTTTCCCACAGCACTAAAATATCCATTCGTTAATTCAGTGTGTTTATGGATTCCCTATCCTCTATTGCTTACAGTCTAGTTGGGGAGAGACATACTAGTTACGTAGTGTCACAAGTGCACAGAGGAAAGGGATAGAGTGCTGTGAGAGTACATCACAGGATACCCGACCTAGAGTGAGGGATCAGGTGAAGCATCTCTGAGGAACGGATGCTTAAGCTGTCATCTGAAGAATGAATGCACTTTGAGTATCATATCCTGTTATTTGTCCTGAAACAGCTTTTTCTTTCTTTCTTTGATAGAATTATCAAAGAAAGGGATGATTAATGATCAAAGGAGGGATGATTAATGAAATGAAGTGGCATGTATTTATATCTCCCATTACACAGATCCCCACTATATGGCTTTATAACAGGTAACCGGTGTGTATACATACCTGGTACCCTGCCTCATGTTTCAACCAACTGCCATTACCAGCAATCCAACAGGTGACTTCAAACTCTTTTGAGTTTAAGAGTTGGGGGTCAGTTTACCTCAAGTGATGACCATTACTGGCAAAATTCAGAAGAAAGTAAGGGAGGATTGGAAGATCTCATAAGCAGTATAGCCAAGCTTTATAGAAAATGGGAAGGTCATGTAGAACACAATAGAATCTCTAATCTGCCTACCCTGTGACTCTTCCCTCCAGTTTGGTTTCTAGCTCTGCTTCTACTCAAGCTACCCTCTGCCAGCTCTCTTTCCCCTTTTCTCTTCCATGCTTCTTTCTTACCTGTAACTTCTTCTCCCACATGGTTTCTGATTGCCACTTTCTTTGTGTCTCTTGGCTTTTGGGTTATTTCAGTGCCCATGTCTTCTGATCCTTCTGCTACCATGGTCTTTTTGAATGTTTTATATTTATTGTCCCCATAAAGGAAAGTGTAAGAGACATTAGTCCTTGTTCCCTAGCCAGCCCATAGATGCTATCCTAGGCTTGGGAACAGATCTCAAGTGGAATCAGTTGTGTGTGACCAGGAGCAAAGTAGGTCTGTGGCTCCTGACACTAATATGAGGACTCATTTTTATTCATGGCCACAATGGACCAGATTTATTCTGCTGCCTGAAATAATTTTTAAAATAGGAACAGCATGTGAAATAATAATGTTCAGACATTGAATATCAGTTGGTAAAGGACAGTGAACCATTATGGAGGGGAAATAAATCAGGGAACCCTACAATTGACCCAGTTAATCATCTGGAGAGAGTTACCAGGGCACAGCTGAGTAAGCAGACCCCGGGCAGAGCTCAGTGGACATTCTTCATTGGGGACATAGAGCTGGGAGTCTGGAGAATCCAGACTAAAGAGCTGATCATTTGGGGCTTGATGCTTATTTACAGAGGGAATGAGATTATGATCACCAGGAATCTAAGAGACATTGCAAACCAAGCAAAAGAAAGTTTAAAAAAAGAGTTTCATTCCACATCTTTTCTCCCCTCTCCCCTTCCTCACCTCTCCCTCCTATGAGCCCCACTTCCACAAGTCTTTACCTGCATTTTATAACTATTCCCAGGTTTCTCTTCTCTAGCAGTGCCCTTGCTCTAAAATAAGTATTTCCCAATTAAAACTCTACTTTCTGCATATCTTAGTTAAGTGGTATGTCAATAGCTCTCCATCCCATTTTCCTATTTTTTCAAGTACATATAATTATGAAAAATATTTTATGTATTTAATTATGTATATTTTTAAATTGTCCATTAAGTTAGGAACCCTTTCTGTCCTGTTCAGCTCTGTTCCTCTGGGGCCTGACACAATGTGAATGCAAAAAAAAAAGTAATAAAATTGTGAGTGGAAGGAAGGAAGGAGGTCAGTATGGCATAGCAAGTAACTGGCAGTTTAAGCCCCCTGGGTGTGTTTGAGCTTTGAAATAATGAGTTAACTCTAAAAAATCTGGACCTGTTAGAATTTGTAGGGAAGATAAAGGTCTGTCCCCATGAGGTCTTGTGCTCACAACCATATAGAGAAGTGCTAGTTGTCAGAAATGGTCAGTTTCTGAAAGAAATTATCTCTCCCCAGTAGTTCTTGTTTTTCCAATACTTAAAATCTCCTCTGGCTAAGGAAATTTGTCTCCTAAGAAAATGAACATTAGTTGTATTTGTCTTACTGCTCAAACAGTTGAAACAAAGAGAATGACCGATTCAGGTGGCAGGGGTCCATGAAACACTGGAGATCTCGAGGCCTTTACCAAAGTTGGAGCAAGAAGTCGGGCAGGAGGGAAGGGAAGGCTGGGGATTTCTAGTTTCAGGAATAAGAGTTAAAGGCTAAAACTCCAAGTTTCTTCAGTTCCTTCAGATGGCAAGCAGACTTAGAGCTTTATAAGACATACAAGGTCTTTGATAAAATTCAGGATGTTTTTCATTTCCCTGCATCTGTGTCCAGTTTGTTTTCCATAAGAATTTTCAATAAAAGTCTTACAATGGAAAGAATATGTTTGCTTGTCTTGATGGTGCAAGGGGAATTGGGGGTGTCTGTCCCATTCTGCAGAAGTGCTGGGTGTGGAGAAAGGGACAGAGATAAAAATTGCAAGTGCCCAAAGGTTGGAAGTACCAGTCAAGAAAAAAGAAAGATCAGGGAGATACATTCTTTTTTTGCGATACACGGGCCTCTCACTGCTGTGGCCTCTCCCGTCGTGGAGCACAGGCTCCGGACGCGCAGGCTCAGCGGCCATGGCTCATGGGCCCAGCCGCTCCGCGGAATGTGGGATCCTCCTGGACTGGGGCACGAACCCGCGTCCCCAGCATCGGCAGGCGGACTCTCAACCACTGCACCACCAGGGAAGCCCAGGGACATATATTCTTGAGAGAGGACCTAGACTGAACTTCAGGAAGGCCTGAGAGGGACTTCTTGATTTGTTTTTAGTGATTCTCGCCCCCTCCTCCAACCCAACACAGGGTCTGGGAGAAGGGTGCATCGAGTTTGATCTCTAGCCCCTAGATAGCTTGTGTCAGTGCAGATTCCTGAACCTTGTACAAGACTATATATCTCATACTTTCTGAGGGGCATGCCTACGAATCTGAACTTTGAAGATGTGGACCAGTGATCCTGATGCACACTAGAAAACAAAAGGAATTGACCAATTATCCACAAAACGACACTATTGGCACCCTTAGCTTCTGTGTTATCGGTAGCAGTGACAATTTCAGGGAGTAAATAGAAGCTTAGAACCTAATTTTAAGTGGTGTGAATCCCCCTACCCTACTGGGTCCCTGGAGTGGACAAGTGAGAGGATTTTCTCTGCAGGTTCATCCAGAAATTATTCTAGAACTGAAATCCTACCCTGGATAAATCTCACAAAAGAGACTCTAGAAAATGAAGTGAGGAATGGGCCTCCCATTTGGCCCTATCGACTGTAGGAAAGAGTGAACAAGAAGCCACATTTCTGGGGGTAAAATGTGATAACTGCAGCAGGATCTTTGATGCTATGTAATCCTGTGTGTGTTCATTTGTATCTGGCTTCGTACCTGGCCCCTGAGCATTTGCACAGGCTCCAAGAGCAAACATTAGTTTCTGCCAGCTATAGTTCATGGGGCCTAGGACAGCTTGTTCTGCTTTTGCTTTTTCTTTTCTAATTAAAGGACTGGAGAGACTACAGGTGAGATTTATTTCCTTTATAACTCACCTAATATATTCCAAGTGCCACTCTCCAGAGGCGGCAGGAACCAGCTTGTCAGTTCCCAGATTTCTCTGTGAGAGTCTCTTTGTTTTTAACTAGCAGAGTGGAGACCTGGGGACAGAGGAAGAATCTAGCAACTGCTGAGAGACCAACTAATCTGTTGCTACATGAGTCACCCTTACAGTTTTTTTATACTTCCACAACGTTCTTAAAGAAGTTTTCAAGTTATAATTACTGGGCTGTGCTTGCATGCCTGGATTTTAAACAAATTTTTTAAAAGACCTCTTTTTTCTTTTGACGAGCCACGATATATTATTTGCAGATTTTCTAAAACATGCAGCAATTTTGTTGAGGCCAGTGATGTGAAATTATGTCTTGTTTCAGAGAGAGAGAGAGAGAAAGAGACAGAGAGAGAGAGAGAGAGAGAGAGAGAGAGAGAGAGAGAGAGAGAGACCCACCCTATCAAACATTGGCAAGGATTTGGAATAAGTTTTTTTTTTTAAGTTGTATCTCGAGCTTCAGAGAAAAACAGTGAAACCTTTGTGGAATGTTACCATCTCATTTAGCAAAAGGAGATAAACCAAAGAAAACAAAACTAACCTAGGATCTCTCTGTGTTTTTTACCTTAAGAACTAAAGCAGAATTGGGTATATCATCCAGTTAAGCCTGGTGTAAGTCTCACAGGTCATAGACGGTGCTTGCTGGAAAGAACTTTGGTGATTATAGACACTTTTCTTATCTTCAGACCACTCATGACTAAAGTGATCATTGAGAATGAAAAACACTTAAATTTATTCCCCAGGATCTCACCATCATTTAGTGGCCAAGCTAGGACCAGAGCCCAGATTCTCTGAAGATTTACCCTGTCCTCTATTTCCTCAAAATTAAAATGTGAATACAAAGCCCTCCTCCTGGGAGGCTGCACAGTACCAAACAAGGAGGGAGCGCTTTGGAGTCTGCTGTACCTGAGCATGGATCCTGAGTTCATTTGCAAGACCTTGGGAAAGTTACTTGAACTGTCTAAGCCCCAATCTCCTAAGTTGAAAATGAGGATAACACTTTGTGCACATAGTGGTTTGTTCAACGAATATTTGAGCAGCTACTTGGAGCCCATCACTGTTTTAAGGCCCTGGGAATGCAGCAATGAACAAAATGAGAACTCTTGCCATCATGGAGTTTACATTCAAGTGGGCACATGGGATAATAAACGAATAAACAGGTAAAGTATATAGTATGTCAGGTAGTTGCAAGCACTACAGAGAAAAATGGAGAATGGGAACTAGCATTACCATCTAGAGGAGGTAGGGGCAGATGGGTTTGTGTTTAAATAAGGTAATCTAGGAAAGCATTACTGATAAATGGATAGTTGAAGAGATATGTGAAGAAAGTGAAGGATAAGAACATTCCAGAAAAATAGCAAGCCAAACCCCCTTGAGGGAAAACATACTCAGTGTGTTGGATTACAGCACAGAGGTGGTGCGGCTGGAGTGAAGTAAACCAGAATCAAACCAGGAGGATGAGATGGGGCCCAGGAGGAGGCCCAGGGGTGATCCAATAAGATCTGTAGCCACTGTAAACATTTACCTTCTATTTGAAATAAAATGGGAAGCTACGGCAATGTTTTGAGCAGAGAAGGGACGTAACGACTTATGTTTTAAAAGGATCATTCTGGCTGCTATGTTGGAATAACGTATAAAGGCAGCAAGGGTGGAAGTTAGAAGACCAGTTAAGATGATTTTGCAATAACCCAGGAGACAGATGATCATTAAAAAAGTCATATTTTGGATATAATTGGAAGAAATACTCAATGAGTTTTGCTGAGAGATCAGATATAGACTTTGAGAGAAAGAAAGTAATCAAACATGAATCCAAATTGTTTGCTCGCATAATTAGAAGGATAGAAAAAAAACTTGAGAGGCATGGGTATCGAGGGAAGATGGATTTTAGACATTAATTTTGAGATGCCGATTGACCATCCAGATGAGATAGTGAGCAGCTGGCTCGTGGAAGTGGAGTTCAGGGTAGAGAGGGTCTACATTGGAGACTCATCAACCTATAGATGGTACTGAAGGCCTTGAGATTGGCTGAACCCTTTCTGGGAGCGCGTGTAACGAGGCTGAGTCAGTGCTAGTAGGAGGGAGTGGTCAGCTGTGTCCAGAGAGCTCAAATAAGATGAGGTCTAGGAAATAACCACCGATTTTAGCTACATGAAGGCAATAGGTACTTTTGATTGGTCGAATGATGGAAACAAAGGACTACGTGGTGTGCGCTCAAAAGATAATGGTAACTTTTGGGGAAACACTAATAAATTAATAGCAAAATGAGCAAAAATGAACATAAAAGAGCTCACAGAAAAAGAAATCCATGTGTCAAACAAAACAAAAACAGAGAAAAATGTGTTCAACCTCACTCATAATAAGAGAAATACAAAATAAACTTTCCAAGTTAATTTTTGAATTTAAAGCTCTACCAATAGAAATTCAACCAGGACATTTTGGAACTCTAGAAAATAGACTTTTCACACGAGCACTTACTGTATTTGGGTGAGGATAGTGGCCTTTGAACAACTCAGGTGAATTCTGGATCCCCACTTGCTCATTACTGTGCCTCTCTGTGGCTTCAGCTGCCCCATCTGTAAACAGGTTTTTTATTTGTACCATCCATTAGAGTTGAAGACCTTAGAATAATGCTTGGCTCATAGCAACAATAATAGGTAACATTGACTGGGTGATGATTATGCATGAGGCTTTGCTCTTATCACTTTACATGTATTTATTTTTCTTCATAGCAACCCTTCAAGGAGGACAAAGAATGAAGAGATTAAGGAATTTGCCTAAATTCACAGGGCTAACCAGTATACATAAAGACTGAACACTTAGCCATGGCACTAGGCTGTATCAAACAATAATATGAGAAAGAAAAATAAAAAGAAGAAACTCATCTTAATAGTATAAGATAACAAACATTAAAACAATATAGTATGTTGACTGTATGATCTGTATGACAATATAGAATATCCAGAAATATACTTAGTCATACATAGTGATTATATATTAATTTTACATTAGATGAAGCCAAGCTCCTCAAAACAATAGGAAAGGCTTATCTGACTGAGACATACCCACATATTAACACAGTTCCCTGACAAAAGGACAAATAGACATAAACACTTAGTTTTATAAAAATCTGTGAGTTATTTATCTAGATTCATTTCATTCAGCAAAATAACACTATGTGAACTCATTTCTTTTATATATTAGCAATGATCTAGATATACTAGGTTAAAGAGGCTGAATTTGATTTACCCAAGTGTTGGCCTATCTTTTAGAATGTTTAGTATACAGACATAACAAAATCAGTCTGCTAGGGCTACCTTAATAAAGTACCACAAACTGGGTGCCTTAGATAACTGAAATTTATTGTCTCATGGTTTAGAGGCCAGATGTTCAAGATCAAGGTGTCATCAGGGTAGTCTCTCTCTGAGAGCTGTGAGGGAAGAACTGTTCCTGGCCTCTCTTCTTTGTTTGTAGACGACAGTCTTCTCTCTCTGTCTCTTTACCTCATTTTCTCTCTATGCATGCCTGTGCTCAAATTTCTTCTTCTTATGAGGACACCAGTCATATTGGACTAGGGTCCTTCCTAATGACCTCATTTTAACTTAATTACCTCTGTAAAAATCTTATCTCCATATAAGGTCACATTCTGAGGTACTGAGGGTTAGAACTCAGCATATCTATTTTTTTTTTAGAGGGACATAATTCAACACATATCACCTAATATTTGAGTATAAACCACTGTAGTAGCCACAGACCCTTAAAAAAGTTGTCCTGTTGGCCTCATTGATGTTTTCTTAAACAGGTCTTTGTCAATTAACCATGTACCTCTAATCCTTTTCGAGAATTAGTCAAGGTATATATAAAACCTCAGCACAACATTCTTCTGTAGGACATCAGAGTCCCTCACTCATTTTGCATGAAAACAAAGCACATTCCTTGGGCCTGGTCCAATATTTCTGCAGTCGTATAAGAACAACCTTAGTGTTTCAAAAATGCCATAACATGAGAAAATCCAGCAATCAGATATACAACACACTGCTTCACAACAACATGGAAATCACAACGGGGAAATAAGCACTTTACACGCAGGGCAGAAGGAAATGGGTTAGGGAAACAAAGATTGGGCGTGGTCAAGAATCAGTGGAAATCTGAAGGGGAGGTGAAATCTCTCTCCTACCATCCCAAGATGTTTGGTGTCACAGTGCAAGAGCCAACTTTGCCACACCCCTACCCCTAAACAAAACTCCTCACACTACTTGGTGGATTACCAACTGGGACTTGCAAAGCCTCCCTGTGGGCACAAATACTCATCTCTTTATCATCCCTTATAGAAATGGGGGGTCATCAGCTCCCTCTCCTTTCTTTTCGCCAGCAAGCACTCACATCATTCACATTGTTATCTCCAAAATATATCTTGAAACCACCCATTCCTCTGCATCTTCACTGTTGTCATGTTTACCCAAACCACAATTATCTCTTGCCTAGGCACTACATGTACTCCTGTGTCTGGCTTCACCATAACCCCAGGCTAATATGTTCCCCACAGAGCATTCTCTCAATTGTTGGAAATGCTCCAATGAGCTTTTAAATAAAAGCCGTTGTACTTACCAGACCTGCACCCCCTAGCCCTGTCTTCCTTCATTTCCTTCCACTCTCTCTCTTGCCTACTATATATCCAGCCTCTCTGCTGTCCTTTTAGTTCTTTTGAATATAATTTCTGGCCTCAGGATCTTCACACATTCTTTTCCCTCTTTCTGGAAACTTAGCTAACAGTCAGCCAGCATGCTCTCATACACTTGCTCTGGCTGTGAAATAGTAAAATACCTCTCCACCCCTTTGGGAAGCGGTACTACCCCATGTCCCTACACACCCTCACATACATCCATCTTGCCCCTTTCCTAGAATCCCCTGGACCTCCACACTCCCAGTAGCTAAAGGAGTAATGCCTGGCCCTATGTGAGACCTGTAAGACCCTGCATTGGTCAGGAGGCAACCAGAGAAATAAAGCCAGTAGGAGACATATATTAAAGGATTTATAGCAAGGAACTGGTTCATGCAATTGTGGAGGTTGGCGAGATAAGTCACAAATCTGTAGGGCAGGAAGGGCAGACTGGAAGTGTCAGGAATGAGTTGAAGCTGCAGTCCACAGCAGAATTTTTTTTCTGGGAAGCATCAGTTCTGCTCTTAAGGCCTTTTGACAGATTGAATCAAGCTCATGGAGAATATATAGGATATCTCCTTTACTCACAGTCAACTGATTATGAATGTTAATTATGTCCACAAGGCACCTTCACAGCAATACCTAGATTAACGTTTAAATAACTGGGGACTGTAGCCTAGCTAAATCGACTTTCACAGACGTTGTTTCAGCACTGTGGTTACTGGTTGTCTACCCTACTAGTAGTTCAATATTGTTATTATCATCCAGGTAAACTGACTGACACAGAAAACTGACCATGCTGACCATCACAGATATCGTTACAGCACTGTTTTTGCTGGTGTTCTACCCTATGAGTAGTTCAGTAGTTTTAGTATTATCCCTGCCTGAACTCTCTGCTCGTCTTCTCCCTTGCTCTATAGATGGTGGGCTGGCTCCTGTTCTCCCTTCCATCCTTAAGGACCCCTCTTAAATGTCACCTCCTCACTACCCTCTCTGAGTAGGTCCCCCCTCAGAGGGACCTTCCCTCCATTCTTTCTCCGTCACCTCTTTTTTCTCTTCATTGCACTTACCACAAGTTATTAATTTATGGGTTTTATCTGTTTGTTGACTGATTTTGTCTGTCATTCCCATAAAACTGTGTGTCCCATGAGTGCTGAGGTTTTCATTTGTACAACACGGCATACTAAGAGTTAATTGCCATGACACACATAACAGGAGCTCAACTCGTAAGTATCAAATGAGTAAATGTCATCAGAAGTTACTATCATTTGGCTAGATGAAAAGACCCCACTTGCTATACACTTACACACATCCTATTTGCCTTGCCGTGAAGCCACCTTCCACGTGCAGAGCCCTAGTTCTGGCACAAGCAGGGGTTCCGTGCAAACACATTGACGGAGCACTGCTTTTAGAGACCAGAACTGGCTGATCTTCCCTAAGATCTACAAGGTGGGTTCCTTCCACCCTCAAATCTTGTTTTTATTCAGATATATAGCCCTCAGTCTTATCCCTGATGTCTGCCCCAGGTCAGCTCCCACTGGAATAAGAGGCATTTGTTGGAACTGCTGATATGATATTAAATACTTGCCGAGAAGAGTAGACACCACTCATGCACGAATGTCGGGGAGATGGCCTTCCTTGTTAGCAGGCCTTGGAGTAGGACATGATCAATTCAAAGGCACAAATATAGAACCTCACTAACTGACGTGGTTTCACCAAGCTCACCCCTCACCACAGCATCTAGTGAGGAAGTACACAGTGATCGTCCAAATTGCTCAGAAAGTCATTAGTGCCTTCACTGCCCATCATTTCTAATCTTTTCCCTCTTTCTGATCCAATAGCGTATTTAAGAGATGTCTGCTCTTAGCTTCCTTGCTCTGCGTCTATGGTATTGGGCAGCAATGCCCGCTGTATCCCTGGACTTCCTCATAGTTTGAATAAGGGTTATATGGCATTTCCTGATGAAGTGGATATTTTTCCTTCACTCACTTGCTAACGCATACATGTATTCTTGCGTCACCAGTGAAAACGCCTTCAGAAGATTTGTGCGTTTGATAAGTCTTTGCACTATTCTCACTTCCGAGGATAAAATAAGGAGGTTATTAGATTCTGTCTTAGAAGAGACATATATTGGGGCAAAACCAGATAATTTAAGAAAGTGATAAAACTATTTCTGTCAACAGAAGAATTGGATGGTTCTGTTAAAGACATAATGATGATTGTAGATCAAGAAGAATAGGATACTGTTCAGAGTGACGTAATATTCTACAGATTATCTGAAACAAGCCGTTAAGCAAAAACATCCGTGCAAAATTCCTTCATATTCCTAATTGTGACCAGTCACCCTTGTTGGTCTGTTTACTCTGCTATTAGAATGTGAAATGTTAGGATACAGTATGGCCAAGGTCAATAAGAAGAATATTGCATCTACTCTGAGCCCAAGACAAAATGATGAAGTAAATGAAGTTTACATGTGAGGCCTCCAGTCCAAACATGGACTGTTTCCTCACTTTAAGGTACTTTTGTCTTCCCCTCAGGATCTAAAGCTTCCTTGCTTTTTCCCTTTAGGATAAAACTGAAATCCTGCATAGTCCCTCCCACAATCAAATGTCCCTTCTTTGAATTCCTATAACACAGTTGTCTCCTATTATGCCAACTTGTCCTTTATTTTTCATTATAGACTAGCTTCATTGTTCCCAAATGAAATTATGAATTCCTGAAGGGCACAGCACTATTTTCTATATCTTTACTTCCTTATACTCCACCACATAGATATTTTGCCAACATCTAGTGAACAAATAGTGAGGTTGTGACAGAGGCTACTTTGTTGTTCATTCAAATTTGCCTTCACTTCTTTCTAGACAAATAGCTAGATTGCATGTCCCAGCCTCTTCAGGGAAATAAAGCCTGTGATAGACGGTGCAACTTCCAGGCTGGCTCCATTTAAGCCTCTTATGTTGCCCTTTCCATCTTCTTTCTCCTTTTTCTGCTAAGAAGGAGTACTTAGGGATGACAAAACCACAAGATGGAAGGAGCTTAGGTCCTAAAATCATGTTGTTGAGAAAACTGCCCACAGACCAGGAACATCTGCCTTGGACTATTATGTAAGCATGAAACCAACATCAATTGTGTTTGAACTGTCACCTATTTGTCGTTCTACTTGTTATAGCAGCTAGCAGTCATTCTATTACATCTAGTAATTCTAGCAGAAAGAGCTTGAGCTGGGTTTAATTCTTAGCTCTGCCACAATGACCAACCTATGTGATTCAAGACAAGTTACTTAATTTCTCTGAGCCTCGGCTTCCTCACCTGTAAAATGTAGATAATTATAGCAACTATCTCCATCAGTTTGTTGTGAGTATAAACAAGTGCCTGCAATCAGTTGCTCAGTGAATACCAGTTCAGTACCACTCAGGTGTGTGCTTAGGATTAGTTCTTGACAAGCAGAAGGTATGTTCCAAGAGAGTCCAGAAAAATGGCATTAAAATAACTCATTTTTATGTCCTGACTACAGTTGTAGTAGAAATTTAAAGCCTGTGATAGACTGTGCAACTTCCAGGCTGGCTCCATTTGAGCCTCTTATGTTGCCCTTTCCATCCTCTTTCTCCTTCTTCTGCTAAGAAGGAGTCCTTAGGGATGACAAAACCACAAGATGGAAGGAGCTTAGGTCCTAAAATCATGTTGTTGAGAAAACTGCCCACAGACCAGGAACATCTGCCTTGGACTATTATGTAAGCATGAAACCAACATCAATTGTGTTTGAACTGTCACCTATTTGTCGTTCTACTTGTTATAGCAGCTAGCAGTCATTCTATTACATCTAGTAATTCTAGCAGAAAGAGCTTGAGCTGGGTTTAATTCTCAGCTCTGCAACAATGACCAATCTATGTGATTCAAGACAAGTTACTTAATTTCTCTGAGCCTCAGCTTCCTCATCTGTAAAATGTAGATAATTATAGCAACTATCTCCATCAGTTTGTTGTGAGTATAAACAAGTGCCTGCAGTCAGGTGCTCAGTGAATACCAGTTCAGTACCACTCAGGTGTGTGCTTAGGATTAGTTCTTGACAAGCAGAAGGTATGTTCCAAGAGAGTCCAGAAAAATGGCATTGAAATAACTCATTTTTATGTCCTGACTACAGTTGTAGTAGAAATTTTTTTGAAGGGAAATAAGCTTATGGGTGGGGGTAGCAGTCAAGAGGAGGTGTGTAGAGAGGGGAGACAAGCTAAAGAAGTCTAAAAAGAATATTTTGTAATATTCTTTGAACTCTTAGAACTTCACCCCTGGCAGGGATCTAAGATTTTAGGTTAGAGTATGTAAGGACTTTGCATTAGGCCAGTCTGTGTCTAAACAGATATTTTGGGATAGACAATTATGCTGCTATGTAGGGCAAAGGAACTCTCCTTTCCAGGCTGGGCTATTCAGTACCTGAGGAGTTCGTTTAATTTTCCACTGGGTATTGATGATTAAATAAGTTGTTCACCTAGTCACTGGTTGCAAATACAGCAAAGCTGGGTGAAGTTGACATTTGCTTGATTAGGTGAAGTTAAATTTGGATGGAGGAATGAAGTAATCATTTTCTTTGCTGCTGGGTCCCATATACTCCTAAGAGTTCTCAACACACAGCAGGTCTCATGGAGTACAGTAAGCAAGATTGAAAAAAGCAAAACTTAATTAGGTTTATATTTGTAGCCTGAATAAATCTTTGACATCTGCTTCCAGAAAATTGTAGATTTCCTGTAATAACACATTTATCCCTATTTAGTTGACATTCTGTCTTGATGTTTAAAGTTTGAACATATAATTTATTATCATCTCTTAAATCTATTCCTTTTATTTTCAGGAGATTTAACATTTGTTTAAAGATGGAGGTGGAAGAGTGGGAATCTGCAGTAATTTGTCCTAAGATGGGTACCTAAATTAAATTTAAAATGATTTGCAGTCATGCTATCCTCTGCTATAATCTTCTACCAAGAAATAGATTTTTAAAACTTATAAAATATAGATGGATGTGTATTGTAACACTGCGTGTAGTTACAAAAGGAAATAAAACAAAACAAAACAAAATCTAATGTCTATGAATAGGGAAACTGTTGAATAAATTACACATACACACGCACGTATATAATTCCATATTTGTAAAAATAAACAAAACTAAAATTTAAAAAACGCAAAGAAAACTCCCTATGTTTGTGAATATACATTTTAATACAATTTTGTGTGGACAAAATAAACACAAACAATTTCATGTTGATTACTCAGGGACACAGATAATAAGGATTTGTGAACGGTGTGTGTTAGCTTTGTGTGTGAACCTCAGTAATGTTTAACAGGTACAGTAGGAAAATGACACTGTTGTCATTTTTAATAATGAATAACTATTAAAAAGTATTTAAGGGCTTCCCTGGTGGCGCAGGTTGTTGAAAGTCCGCTTGCCGATGCAGGGGACACGGGTTCGTGCCCCGATCCGAGAAGATCCCACATGCCGCGGAGTGGCTGGGCCCGTGAGCCATGGCCGCTGAGCCTGCGCGTCCGGAGCCTGTGCTCCACAACGGGACAGGCCACGACAGTGAGAGGCCCGCGTACCGCAAAAAAAAAAGTATTTAAATATGGAAGGCGTTCCTGAAATGTGGGAGGACATGAGTACCCAGAGAAACAGGTATTTTTATACTTCCTAGAATTTTGCAAAGCTTTAGTATTCTAATTTGTGTCTCATGTCCCAGAAGCTACAAAAATTTCACATAACTGACATTCTACCAAATACATGCAATGCTAGGGATAGTCATGAAAGCAACAGATTCATTTCAGAAGTAAAGTGAAACAGAGTAGCTTACAGCATTGAATATAAAAATGGTTTAAAAACAAGCTTATCTTAAATAAAGAGAATAAATCCTTTAATTATTACTAAGAAAAAGTACTCCACATTCGATTAAATAAAAAGGAAGGAAGGAAAGGAGGGAGGGATGGAGGGAGGAAAGACAGAAAGGCAGAAAGTATATGAAAGAAAGATAGAGAGGAAGGAAGGAAGGAGGGAAGACAGGGAGATAGAGAGAAAAAGAGAAAGAAAGAAAAAGGGAAAAACAACTAATAGGTTGCTTGACTGCCATGTCTACTGCTGGTGATTGTAGGAGGTCTTAAGGCATTAGGGTGAAACGTGGAAGAGAAGCAGATGTGGTGGTAGCTGCTAAATGTTTCAGAGCATCCTCACAAGGTAGAGTGTAGAGGAGGGATATTAGTCTACAAGGAATTTGAGAACTTGCCTATTCCGCTTTCCTCATCAAAGCATGATAAATTTCATTGGTACTAGGGCTCTAGAATTGCTGTAGCCCTGCAGCTGGGTTTGTCCTACGTCCACGTCTATTACAGTTATGGCTACAGCCCAGGGGTATTGTGCATGTGTATGTAGTACACTGTCAGCTGTGGTGGAAAATTACACCCAGCCATAGACAGGTCCAGGCACCCTGTGAGGTCATGGAGTGTCTGTGGATGTCTCACTCATGACATTCCTCATCACTCCCAATGTATAAGCAGCTACCAGTTGGAACAAGGTGCATAAAACAGAATCCCTCCCCAGCACTGCAGTGAGGAATGGAATATAACCTGGATCAAGAAACAAAATTTAGGGCTTCCCTGGTGGAGCAGTGGTTGAGAGTCCGCCTGCTGATGCAGGGGACACGGGTTTATGCCCCGGTCCCGGAGGATCCCACATCCCGCGGAGCAGCTGGGCCCGTGAGCCATGGCCGCTGAGCCTGCGCGTCCAGAGCCTGTGCTCCGCAATGGGAGAGGCCACAACAGTGAGAGGCCCACGTACCGCAAAAAAAAAAGAAACAAAATTTAAAGTGTGCCACGAATGGAGAGGAGAGAAGGGATAACAAGTGAATCCCAAAGAGAAGGGACAGCTGTCTTGACTAATAAAAACAGTCTGAGAAGTAGAAGAGGATATAAAATATGAATGCTTTAAATTGGGGCAATGATCTTAAGGAAGCCAAACATTTCAGAAGGAAAGACACATGATTAAAATCAGAAAGGATTATGAGGTCATCCCTGCACTTGAAATTGTTTGAAGGAGAAGCACATTTTAAGAGTAAGCGAGGGAGGAGACTGTTCATCCAAATGTGAGATGTCAAGAATTTGGATTCACTTTCATGTCTTGGTAAAGGAAGGATGGCTATGTTAGGCTAAGGGCTTTTCCGGAAAACAGGCTGGCAAAATATCATGCCCTGTGGGACTTTTAGATTTTCTCTCCAAATCTCATATATTTGTTTGGGACCAAATCCAACCTTTTGTTTTCAAACAATGCTCTATTCTGAAGTTCTTCCGAGGAGAATCCTGCCTCCTGGATGGGCTTGAAATCACACACAGTGGGTCCCCAAAAGTATTCCCTGGAGTCACACAGAGTGAGACTCTGGCCCATCAATTTTCTGGGCTTCTTTCTGACAACTGTATAGGGAAGCCAGAGGCTGAGTAACTCAGCCAGCCCAATCTGTGGGAAGGCTGGTTTCCAGCTGAGTTGGCAACCAGTCCGTGTGACCCTTTCTTCTTCCTCCCAAGTTCGCTCAAGTGAAGCCTTCCGAGAAAGCCTCGAAGAGAGTCGCCATTTTGAGTCAGGCAATTTTTTAATGTTTTCTCATCACGTGAGCATCTTTCATCAGTCCCCTTCAGCTTTCTGTTTGGATTGTTCATTCTTACGATGATAAAATACAATTGTTTAAGTTGTGTAGTTAGGGCCCAATGGAGAGAGTGACCTAATAAAAAAAACATGATGGAATAAAAATAATGACCGCATGGTCCTATGTTAACTAAGATTTATGTATCTAAATTCTGACATATTGGAGTATAAAAATTCATCCCAGGGGACACTCTGAAGCAAGAGGAAAATGTAGGAAAACAAATAGGAAGCAGAGATGCAAGATAAAATCGATAGGTATGACTCCACTTTGTCCTTCTCTCACCATTTTCCACCTGAAGTTCTTATTAATGTTTCTTAATAAAACCTTTTTGTATTAATGTTCTTAATTGTACTAAACAGGAAGGCAAAGAAATATGAAGTGCTACTTTAAATAAATTTCTTTAAATTAAATATTAAATGCATGTCATATAAAAATATTTAAAACATCTAATAATGTTTAAAATAATGATTACAAATAGTTTTAGCACAATTAGAAGAATGAAGAGAATTCACTTCATTATTTCCCCTGGCAATGTAGGTGATCTGTCCAAGGTTTCTCAGCTAGTTAGTAGCATAGATCTGAAACTAACAGTCTCCCAATTTGCAAACTAATATTCTTCTTACTCAGCAGTGTGGTTTCGGGAACAGTATTAAACTTTTTCTTAACTCAGTTTCCTGAACTGTGAAATGGGCAACATACTGGTATTTAACTTACAGGGCAGTTGTGAGGAATAAATAAATTTATATATTTAAATTGCATAGAAAAGCACTCTATGCACTCTATGCTTACACGTAGTAAGCACTCTGTAAATATTAGCTGTTATTACTTACCACCTTGCCTTTCAATTAATTTTCTACGTAAACACCCTTTCAAGTTATTGTTTTTGAGTGTTTAGTTGCTGGAAATATAGAATTAGGCAGTAGTGAATCTTGGATGGGAATGGGAAATTTTTTCTTGTTTCTTTTTTTTCGTATCCCCCAAAATGGTTTGGCAGACCGTCTTCCCTCTTCAAGCCCATGTTACTTCTTGGATAATCAATAGTGATAAAGTAGACAAACTATTTGGAAGAAGGAATATGATTTCTATGTCCTGTCCCAAATTAGACACCGAGTCCAGGGTGTGCCATTCACTGCAATCATAATTATCATGACAAATTGATCCGGAATAAATCGAGCTGGCAAACTGAACTAGAGAAAAATACATACCCATTACTCATGCATCACTTCAAGTGCCACCTCCCCAGTGAAGTCTTCTCCAATCCCATCCATCAGAATTCATTGCTCCCTGATCAAGGATCCAGTACATCCAGTACAGCTTTGCTTATACGTCACTTTTGGCACCAACCATATCAAGCCCGTGCATCATGCTTCCGCTGCACTAGGTTGCAAGATCCTTGAAAGCAGGATCTATGTCTAATTCATCTTTCTGTTTCCAGAATCTAGACTACCTCACAGCAGTGATAGGTGCACAGTGAATATCTATTGAATCAAATACACAGAGCTCACTTAGAAATAAGTGAGAATATAAGGTTTTTAAAATGCTACTATTTATTGAGCATGGATCATGCATCTAAAACTCTAAGTTCATAATGACTATGTAAAATGTCATCATTATTTTCATTTGTAGGTGAGAAAAACTTAGGCTCAAATAGGTTAAGGAATTCACTCTGAGTGGTAGAAACAGAACGTAAACCCCACTTCTATCTGGCACTGCTCCTTGGTAAGAAGAAAATAAGAATCAAACACTTCTTATTTTTATTAGTTGATCTCATATAATTCCTTCTGAAACAGGTTCTGACTTCAGGAATGCATTCTCTTTAGGAAAATCGTTCTATAATATTTTATCACACTGTAACCCTGAGTGTCTTACATAAATAACACCAACATCAAGAAGATTGCCAGTACCATCACCCTCTGAGTAATAATGACAACCCCACCATATCAGCCCTTTGAAGACTTCTTGTGTTCAGACATGATTCTATGGATTGGTCTGGCTTTGTTTTGTTGCTGTCAATTACTTGCTCCTTCACCTGTTGGTATACCTTATATAGGCTACCACAACAATGCCCATACCGGTAAAACTCGTCTGCGCACACTCATGTTTGCTCATGGGATTGGCCTCCAACTACTTCACTTCGGAACTGCAAGATGAACCAACTCTTTTCCAGCTGGAAACCCAACCAATGTTATGCATTAGTATTCAATACAAGTCTATTAAATTCCACTGTGACCTTTCAGAGGCTATAATTTGAAAAGCATACTGAGTTCTTTAAATATGCTGCTTCCCCTGTTTTTTTCAATCATGCCATTTTTTTAGTAATTCTTTTTTTTAAATTTCTTAGCCATTCTATAACCTTCTGTTTGACTATCCTTTGCAAATTCTCTGCAATATCTGACTTATGTCACTCTCTCACACTAAAAAGAGTAGTGCCCATTTTAATTATGTATGTGTTGGGAGCTAGAAAAATCAAGTTTAACTGCATATTAATGTACAAACCAAACTGGAGAGTATAGTAATGGAATAAGTGTTTTAAAAATGATTCTGTGCCCTAATTTGATGGTACCAACTAACACATCCAACTACAACTTTCTTTTCTTCTCTAAATGCTGTGGCTACCCATGGAAAAACAAATGAATGTTGAAAAATGTGGAAAGTTAAAAAGAAGCTTTTTGAAACAAATAAAGCCTAAAGCATTTCCTACTTTGAGTTTAGAATCAGTGTGAAACTAAGATAATCATGCCAGGAGAGCAATAGAAGCTACCCTGGGGGAAATGTAAGATAGCCTTTCAAAGCAACAGAGGAAATAGAAGGCATTCAATATAAAACCCAGCACACTCCCCTTTAAACTAAAGGTGGTCTCCGTGTGGATGAGTGTGGAGCAGCTGGATAAGTGTCTTAGCATCCAGACACTCCCCCAGGTCACCCCACCCGCCAGAGAAGCCTGGTCCAGGCTTCCAGTCATTACCACTCGCAGCAGAAAAGCAGTGGCCTGCATTCTCACTCTTCTTTCTCAGTGGGCTGGTTCAGCTCCATTTCCTGGAGATAGCGTTCCTCATAGGCACTTCTGTCCCACACTGTGAGCTTTTCTATGTTAGGAACAGGACGTATTGATTTGTAGCACAATGATGTGGCCTGTCGAATGACTACCAGAGAATCCAGCGGATGCTTCCCTGGGGACCAGCTTTCCCAAAGAGACTGTTTCATAGACTTTCTAATCCCAGTGGAGTAAGAGCTTCAAATGGATGAGATCTTCCAAGGGAAAAGTATCAAAGGCATTTCCTCTTCCTTGTCTTCCTGTTCTTATAAGTGTATGTCATGTCTAGGTTTAATCTGGGGAAAGGAACAAAGCAAGGAAGGGAGGAAACAGAAAAAATATGGACAGGGAGACCTAGACTACCAAAGCACCTCCTGCAGATAGCAGCCATAAAGCAATGGTCTGCGAACTCATAAAATACATCTGGCCCCGGTCTCTCTTCATCTGCTGTAAATCTCTAAAAATAAACTAGAAAGTTCTTCTTTCCCCAAGTTTCTATAGACTTCGACATCACAGTTTACTAAATCCTGGAAGTGTGAAGACTGTGAACAGCACAGCCTGGCACAGTAAGCAGAGCCAAAGGAAAGCAAGTCAGGTCTTGGATTCTAATTGCCATCTTCTCCTCAGGTTTTAACTGGTATATCACTCCACAGGGGTAGTTATCTTCATCTGTAAAAATGGAAGTGGCAAATGCATTCCACAGGCACAGAGAGGCAATGCAGTTTGTTGTAGCATAAACAAGAATCGCGTGAAGAAGGCATTTAACTGGATGCATAACCAGTCAAGGAGAGACAGTCCTGGTGAGTCCTGTGCAAATTTTTGGGGGACTTTTCCAACTACGAGATCTTTCAGTGTCTAAAAGTTTTAAAGGATGATAAACTAGCCTGCTCAAAGCTAGGATGTGTGTGTGCCTGTTTTTATGGCTCCACTTAATTCTGAGTGCTTCATAAGCTGTTGTTCAGACAGAGAACTTAAACCTGACCCTCCACCTCCTCTGTCCCTTATGGGGCCGCTGTTTGCACTGTCTATGTCCAGCCCATCAGTCTAGATTGAGCCTTCTCTCTGTCTAGTGCATCCTAGTCTCACAGTATGAGAGTTTTACTTCAGTTCATTTTTATAATCCATTTTTATTCCATTTTTAGATACAAAGATATTGTTGCATTCATTTAATCCTATTAAGACATGCCCACTCTTCAACTTGACCTACACTCCCAACCTCCCCCCAGCGCCACCCAGTCTCTGAATCTGCCTGCTGTCTCAAGGTTGGCTCTTGTTGAGACAGGGAATGATATTAGGAGGCAGGTTAGGATACCACAACTGTCATGGGACATTTTTATCCTAAGGTTATATATATATATATATATATATATATATATATATATATATATATATATATATATATATACTGATATATTTCAGTACATTCTTGATATATAGGAGCATATAGGTTCCAGAATGATAGATGTCATATGACTACTTAAAGAGATAATTGATTTTTAAATAGGTGGCCACATTTTTTTTTTTTGGCAATGCTGTGTTGGCTCCTCTTAAAACATCCAGGTGAGCATGACCAGTGGCAGAAAACTCTACACTAGTAGGCTCTATGGCATGAAAAAGACTCATTAGAAATAGAAATGTGGGGGAGTTCCTTCTTGTCCTCACTATTTCTGAGCTGTCCTGCCCAGCAGGTGCCACCTCCTACTCAATTCCAAACGAGAAGCTCACGATAGTTCTCCAGCAGTAACTCTGTTGTCATAATCACCAAGCGAGGTTTGAAGCCAAGCAGCCCAAATGCCATTCTAAGTTTGTAAAACATGCAGGGATACATCAGGTGTGGGGTAAGCCTGCAGAACCCAACACACAGGCTCTGCACAGGGAAGCCCTAGGCAGAACTCATAAAAATGGACCATGCAGAGTCCCTTATAGATAATGAGAACCAAATTGATATAATCAGTTGAGGGAAGGAAGGGTGACGATCCTGAGCTGATTTATCCATCCTCTCAATTAATCAGGTCACAAGGCCTCACCACATTTTTCATAATATCCCTAGATCCATGTGTCATTACTGTTTGCAGTTCATATGTTATTCGTTGTTTTTGTTGCTGCTGACACACCATTTTAAAAAACTGATTTGCCTACCTTATAAAGTCAGATGCTGCTAACCATTGCCATAGTCCAGCTTCTTAAAAACAAATACGTGCAATCCCTTGAAATTATTCAAGTTCTAAAAAGCAGGATGAAAACAACCAAGGTATGAGTGAAAGCTCGTTTGTTACCTTGTTTACTCTGTCACTACGAAAATTCTTGCCATTTGGCCATTTCAGTGGCTTTTATTCCCTGTACAAAACTAACCAGCCAAATACATGACCACAGTTTCTTGATTTATGGACATATTTCATCAACATGCTAATATTTTTGAAATCAGGTATTCCTTGCATAATTAAAAGAAAAGCAACTTGCCAGCTCCTAGAAGCATAAGTTATGCTTTGTGGTAACTGCCTGAATGTGTGCAAACTTAACTGTGTATAAATGTACCTGCCCATGTACTGTCACCTCTATTGAGATATTTACAACTATACTACCACCTGTGATTGAATTTCAATCAAAATTGTCATTTACCAGTTGCCATTCGAAATACCTTGAAAATGACTATGATCCAGCAGAGAAATGAGAAGTTATTAAATGCAGAAGGTTGTCATCTGCCAGGCAGTTTGGAAGCAGGCAGTGGAAACCACCAATCAGTCAAAATAGAGCAAAAAATCTCCAAATCTTGGCAAGGTTGACATGGCATGACCCACTCAAATATTAGTTAGGATTGGCACCAAGGGATTGATCAATGCCAACAGCTTCCAACTAATATTAAAGAGAAACTGTCAAATTCCAAACTAAGTCAGTGAAACAGCTCCAACCAACCAATCAACTGACAAACCAACCAACCAACCAATGAGTTTAACAAAACAGGAAAAGCGGGTAAAAATACATGTATCTTCAAGTACTCATAGTAAAGTCCTAATGGTGCTAAGAATTTCAAGATCATTATCACAGGGTATAATAAGTGTAGAGTAAGCTTTATAGGTGTTTTGAAATCAGTGATACATCTTAAAGTCCTGTAAAAAGAAATAGGTGAAAGAAATGAGAGAATTCACTCATAACACCATGGTTGATGGTGGTGAAAATTACAAGATTATAATCTCACTTTTACTTTGGCATTGAAGATGAGTTGGTGATGTGTTCTTTGAGTCATGAATGAGAATATATTTCTTCTGCCCCATCTTTCAACTTTCAACCTTCTCTGTTGAGCTAACTGAACTCATATGCTAGCAGAGACCTTCCTTATACTTCCAGTGATGTCCCATGGTTTGAAAGGTCAGCCAACATCTTACAGGTTCCACTTCTTTGTGGCCTTCACTCTTTCTTGGACCAAGCAACTAGGACAATTCATAGGCATAGATTTCATTTAAAAAATACACAGTGCCTTTGTTGAAGAGAAGATGCGGTTCTCTGTCACACCCGTCATTTAAAATACATGTCTGGAGTCCAGTCCCTTGTCTCCCAGCCCATTTGCTCATATGTAAGGTGACCTACAGTTTCAATTTGCCTGGGGCCATCTCAGTGTGTGTCTGCTGTCCAAATAGTCCTTCTACTTGACCATTTTCCCAGACAAAAGCTTCCCTAATATCATAATAAATTATATGATCACTCTATTCAGTCATGATATGCTAAGTAGACTAAAGAATTTAAAAATCAATTTCAAAAAGATGCATGTCAATTCACTCAAATTCCTTATATGCAGAGCTGACCACCTACCCCGAGAAAAATCTTAGGTACAAATCCTGCACATCAACACTACTTTCAAAGCAAAGGACATAAATATAAAGCAGTTTAATAGCTCCAAATCCTGGTCAAACGATTGAGGATGGAGTGTGTACTTTGTTGGATGTTACATGGAATTAAGTTTAGTACACAAGGTAGATTACCATGAGTCACTATCCAGATGTTCCTTCTTCCTAATGCTAAAAGGCTACAACCTTAGCCTGACTAGGTGAGTATAAGACCAAGAATGCACAGCCAACCAGAAGACTGAAGATGGTGTAATCCAGACTCACTCATTCCTTTAGATGACGCATCCACTGTTGAAAAAAGGCAGCAATAGAGTGCAAATCTGTCATATTCCTACCTAAGGACACTAAATGAACAGTAATGCAAGGCCCAAATACCTCCACCAGGTATTGAAAAGAGGACATGCCTTCTTCTACTGGGAAATATTAAAATAAAATGCTCTCCTATTAACAGTAATATCAGCAAGGTATCTTGTACAATGATTCATTTTGAAATAGAAACTCCTATCTAGGATAGTTGGAATTAAGAAAAACTCATCTAGATTTCTCTGTTGGAAAGGGAGGAAAAGAAAAGCAAAGTCCTCACATTGTTCCAGAAATTTCATTCATTTTAGTGATGCCATCACTGGACTGGGCTATCATTTTTCTCAATACAAAATTAAATTTTGAAGCTGTATTTTCGTTTCTCGTTACTAAGGTAATTTCATTTGTAGGCACTGCACTTTTCTATTACTAGAGATTTATTATATTATCTAGACTGTATGATTGTTTATTCTAGAATTTTTCTTCCATTTTTACCCCATCACCAGCTACAATAACTACAACTTGGAAATTTTATGCTAACAGCAAATTTTAGACAAGGCAGTTTTGTTTGGGTAACTGATGTTTGAAGAAGGCAAATAGATTCAGTGCTCCCTTCCCTTCCCTCTAGAGAAAAATCTGAGTTTCAAATGGAGCCTATCCTCCCCACCTCCTACATCCCCTTTCATCAGCGCATAATCCTTCAGATTGGCTTTTACAAAATGCCCACATCAAGACATGGCTCTTTGTAAGTAGGACTGGAAAGAAGCAAGATGGGCAATTCTGCTTTAACACAACTCAGAATCTTGAGCCTCTCCCTCCCTTACCCAACCTCAAGTAACCCCACCCTAAACATCCACCCTGGATTGGCATTTTCAATGTCTCTGGGATTTTCCACTCCCTCTGTGGCTAATGCAGAACTATTAGGTATCCACTAGTGCCCTCGTGGCCTGAAGGGGCTTAAGAATTCAATCAAGGAAGGGGCAGTAGAAAGAGAGTTCTCTCTCCTGTGTACTGAGAAGCCATTTCATAGAAGAATAGAATTAAATGCACTTAAAGGGCTTTTTAAAATCCAGGATTCTAGTTAGCAAGGTTGCTGTAAATTTTCCTTTCTCCTCTTTCATCCTCAAATAAGCATGCAAGATGGGGAAGCCTGCATAATCTCTCAAGACCATTTCAAGTTGAAGATGCATTGACTCTCAAATTTTCTACACAGTGAGTTTTCTTTCTGTTGAATATCTGATTATACTAGATAGTTTTGATAATGCTCTAATTTCTATATAAATCTGCAAGAATTTTTAAAAAGATAGCTGCATACTTGCAGATTAAAACCAGCATAGGCAGAGCTAAACATATTCCTCATGTCTGATTTGTACAATAGTCCAAATTCATCCTGAATATCTTCCCTGCACATGATAACAAAGAACTTAGTAGGTTTTGAGCTGTGGTTATATAGTGACAGGTTTTAACCTCTATTGCTGCTACACAGAAGAACAAAGGCCATTTTCCCAGGGGAGATGAGACAAGAACAGAGAAATACCAAAAAAGACAACAAATAATAAATGTTGGTGAGGATGTGGGAAAAAGGGAAACCTAGTACACTGTTGGTAGGAATGTAAATTGGTGCCTCCACTACAGAAAACAGCATGGAGGTTTCCCAAAAAACTAAAAATAGAACTACCATACAACCCAGCAATTCCACTCCTGGGTATATGTCTAAAGAAAACAAAAACACTAATTCAAAAAGGTACAGCCCAATGTTCATAGCAACATTATTTACAATAGCCAAGATATAGAAGCAACTTGAGTTTTCATCAACAAATGAATAGATAATGAAGATGTGGTATATATATACAATGGAATACTACTCAGCCATTAAAAAAATGAAATTTTGCCATTTGCAACAACGTGGATGGACCTGGAGAGTACTATGCTTAGTGAAGTAAGTCAGACAGTGAAAGACAAATACTGTATGTTTTCACTTATATGTGGAATCTGAAAAATAAAACAAATGAAAGTATATTTAAAAAACAACAGAAACAGACTCACAGATATAGAGAACAAACTAGTGGTTACCAGTGGGGAGGGGGGGGGAGGTGCGAGATAAGGGAAGGGGATTAAGAGGTATGAACTCCTAGGTATAAAATCAATTAGATACAAGGATGTAATATACAGCTCAGGAAGTATAGCCGATATTTTATAACAACTTTAAATAAAGTATAATCTATAAAAATATTGAATCAGTATGTTGCACACCTGAAACTAATATAACATTGTAAATCAACTATACTACAATTAAAAAAAAAGAAACATATGACCCACCAATTCCACTCCTAGTATAAGAATTGAAAACAGGTGTTCAAGCAAAACTTGTACACAAATGTTCATAGCATCACTATTCACAATAGCCAAAGGAACAACTCAAAAAAAAAAAAAAAAGAAAAGAAAAAAGAAAGAAAGGAAAGAGAGATACAATGGCAAAGGAATTCCTCCTTTGAGGGAAGTTATTCCAGATGTACCACATTCCTTGGCCTAAGACTAACAGAAGGTGTTAGGAATGGTTCCTAGAGTGTATACACTTCTTGAACTAGATTCCTTTAACTATGGGTCTCCTAGTATATGAGCTTCACTGATCAAGAAAGCAAAATGCTGTATTTCAAATCCTTAGAATAATCCAGATCCTAACCAAATTGAAATATGTAATTAACAGATGTGGTCCTCCTAGAATCTAACATTTTCCTTCTTGTAAAAAAATATGGACTACATCATCAATTGAGTTTTTAAATATGTTTTTGATGTTTAACCTATAATTTACTGTTTTTATATCCTATCTCTTTCCACTTATTTAAAAATACAGCTGCAATAAGTAAACACTGCCGGAACCTATTGTTATTAAACTAAAAAAGCGAACCATTCAGAAGTTTGTAAATATCAGAATAACAATCATCGGCCATTCATTTCCTGTACTATCACATTTTTTTTCCAATAGACTCAGTTGTCAACCATCCTGTGAAAATTACACGTAGTGGTTAAAATGCTCGAGAATAGTGAGGCGAGTTCAGTAATTGAAAGTTATCAATAAGACAGAATGTGTCGGATTGTCAAATGGTTTCTCAAAACCCCCGCACCATACTTCCTATGTGGGCCACGATTCTCTGCTTTCCATCCCACGTCCTAACAGCAGTAACAGGATATTCTAAAATACACTAACACTGCATCTTCTCAGTTCAGTTTGTCTGTCACAGGAATCAGCATGCTGTTATAGATTTTTTCTAAAAATTTTTTTTTGCATACTTGGGTTTATTGAGTTGCCTTAACCTAAATAGACCTTATAAGTAATTCTTACAATTGAGAATCACTTTAAAAAATGTTATCATTATGAAATTGCTAAAAAAACACTTTTTGATAAATAGGTCCTTCCTCTTTCCTCAGCTTATTTGATGTAGCAGATATTCTAAACTAGGTTTCTCAACATCAGCACTGTTGAATTTTTTATTGGACCTGTACATTGTAGAATATCCAGCAGCATCCCTCACCTCTACCCATGAGATGCCAATAGCACAACCCATCCAGTTGTGACAATCGAAAATCACCAGTCAGAATGACCATCATTAAAAGTCTATAAATAACAAATGCTGGAGAGGATGTAGAATAAAAGGAAGCCTCCTACACTGTTGGTGGGAATATGAATTGGTGCAGCCACTATGGAGAACAGTATGGAGGTTGGTTAGAAACCTAAAAATAGAGTTACCATATGATCCTGCAATCTGACTCCTGGGCATATATCCAGAGAAAACTATAGTTCAGAAAGACACCTGTACTTCTATGTTCATTACAGCGCTCTTTATAAAAACCAAGGCATGGAAGCAACCTAAATGATTGACAGAGGAATGGATAAAGAAGATGTGGTACATACATACAATGGAATATTACTCAGCCCTAAAAAAGAATGAAATAATGCCATTTGCAGCAACATGGATGGACCTAGAGATTATCATACTAAATGAAGTAAGTCAGACAGAGAAAGACAAATATCATATGCTATCACATATGTGGAATCTAAAAAGATATATATGACCTTATATAAAAAACAGAAATAGAACTCACAGAAATAGAAAACAAATTTATAGTTACAAATGAGCAAAGGTAGGGGAGGGAGGGATAAATTAGGAGTTTGGGATAAACATATACACGCTACTATATATAAAATAGATAACCAACAAGGACCTACTGTATAGCACAGAGAACTATACTCAATATCTTGTAATAGCCTAAAATGGAAGAGAATCTGAAAAAGAATATATATATATATATATATAATATATATATTATATATATATATAATGTGTAACTGAATCACTTTGCTGTACACCTAAAACTAACACAGCATCATAAATTAACTATACTTCAATTTAAAAATGGTTAAAAATAAATAAAATAAAATTTCTTCAGACATCAACACAGTAAGTGTGGCAATAATGGGCTGCAACGGGTATTATGAGAGCACAGAGGATGGAGGATAGACAAAAATTGGGGAACATGATATGCTAGGGCATAGAGGCAAGAAATAGTATAGTGTGGCTGGTACCTGGAGTTTGTGGCCGGGAGTGGTAAGAAATAGGGGTGAAAGAGAGGGAGGCACCAGATCATGCAAGGCCAAGTTCTTTTCTTTGCTACTTAAGAACTGAATTTTCCTCACATCCACCCCTTAGTCATGCCATTTAAAAAGCATCAGATAAAATATTACCTTTAAATGTTGACAACAGAATGCCAGGAGCATTTTTGCAGAAGATGAATTAAGTCATATTTATGGATCAAGTTTATTCCTTTAGGCCAAACTGCATAGTTGATTATTGTTTTCCCTAATATTGATAATGCATTGCTTTCTTTGAAACTTACTTGGGATATGTCCATATCCTCACCTCATCACAGATCCTTGCCACAGATGTTTTTTTCTCAACAGGTATATTGGCTTCCTTGTTGATTTCTAGCTGTGCTTGGTCTTATATCAAAATGCTGTCTCTGAGCAGTGCTTGAGAGAAGCAGTTTATCCATCTGCATTCTATTTCAGGCAAAGCCTTTGACTCAGGGAGTGAGACACTTGACCTACTTCTGACTCACTTAAGCCCAGTAGGAGAGCAAAAGTCGGGCCTCTGGTTCTATCATCAGCACTGACATTTCCTGGCAAAAGGAGATTTAGATTTAAATAGAATAAGGCTTCAACATCATCATTTTATTATCTTCTCTTGGGTGAGTTAGTCCTGGGACAGTACTGGTAAAGCAAGTAAAGTTTTAAAATGCACAATAAAATAACAGAGTCTATGAGACTCTGAAACAACCTTCCTTTTCATGCCACAAAAAAGTCAAACCCTTGCTAGGATTGCAGTGTCTACTCTTGGTCTCCTCCTTTGTTGAAATATACGGGGAAACTTCAGTTCCACAAATATTTATTACATCCACTCTGAGCTAAGCACTTGAATATGAATACCACCTAACGGACAGAAAGTTGACTAAGGCCTATTACAGTGGAAGATGCAGATAAAGAGACAGATCATTTGAGTCCATGTGATAAACGCATGACTGAGGAAAACACAGAAAGAAATAGCTGATCCAGTGGGAGAGGTCCGCAGTAAAGACTCTAGGAAAGAGAGCCAAGGCACCCTAGAGGAAATACCCTGGGAGCTGACTCTGCAAAGGTGACGGGTAATTAGCCAGGTGAAAAAGGGGAAAATGTTCTGATGGAGAGAAAGCCCTAAAAAAGAACAAAGAGACAGCAAGGAAGGCAGCAGAGGCTGTCCAGAAGATGTAAGGCTGAAGTGAGGAAGGCATGAGGGGCTGGGACTGAGGCCGGAAGATCTCTGGAAAGGGATGGAGGTTTTATCCCATAGATGTTAGGAAACTGCTGAAGGGTTTTAGGCCTGAACATGATAAAGACAAATTGGTATTTTTGAGATCTACTACAATATCTGGGTAGAAAATTTGGACTTAAAAGTGATACAACTAGAGGTAAGGAAACTAGTTAGTGTCTGTTGTAGTTGTTCAGAAGAGGAGTGACTTGGGTTGGTACTTACAAAGTGGCAGCGGGGATGTAGGGAGCAGCTTTGAAAAACATGTAAGTGGCCTGGCTTGGTGTCTAGATGAACTTTAAGATTTTAGAGACTGTTTTTAAGAGGAAAGTTAGAAAGTAAAATCCTTTTTTCTTTCTTTTCTATGGGCACATTAGTTCTTTATTGCTGCTATAGCGAAGCACCACACACTTTGTGCCTTCAAAAGACGTAAACTTCTTATCTTACAGTTCTGGAGGTCAGAAGTCTGAAATCAGTTAGAAAGTAAAATCCTTAAGGACAAATTGTAGTAATTATAGTTATTACACCTGAAAATAACAATCCATGACATTTGGTAAGCACGAAAGCAAATAACCAGGAGTTAAGATAAAGTAATGGGGGGAGGGGGTAAGGTGGGGAAAAAGATAAGGAAGTAAAAAATCAAGAGTTTTTTAAAAGGAGTAAAAAAATGTACTCGAAGTAAGTTTATACCAGTGATATAAATATTATTTTTACTAGAATTAATTGTTGAAGAACTAACATAGAGTCTGTGTGCAAACTTGCTCCTTTTTTACGTGAAACTGTCTTGTGCCTGTTAGGGAACTGTACACAGGATAGTACTCAGTGCATGATCATTGGTAGAAGACAAAATGGAGGGTAGAAAACAGGAAAGAGAAAAGCAGATTGAGCAGGTAAAAATATGTCCACAAGAAAACAGACTGAATAATAACAGGAATGCTTGAAGCAAGGTTTAAAGAAACATTTCTCGATAGTGAGGATTATCAGACACCAAAAAATGGAAGTAACTTCATTAAAGTGTTCAAAAGCTGGGATACTGGAGTCCTGCTGCCTTGGTGGGGATCTTAACTCTACAGGTTAATAGCTGCATGAACTTGAGCCACTTCCTTAACTACTCTGAGCCTCAGAATCCCCACATGTAAAATGGTGGAAAATACTGAGTTAGTAGCTACCTTATTAGGCTTGGTGGGGATTAAATGTTTTTGTACATATAAAGCGCTTAGAATAGCACCTGCTACAAAGTAAGCATCAGTTCATATTGGCTGTTTATTAATGTTATTGGAGCTGAAATTTGTTGAAGATGATGGTACTTCCTGTTCTTATTTATTTATTTTATTTTTCCTTATTAGTCATTCATTTTATCCACGTCAGTGTATACATGTCAATCCCAATCTCCCAATTTGTAACACTACAACCCCCAGCCCCCGCTGCTTTCCCCCCTTGGTGTCCATATGCTTTTTCTCTACTTCTCTGTCTCAATTTCTGCTCTGCAAACCACTTCATCTGTACCATTTTTTTAGGTTCCACATATATGTGTTAATATACAATATTTGTTTTTCTCTTTCTAACTTACTTCACTCTGTATGACAGTCTCTAGATTCATCCACATCTCTACAAATGACCCAATTTCATTCCTCTTTATGGCTGAGTAATATTCCATTCTATATATGTACCACATTTTCTTTATCTATTCATCTGTCACTGGGCATTTAGGTTGCTTCCATGACCTGGCTATTGTAAATAGTGCTGCAATGAACATTGGGGTGCCTGTGTCTTTTTGAATGATGGTTTTCTCTGGGTATATGCACAGTCGTGGGATTGCTGGGTCATATGGTAATTCTCTTTGTAGTTTTTTAAGGAACCTCCATACTGTTCTCCATAGTGGCTTTATCAATTTACATGCCCACCAACAGTGCAAGAGGGTTCCCTTTTCTCCACACCCTCTCCAGCATTTGTTGTTTGTAGATTTTCTGATGATGCCCGTTCTAACTAGTGAGAGGTGATACCTCATTGTAATTTTGATTTGCATTTTTCTAATAAATAGTGGTGTTAAGCAACTTTTCATGTGCTTCTCAGTCATCTGTATGTCTTCTTGGGAGAAATGTATATTTAGGTTTTCTGCACATTTTTGGATTGGGTTGTTTGTTTTATTAATATTGAGCTGCATGAGCTGTTTATATATTTTGGAGATTAATCCTTTGCACAATGATTCATTTGCAAATATTTTCTGCCATTCTGAGGGTTGTCTTTTCATCTTGTTTATGGTTTCCTTTGCTGTGCAAAAGCTTTTAAGTTTCATTAGGTCCCATTTGTTTATTTTTGTTTCTATTTCCATTACTCTAGGAGGTGGGTCAAAGAGGATATTGCTGTGATTTATGTCAAAGAGTGTTCTTCCTATATTTTCCTCTAAGAGTTTTATAGTGCCCAATCTTACATTTAGGTCTCTAATCAATTTTGAGGTTATTTTTGTGTATGGTGTAAGAGAGTGTTCTAATTTCATTCTTTCACATGTAGTTGTCCAGTTTTCCCAGCACCACTTATTGAAGAGACTGTCTTTTCTCCACTGTATATCCTTGCCTCTGTTGTCATAGATTAGTTCACCATAGCTGTGTGGGTTTATCTCTGGGCTTTCTATTCTATTCCATTGATCTACATTTCTGTTTTTGTGTCAGTACCATATTGTCTTGATTACTGTAGCTCTGTAGTATAGTCTGAAGTCAGGGAGTCTGATTCCTCCAGCTCCATTTTTTTCCCTCAAGACTGCTTTGGTTATTCGGGGTCTTTTGTGTCTCCATACAAACTTTAAGACTTTTTGTTCTAGTTCCATAAAAATTGCCATGGGTGATTTGACAGGGATTGCATGGAATCTGTAGATTGCTTTGAGTAGTATAGTCATTGTCACAATATTGATTCTTCCAATGCAAGAACATGGTATATCTCTCCATCTGTTGGTAACATCTTTAATTTCCTTCATCAGTGTCTTATAGTTTTCTGCATACAGGTCTTTTGTCTCCCTAGGTAGCTTTATTCCTAGGTATTTTATTCTTTTCGTTGCAGTGGTAAATGGGAATGTTTCCTTAATTTCTCTTTCAGATTTTTCATCATTAGTGTATAGGAATGCAAAAGATTTCTGTGAATTAATTTTGTATCCTGCAACTTTACTAAATTCATTGATTAGCCCTAGTAGTTTTCTGGTAGCATCTTCAGGATTCTCTATGTGTAGTATCATGTCATCTGCGAACAGTGACAGTTTTACTTCTTCTTTTCCAATTTGTATTCCTTTTATTTCTTTCTCTTCTCTGATTGCTGTGGCCAGGACTTCCAAAACTATGTTGAATAATAGTGGTTGTGAGAGTGGGCAACTTTGTCTTCTTCCTGAGCTTAGAGGAAATGCTTTCAGTTTTTCACCATTGAGAGCGATGTTTGCTGTGGGTTTTTCGTATATGGCCTTTATTATGTTGAAGTAAGTTCCCTCTATGCCCACCCTCTGGAGAGATTTTATCATAAATGGGTGTTGAATTTTGTCGAAAGCTTTTTCTGCATCTATTGAGATGATCATATGGTTTCTATTCTTCACTTTGTTAATATGGTGTATCACATTGACTGATTTGCATATATTGAAGAATGCTTGCATCTCTGGGGTAAATCCCACTTGATCATGGTGTATGATCCTTTTAATGTGTTGTTGGATTCTGTTTGCTAGTATTTTGTTGAGGATTTTTGAAGCTATATTCATCAGTGATATTGGCCTGTAATTTTCTTTTTTTTGTCTGATTTTGGTATCAAGGTGATGGTGGCCTCATAGAATGAGTTTGGGAGTTTTCCTTCCTCTGCAGAGGAAGAGCTTGAGAAAGATAGGTGTTGGTTCTTTAAATATTTTCTAGAATTCACCTGTGAAGCCGTCTGGTCCTGGGCTTCTGTTTGTTGGAAGATTTTTAATCACAGTTTCAATTTCATTACTTGTGATTGGTCTGGTCATATTTTCTGTTTCTTCCTGGTTCAGTCTTGGAAGGTTATACCTTTCTAAGAATTTGTTTACTTCTTCCAGGTTGCCCATTTTACTGGCATAGAGTTGCTTGTAGTAGTCTCTTAGGATGCTTTGTGTTTCTGCGGTGTCTGTTGTAACTTCTCTTTTTTCATTTCTAATTTTATTGATTTGAGTCCTCTCCCTCTTTTTCTTGATGAGCCTGGCTAATGGTTTATCAATTTTGTTTATCTTCTCAGAGAACCAATTTTTAGTTTTATTGACCTTTGCTATTGTTTTCCTTGTTTCTATTTCATCTATTTCTGCTCTGATCTTTATGATTTCTTTCCTTCTGCTAACTTTGGGTTTTGTTTGTTCCTCTTTTTCTAGTTCCTTTAGGTGTAAGGTTAGATTGTTTATTTGAGATTTTTCTTGTTTCTTGAGGTAGGCTTGTATAGCTATAAACTTCCCTCTTAGAACTGCTTTTGCTGAATCCCATAGGTTTTGGATCGTCGTGTTCTCATTGTCATTTGTCTCTGGGTATTTTTTGATTTCTTCAGTGAATACTTGGTTATTTAGTAATGTATTATATAGCCTCCATGTGGTTGTGTTTTTTACGTTTTTTTCCCTGTAATTGATTTCTAATCTCATAGCGTTGTGGTCAGAAAAGATGCATGATATGATTTCAATTTTCTTAAATTTACTGATGCTTGATTTGTGAGGCAAGATGTGGTCTATCCTGGAGAATGTTCTGTGTGCACTTGAGAAGAAAGTGTAATCTGCTGTTTTTGGATGGAATGTCCTATAAATATCAATTAAATCTCTGCTCTATTGTGTCATTTAAAGCTTCTGTTTCCTTATTTATTTTCATTTTGGATGATCAGTCCATTGGTGTAAATAAGGTGTTAAGTCCCTCACTATTATTGTGTTACTGTTGATTTCCTCTTTTATAGCCATTAGCAGTTGCCTTATGTATTGAGGTGCTCCTATGTTGGGTGCCTCTATATTTATAAGTGTTATATCTTCTTCTTGGATTGATCCCTTGATCATTATGTAGTGTCTTTCCTTGTCTGTTGTAACATTCTTTATTTTAAAGTCTATTTTATCTGATATGAGTATTGCTACTCCCACTTTCTTTCTTTTTTCCCAGCTTTCCTTTGATTTTCATTTACATGGAATATCTTTTTCCATCCCTTCACTTTCAGTCTATATGTGTCCCTAGGTCTGAAGTGGGTCTCTTAAAGACAGCATATATATGGGTCTTCTTTTTGTATCCATTCGGTAAGACTCTGTCTTTTGGTTGGAGCATTTAATCCATTCACGTTTAAGGTAATTATTGATATGTATGTTACTATGACCATTTTCTTAATTGTTTGGGGTTTGTTTTTGTAGGTCTTTTTCTTCTCTTTTGTTTCCCACTTAGGGAAGTTCCTTTAGCATTTGTTGTAGAGCTAGTTTGGTGGTGCTGAATTCTCTTAGCTTTTGCTTGTCTGTAAAGCTTTTGATTTCTCCATCAAATCTGAATGAGATCCTTGCCCGGTAGAATAATCTTTGTTGTAGGTTCTTCCCTTTCATCACTTTAAGTATATCATGCCACTCCCTTCTGGCTTGTAGAGTTCCTGCTGAGAAATCAGCTGTTATCTTTATGGCAGTTCCCTTGTATGTTTTCTGTTGTTTTTCCCTTGCTGCTTTCAATAATTTTTCTTTGTCTTTAAGTTTTGCCAATTTGATTACTATGTGCCTCGGTGTGTTTCTCCTTGGGTTTATCCTGTATGGGACTCTCTGCCCTTCCTGGACTTGGGTGGTTATTTCCTTTCCCATGTTAGGGAAGTTTTTGACTATAATCTCTTCAAAGATTTTCTCGGGTCCTTTCTCTCTCTCTTCTCCTTCTGGCACCCCTATAATACGAATGTTGTTGCGTTTAATGTTGTCTCAGAGATCTCTTAGGCTGCCTTCATTTCTTTTCATTCTTTTTTCTTTGTTCTGTTCTGCAGCAGTGAATTCCACCATTCTGTCTTCCAGGTCACTTATCCGTTCTTCTGCCTCAGTTATTCTGCTATTGATTCCTTCTAGTGTAGTTTGCATTTCAGTTATTGTATTGTTCATCTCTGTTTGTTTGTTCTTTAATTCTTCTAGATCTTTGTTAAACGTTTTTGCATCTTCTCGATGTTCACCTCTATTCTTTTTCTGAGGTTCTGGATGATCTTCACTATCATTATTCTGAATTCTTTTTCTGGAAGGTTGCCTATCTCCACTTCATTTAGTTGTTTTTCTGGTGTTTTATCTTGTTCCTTCATCTGGTAATAGCTCTCTGCCTTTTCATCTTGTCTACCATTCTGTGAATGTGGTTTTTGTTCTGCAGACTGCAGGATTGGAGTTCTTCTTGATTCTGTTTGTTCTTGTGTATTGTTTGTTGGGGTCATTGGAGGAGACGGGAAGAGTTTCCAGGTTTTCTTTGGGACCAAGTCAATGATTCTGAGAGCCTTATCATTCTAAGGAATTGATTTATAAGCAGTCACATGACAGTCTTGTCCATCATCTCCAGTCAAAATGTGCAGGTATTTTGAAGTGACAGTGAATAACCCAGGAATGTCATTTGCTCACAGCCAAGTCCATGAAGCAAGAAAGGCTACCTGTTCCTCCATAGGAAATGTACTTCCTTCCTAGTCATTTTACAACTACAGCCACAGGGCAGAGAAGGTTTGGGATCCATGGTCTGTAGGTGCCTTAGCTTTCTGAGAGACATTGTGGTCATTCTCTAAACAATTAATCAAAATGCAATCATGGTAGATTTGTTGAATTGGTTTTAGCCCAATTTAGCCCAGTATTAAGAAAAGATGATCATTTTTGACAGCTGCAGGCAAAGTACAAAATATTAGGACATACAAGACTAATTTGAATTCCATTGCATGGAATCTGCAAATTATCATTTGCCTTTGAAATGAGCTACTGGCTGAGCCCTTTGAAATGGCTGCCAGACACGTGCAAAATGACCCAATTCAAAGGGATTATTTCTGTAACAAAAGATCTAAGGCATAAGTGTTTGCTTTAGTGAGTATAATTGTGTTCAGTGAAGCAATGATGGGGAAGAAATGCAGCCATTTTGCAGGGAAATTATGCTTTCTTCTTCATGGGCTCTTTTAAACATAGGAAAAACAGGAGAAATCACATTTCTAAACTGCAACTTGCCTTAACTGGTGCATAATTCAATTAATGCAACTAGAGGTACATCCTAGAAAAATAAGGTTTTAACGAAAAACCAGCTGCTTGTTTTGGCACCAGATGTCACCAAAGGTGCTGATTGAAGAAGCTCTTTTACCTATTGACTGCACTCTGCTCTTTTCCGACGTACTTACCAACTGTGATGTTTTCAGCTTCTAAAAGCCAAAGAGCTCCCTAGTTAACTGTAAAATGTGCTATCCTTCCACATTCCACTAAAGTTTTAGTGTATGTGTGTATGTATGGTTTGATTTGTACATGTTTTAAAGTAACATCATGGAGGATACGTTCTTTTAATATGACTCTTCTCTTTTGGATAGGGAGGCTATCGCAGGGCAGGAAAAGAGAAACTCAAAAGTGTATATGTGCGTCTGTATGTGTTTGTGTGTGTGTATCGTTTGCTCCTAATAATATGTTAGGTGCTCTGACAGACTATCACAACAAAGGCATTTTATACAATTAAAATATCTCCCAGCACTTGCATCAGAATGCTATTTTTTTCAGCAAACAACCAAAAATTTCCCCTCTACTAGGGCTCATCTCTCTCCTTCAACTGTCTGTCCCCTCCAACTCTCCTCCACCAGCACTCTTAATTCCTTCATCCTACTTCTACATCCTTTTTTCAGTGTTTCTTAAACAAGTATGGTTAAAAAAGCATTTGTTAATCTAATGTTATAAAGCTTTCCAAAGTCCTAGCAATCAATAATATTTACTGAGATCCACACTGTGTCCAACACTTCTCTGTGTTCTCAGGACTAATCCTGGTGCTCAAGGTGTTCACACACTGAGGGGAAAATGCAACTTATGTTGAATCACAAAATCTGAGAGTTGAAAGAACCTGAGAAGCTATCTGATCAGCTTTGCTCCTCCAAGGAGGTATTCTCTCTGCCACATGTGATAAACTGTCACTAACCCAGGCTCTTGGGCTTCCTAGGATGGGGAATTCACTGCCATTGACAGATCTAGTTAGCACACATTTCTCCCAAATAATGGGATGAAATTGGATTTCTTATGCCTTTTCCTATTGGCCCTAATCATGCTAAGTTGATTCTTCTTCCACACATGAGCTTTTCAAATAATGAAAATTTCTAATATTATCAGAGGTATATCTTAGACTATTTCTTCTCACTTCATATACTTTCGCTGAACAGTCTCAATTATCCTGTTTTTTTAAAATTCTCAATATCAGGATGACTCCTAAATGTTTATCCCCAGCTCAGTTCTCTCTTGAGCATCAGATCTGAGTGTCCATTTGTTTACTACCTCTGTGTCTTGCACTGCCTTCATTATCTCCCTCTGGCCCCAAATCTCTCTCCTCCTGGGCCCCTGTGTTAGTGTCACCTTCACCTACCTAGTTGCTCAAATCTCGGAGTCATCTTCAGTTTCCCATTCCCTCCCCCTCCCATGCTAGAAACAGGAAGAGCTATTAAGGATTTTTAAATACTGAAGTGACATAACAAAATGAATTTTTTAAAGAAAAAATGATCTGTAGTAATATATCAAACAGATTAGAGATGGATGGATTTCATGTAAGGAGAGTAGAAAGGAAGCAGGTTTTGCAAGCAGTAATATAGAGGTGAATGGATGAGTGTTTGGACAAGAAATTTGGAAATAAAAGCAGCAAGAGACAGATTAGAAGACATTATAAAGAAAGAAGCACTATGACAATTCATACATGGATATAATATAAAGTAATGATATAAGCTAAATCCGACTGGCTTCAAAATAGAGCGGAGAGACCGCAGTGCAGGCAAAGTGTGTCTGCACATGGCCACCTTTACCATCTTGAATTGCAGCCATTGTGCACGAGGAACTCTGGTCTGAAGTGCTGGAGGGGAGGCCTCTGCACGTGGCACCCTATGAGCAAGTGAAACTAGATGAAGCACTGAGGAAAGAGAAAAGTTGCCCCCTGTGTCCCCAGGAGACTCTCCAAGACCAGCAGGTGCACATGTGACTTGTGGCCAGCATTTTGGAAAGCACAGGTCTGGAGAGCAGGAGAGGAACAGGAAGACTACCCAGATTAAGAAAACAACAACTGATGGTGGACCAAGATGGCGGAGTAGAAGGATGTGCTCTCACCCCCTCTTTCAAGAACACCAGAATCACAACTAGTGCTGGACAATCATCGACAGGAAGACACTGGAACTCACCAAAAAAGATACCCCACATCCAAAGACAAAGGAGAAGCCACAATGAGACGGTAGGAGGGGTGCAATCACAGTAAAATCAAATAGCATAACTGCTGGGTGGGTGATTCACAGACTGGAGAACACTTATACCACAGAAGTCCACCCGCTGGAGTGAAGGTTCTGAGCCCCACATCAGGCTTTTGAACATGGGGGTCCTGCAACAGGAGGAGGAATTCCTAGAGAATCAGACTTTGAAGGCTAACAGGATTTGATTGCAGGACTTCGACAGGACAGGGGGAAACAGAGACTCCACTCTTGGAGGGCACACACAAAGTAGTGTGCGCACTGGGACCCAGGGGAAGCAGCAGTGACCACAGGGACTGAACCAGACCTACCTGCTAGTGTTGGAGGATCTCTTACAGAGGCAGAGGGTGGCTGTAGCTCACCGTGAGGACAAGGAAACTGGCAGCAGAGGTTCTGGAAAGTACTCCTTGACATTAGCCCTCTCAGAGTTTGTGATTAGCCCGAACAAAGAGCCCAGGTAGGTTCCAGTGTTGGGTGGCCTCAGGCCAAACAACCAACAGGGAGGAAACCCAGTGCCATCCATCAGCAGTCAAGTGGATTAAAGTTTTACTGAGCTCTGCCCACCTGAGCAACAGCCAGCTCTACCCACCACCAGTCCCTGTCATCAAGAAACTTGCACAAGCCTCTTAGATAGACTCATCCGGCAGAGGGCAGACAGCAGAAACAACAAAAACTACAATCCTGCAGACTGTGGAACAAAAACCACATTCACAGAAAGACAGACAAGATGAAAAGGCAGAGGGCTATGTACCAGACGAAGGAACAAGATAAAACCCCAGAAAAACAACCAAATGAAGTGGATATAGGCAACCTTCCAGAAAAAGAATTCAGAATAATGGTAGTGAAGATAATCCAGGACCTCAGAAAATGAATGGAGGCAAAGATTGAGAAGATGCAAGAAATGTTTAACAAAGATCTAGAAGAATTAAAGAACAAACAAACAGAGATGAACAATACAATAACTGAAATGAAAATTACACTAGAAGGAATCAATAGCAGAATAACTGAGGCAGAAGAACAGATAAGTGACTTGGAAGACAGAATGATAGAATTCACTGCTGCAGAACAGAATAAAGAAAAAAGAATGAAAAGAAATGAAGGCAGCCTAAGAGACCTCTGAGACAACATTAAACGCAACAACATTCGCATTATAGGGGTGCCAGAAGAAGAGAGAGAGAAAGGACCCGAGAAAATCTTCGAAGAGATTATAGTCAAAAACTTTGCTAACATGGGAAATGAAATAGCCACCCAAGTCCAGGAAGGGCAGAGAGCCCCATACAAGGTAAACCCAAGGAGAAACACACCGAGGCACATAGTAATCAAATTGGCAAAACTTAAAGACAAAGAAAAATTATTAAAAGCAGCAAGAGAAAAACAACAGATAACATACAAGGGAACTCCCATAAAGATAACAGCTGATTTCTCAGCAGAAACTCTACAAGCCAGAAGGGAGTGGCATGATATACTTAAAGTGATGAAAGGGAAGAACCTACAACCAAGATTACTCTACCCTGCAAGGATCTCATTCAGATTCAATGGATAAATCAAAAGTTTTACAGACAAAAAGAGAAAGAAATCAAAAGCTTTACAGACAAAAGCTAGGAGAATTCAGCACCACCAAACCAGCTCTATAACAAATGCTAAAGAAACTTCTCTAAGTGGGAAACACAAGAGAAGAAAAGAACCTACAAAAACAAACCCAAAACAATTAAGAAAATGGTCATAGTAACATACATAACACTAATTACCTTAAATGTGAATGGATTAAATGCTCCAACCAAAAGACAGAGTCTTACCGAATGGATACAAAAACAAGACCCATATATATGCTGTCTTCAAGAAACCCACTTCAGACCTAGGGACACATACAGACTGAAAGTGAGTGGATGGAAAAAGATATTCCATGCAAATTGAAATCAAAAGAAAGCTGGAGTAGCAATACTCATATCACATAAAATAGACTTTAAAATAAGGAATGTTACAAGAGACAAGGAAGGGCACTACATAACAATCAAGGGATCAATCCACAAAGAAGATATAACAATTGTAAATGTTTATGCACCCAACATAGCAGCACCTCAATACATAAGGCAACTGCTAACCCCTATAAAAGAGGAAATCGACAGTAACACAATAATAGTGGGGGACTTTAACACCTCACTTACACCAATGGACAGATCATCCAAAATGAAAATAAATAAGGAAACACAAGCTTTAAATGGCACAATCGACCAGATAGATTTAATTGATATTATAGAACATTCCATCCAAAAACAGTAGATTTTTTCTTAAGAGTGTGTGGAACATTCTCCAGGATAGATCACATCTTGGGTCTCAAATCAAGCCTCAGTAAATTTAAGAAAATTGAAATCATATCATGCATCTTTTCTGACCACAACGCTATGAGATTAGAAATCAATTACAGGGAAAAAAATGTAAAAAACACAAGCACATGGAGGCTAAATAATACGTTACTAAATAACCAAGTATTCACTGAAGAAATCAAAAAATACCCAGAGACAAATGACAATGAGAACACGACGATCCAAAACTTATGGGATTCAGCAAAAGCAGTTCTAAGAGGGAACTTTATAGCTATACAAGCCTACCTCAAGAAACAAGAAAAATCTCAAATAAACAATCTAACCTTACACCTAAAGGAACTAGAGAAAGAGGAACAAACAAAACCCAAAGTTAGCAGAAGGAAAGAAATCATAAAGATCAGAGCAGAAATAGATGAAATAGAAGCAAGGAAAACAATAGCAAAGGTCAATAAAACTAAAAGCTGGTTCTCTGAGAAGATAAACAAAATTGATAAACCATTAGCCAGGCTCATCAAGAAAAAGAGGGAGAGGACTCAAATCAATAAAATTAGAAATGAAAAAGGAGAAGTTACAACAGACACCGCAGAAACACAAAGCATCCTAAGAGACTACTACAAGCAATTCTCTGCCAATAAAATGGACAACCTGGAAGAAATGGACAAATTCTTAGAAAGGTATAACCTTCCAAGACTGAACCAGGAAGAAATAGAAAATATAGAAAATATGACCAGACCAATCACAAGTAATGAAATTGAAACTGTGATTAAAAATCTTGCAATAAACAAAAGTCCAGGACCAGAAGGCTTCACAGGTTAATTCTATCAAACATTTAGAGAAGAGCTAACACCTATCTTTCTCAAACTCTTCCCAAAGATTGCAGAGGGAGGAAAACTCCCAAACTCATTCTATGAGGCCACCATCACCTTGATACCAAAATCAGACAAAGATACTACAAAAAAAAGAAAATTACAGGCCAATATCACTGATGAATATAGCTTCAAAAATCCTCAACAAAATACTAGCAAACAGAATCGAACAACACATTAAAAGGATCATACACCATGATCAAGTGGGATTTACCCCAGAGATGCAAGCATTCTTCAATATATGCAAATCAGTCAATGTGATATGCCATATTAACAAACTGAAGAATAAAAACCATATGATCAACTCAATAGATGCAGAAAAAGCTTTCGACAAAATTCAACACCCATTTATGATAAAAACTCTCCAGAAAGTGGGCATAGAGGGAACCTACCTCAACATAATAAAGGCCATATACGACAAACCCACTGCAAACATCGCTCTCAATGGTGAAAAACTGAAAGGATTTCCACTAAGATCAGGAATAAGACAAGGATATCCAGTCTCACCACTATTATTCAACATAGTTTTGGAAGTCCTATCCATGGCAATCAGAGAAGAAAAAGAAATAAAAGAATACAAATTGGAAAAGAAGAAGTAAAACTGTCACTGTTTGCAGATGACATGATACTATACATAGAGAATCCTAAAGATGCCACCAGAAAACTACTAGAGCTAATCAATGAATTTGGTAGAGTTGCAGGATGCAAAATTAATGCACAGAAATCTCTTGCATTCTTATACACTAATGATGAAAAATCTGAGAAAAATTAAGGAAACATTCCCATTTACCATTGCAATGAAAAGAATAAAATACCTAGGAATAAACCTACCGAGGCAGACAAAGGACCTATATGCAGAAAACTATAAGACACTGATGAAAGAAATTAAAGATGATACCAACATATGGAGAGATATACCATGTTCTTGAATTGGAAGAATCAATATTGTGAAAATGACTATACTACCCAAAGCAATCTACAGATTCAATGCAATCCCTATCAAATTACTAATGGCATTTTTTATGGAAATAGATCAAAAAATCTTAATATTTGTATGGAGACACAAAAGACCTCGAATAGCCAAAGCAGTGTTGAGGGAAAAAAAAATGGACCTGGAGGAATCAGGCTCCCTGACTTCAGACTATACTACAGAGCTACAGTAATCAAGACAATATGGTTCTTGCACAAAAACAGAAACATAGATCAATGGAACAAGATAGAAAGCCCAGAGATAAACCCATGCACCTATGGTCAACTAATCTATGACAAAGGAGGCAAGGATAGACAATGGAGAAAAGACAGTCTCTTCAATAAGTGCTGCTGGGAAAACTGGACAACTACATGTAAAAGAATGAGATTAGAATACTCCCTAAAACAAAAATAAACTCAAAATTGATTAGAGGCCTAAATGTAAGATTGGGCACTATAAAACTCTTAGAGGAAAATATAGGAAGAACACTCTTTGACATAAATCACAGCAATATCCTCTTTGACCACCTCCTAGAGTAATGGAAATAGAAACAAAAATAAACAAATGGGACCTAATGAAACTTAAAAGCTTTTGCACAGCAAAGGAAACCATAAACAAGATGAAAAGACAACCCTCAGAATGGTAGAAAATATTTGCAGACGAATCAATGGACAAAAGATTAATCTCCAAAATATATAAACAGCTCATGCAGCTCAATATTAAGAAAAAACAAACAACCCAATCCAAAAATGGGCAGAAGACCTAAATAGACATTTCTCCAAAGAAGATATACAGATTGCCAACAAACACATGAAAGGATGCTCAACATCACTAATTATTAGAGAAATGCAAATCAAAACTACAGTGGAGTATCACCTCACACCAGTTATAATGGACTTCTTCAGAAAATCTACAAACAACAAATGCTGGAGAGGGTGTGGAGAAAAGGGAATCCTCTTGCACTGTTGGCAGGAATGTAAATTCATACAGCCACTATGGAGAACAGTATGGAGGTTCCTTAAAAAACTAAACATAGAATTACCATATGAACCAGCAATCCCACTACTGGGCATATACCCAGAGAAAACCATCATTCAAAAAGACACATGCACCCCACATTTGTTGATTCGTGGATGTATTTAGACACTGTCATACAGAGTGAAGTAAGTCAGAAAGAGAAAAACAAATATCGTATATTAACGCATATATGTGGAACCTAGAAAAATGGTACATATGAACCAGTTTGCCAGGCAGAAGTTGAGACACAGATGTAGAGAACAAACGTATGGACACCAAGGGGGGGAAAGCCGTGGGGGGTTCGGGGTGGGGGTGTGATGAATTGGGAGATTGGGATTGACATGTGTACACTGATGTGGATAAAATTCATGACTAATAAGAACCTGCTGTATAAAAAAATAAAATTCAAAAAAAATAGAGTGGAGAATCATCTACTTGAAATCTTATCATTAGCCATTTAACATCTCTCTTCCTCTTAAGGAACAGTCATTCACAATCAATAACTTTAAAATTCTCTTTCCATACTCTGTTTCTAATTCTCCTCGGTATGGGAGATGCGAGAAACAGGAGTTGTATTTTTGTTCTCATTTTTTGAGATCTATACCAGGTTATTTCCTACAGTGAGTGACTGGGGAGAGTCCCAGGCTAGTTTATGGGATATGAGTTTCAGTGATACTAATATCTCACTTTGAAGATAATTTCATATGCAAATAATTCTCATGGGTAGGAAATTCTATCACATATTTGAACAGTAGCGTTCATGAGACTGAATAATTATTATGAACAAACAGTGTTGTTTAATTTTAGGTGGGGTATTAATGATGATCCCTAATAGATGCATGTTATTTAGCTGAATTATATGAGAAAACTAAGAGCTGAGAATATTTTACAAGCTCAGAATAATGGGGTTCAGTTTTGTTGTCAGCTGGTGTTGACAAGACAGCTACCAACTGGATATTTTAATTGTTGGTTGAGCCTCATGAGAAATAGGATACTGAAATGTAGTTGAGACAAGTTGGTCAAAACCTTTTTTCCCTCTTTGATGAGCAGGGATTTGGGTTATTCTAATATTACATGTTTCATGCCTTGAAACCTGAAAGTTCAGTATAGAATAAAAATGATGTAGCAATATAGAAATCATAGAGGTCAAACCTATTGGACATTTCAGGATGCTACATCTTTTAAGGTAAATTATTTTAGCAACTAATTCTAACATAAAAACAAGAAAGGAGCCAGACGTCAATAATGTGATTTTTTTAATTGAGAATATCCTATAAACCTATCATGGGGCTAAATGCTATGTGACATGCGACATTTGAGTAGTGCTCCAAAAAACTTGCATGGGAATTATTTTATTTGATCCTCATGAAAATTCTACAAAGTAGTTAAAGCAAGTAACATTAGAAATCATACATGGATAAACTGAAGTTCAAATAGCCCCGTAACCTGCCCAAGACTATGGAGTCAGTAAGCAGTGGTATAAGGACTCCAACTAGATATTCTGTGTTTTTCCCTGAAGAACATATTACTTCCCAAGGCAAGCCAAGATTAACCCTCAGCAAAATAAGTTCATATGTTAGTTTAGTTTTTAAGACTGAGGCACAGGAAGAAGTAAGTCAGAGAAAGACAAATACCGTATGATATCACTTGTATGTGGCATCTAAAATATGTTACAAATGAACTTACTTACAAAACAGAAACTGACTCACAGACATAGGAAACAAACTTATATTTACCAAAAGGGAAAGAGGGTGGTGGGGAGGATAATTTAGGAGTTTGGGATTAACAGAGACACACTACCATATATAAAATAGAAAACCTAGCAAAGACCCTACTGTTATAGCACATGGAACTATATTCAATATTTTGTAATAGCCTATAATGAAAAAGAATATGAAAAAGAATATATATATATGTAATCACTGAATCACTTTCACTTTGCTGGGCACTTGAAACTAACACGACATTGTAAATCAACCATACTATACTTCAATAAAAATTAAAAATGATTGAGGCACAAGAAATAGAAGAAAAAGAAAAAATAATCAAGGCCAAATATTGTTGGTTATGGGATCATTTTAATGCAGTGTTTCTGGTTCAGGTTTGGCTCCAAAACTTACATTATTTATTCTATAGCACTCTGATCAAATCTAGAGTCATAATCTCCAGTCCTACTTTTACCTTATTCACATCACTCAATATCCAACCATATTTTGGTGTGTCTGTGGTATTCTCCTGACAGACTCTGACATCATTATGGAAGGGGTGGTTAAGTGACTTGTCTAAGGTCACACAGCTGATCATAGCTGCACAAGGATTTGAAGCAAAGCTGACAGAATACAAAACCCATACTCTTAAACACTATGCTGTACTGTCTTTTATATGATAATCAATAACCAAGCGAATATGCATGTGATTTGCATATATACTTAACAAAAGATGAAGGGCAGTGACTCTTTCCTTACTGATTCCTATTTTAAAAATAAATTAATCTTTACTGGCTTCTGTAATACAAATTGAGTAAAGATATTCAGCCAACCTTGATTCTCAATTGATAAATGAACTCATATACAAATATATGATATCCTTTCTACATTTACCTTGTTGTGAAGATTATGCCCACTGTTTGCCTTTTAAAAATTATTTTTTAACAACTTTATTGGAGTATAATTGCTTTACAATGTTGTGTTAGTTTCTGCTGTATAACAAAGTGAATCAGCTATATGTACACATATATCCCCATATCCCCTCCCTCTTGCGCCTCTCTCCCACCCTCCCTAACTCACCCATCTAGGTCGTCGCAAAACACCAAGCTGATCTCCCTGTGCTATGCAGCTGCTTCCCACTAGCTATCTATTTTACAATTATTTTTTAAATATTCATTATCCACCTTAAGAAGTAATTGAGATTGAGTCAGTTTAGAAAGAGGAAAAAAAAATAGAACAAAACACCAAAATAGGATAAATTAAATAAAAACTAAGAAATTAAAAGCATATTTCTTCAGCTGTCTTTTAACCCTCTATAGACACTTAAGCAAATGCGGGTTTATTTTTCTCACTTTCTAGAACAGGTCTAGAAGTAGGTAGTCCCAGGCTTTTACAGAATTATGGAATGTCATCAGGCATCTCTTATCTTTCCATTCTGTCATCCTCAGTGTGTGACTTTCGTCTTCATGTTCACAAGATAGCTGTTGCACTCCTAGGCATCACATACACATTCCAGGCAAAGGGCAAAAGGCAAAAGTTAGGATGCCAAGTTAATCTGCCCCTTTTAAAACACCCAAAGATTCCTAGCAATTTTCTACTTATGACACATTTGTCAGAATTGTATACCCGCAGCACCTCCACTTACAAAGGAATTTAGAAAATTTAGTTGTGGCTTTGGTGAACAAAATTAAGAGCTACCATTCAGAAAGATAGAATGGGTATGAAGGAGACAAGCCTCATTAACTACCATGGAAAGACATTAACAAAATTGTCATTATTCACAAACAATATATTTGTGAAATAAAAAACTAAAATAACCCATAGAGAAACTACTACAACTAAAAATGCTATATATATAATTTTGAATTCCTATATACAAATGACAATTAGAAAATATATTTTAAAATATCTACAATAGTAACAAAATGCATTTTATGCCTAGGAATAAATAAATCTAATAAAAGATGTAAGAGCTTATGGAAAAACATGTAAAACTTTATTTAAAAAACATAAACAAATACCCACATAAATGGAAAATTATATCATGTTCATGAATATACGTGAATATTATCAACATAGTAATTCATTCCAAGTTAGTCTATAAATACAAAACAACAAGATATTTTTGTAGAGCAGTGTTTTACAATGCTATTTTCTGCTGAAGCTGATCATAAAATTCACAATGAGTTGTATGATGTCTTTTCTTTTACAAATGTTATTAATTTTAATGGAGTCAATAATCATTCTTTTCATCTATGGTTTGTGATTTCTATAACTTTTAATATATTCTTTCCTACCCTGAGGTTGTACAGATAGTGTCTATGTATCTTTTTAGGAGAACTTCCTTTTCTCTCTTTCAATATAAATGGTGACTTCCTGGAACTTGGTGAACAAGTTCTAGGTTACAAGATGGAATTCTACAGAGCACATTGATGGGACACATCTGCTAAATGCTCTTCTGGACCTTGTAAGGAGTAGAGTAAAATACCTATGTCTACACTCTGGTTGTCATGCAGGCCATCTGCTTAGTTGAGGCAGCCAACATCAATCTATGCTAGAACAGCAGGAGAACATAATGTTATGTTTTTGTCATTAGACAGGAATAATAATAGACACAGGCGCACTTTGAAAGTGCTTCCATACTCCTCCAATTCTCCTTTGGATCTCTATTTTTGCCATAAAGTATTCCTGAACTGGGACTACACTATATCAGTTTCTATTTTAATTTTTAACAAATATTTCCTTTCTCCTTAGGCTCTGCAAACAATGCTTTTTTTAATCCCTTAATACTTCTCTCAGCCTCAAGTTTTAGTCCTCTTCTTAAATAATTGTTTCTTTTCCTGAACAGCTAAAATTATGTATTATAACTAATTATATTTATTTATTTGTTTTTTGATCCCTTAACTGTTCCCTTCTTGACTTCTGTTCCCAGCACCTACTCACCCACACTGCTTCCTCCATCCCAGTCTTCCCAGGTCTCTCAGCCTCCGCCTCCCTTGTCAGAATGCACCAAGCCTGTCCTCCACTACCCCAATGCGATCACTTAGCTAAGCTAGCCTGGTAAACCAGTCTTCAGTGATGAGTTATGCAAGGTAGAATGGGCTTCTGTTTTACTCCTCTTTCTTCCTATGTTTGCATTTTAAAAGGAATTTTTAATCAATCCTATCAACTGAAAAAAAAATGCACTACCTAAAAGTTGAGAGTTATGTTTTATTCAGTGGAAAAACTGAGGACTTAAGCCCAGGACACAGGAGCCAAGATATACAAGAGTTTTTACAACAAAGACCAGGTATTCAGAACATCAAAAGATTACAGTTAATTAAAAACAACCAGATATCTCAAGGAATTTAGCACTTTTCTATGTATGGGAAGATGCAAGAGTCTGGGATTACAGAAATCATCCCTTTGATATGCACCTCAGCTCTTTGGGGCTAGTATCCTGTGCTTCTCATCCTGAGTCTCCTCTGGGTGCACCTTCCGGGGGTGGCTGTAATGTCTTGATGGCTGCAACATCCTTTGTTTACTGATATGGCAGGTGGCATTCTTAGTTCACAGTCCTAATACAAAAAACTAACCTTCATGTGGATTAGGAGGATAAACTGCCCCCTTCAAAGGAGTTGTAGAAAACACTAGGTGGATCTAAAGAGTGATTGTGCTTATTTCTGTCACTGGCAGGCAAATGAGGGGGCCAGTTGCTCAAACAGACTTCATTTATGCCCCTGAAGACTTCTTTTTTAGACTCTATCTACTTTAAGCACAGGGAGCTGGGGATACAAGGTGCTGCTCTAGCCCCAAGAAAAGTACAATGGTAGGAAAATTGAAACCAAGAGGGAAGATAGAACAAAGACACATGCCTAGAGGAATTATACAGAAGTCTGGGGAAGAGATTTGAGATAATCAACATGGTTTTATGCTCTGGATGACTATGGCTATAAAAGAGATCACCCAGGTAGCACGTGTGGAGTGAGAAGGGAAGAGCCTCAGGCTGGAATTCTGGAAAGTATCGATAGGTGAGGATCAGGCCAGGGAAGAGTAGGCTGCAGAAGACATGTTCAGAGAGATGAGAAGAGAACTGGGAATAATGCCACCAGCACCATCCCCTACCATTTACTGGTATTTTCTATGTGCCAGAACTATGTTAATCTTTTCACATGCTTTTTTTTTTATCCTAATCATCACAACAACCCCATGTGGTAGAGATTATTATTATTATTATCTGCAAATCATAGACAAGATTTTAAAATGAGTAGGTAATGTGCCTAAGCCACAGAACTTGGAACTGTCCTGTTGGGGTTCTGTGGCTGAATAAACCACTGGCACCACACCTGCTTGACTCCCTATATCTATGCCCCTGGCCACATGACTTCGTAGTCCTTCCCACTGAAGGCAGAGTGTACCTCCCTACCCCTCAACTTTGGACTCAGCCATTTGAGTTTTATAGTCAAAGGAATGTGGGCAGTCATGACAGTGTACCTGTTCCAACCTAGGACTTCAGAGGCACGCCATGCTTCCACTTGCTCTCTTGGGTTTCTGGCATCACTCCCAGCCTGCAAGTTTCCTCAGTTTGCCTCCTAGAATGATTATACAAGGAACTTACCTGAGTTTTATCAGCAACTAGGTGGACCAGTAGCTTGAGGTACCCTCACCTAGCAAACCTAATCTAGACCAGCAGACCCCCAGCTGATGCATAGACACAGGACCAAATCAGCTGAGATCTGCAGAGCCATCCCAGCTAACATGAGAAACAAATGCTTATCATCGTAATCCATCAAGAGAGTATGGTTGAGAAAAACAAGATCCAGCTTCATCCACCAGAACACAAGCATCAGTCCCCTCTACCAGGAAGCCTACATAACCCACTGAACTGACCTTAGCCACTGAAGGCAGACAACAAAAACAATGGGAACTATGAACCTGCAGCCTGTGAAAAGGAGACCACAAACACAGTAAGTTAAACAAAATGAGAAGACAGAGAGACACACAGCAGATGAAGGAGCAAGGTAAAAACCCACCAGACCAAATAAATGAAGAGGAAATAGGCAGTCTATGTGAAAAAGAATTCAGAGTAAAGATAGTACAGATGATACAAAATCTTGGAAAAAGAATGGAGAAAATACAAGAAATGTTTAACAAGGACCTAGAAGAACTAAAGAGCAAACAAACAATGATGAACAACACAATAAATGAAATTAAAAATTCTCTAGAAGGAAACACTAGCAGAATAACTGAGGCAGAAGAACGGATAAGTGACCTGGAAGATAAAATATTGGAAATAACTACCACAGGGCAGAATAAAGAAAAATGAATGCAAAGAATTGAGGACAGTCTCACAGACCTCTGGGACAACAATAAATGCACCAACATTCTAATTATAGGGGTCCCAGAAGAAGAAGAGAAAAAGGGAGGGAATGAGAAAATATTTGAAAAGATTACAGTTGAAAACCTCCCTAAGAGGGGAAAGGAAATAGTCAATCAAGTCCAGGAAGCACCGAGAGTCCCATACAAGATAAATCCAAGGAGAAACATACCAAGACACATATTAATCAAGCTATCAAAAATTAAATACAAAGAAAAAATATTACAAGCAACAAGGGAAAAACAACAAATAACATACAAGGGAATCCCCTTAAGGTTAACAGCTGATGTTTCAGCAGAAACTCTGCAAGCCAGAAGGTAGTGACAGGACATAGTTAAAGTGATGAAAGGGAAAAACCTACAACCAAGATTACTCTACCCAGCAAGGATCTCATTCGTATTCTACAGAGAAAATAAAAGCTTTACAGACAAGCAAAAGCTAAGAGAATTCAACACCACCAAACCAGCTTTACAACAAATGCTAAAGGAACTTTTCTTGGCAGGAAAAACAAGAGAAGGAAAAGACCTACAATAACAAACCCAAAACAATGAAGAAAATGGTAATAGGAGCATACATATCAATAACTACCTTAAATGTAAATGGATTAAATGCTCCAACCAAAAGACATACACTGGCTGAATAGATACAAAAACAAGACCCATATATATGCTGTCTACAAGAGACCCACTTCAGACCCAGGGACACATACAGACTGAAAGTGAGGGGATGGAAAAAGATATTCCATGCAAATGGAAATCAAAAGAAAGCTGGAGTAGCAATTCTCATATCAGACAAAATAGACTTTAAAATAAAGATGATAACAAGAGACAAAGAAGGACACTACATAATGATCAAGGGATCAATCCAAGAAGAAGAAATAACCATTGTAAATATTTATGCACCCAACATACGAGCACCTCAAAACATAAGGCAAATGCTACCAGCCATAATAGGGGAAATTGACAGTAACACAATCAAGGTAGGGGATTTGAACACCCCACTTTCACCAATGGACAGATCATCCAAAATGAAAATACATAAGGAAACACAAGCTTTAAATGATACATTAAACAAGATGGACTTAATTGATATTTAAAGGACATTCCATCCAAAACAACAGAATACACTTCCTTCTCAAGTGCTCATGGAACATTCTCCAGGATAGGTCACATCTTGGTTCACAAATCAAGCCTTGGTAAATTTAAGAAAATTGAAATCATATCAAGCATCTTTTCCAACCACAATGCTATGAGACTATATATCAATTACAGAGAAAAAAAAAAACTGTAAAAGATACAAACACATGGAGGCTAAACAATACACTACTAAATAACCAAAAGATCACTGAAGAAATGAAAGAGGCAATCAAAAAATGCCTAGAAACAAATGACAATGAAAACACGATGCCCCAAAACCTATGGGATGCAGAAAAAGCAATTCTAAGAGGGAAGTTTATAGCAATACAATCCTATCTCAAGAAACAAGAAACAACTCAAATAAATAACCTAACCTTACATCTAAAGCAATTAGAGAAAGAAGAACAAAAATTTCCCAAAGTTAGCAGAAGGAAATAAATCATAAATATCAGATCAGAAATAAATGAAAACGAAATGAAGGGAACAATAGCAAAGATCAGTAAAACTAAAAGCTGGTTCTTTGAGAAGATAAACCAAATTGATAAACCATTAACCAGACTCACCAAGAAAAAAAAGCAGACTCTAATCAATAGAATTAAAATGAAAAAGAAGTAATGACTGACACTGCAGAAATACAAAGGATCATGAGAGATTACTACAAGCAACTATATGTCAATAAAATGGACAACAGGGAAGAAATGGACAAATTCTTAGAAAAGCACAACCTTCCGAGATTGAACCAGGAAGAAATAGAAAATATAAACAGACCAATCAAAAGCACTGAAATTGAGACTGTGATTAAAAATCTTCCAACGAAAAAAAGCCAAGGACCAGATGGCTTCACAGGAGAATTCTATCAAACATTTAGAGAAGAGCTAACACCTATCCTTCTCAAACTCTTCCAAAATATAGCAGAGGGTGGAACACTCCCAAACTCATTCTACGAGGCCACCATCACCCTGATACCAAAAACATACAAAGATGTCACAAAGAAAGAAAACTACAGGCCAATATCACTGATGAACATAGATGCAAAAATCCTCAACAAAATACCAGCAAACAGAATCCAACAGCACATTAAAAGGATCATACACCATAATCAAGTGGGGTTTATCCCAAGAATGGAAGGATTCTTGAATATACGCAAATCAATCAGTGTGATAAACAATATTAACAAACTGAAGGATAAAAACCATATGATCATCTCAATAGATGCAGAAAAAGCTTTCAACAAAATTCAACACTGATTTATGATAAAAACCCTCCAGAAAGTAGGCATAGAGGGAACTTACCTCAACATAAAAAAGCCATATACGACAAACCCACAGCGAACATCATTCTCAATGGTGAAAAACTAAAACCATTTCCACTAGGATGAGGAACAAGACAAGGTTGCCCACTCTCACCACTATTATTCAACATAGTTTTGGAAGCTTTAGCCACAGCAATCAGAGAAGAAAAAGAAATAAAAGAATACAAATTGGAAAAGAAGAAGTAAAGCTGTCACTGTTTGCAGATGACATGATAGTACACATAGAGAATCCTAAAGATGCTACCAGAAAACTACTAGAGCTAATCAATGAATTTGGTAAAGTAGCAGGATACAACATTAATGCACAGAAAGCTCTGGCATTCCTATACACTAATGATGAAAAATCTGAAAGAGAAACTAAGGAAACATTCCCATTTACCATTGCAACAAAAAGAATAAAATACCTAGGAATAAACTTACCTAAGGAGACAAAAGACCTGTATGCAGAAAACTATAAGACACTGATGAAAGATATTAAACATGTTACAAGCAGATGGAGAGATATACCATGTTCTTGGATTGGAAGAATCAACATTGTGAAAATGACTATACTACCCAAAGCAATCTACAGATTCAATACAATCCTTATCAAACTGCCAATGGTATTTTTCACAGAACTAGAACAAAAAATTTTACAATTTGTTTGGAAACACAAAAGACCCCAAATAGCCAAAGCAATCTTGAGAAAGAAAAACGGAACTGGAGGAATCAGGCTCCCAGACTTCAGTCTATACTACAAAACTACAGTAATCAAGACAGTTTGGTACTGGCACAGAAACAGAAATATAGATCAATGGAACAGGATAGAAAACCCAGAGATAAACCCATGCACCTATGGTCACTTATTTTTGTTAAAGGAGGCAAGAATATACAATGGAGAAAAGACAGCCTCTTCAATAAGTGATGCTGGGAAAACTGAACAGCTACCTGTAAAAGAATGAAATTAGAACACTCCCTAACACCATACACACAAATAAACTCAAAATGGATTAAAGACCTAAATGTAAGACTCAACACTATAAAACTCTGAGGGAAACATAGGCAGAACACTCTATGACATAAATCACTGCAAGATCCTTTTTGACCCACCTCCTATCGAAATGGAAGTAAAAACGTAAATATACAAATGGGACCTAACGAAACTTCAAAGCTTTTGCACAACAAAGGAAAACATAAACAGGATGAAAAGATAGCCCTCAGAATGGGAGAAAATATTTGCAAATGAAGCAACTGACAAAGGATTAATCTCCAAAGCATACAAGCACCCCATGCAGCTCAATATCAAGAAAACAAACAACCCAATCCAAAAATGGGTAGAAGACCTAAATAAACATTTCTCCAAAGAAGCTATACAGATTGCCAACAAACACATGAAAGGATGCTCAACATCACTAATCATTAGAGAAATGTAAATCAAAACTACAAACAGGTATCCCTTCACACCAGTCAGAATGGCCATCATCAAAAAATCTACAAATAATAAATGCTGGAGAGGATGTGGAGAAAATGGAGTACTCTTGCTCTGTTGGTGGGAATGTAAATTGATACAGCCACCATGGAGAACAGTATGATGGGTCCTTAAAAAACTAAAAATAGAACTACCATACAAGCCAGCAAGCCCATTACTGGGCATATACCCTGACAAAACCATAATTCAAAAAGAGTCATATACTGCAATCTTCATTGCAGCTCTATTTACAATAACCTGGACATGGAAGCAACCTAAGTGTCCAATGACAGATTAATGGATAAAGAAGATGTGGCACATATATACAATGGAATATTACTCAGCCATAAAAAGAAACGAAATTGAGTTATTTGTAGTGAGGTGGATGGACCTAGAGTCTGTCATACAGAGTGATGTAAATCAGAAAGAGATAAAAAAAAATACCATATTCTAACACATATATATGGAATCTAAAAAAAAACAAAGAAAATGGTTCTGAAGAACCTAGGGGCAGGACAGGAATAAAGATGCAGACATAGAAAATTGACTTGAGGACATAGGGAGGGGGAAGGGTAAGCTGGGATGAAGTGAGAGTGGCATGGACATATGTACACTACCAAATGTAAAATAGATAGCTAGTGGGAAGCAGCCACATAGCACAGGGAGATAAGCTTGGTGCTTTGTGACCATGTAGAGGGATGGGATAGGGAGGGTGAGAGGGAGACACAAGAGGGAGGAGATATGGGGATATATGTATATGTATAGCTGATTCACTTTGTTATAAAGTAGAAACTAACACACCATTGTAAAGCAATTATACTCCAATAAAGATGTTTAAAAAAATAAATAAAATAAAATTATTTACTGTATGTAAAAATAACAAAAGGAGTGTATGGTTGTTTATTACCCAGCATTATTGTAAGAAAAGCTAACTGATGCAGAAATGAACCCAGGCAGTATGATTCCAGAATCCTGTGCTCTTCACTGACCTGAAAGATATCAGGGATATCAGAGGCATTGAGTTTTAAGAGAGACAGAGTAGCCATCATAGCCAAATGCTGTAAGATGAAGTTAAGTTATTATAAAACATATCATCTCAGAATATTTTCTCTGCAAATATGTTTGAATTACAGTGTGGTACCTCAGGCAACCCAGAGACAAGCAGCAGGCAAAGAAGTTTCACACAAGAACAGTGAGAGTGACAGACAAGTAGATGTTTCCAGAAAGAAAACTCCATTTATGGCTGTAAGCAAAGGGTGACTTTGGCATGGCCGTGGTTTCCAGCTTTAATGCTGAAACATCTGGCAAAGAAGCCTGAGGGGAGGCAGCTAAGTAGCACCAAATGTGAAAGTCAGGCATGAATTAATTTGCTCTGCATTAATGCTGTTGCCTAGAAAATTCACCTTTGATAATGGGTAATCCATGTCCAGTCACCAACAGAGAGCAAAGCACAAACATAAGTTTTAAGTCTTATGATTATATTCTTTTTTTATTAGACTATTATGTTATTAAACATAGTAATATAATGATACTTTTGAATTTACTATATTTTCTAAAAGCTTTTGAATAAGATCCTCATTAACATATTGCCAAAATAGATACTTTCCTATTTGATCCAAAGGGGATATATACCTACTTGATTTTAGCCAAAAGTTGTGAGGCAAGATCATAGTAAAAAAGTGAAGAAAAGAAAAAGAGCAGAAGGTGTGTCAGGGCACTTGGGGTTGAGTGTTGCCCAGGCCACTAAAGGGTACGTGGCCTGAGCTTACTCTCTAGATTGCAGACATCTCATCTATAAAAGAGAAGAGACAGCCATAGTAGTTGCTTCTGACTTGCATTACTTATGCAACAGTCTTTCAACTCTCAAATTAAATAAAGCTAGTAAATATAGCACTGAATTCTTTGGAATAGCTAAACTTCTTAGAAATTTTACTGGAAGAATGTAGGAATTCTTTAAAGACCATAATATGAGGAAATTTATAACCCCTTACAAGATTATAACACAGTGAATCTTCTAACCAAAAAGGGCCAAAGAAAAAACTTTAAGGTGAAAAACTTTCATCAGAATTGGAACTAAGGACGTGTTACAACCCCTAACCACAAAATTTGAGGAATTTTGGTTTCATAGAGTGGATTTGGAGCAATATCAAAGACTGACTCACAAATCCTCTTCCAAGAGAATGGAACAACATTACAGAGAATAAGTAAAAGAAACTGAGAATGGAAGCTCTGGAAGAATATTCCAGAAAGCCTTACTTTGGAGGGCTTGGCTGAAAGCTGGAGCCCACTGGAAAATCATGCATCACTTCAGTGGGGGCCTCGACAACCAGGGATTGGAAGCACTCTGAGTTTCCAGGAGCAGGGCTTTGGGAGAAAGTGGCAGTTACACCCAACAAACACCTTGGGGGTAGTATGTTTTCATAATCCAGCTTCTCAATGGAGTCAGGAGTTGACTCCAAAAGGAGAAAGACTTTCTGAAATGAAGAGGAATCCCCTAACCTGAAGGGGGAAAAGCTAGAGATGATGCTGGACTGTGTAGAGATGAGGACCATTTTACTTCAGGTGGAGAACAATCAGAAGTAGCTGTGCTGGAGGGAGAGTGAGGCCGGTGCTTCCCTGAAGCTGAACTTCTTGTCCGTGTGGCCAGTCCTCCTGGACCTGGGAGGAACACTTTCAAAAATAGAGGCATCCCTGGTAAGAGACAAAATGCTCCTCCTCAACTAGAAGTCTACCGCTCCATGAGGGAGATCCAGAAGGACATAACCACACTTTGTATTTAGAGTAGTGATTAGACCAAGTTGAAAGACAGAGACAGAAGTCTGGTCCATGGTACAGTGGTACGAATGAAGAAAGAAAAGCGTGCAGAGAAAAACTGCCTTTCTGCAACTAACTCTACAACTCATCCCCACTCATCTCTCCCCTCCAACTATAGACACCCAAGATTTGCACTTTAATACAAAGAATTTTTTCTTAATTTTTATTCAGAATCCAGATTAATTTCTAAAAGGAAGACCTCAATGAAATGCAGATTTTAAAAAAACAGGAAAAAACCCAAGGAGAATTGGCACAGATGACTTTGGCCCACCTACCAAGCCCAGATAAGCTTGTCCTCATTCATGAATGGGTAACCAGAAGAATGAAAAATACCACCATTGTGTCTCTGAAGAGATTCTGCAACATGAAAGGAGACAAACATGGCATGAAAGGACCTGGTAAAGAAGATACTTCTGAAGATTTACTCCAGGAAATAGAAGTAAATTTTTAGGTAGAAAATGCTTTGCCTTTTTTTTTTAATTAAGAAAATATGGTACAATGAAAAGAAAATAATAAAACAAGGGCATGAGATAAAGTGATAGCTGGCAGAGCTAATGTAAAGTTTTAAAGAGTAAAGCCACTGCAGAATTAAAATAGTATCAATAAAAAAACACAATTTATGATGCAGAAAATCGAATTTCTGATAAATATTTTTTTAAAAATAATCACTTAGGTTTCAGAGGAATAAATGACATAAAAATAACATTCAAAGCTATGGCAAAATCCCACCTCCCAATCTGAAGAAAGAAATTTTGGTTTGAAAGAACTCTTGATGTCAGACGAATTTAATAATAAACAACTGACATCTAAACGTAGTCTAGAAAAATTAATGACTTGATCAGACTTGGGAGAAAGGATATATCCAGACATCCAAATATTAAAAAATAGGAAAACTAAGCATGATCAAGGGGAAAAAGTCAGACATTTCAAACAGAACATGAGATACAAAACAACACAATACCCCAAATAATACAAATAGATGAGTATTTAGTTTTGAGAAGAAAAGATTAAGATCTGAAAATCTTATATCCATTCAAGTTGCAATTCTTTCAAGCAACAGAAAGACTTTTTATACTTGCAAAGACTCCAGAAGAATACTGCCAAAATTCAGCCTAAAAATGGATAAAATTAAGAACTCAGATAAGACTTAGCTGATGAAAAACTAGTGGTGAGTATAAAAACCATGTAATTTACCTTAAAAAATATATATCTACAAAAAGAAAGTACACACATACTTCTTTTGTAAACAAGGTGAATAATATAAAATGTCTAACAGCATAACAGTAATGAATTAGAACAAACATTCCAGAGTTTATAATAGCCAAAACTGGGAAATGAGTATGTGAGGAAGAGATCAAGCTTCAACAGACAGCATTTCATTCCCAGGATTGAGTCGTTCAGATGAGTACATTATATGGAAATCGTATTTTTCTTTGTACTCTTATTTTCTTTTGTTGGTGAGGATAATAACATGATTAGCTTTTGAGTTGCCCTCTAGCATATAGTTTGTTTCAGACCAAGAATAAAATTTCAGCCATGTAACTTGAAATCAGCTTCTTAAGAAGCATGAATAAAGCATAATGTATGATTACTGTAAAAAGATGAGCTTCATTATCATTACCATTCCTTTACAGGACATGAAAAATTCAAGCATTTTTGAAGTTTCCTAATTATTCTTCATGTAACTTACTGAAAAGAGATTAATGTTAATTTAGCCAACTAGGAGACAGGAAAAATGAAATGAAAGCAGGAGTATGGAAGATGTAAATTATGTGTATGCCTTTAATAGAATTCATCTTTAATCCTGCTCAGAACTGTCTTCCAGAATACCAGATAAGGCCCTCCAATTTTGCCTGGCTAGTTATGGAACTTAGAGAAGGTGGCTATAAAATAAGAGGGATAACCCTTTGGAGTTTCAAGCTTTTGTCTTTGAACTATGACATGTCATGCAGCAGGCACAGTAGAGGAGCTCACAGCAGTTCAAGAGGTTGTGCAAACTCCAAATCACATGATACTCCTCCATACTTGCCCCAAAACACTTATGCCTAAAACTGAGATTTAATAACTAGCCTTTCTAAATATGTCCTGGAGTGTCTTAAATGTACCATAGGGCAGCCAGTCCTATTGCTCTAGGTATTATCTTTTAGAGACAGTCTTTTGCTAACAAGCAACCCTAACCAGAGAGGAGGAGCAAAAAGCATTCATTTGGAGTAACAGGAGGGGAATAACCAGAAAACACTAAGCTCAGCACTCTCTCCGCCCTACAGGCAACACTAAAAGAAGAGAAGAAGTGAATTGGGGGAGGAAAACAGTAACTTAGAGGATCACTTTCAAAATAATAATAGACCTGGATTAGTAAAAAAGAAAATGAAGCCAAGAAGTTAACTTGCCCAGCTTGACACAGTAAATGATAACGCTGGGATTTGAATCCAAGTGTGATTCCAAAGACTGGTATTTAGCACTATAACCTACTGCTTCCTGGATTTGCTAAAGGTTGAAGTTTAAATTAAGAAACAAAGGCAGGAAAGAGACAAATAATTCCTATATTTTGCTCATAATTCTCAGGAAAAGAGAAATCCTCAAAATAAGGATATATGGTTGATATCTGACTGAGGTCCTGCAGCGTGGAAATCATTTGGTTTGGACCTGCTCTGAAATTTTAGAACCAGATGTTTGACATGTTTACTGTTTAACTCTATTCACTAATCAAAACTAGGCACACCTCATTAAGTAAGGGGCAGATTTAGCACTCACCTAATTATATAAAACAGCCAGCCAGACCAGGGCATTCTTGCCCCAAATTGTAGAGAAATTTTAAAATTCTGTTTTAAGCAACTTTACTCCATTAATCAAATTAACTACATAACCATGAAGTCACTACTTCATTTTGTGATGCACAGGCTGCTGCACGCTGATTTGCCTCCTAGGACCTACATGGAATTATTAGTTTCTTACATCCTACTGAGTCCTGAGTCATAACCATTTTGCTTCCATATATGTACATCCATATTCACATCCACATTCCTCTCTCTTCTAGGCTAGAGTAATAGCCTTCTAATTATTCTTTCTGTAATCACTCTTGCATTACTGTAATCCATTTTCAATACCATAGAAAGATAACAGTTTTATAAAGGAAAATCTGATCATATGCTCTTCATGCTTAAGGTTTATTAAAACCCGTAAGAAAATCAAAACCTGTTTATTAGCCCTTCCTCGTTGCCTGGCTAATATAACTTTCAGACCTCAGGTTTTCTCTGGGAGGACTTTCCTATACTCTAGCAGTTAAATCCTGCCACACATTCCCGGCAGCCTTCCACACTGACAGCGTTTACTGTCTTCGGTGTTTGTTTTCCTCACTAAACTATAAGCTCCAAGAAGTCAAGGGCCTCTTTGGTCCTGTCTATGGCTCTGTTTTCAGCCTTTAAGAAAGTGCTTGCTACGCAATAAATATTTATTGTTTGATTGATTCAATTATAGGTATATTGTCAGTTTATACAAGTCTGAGAATAGGCAGATGAATGTCTGCTAACTGGTATTTTTATTGAAAGACCAAAGGGATCTTCGAGCTTTATTTTTAAGAATACTGGTCAACATTTATTGTGAGCTAATGAGGCACCAGTGTCATAAAAATCAAGGCTGTAAGCAAATCCACGCTCAAGAGCTGTTGAAATCCTGAGTTACTGCACAGTTTTATTCAAGGGACCCATGCACTTTTAGCAACCTCAGGAAACTCTTACCTGTGCCAAACATTAGGTTAAAAGAACTATTTCCAAAGTGCTAAGGCTCTACACGCTTTAACTTCTACCAGAAATCGATCATTCTAACGGAACTATTTGTTCTGAAGAGAAGCATGGATTCTCTGATAGGAGCTTAGACCAGATTGTGAAAAAGCAAACAGTCATGCAGGTCATGGCCCCTACTTTTTCCATTTGGGTTGTCAAAATGCCAATGTTTCAACAACAAGTTTTGTGAATTTGTAAATTTATCTGGCAAAGGCCATGCCACGATTTCTTCAGAAAACATGCTATTGTACTGTGAATAAGAAAAATCTGTCAGAATTCTCACATCTTCCTTAATGAGGAATGGGACCTGGAAAAAAGCACAGAATGGAATCATCTGTGTCCTATCCAGCTCTCATTGCCCATGGGTATTGAAGAGAAACATTGATTCAGAAGATATAAAACTATGGCGAGTTTGCTCATCATTCTGGGGTGGCGCCCTACCATTCTAACTCTTTGGTCCATGACCTGTGTTCTTGTTCAGCAGCCAGTTCATGAATCAAAGTGATGAGCATGACCTGATCTTGTTGGTTAGAGGTGGTTTCCTCCCCCCACTTGCAGGCAGGATATAGGTTCTGGCCAGGGATCCCTAAGTTCTAAGCAAATACTTATTGAACAGTTTTTATGTGCCAAGTACTCTTACAAATTGTATTGATGGGATCCCCCAAACAACCTTAAATCTCATAAGTTAGTTATGTCTCAGAAACAGACCCAAGTGAGAGAGCCAGGATTGACACCCCGGCCTTTGGACCCTGCCAAACCATGACTACGCCAAACCATGACTACGCTCGACGGTAGGGCAGCCCACCCTGGGTGTGGACCTCTGTGGTCAGCCTCTCATAGGTCCCTGGAGCAGGCGGCAATCTTAGGGAATGGCCTGGAGGACTGACAGGGTTTATCACAAAGGTGATGATCGGGGGTAGCACTCTGGGCAGAAGGGCGGGCTGCTATGTACCTCTCACTGAAGAAGGGTGAGGACTTTCTCCTGCTCAGGGTTCTGGAGCCTCCACAGGCCTCTCACGCTTACTCGAGTCCCAAGGACCAGAAACCACCTCCTTTCTCTGGCTGTCTTGGATTTCTCTTACTCTGCCTGCAGACTTCTCCTCTGACATGGCTCAGGGAGCCCCTTGCCCATTCACCAGGTCATTGAGAACAGACTGCAGGTAGCAGGTGGCTATAAAGTTTCTGAAAAGGAAAAAATGGCTTTCTTTCCCATAATCAGGATTCCTCCCCAAGAACTGGACTCCCCCAGATTGTGAGAGCCATGGATACAGGGCTCAGGAATTGGGATAGAGAGACTTGATCATCCAAGTTCCTACGGACTTCTTGGCAGACACAATGCCTTATTTATCTGTGTGTTTCCTGTCATGCAACATGATTACTATTGAAAAGTTTCAAACTGCATCAATAAACACTTGTGTCAGCATGTTCAAAATTGTAGAATTCATGACATGTAAGTTGTATGAACAGAGATCTGTGATGGAGAGGACAGCGAACACATTATGATTTGGTTTTGCTGCATTTCCCCTTTTCTCCCATCATTTTTCTCTTGCCTGAATAAGCTGTGATGTGTAACCTGTGGGCTGCAACAGCCCCTAAAACATCTTTGCAAAGTCCTCCCCTCTCACTCCCTCTGGGCTCACGCTTAATGGTCCCAGAACCAGCATCATTTTGTGTACGGCAGAGAGTAAGCCACACCGCCCTGCCCAGAATGACACTGCTGCTGGAGCAGGCGGCAAATATATGAATTCAGCATAGAGGTGAAGAGGAAGCAAAAGCAAGAGCAACTGACAGCGATGTGGGAACCGTCGGAAAAAGGAAAAAGGAGCTGCAGATAAAAGGCAGACTTTCATCTGTTGTCAATGATGCGTTACAGAATCAATTATGTCACGTCTATTCCATTAAGCTGTTTGTTTGACTTTATATGTAGCGTAGTTGTCATAGAAAATAAACTCCTTATATGTGGTAACTAATTAAGAGTACTTCTTGGTTCTTTACATCTGTGCCAACCAGAGTGTGAGAAGTGACCCAGAGTTTCCCTGAATGAAAAGGAAGAAATAATAAGTTGGAGATAAACATTCCAACGCTTATTAGACCACTAACTTGAATGCAACCCAGGACCAACAGACTCCCACTAAGTTGTGTCTCAATTTTATTTTCAAACACTGTTGCTTTACTAGTCACTGTATTCAAGTCTTAAGAGAAAATCTTATGAAATGTAGTGATCTTCTATTCCTCTGTCATTAATTAAGTAGCAATTTGAAATACATGCAAAACTGGCTAACCACTCCTAGAGCTTAATTTTCCCCAAAAGAAAGTGTGTCATATAACAGAAAAAAAATAATTTTACAGATCTTCTTTCCATAATCTAGTAGATTTTCCTTTCGACTCTCACTATGTCTTACCTAACCCCATTAGGCCACTTTGGAGACCTGTTTGTTCAGGATAAGAGAACATCACAGACTTAAGGCCACTAAATAGCACAACTGAACAGGATGTCAGGTCCTTAGAAGAGGCCAGGTCTCCTAACGATGGATTCAATGGATTTCTTTATGGTTTTGTACAAGTCTTCACAAAGGGAGCCCAGACCTTTTTTGTTTACAAGATCCCCTTCCCCTTATTCTTCATTTGGAATGTGGTCCATTAAACCATCAACATAACTACCTACTAGAAATTCTTACCAACACTAAATTTTTCTTTGCACACATATAAAGAAGATACTTTGTATTGGAGGGTCCTCTTGGCCTTCTAAAAGTCTGACTCATATAATGAGCATTGGCCATCAGTAGAGAAGAAAGTACATTCTATGAGAGCTACAGAAACATCCTTACTATTGGTAGAAAAACTCTTCTCATATATCTTCCAGGTGCTAAGAAGAAATACAGCTCATTATAATTTTTGTGACTCGAGAGTGACACTGATCAGTCTACATTTGTATCTAAATGAAGCATTTAGAAATCACAAAGCTTTATGAATCGTGAGTAGATCTCACTGTAAAACTGTACCTGCGTAAAAAGACATGCCAGGACATGAGTTATTGTGAAATGAATCAAATATCTTAATGCTCAGATCTCAAGTGGAAAGGATGTGTGTAACATGGATACAATTCTAATGTATAAATATATAGATGTAGAACCCTTAAAAACATGTTTTGTGAAAGGAAAAAATACACACACCTACCTGAAATCTTTTAAGTTCATAAACCTGGGAAATGTTTCTCACTTTCCACCTGCCCCCAGCTCCATCCCCCCAAAAAAGCCTGTATTAATTTGTGATTTAATTGCATCACCATGTTTCTTATTTAACACATGTACATCTTTAAAGTTTTTCATTGGGCTGATATAAACCACTAATTGAACTTGATGTTCAACATCAAAAATTTAAAATAGTGTGAATCTGATAAGCAGAGAGCTTTTCTTCTCCTAAAACCTAAGGGCTGGGTTACAAACGTCAAAATGTAGAACTAGGTAGTGTGTGAGTTTTTATGGCATATATTCTTTTGTGTGTCTTTCATTTAGTGATGTCTCAAAGACAACCACCATTCACATGAAAATATCTGCAATTATTGTGGGATTGCAAACATGTGGCTGCCTGGGTTTGGCACGAGAAGGTGCAAATACAGTATGATTCACCACATTAGAAAATGTCACATTTTACTTTCCTTTGTTTAGTTTTTAATTACTTGAACAAGTTTGAATAATTCATTTGCTGGGGAAAATAAGGCTTCGCATGTCCAATCATTCTGACAGAGAACAAACTATCCGCCAACTAGAATTACCAAAGCCCCACCCAAAGGTAATCATCACTTTGTAGCTTGACACAATGTTTTACTGGAAAGATGATTATCTGCTTCAGGGAACAGCCTTTTTAAAACGTGAATTCCATATGGTTTTATGAACAGAAGTCCGACCGTTTCAGCAGCACATAGTTTAGAAGACGTCAGGTAAGGCTATTAAACCCAGGGCACTATCGAAGGCAATGGCTGGCCCTTGGCAAACAGCAAGAGGGAAAAAATGGGCATTTCCAGCTTGGTAAATCTAATTCTGGATGAAAACTTGTAATCAATTTATAATGGGGAACCTGCCATGGAGAGATGGTTCCACCAGCCCACGTGAAACACAGAACCTGGGAGAAGAGCTTTTGAAAACTCTTAGAAATAAAGGTTTCCTGGGGCTGGTTTCTTTAAAGCAAGGAAGAGGAAACTAGTTAAGGTCCTCAAGGACTGACTTTGGCAAGCGTAAGGGCTCTCGCTTGCCAGGGAGCTTCATCTTTGCCTGCCTGTGCAAGCAATCGCTGACTTCAGTGAGGAAATAAGAAAATGCCTGTAGCGGGGAAAGAACCGTCTCTTCCGTCGTTCTCCCTTCTTCCTCTGTTTCCCTCCCTGCTCCTTTCTCTTCTTTCTCTGCTGCCAACAAAAGCATGTGCAGGAGGCAACAATAAAGTAACTCAACGACTGAGGTGAGAATGGCAGCTGTGGGTGTGGATATGTCAGGAAAAAAAAAGTTATTCAATACTACTGTCCTGGAATCTTGCTATTTCCCCTTCTACCAGAAAGATTCAAGATAAAGCATCTGCTTTAATCCCTAAGTAAAGAAGATAATTGCTATAATATGCAAAGTACTCAAACCCACCAAAGGACCCCCTCCTGGGTGGATCCCAAGAAGAGCATATTTGTAAGCTGCCAGGATGGAAGTTTGCATCTGTTAACCCTTCTCCTGAGCTTGGCTTAGGTGATGGCAACCTATATCTCAATTTCAGAAGTTCCAGTCCTCCCTCCCCCTCTGCCGCTTCCATTATTTTTTTTTTTTTTTTTTTTTGCGGTGTGTGGGCCTCTCACTGTTGTGGCCTCTCCCGTTGCGGAGCATAGGCGCTGGACGCGCAGGCTCAGCGGCCATGGCTCACGGGCCCAGCCACTCCGCGGCATGTGGGATCTTCCCGGATCCGGGCACGAACCCCCGTCCCCCGCATCGGCAGGCGGACTCCCAACCACTGCGCCACCAGAGGAGCCCTCTTGTGTTATTTTTGTTACAGTTACTTAAGACTTCCTAAGCGTTGACAGTGACCTAGCACTCTGCAGAGTTCCTCTGCCCTTCACCAGCTCATGTGCTCATGCATCGTTGGAACACAGTTTGAAGCCCCGGTCTCCGCTTCGCCATTAAAATTGTGTGACCTTGGGTACATTCTTTTGCCTCTTTGGGATCAGTCACTTACACGGTGTAAAAGTGTTTCTTAGACATTCATCTCCAGCTCTATGATTCCATGACAATTAGGTGATATTGATTCATCCATTTGAAAATCAAATAATTCTGCTGGGCTTCGTTATAGGAAGGTCTCACCAAAGGCAAATTTTTGAAGCTAAGAGGGGCGAAAGAACGATATGTGAATGGCCTAAACTTGAAATGTACTAAGTGAGAGAGGCAGGAATTGATGCCAGATCTGTGTTTCATTATCCAGATTTTGTATTTTTTGTATTTTAACCCATATTCTTGGAATCAAAATTTCTTAACCTAGAAGTTTCTAATGAAGAAATTATGAAAAACCAATGGCCTACTCAGTCTAACTGAAGGGTACAACCCTGCCTTGCAGGCCTGCTTTGCAAGAATATGGTGGAAATTTAGGCTCTTTTGTTTGAAATGTAACCTGTATCATTGGAGAAAATGTCTTCATCAAGAAATGTCTTAAGAATTCATTTTGACGACCAACACTCTGGTTTTTTTGCAAATCTCATCTGAACTACGGGCTAGGGAAAAGTTTATTACCATATTTCCTGTTGCCTTTTGAGTCAGCAAAAATCTTGGAACATTAGTTGTAGCCTACTTTCCCCAAACTTTGTTTCAGGTTGATTACTAATGCGATTACAATGGTTACCTTTCCATTTGCAAGCGTACCTCATGTCACAACGTATGTAAATACCTAAGAACACACATGTTAATAACATTTTTAATATTAGAGTCATATTTTAAATGCTTTAGAGAATTTCACTATTTAGGAGAATCTCTACTGAAAAGCTTTTTCCAGCAGGGTTATGGTTTCCCTGATTCATCAGTTTTGCCCATTTAGATTTTCATACATTGTGTCTTGGTTAAAGGGAGTCACAAATATTTTGAGAAAGGGTCTACCCAAACTCTAGAGCTTATTGTGATGGTGACTCCAAGATGCAAAGTTTTTTATATTAAGCCAGAAGTATTTCTTCAGTAAATAATTTATGTGAAAGAGTTCCTTGGTCTTAACTTTCTCTCCTCTTAAGAAGAAAGAGTAGGATGATTGGCAAATATAGACTATAGTGTAACTATAGACAATTTGCAAGACTAAAGGGGATTACTCAGTGTGGTACCAGCATATAATGGGGAAGCTAGGGATCGGAATGTGGGGCTGTGGCTGGAAGGTGGAAGGTTGGTAAATGGGGAAGGTTGAAAGAATCTTTGTGGTGGGGAATCAGGTGAAGAGCAGGGTGCATCTGGGATGATGGTCACATACAAGGCTGAAAACATGCTTTTTCCATCCGAAAACATAATGACCATCTTCCCTATTGGTGCATTTCCATTAATGAAAGGATGCCCTTTCCATCAGTGAAAGGATGTTCTTCCAAAAACCCAGGTGTACAAACTTTGAGTCATCTTTGAATCAGGGATGCCCAGAATTCTAGAGTTGGGTAAAGTCTTCAAGGATACCTAATCTAATCCCTTTACTTTTCAGACAAGGACATGAAGTTGAAAGAGATCCTGTTTTCTGCAAGTTCACATTGCAAGCAAGAACCAGGCCTAATGCTCAGTATCCTTAAATCTCCATCCAGTGTTCCATTCACTACTCTACCTGGTTCTTCCCTTTCCTTCAACTCTTATTCAGCCACATGCCAAATCCCACTAACTTTTCTTTTGGAATCTCCTTATGTCTACTCTTTTCCTTGGCTTCAAACCTAGACTAAGCTCTACTTACAATTACTTCCTAAAACACTCCATGCCCTTAGGCTCTCTGCTCAAGTCCGTTGGGCTCCCCATAGTTATCCTAAGCATCCACAGACATTACTTTCATCATGTTTCTCAAGGACCCCTTTGTTAAATTCTGAGAGCATGGGAGAATGAAAAGTGCTTGGGTTTTGGAATCAGTTAAATTTGGGTTCAAATCTCTGATCTACCCCTAAACTCATAAGTTACTTAACCACCCTCAGATTCATTTTCCCCATCAGCAAAATGGGAACTGCAATCATAAATAAAAACAATACAAATGGTAGTTATAGTGAGAATGGATTGAACTCATTACATTTAATTGCCCAGCAAATTAAAGATGTTCCAAAAATGTAAATTCCCTTTCTAAAGTTCACACTGTTTGCAATAGGGCTCACACCTGCCTTCCAATCTTTACTTCTGCTGTCCCACAAGACAAGTTCTTTGTCCCAGCAGCTTGGCCTGGCTGCTGAACACACTGCAATGTCTCAGCTGCTGGAGTTAATCCCACTCCCTGAAGATGTTTGCCCCCTTTCTTCTTGCTTATACAAGTCCTTTTAACTTACCCCAGCCTATGTCACTCAGTTTGTACTTCTACTCTCCAGAAGGAAAAAGAGGTGTTCAAACAGAGCATGTGGGAAACAGTCTGAAATCTGGAGCTCTGAACTCCCAAGCAGGTGTCTCTCTTGTGGCAGAACCTGTGAGATCACATGATCTCCCGGATGGGACTTGTCACCCTTCTCTGCCGGTGCTCCCATGCTTGCCGCCTTACTCTGACAACCACACCCTCATCCTAGCCACTCTCCCTGTGTGGCACTGGCACTGTGCGGCCCTGCGGCTGCCCACCCGACATCCTTCTATTCCCAGCGTGGTCCTCAGCACACCTTCCCTATTCTGCCCCAGCTCACCATCATACCTGACGACACCAAATAATTCTGGGAAACTTTGGTGTCCATGGATGATTTAAGGACCTAACTTGCTTGCATTCCTCAGGTCTTCATCTCACCACGTCTGGGTCCATCAATATATCTAAAGGGAAAGATGGCTCCATGGGACACAACCCTGAATAACCTGTGAACAGCGTCTCACCATCCTCTTTCTGAGACTTTTAATGAGTGTTGTTGCCTCTCTTTTATTAGGCATAGTTTCCCAGTTTGTCACAAACACTCCTCCTTCCCTCTCAGGGTTGTAAACTCTGGGCCTGAACTGGGAGGCACTTCCAGGGGCTCCGGGGAGTGTCTCATACAAATAAATACCAAGGTTTCTGAACTGAGGGAAGACAGTTTTCTTCTCCTGCAGACTTAGTTCTCAGCTGAGTCAGAGCACTCTCAGGAAGCTAGGCTGTGCCCTTAGCCCTCCCTCTCCACGCCTTCCTGCTCACGTGACTGATTTTAGCTCACTATGCTTCCAATAATAGTTCTGAAATCACAGAGTTCTCATTCTCACAATTAAGTGAGTTAATCCACATAAAGCACTTCACACTACGTGTGACTGTGTCCGCTGCACCATGAACAACTGTGCCTTGCTAAGGCAGCAAGTGGGGACTAAAATCCAGCCCACACTCCATTCTCCGGACCTGGGCCTGGGCCTGGGTATGGGCTGGAACTGCCCAGAGGCGGGCAGCACCCTTTTTAACCTGTACGTAGGAACCATTGCTTGTCAAGCCCTGTGCTCACCAGATGAGGGGGACGGGTTGTTTCTAAGTTCCATGAAGGCGCTGTGTGGGCCAGTGCAGGCCATGCTAGGGCATGACACAAGCTTGATATATCCTAGTTATTACAGCTCTTATGACTGAGCCCCAGTAGTGACTACCTTAAAGAGACTGTCTCAGAACCAATTTCTGAGAAACCAAGTGTTAGGGCTTTAAGTTGATGGAAACATCCAGCACACAACCAAAGGAAATGCATTGTAATCTAACGAAACATGCTCTCATCGATTTCATGTTTATTGCCCATAAACTAGCCAAAAATAATTCCTGGATATAGTTGGCCTTTTTCAGTCTTTGAAAACAGAAATCTTCCTTTAAGAGAGAAGCTACCCCATATTTTAATTTTGAAATGTAATGCCTCTGACTTAGTTATCTGCTGGGTTAGAGACTGGCTCCTGGTAGTCCTATAGAGTTCTTGTTCGAGTTACAATCAGGCATAGAACACATTTATTTTAGGCAAGTGTGAGAGATAGAGCAGCATTTTATTCAGAGAGGGGCAAGGAAAAAAAGAAGTACTTTTTTTCCCATTGTAAGTGCTGCACAATGAAATTCTCAGACATGACATCATCAGTTTCTGGTTTCACAATGAGGAATCTTAGTCAGTAGAGCTGGTCGGAGCAGAATGAGAAGCAGATGCGACCAGTATCAGAGAAGGTGACTTTTTAAGTATTAAACATTTTAAAACTCTGTTAAAAAGTATCCATTTGAAATAAGCTCTCCAGGAATTCTAGAATTTTTTCATGAGAACAAAGGGCTGATTAAAGTGGTAGGTTTAAGGAAAGCAAGGTTTTCAAGAGTTACCTAATTTATAATATGCGATTATAGTAAAAACCTGGAATACTATACTCTCATGCAAGACTTTGCTTTAGCTTCAAGGAAATTAAAGTCATCAAACAGGTTTAAATAAACGCCTACAGCCTATACTTTATGAACCTTTCTAGATAAATGGTACCACTTTCAAAGTAGCTGAAGAAAAGAGATACAAATATTTGAGTTTCAAAAAGTGGTATAAAATGTTCAGGGTAACATAGGCATTCAGAGTCAAGCGCCTGAAGACTCGTTGTTGAGAGACTGAAAATCTGGAGTTCAAGGTCGGATGATGGATCAATGCCAAGGAAAGGAGACGTTCTGTTAAAGTTTACTGTTCACAGTACTTATATGACTGAAGAAAAAATATGGATTCCCCTCACTCTAAGTGCATGTCATTTTTGAAGAAAACATATCAAAGGAGACGTATGCTCTTTAGAAATGGTAATGTCAAGAGTGTAACATCTTGGGCTTCCCTGGTGGCGCAGTGGTTGAGAGTCCGCCTGCCGATGCAGGGGACACGGGTTCGTGCCCCGGTTTGGGAAGATCCCACATGCCACGGAGCGGCTGGGCCTGGGAGCCGTGGCCGCTGAGCCTGCGCGTCCAGAGCCTGTGCTCCGCAACGGGAGAGGCCACAACGGTGAGAGGCCCGCATACCGCAAAAAAAAAAAAAAAAAAAAAAAAGAGTGTAACATCTTCCAACTTCAACCTGAAATACTGTTAAATGTTGTAATACTTCATGGGGTTTACTATTTGCTATTTTCACGGGAATATCACAGAAAGCTCACAATTATGTCACATTCAGGAAATATCAGTAATCCATTTTGTGAAAGACACAAAGAAGAAAGAATCTATATCAGTAATACATAAGTAATTAAAATATCTATGAGTAAAATACATACAACCAAATAAGTTATAAGAGAAATAATGCTTAGCCAGATTAACGTATGAAGTAGATGCTCAATCTCATCCATTAAAGGGATGTAAGAGCTAAAGACTTTTTTTTCCCTGTGAAATTGATTTCAAACTTTTTTTTAAACTTGGCTAAAGTTACATGAAAGTGCAGAAAATAGCACAAACATATAAACCTACATACACACTATTAATGGGATTAAATCTCAGCACTACCCCTCAGAAGCGCAATTTGGCAGTATATAAAAACTATCACTCTTTGATCCAGAAGGCTAATTTCTAGTAATCTGTTCTAAGAAAATATTCAGACATAACAAAGGTAAAATATTTACATATAAGTTTGTTCATTACAGTATTTTTTTATAATGGCCAAATATTAAAAACAAATAAAACATCTGTCTTAGTGAGTTTTAAAAACATAGTTTGAGTGCTCACTTCGGCAGCACATATACTAAAATTGGAACGATAGCGAGAAGATTAGCATGGCCCCTGCGCAAGGATGACACGCAAATTCGTGAAGTGTTCCATGTTAAAAAAAAAAAAAAACTAATGGTATGGAGAACGGTCATTAGAAGTAAAAAAAAAAAAGCACAGTATAAAGCTAAATAGAATTGGATTCCATTAAAGTGTGTTAAAAATTAAAAAACAAAACAAAACATAGTTTGATTACTCAGCCTTAAAAAAAAGAATGAAATAATGCCACCCGCAACTACATGGATAGACCTAGAGATTATCATACCAAGCGAAGCAAGTCAGAAAGAGAAAGACAAATACCATGTGATGTCACTTATATGTGGAATCTAAAATATGACACAAATGAACTTATCTACGAAATAGAAACAGACTCACAGACATAGAGAACAGACTGTGGTTGTCAAGGGGGAAGGAGGTGGGGGAGGGATGGATTGGAAGTTTGGGGTTAGTAGATCTATCACATGGATAGAATGGATAAGCAACAAGGTCCTACCATATATCACAGGGCACTATATTCAATATCCTGTAATAAACCATAATGGAAAAGAAAAGAAAAGAAAAAAACAAAAAACGGTGTTTGTAATATGATGCAATATTATGCAGCCACTAAAAAAATCATGTTTTAAATACATAGGGAGAATAGAGAATTTCTCACTTTATAATGTGAAAAACCAGCAAGATACAAAGCTCAATATACATTAAGATTTCAAGCAGGTGAACATGAATATAATGTATGTGCCTGTATGTGTATCATGGAGGTCACACTAAATGCTAACAGTGGTTATCTCCACTTGGTGGAATTAAAATTATTTTACTTTCTCTAAATGCAGAACATCTGTAACCAGCCTGTATGTCAATTGAAATATTACAAAATATTCTTAATTCTGTATTGAATGTATTTGCTTGACACTTTAAAATACACTCAACAGTTGAGCTAAGGAAATGCAGTCGCAGTAACTCTATACTGCTTGAATGGGTTTGAAGAAACATCTGTGACCTAATAAACAAATAAGGTGTGGTGGGAACCAAAGGAGAAAATCAGGATCCCAGGTACCACCTCACAGCATGTTCTCTGTAATGGGACACACTAAGCCAATCTCAACCAAAAAGCATTAAAAACTAGCGGAGACTAACCCTGACTAAGAAAAATTTGAATGTCTCACCACAGAGTCAGAAGAAGAAAATGAGGATTGCTGTTCTCCAGAAAATGAGGAGTCCTGTTCTCCCTGACTCTACGTGGGAAAGAGAGCTATTTCTTTATCCCTATTAAAGCACAAGATGCCCTGAACATCTGTCACAAGTGCATGTGTCTTCAAGCCACAGAAACTCCAAGCAAGCAATGGATTAAACAATTTAGGATTGTTTTTTTTTTTCCCTTGTGTAACAACATGTCCAGCTGCCCATCTCCAGAATGTTATCAGGGCATCTTCTACTCTCTGATTCAGTCATTTTAGTGGGTGGCTTTCACCCTCTGCTTCTTGCACTGTGGTTGCAAGATGGCTCTGTCCAAGCACAAAGGGCACGAGGAGACAGGAGAAAGGCAAAAGCTCACGCTAAGGGGACTTCCCTGGTGGTCCAGTGGCTAAGATTCCGTGCTCCCAATGCAGGGGGCCTGGGTTCGATCCCTGGTCAAGGAACTAGGTCCCACATGCCGCAACTAAGAGTTCACATGTCACAACTAAAGATCTTGCGTGCCGCAACTAAGCCAAATAAATAAATATTTAAAAAAAAAAAAAAAAGCTCATGCTAAGGAAACTGCCACCTTAAATAGCTTTCCTGCCCAGAAACTTCCATGCATATCTCGTTGGCCAGGATAATGTTCATGACCACACCTTGTAGCATGGGGACTGGAAATTCACTATTTTATCTGAGCATATTGCTTCCCCTTGCTGAATAATAAGGAAGAAGAAGAGTGGGAAATGGACAGGGAAATGGGAAATCATGGTCTTCCATATTCTGGTACCCAACAGTCTCTTGCACCTAGTACCAACAGCAGACAGTTTGTGCGGGCCAACAGGTAGCCTCAAGTCTGCCTAACCAGCTCCCCATAAGCTCTCCTGATGGAGGCTGCTACGTCTAAGACTATTGCCTTTACAACTCCATAGCACAAGAGCATAAACCCTCCAACAACAAACTTGGAAAAAGAGGGGGAAAAGAATAAGTCAAGAGCATGTTTCTATCCTCAACTGCAGACACTATTAGTTCTACCCATGATCCCCTCCCTTCTTCCTTGCTCATACATAAATCTCAGTTTGGCTTGGCAGCAATGCACCAAGTTGCAGGTTGGGGGTTGGTAAATTATAGCCACCCATCAAATTAGTTCCGCTCCCAGTTTTAAAAATAAAGCTTTATTGGAACACAAATAAGCCCAATTTACATATTCTCTGTGAGCCACTTTTCCACTACAAAAGCCACACACCTGAGCAGCTGCAACAGGGACCATCTGGAAAGCAAAATCTAAAATATTTACTATGTGGCCCTTCAAAGAAAAAGTTGGCAGACCCCTGCCCTAGATGATGGCCCATGGTTGGACTCATCCAACTAACACGTGGGTCTTTACTCTCCCCCACTCCCTCGCACCTGGGGTGGCCATAGAACCATATAACTGGACAACTGCTGAGACACTTCTGGGGAAAATTTTAACTTCCTTGGATAAAAGGGTAGTCATAGGTGATCCATCTTCCTTCCTCCTTCTTCCTGCCTTGAACAGGGACACAAAAACTGAAACTGCAGCAAACAACTTGGGGCCATTAGGAGAAAAGCCAAAAAAATCATAAAGATCTTGAACCTGACACCCTTAATCCAATATATCCATGTTGAGAACAACCTACCTCCAGACTTCTTCTTATGTGAGAAATGTAAATCCTTATTTATTTAAGCTCTGTTATTGGACTTCCTGTTTTTCATTGCAGCTGAATGCTTCCCTAATGATATGGCTTATGTCCAGGAGGGCCTTTCTGATAACTCCCAACTAAGCCCTCATGAGAGAACAAAGCCCAGCACATATTATACAATATTGTGTGGCCACATTTTTCTTTTTAACCATGAACTTCAGGTTATTATAGAATAAAATACCGTGTAGTAGTTTAAGCACAAAGGATCTGGGCTCTGCTTGGGCCTAACCCTCTGGCTCTCACCCTTACTATTATATGAATTTGGACAAGTTATTTGCTTTATCTAGAAACTCCCTTATCTGGAAAATGGGAAAAATAATACTTCTACCTTATACAGTTTTTGTGAGGATTAAATTAAATTATGAATGTATAGCACTCGGTCTGCTAACGCTCAATAAATGCTTACAATTATTGATATCTTATTTGTAAACTAATTTTAATAGCTATCCCAATTCTTTAGTCCATGAAGAAAACAGAGTATTTAAGAAATTATAGGTAGGGAATTCCCTGGCTGTCCAGTGGTTAGGACTCCTCCACGCTTCCACTGCAGGGGGCACGGGTTCGATCCCTGGTCAGGGAACTGAGATCCCACATGCCATGTAGGCAAAAAAAGAAAAAAGAAAAAGAAAAGAAATTACAAGTATCCCAGACCAATATTAAACACAGGATGTAAAAAAAGTCAATTTTAGTTTCCTAGGAAAGAAAGGGTATTTTTTAAAGTCTTTACGTTTGGAAGCCTTACCTCTTGGAATTCTCCCTCCTCTAAACCTTACTCACCTGGAAAATTGGTTGTGCCTCTCTCACCCTGAGGATATATCTTTATCTCCTCAAACTTCCACACAGTTATTTATGCCTCTTCTTCTTTGCCTTCAGATATATTAATCAGTAACAAATTATTATGGCAGCAATATTCATTGAGCATCCATTACGTTCAGCACAGTTTTAAAGGAGATAAGATAAAACAAAATTAGAAGCATTTTCATTCTTCTCTGAGAAAGAAGCCAGCATTTCGTAGGTAACCATGTCTCCTGACAATACAAGTCTGCAATCTGACAGCTGACACTCTGAGACTCTGACAATTTTGAGGCCAGATTTTTTTTTTGGAATGTACAATTTTGTGTGATTTTTGAATAGCAATACATTTTGTATTCCTTACATTAATATAATCAATCAGCAGTCTGGGGCATCACCTTATAATTACCACATTACTTCAGTAAAATATATTAATATTCACTCCAAGAAGAATCAATAAATACGATAAACAGAGGTGTAGCTTAAGTCAACTTTCACTGCTAAATTATTTAGGCCGAGTGAGGTTTTTTTCACCAAATGAGTTACATAGATCTTTTAATTTTTTTCAGTTCTTTTGAATTTCAAAATGGTAGAAAAAGACTTATAGACTTGTACCACACATTTCAGTAAGATGTAATGCAGTCTAGACAGATGAGCAAACCAAAATGGCTTTTCTCTTAATAACTTTTTGATTATATGAACTAAGCCAAGGCCAGACATCCATGTTCTCAGACCCCTTTTTGCAAACTATATAGAAGAATCTCAAATAGAAAAATCCTCAAAAAGCTATGCGAAATCCCGCTCCCTGACTCCAAATTGCAACTTTGGAGAATCCCAACTCCAGACTAGAAGGAAAGCTTGCGAGGCTTCCGGGAAGATGGCGGAAGAGTAAGACGCGGAGATCACCTTCCTCCCCACAGATACACCAGAAATACATCTACACGTGGAACAACTCCTACAGAACACCTACTGAACGCTGGCAGAAGAACTCAGACCTCCCAAAAGGCAAGGAACCCCCCACGTACCTGGGTAGGGCAAAAGAAAAAAGAATAAACAGAGACAAAATGATAGGGACGGGACCTGCACCAGTGGAAGGGAGCTGTGAAGGAGGAAATGTTTCCACACACTAGGAAGCCCCTTCGCGGGCGGAGACTGCGGATGGCGCAGGGGGACGCTTCGGAGCCGTGGAGGAGTGCACAGCAACAGGGGTGCGGAGGGCAAAGCGGGGAGATTCCCGCACAGAGGATCAGGGCCGACCGGCACTCACCAGGCTGAGAGGCTTGTCTGCTCACCCGCCGGGACGGGCGGGGCTGTGGGCTGAGGCTCGGGCTTCGGTCGGAGCGCAGGGAGAGGACTGGGGTTGGCGGCATGAACACAGCCTGCAGGGGTTTAGTGCGCCACAGCTGGCCGGGAGGGAGTCCGGGGAAAAGTCTGGACCCGCCGAAGAGGCAAGAGACTTTTTCTTCCCTCTTTGTTTCCTGGTGCGCGAGGAGAGGGGATTAAGAACGCTGCTTAAAGGAGCTCCAGAGACGGGCGCGAACGCGGCTAACAGCGCAGACCCCAGAGACGGGCATGAGACGCTAAGGCTGCTGCTGCCGCCACCAAGAAGCCTGTGTGCGAACACAGGTCACTCTCCACACTCCCCTTCAGGGGAGCCTGTGCAGCCCGCCACTGCCAGGGTCCCGGGATCCAGGGACAACTTCCCCGGGAGAACGCACGGCACGCCTCAGGCTGGTGCAACGTCACGCCGGCCTCTGCCGCCGCAGGCCCGCCCCACACTCCGTGCCCCTCCCCCACCCCCCGGCCTGAGTGAGCCAGAGCCCCCGAATCAGTGGCTCCTTTAACCCCGTCCCGTCTGAGCGAAGAACAGACGCCCTCCGGCGACCTACACGCAGAGGTGGGGCCAAATCCAAAGCTGAGCCCCTGTGAGCTGTGAGAACAAAGAAGAGAAAGGGAAACCTCTCCCAGCAGCCTCAGAAGCAGCGGATTAAGGCTCCACAATCAACTTGATTTACCCTGCATCTGTGGAATACCTGAACAGACAACGAATCATCCCAAATAGAGGAGGTGGACTTTGAGAGCAAGATTTATGATTTTTTCCCCTTTTCCTCTTTTTGTGAGTGTGTATGTGTATGCTTCTGTGAGAGAGTTTGTCTGTATAGCTTTGCTTCCACCATTTGTCCTAGGGTTCTATCCGTCCATTGTTTTTTTCTTAATAATTTTTTTATGTTAATAAATTTATTATATTTTATCTTTATTTTATTTTACTTTATCTTCTTTCTTTCTTTTTTTCTTCCTGCCCTCCTTCCTTCCTTCCTCCCTCTCTTCCTCCTTTCTTTCTTCCTTTCTTTCTTTCTTTCTACTTCTACTAATTCTTTCTTTCTACTTTTTCTCCCTTTTATTCTGAACCGTGTGGATGAAAGGCTCTTGGTGCTGCAGTCAGAACTCACTGCTGTGCCTCTGAGGTGGGAGAGCCAACTTCAGGGCACTGGTCCACAAGAGACCTCCCAGATCCATATAATATCAAACGGCGAAAATCTCCCAGAGATCTCCATCTCAACATGAGCACCCAGCTTCATGCAACGATCAGCAAGCTACAGTGCTGGACATCCTATGCCAAACAACTAGCAGGACAGGAACACAACCCCACCCATTAGCAGAGAGGCTGCCTAAAATCATAATAAGTCCACAGACACCCCAAAGCACACCACCAAACATGGACCTGCCCACCAGAAAGACAAGATCCGGCCTCATCCACCAGAACACAGGCACTAGTCCCCTCCACCAGGAAGCCTACACAACCCACTGAACCAACCTTAGCCACTGGGGAAAGACACCAAAAACAACGGGAACTACGAACCTGCAGCCTGCAAAAAGGAGACCCCAAACACAGTAAGATAAGCAAAATGAGAAGACAGAAAAACACACAGCAGATGAGGGAGCAAGATAAAAACCCACCAGACCTAACAAATGAAGAAGAAATAGGCAGTCTACCTGAAAAAGAATTCAGAAAAATGATAGTAAAGATGATCCAAAATCTTAGAAATAGAATAGAGAAAATGCAAGAAACATTTAACAAGGACCTAGAAGAACTAAAGATGAAACAAACAATGATGAACAACACAATAAATGACATTAAAAATACTCTAGATGGGATCAATAGCAGAATAACTGAGGCAGAAGAACGGATAAGTGACCTGGAAGATAAAATAGTGGAAATAACTACTGCAGAGCAGAATAAACAAAAAAGAATGAAAAGAACTGAGGACAGTCTCAGAGACCTCTGGGACAACATTAAACGCACCAATATTTGAATTATAGTGGTTCCAGAAGAAGAAGAGAAAAAGAAAGGGACTGAGAAAATATTTGAAGAGATTATAGTTGAAAACGTCCCTAATATGGGAAAGGAAATAGTTAATCAAGTCCAGGAAGCACAGAGAGTCCCTTACAGGATAAATCCAAGGAGAAGTATGCTAAGACACATATTAATCAAACTTTCAAAAATTAAATACAAAGAAAATATATTAAAAGCAGCAAGGGAAAAACAACAAATAACACACAAGGGAATCCCCATAAGATTAACAACTGATCTTTCAGCAGAAACTCTGCAAGCCAGAAGGGACTGGCAGGACATATTTAAAGTGATGAAGGAGAAAAACCTGCAATCAAGATTACTCTAACCAGCAAGCATCTCATTCAGATTTGATGGAGAAATTAAAACCTTTACAGACAAGCAAAAGCTGAGAGAGTTCAGCACCACCAAACCAGCTTTACAACAACTGCTAAAGGAACTTCTCTTGGCAAGAAACACAAGAGAAGGAAAAGACCTACAACAACGAACCCAAAACAATTAAGAAAATGGGAATAGGAACACACATATCGATAATTACCTTAAATGTAAATTGAGTAAATGCTCCCACCAAAAGACACAGATTGGCTGAATGGATACAAAAACAAGACCCATATATTTGCTGTCTACAAGAGACCCACTTCAGACCTAGAGACACATACAGACGGAAAGTAAGGGGATGGAAAAAGATATTTCATGCAAATGGAAACGAAAATAAAGCTGGAGTAGCAATTCTCATATCAGACAAAATAGACTTTAAAATAAAGACTATTAGAAGAGACAAAGAAGGACACTACATAATGATCAAGGGATCGATCCAAGAAGAAGATACAACAATTGTAAATATTTATGCACCCAACATAGGAGCACCTCAATACATAAGGCAAATACTGACAGCCATAAAAGGGGCAATCTGCAGTAACACATCCATAGTAGGGGACTTTAACACCCCACTTTCACCAATGGACAGATCATCCAAAATGAAAATAAATAAGGAAACACAAGCTTTAAATGATAAATTAAACAAGATGGACTTAATTGATATTTATAGGACATTCCACCCAAAAACAACAGAATACACATTTTTCTCAAGTGCTCATGGAACATTCTCCAGGATAGATCATACCTTGGGTCACAAGTCAAGCCTTGGTAAATTTAAGAAAATTGAAATTCTTTCAAGTATCTTTTCTGACCACAATGCTATGAGACTAGATATCAATTACAGGAAAAGATCTGTAAAAAATACAAACACATGGAGGCTAAACAATACACTACTTAATTACGAAGTGATCACTGAAGAAATCAAAGAGGAAATCAAAAAATACCTAGAAACAGATGACAATGGAGACACGACGACCCAAAATCTGTGGGATGCAGCAAAAGCAGTTCTAAGAGGGAAGTTTATAGCAATACAATCCTACATTAAGAAACAGGAAACATCTTGAATAAACAACCTGACCTTGCGCCTAAAGCAATTAGAGAAAGAAGAACAAAAAACCCCCAAAGTTAGCAGAAGGAAAGAAATCATAAAAAACAGATCAGAAATAAAAGAAAAAGAAATGAAGGAAACGATATCAAAGATCGATAAAACTAAAAGCTGGTTCTTTGAGAAGATAAACAAAATTGATAAACCATTAGCCAGACTCATCAAGAAATAAAGGGAGAAGACTCAAATCAATAGAATTAGAAATGAAAAAGGAGAAGTAACAACTGACACTGCAGAAATACAAAAGATCATGAGAGATTACTACAAGCAACTCTATGCCAATAAAATGGACAACCTGGAAGAAATGGACAAATTGTTAGAAATGCACAACCTGCCAACACTGAATCGGGAAGAAATAGAAAATATGAACAGACCAATCACAAGCACTGAAATTGAAACTGTGATTAAAAATCTTCCAACAAACAAAAGCCCAGGACCAGATGGCTTCACAGGCGAATTCTATCAAACATTTAGAGAAGAGCTAATACCTATCCTTCTCAAACTCTTCCAAAATATAGCAGAGGGAGGAACACTCCCAAATTCATTCTACGAGGCCACCATCACCCTAATACCAAAACCAGGCCAGGATGTCACAGAGAAAGAAAACTACAGGCCAATATCACTGATGAACATAGATGCAAAAATTCTCAACAAAAAACTAGCAAAGAGAATCCAACAGCACATTAAACGGATCATACACCATGATCAAGTGGGGTTTATTCCAGGAATGCAAGGATTCTTCAATATACGCAAATCAATCAACGTGATACACCATATTAACAAATTGAAGGAGAAAAACCATATGGTCATCTCAATAGATGCAGAGAAAGCTTTTGACAAAATTCAACACCCATTTATGATAAAAACTCTGCAGAAAGTAGGCATAGAGGGAATTTCAACATAATAAAAGCCATATATGACAAACCCACAGCCAACATTGTCCACAATGGTGAAAAACTGAAAGCATTTCCATTAAGATCAGGAACAAAACTAGGTTGCCCACTCTCACCACTCTTATTCAACATAACTTTGGAAGTTTTAGCCACAGCAATCAGAGAAGAAAAAGAAATGAAAGGAATCCAAATCAGAAAAGAGGAAGTAAAGCTGTCACTTGTGCAGATGACATGATACTATACATAGAGAATCCTATAGATGCTACCAGAAAACTACTAGAACTAATCAATGAATTTGGTAAAGTAGAAGGATACAAAATTAATGCACAGAAATCTCTTTCATTCCTATACACTAATGATGAAAAATCTGAAGGCAAAATCAAGAAAACACTCCCATTTAGCATTGAGACAAAAGACCTGTATGCAGAAAATTATAAGACACTGATGAAAGAAATTACAGATGATACAAATAAATGGAGAGATATACCATGTTCTTGGATTGGAAGAATCAACATTGTGAAAATGACTCTACTACCCAAAGCAATCTACACATTCAATGCAATCCCTATCAAACTACCACTGGCATTTTTCACAGAACTAGAACAAAAAATTTCACAATTTGTATGGAAACACAAAAGACTCCGAATAGCCAAAGCAATCTTGAGAACGAAAAATGGAGCTGGAGGTATCAGGCTCCCTGACTTCAGACTGTACTACAAAGCTACAGTAATCAAGACTGTATGTTACTGGCACAAAAACAGAAATATAGATCAATGGAACAGGATAGAAAGCCCAGAGATAAACTCACGCACATATGGTCACCTTATCTTTGATAAAGGAGGCAGGAATGTACAGTGGAGAAAGGACAGCCTCTTCAATAAGTGGTGCTGGGGAAACTGGACAGGTACATGTAAAAGTATGAGATTAGATCACTCCCTAACACCATACACAAAAATAAGCTCAAAATGGATTAAAGACCTAAATGTAAGGCCAGAAACTATCAAACTCTTAGAGGAGAACATAGGCAGAACACTCTATGGCATAAATCACAGCCAGATCCTTTTTGACCCACCTCCTAGAGAAATGGAAATAAAAACAAAAATAAACAAATGGGACCTAATGAAACTGCAAAGTTTTTGCACAGAAAAGGAAACCATAAACGAGACCAAAAGACAACCCTCAGAATGGAAGAAAATATTTGCAAATGAAGCATCTGACAAAGGATTAATCTCCAAAATTTACAAATAGCTCATGCAGCTCAATTAAAAAAAAACAAACAACCCAGTCCAAAAATGGGCAGAAGACCTAAATAGACATTTCTCCAAAGAAGATATACAGACTGCCAAGAAACACATAAAGAATGCTCAACTTCATTAATCATTAGAGAAATGCAAATCAAAACTACAATGAGATATCATCTCACAGCAGTCAGAATGGCCATCATCAAAAAATCTAGAAACAATAAATGCTGGAGAGGGTGTGGAGAAAAGGGAACCCTCTTGCACTGTTGGTAGGAATGTAAATTGTTACAACCACTGTGGAGAACAGTATAGAGGTTCCTTAAAAAACTACAAATAGAACTACCATATGACCCAACAATCCCACTACTGGGCATATACCCTGAGAAAACCATAATTCAAAAAGAGTCATGTGCCAAAATGTTCATTGCAGCTCTATTTACAATAGCCTGGAGATGGAAACAACCTAAGTGTCCATCATCGGATGAATGGATAAAGAAGATGTGGCACATATATACAATGGAATATTACTCAGCCATAAAAAGAAACGAAATTGAGCTATTTGTAATGAGGTGGATAGACCTAGAGTCTGTCATACAGAGTGAAGTAAGTCAGAAAGAGAAAGAGAAATACCGTATGCTAACACATATATATGGAATGTAAGGAAAAAATAATGTCATGAAGAACCTAGGGATAAGACAGGAATAAAGACACAGACCTACTAGAGAATGGACTTGAGGATATGGGGAGGGGGAAGGTTAAGCTGTGACAAAGCGAGAGAGAGGCATGGATATATGTACACTACCAAACATAAGGTAGATTGCTAGTGGGAAGCAGCCGCATAGCACAGGGAGATCAGCTCGGTGCTTTGTGACCGCCTGGAGGGGTGGGATAGGGAGGGTGGGAGGGAGGGAGACGTAAGAGGGAAGAGATATGGGAACATATGTATATGTATAACTGATTCACTTTGTTATAAAGCAGAAACTAACATACCATTGTAAAGCAATTTTACTGCAATAAAGATGTAAAAAAAAAAAAAAAAAAGAAGGAAAGCTTGTGCTCTCCTAGGAGGAATGTGTATAAATGAACATGACGAAGACCCTACTCTTGTATTTTGGAAGAAGTCAAAGAAATATTTTTTCTTTCTTATTTATGGTTTTGAGATTGTGGCCTGTGTGAGCAGAACAGGAGGTCCTGACCATTCGTCTCTTTCACCGTTCCTCTTTGAAAATGTGAGATACATGTCAAATGCCCAGAAAACCTGAAAAGAACCAATTTCAAACATTCCTTCCCCCACCTGGTTTGATTTTCAATTTAGCTGGAAACTTGGAAACTAATCTATCTATCTTTGGAAGACATGGACCAAGCAGAACAGCTTTGAAGATCTCTTAAGCTGAATAGCATAAAGCTGTAAGCAGACTGTTATTGTTAATATCAATTATTAAACTAATAAAAAAAAATCAAGGTAAACAAGTTCGATAAAGAGTTCCTCCAGGCTCGACTGGAGTCAAAGCCAAAATAACAGGCATTTTGGAAAATTTCCAAGCCCACATACTGGTCCCAACCTATAAAATTTATTAAAAAGTCTGTCATGTAATTTAGCATTCACTTCTGGTAGCCTAGTTTACATAAATATTCTCACAGGTGGTAAGTGTATACTATGCCTTAATTCATTGCCTTGACCTTGACTTGTCTTGACCTTGAGTCTCTGACTTTATTCACCTCCTTTGGGATCAAGGGCAAATTCTTAATGGTGACAGCTCAAAGGTGCAGCTTGTGTTTGTAGCACCTTTGTGCAAGTTACAAAATGCTGCCAACTCTGGGAAGATGAATTAGAGCAGAACCGAGGGCATCATGTCATCCATTACCTGCCTTCTGAGCCAATGGCTCTGCACAGCACACAAACCCACTGTGCTATATGGGGCCAGTGTAGCTGTTGTCAGAGAGACAGAAAATTTGCTGAGGCTGAACACTTCACAGTTCTATCAATTTTTTAAAATCATTCATCACAATTTTTGTGATCTCTGAACTTTAGGGCCCTGAGGCCCTAGAATCACCCCAGACTCTCCACTCTGCTTCCTCCCACCAAACCCTATCAACACTGAGATTGTGCCTCTTGTGCTGGATCTCCGGCTCCACCCTCCACCCTTCTCTGCCCTGTCCTGGACTCCAAAGGGCTGACATTCGGCGAGTGTAACACTCAGATCCCTTTGTCCTCTGGCTGGGTTTGACCAGTGCTGATGAGAAGGCTGCAGGCAAAAGAGAGATAGAGGTATTGATTCCCAAGCTCCAGCACAGCCCTCCGCACACACTCTACTTCCCATGCTTGGTAGGCTTATGGAATCGCTTTAAGATGGCACAGTTTGAACTCTGATGTTGCCCTGCCTACAGCCGCACCTCCATCTCTCCAGTTCTCTTGGCTTCCACTAACACTGCTCCCTCCTGGTTTTCCACTGTTGCCAGTCCCTGAGAGCTTCACCATCTGTTGCTTCTTATCCTAACTCAGACCACACCCTGCAAAGATCAGAGTCCGTTCATGACGGTCTCCGCAGTTACTCCTTTTGAGTGCACCATCATGCTCCCTGCCACTTCTGTCACCAGGAACTCTCACACTGGTCTCACTCCTTTCTTCAACAGTGCTACTCGTCTTTCTTTCTCTTCTAAATGTCCCGGTCCTGGTCTCTGTCTTTTCACCTTCTTCATATTGCCTACAGAGAGATCTGATCAAGTCACCCTCTTGGAATCGGACAGAACCGAGCCCTGCATACTTAATTACTACATTTCACCTCTACCTGCCTCTCCCCCTTTATCTCTCCGAGCAGCAGCCATGCCCAACCGTTTGCAGTACTGACACTCAGTGCTCATCTCACCTCCAGTTTTGCACTTCAGTTGTTCCTTCTACCTCAAAACCCCTTTATCCCATTCACGCTCCCTGCTGAATGCCTAAATATTTGAGGACTAAGTCGTGTTATTTTTTCCATATCTTTCTTGGACTTTCAGCTTCTTCCTTTTCTTACTGACTTTTTTGCCCATCCCACCTTACTGCCTGTGTCTTAGGAGACTGTGATAATTCTATCAAAACACCTATAAGATTTTAATATATTAATTTGTTCACTTGTCATTTTTTCTCCTATTAGCCCCTTGAAAGTCAGCTCCCAAAACTCAGTCAGTGAAGGCAAAACTGAGGCATTTAGTACATTGAAAGGAAACAAAAAAAAAAAAAGAAGAAGACAGACTAGGGAAAGGAAATGTCCTGTTTATGTTGCAAAATATCATATAAGGTTTTCACGTGTTGCATGAAGACAGAGTGACTTTGTGAATTGCATTTGTTATCTCAGAGTTTGGGGGTGACTGCTAAATCCCTGCAAAGATTTTGATAGTAGTAAGGGATGAGTGCAAATACTCTGGGTTTTTTTATTATGAAATTTAAAAATAGAAAGTTCTAAAATTGAAATAATGCTAGAGTTTTAAAAACAACAAATTCAGAAAGAAATAAGGAAAGGACTGTTTCTCTAACTTGAAAAAAAAAAAAACCCAGAAACATGTTTTAATTAAAAATCAGGATATCTGCATCTAACTGCTTTATGGTGACCAGCTTTTATTATTGCTGTATCAAAATGGAATTCAAGACACATTGGATGGCATCACTGAAAATATGCGAGAGAATTTACTGGAAAAAAATGAAAGTTTGGATTTAAAGATCCCATGTTAAAAGGAAAACGGTATTTATTTGACTAGTATTTACTACGTGTCTATTCTAGATGCTAGTGATACAACTGTGAGAAACAGCAGTATGTACTTCATAAGGGTTTCATGCCATAATGCAAGTAAAATGTTTAGTGCATTTATAGGGTATATGAGAATTATGCTCATCTAGATATTTATCAAAGGTCAAAGTTTTCAAAGATCTTTAGTTACTACATGAATCTTTTTCATCAATGAAAGAATTGGAGAAACGTAAGACCACACTTTTAAATACGAAAAAAAAGGCCCCATTCCCCCGTTGGGTTTTGTAAATATTTAATATATTCTAATCACAATGTGTTTTACCTTTCTGTTTGAACTTGACTGCCTAGTCTTTCAGGCTTTTCCTTTTCTTTTTGTGATAATGGGACTTAGGTCCTAACTGTCATGGAATAGTCCCCCATATCAGAATGTGAACTTGGCCAATTTCTACACACCAGTAAAGCTCAGTTTGTGTCCTGATGCCTGTGGACCTTAAAGCTTACCCTCACTAAGTGAATTAATATTCATATAAATAAGCGTAACTCAAATCCAGAAAAAATTTAGACTTGGGAAAATTCAAAGCATAACAAAGAATTTGTTGTTTTGAAGCATTTTAATATTTGGCCATGCTGTCAATATATTAATGAATGTAATGTCTTTATCAGGATCCTTTCTTTCATGATGATAATGAAGAAGAGGATGATTCATTCACCCTCTGCCAGCTCTTTTGAAAATTTATTAGGCTTATTCTGTAGGTAGTAGCATTGAAGACTGGCAGGGAAAATTCAGAATGTGTATAGAATTCCAGCAGCTAAATAGAGGTTTATATATTATCTCTATATTAATATATGCCTTATTAATTAAAGTTTCACTTTGCAAGTGAAATGTATTTTAGAAATTAAATTAGCAAGGTATGTGAAAATGATCTTTTTTATATGTTTTTGTCTCCATCTCATAATTAGATCATAATTCTACCTCCAGGTTATCAATCTGATCTAAAAGACCTAAGAAAGGAAGATTTTTGCATTATTTTGGTCAGTCAACGCGTTAGTGCTCAGTTCAGTGACAGTATATTTGAAGACTGAAGCTAAATTGCTTTACCTGCCTATCTTGCTTTCTAATGAATGTTGTAATAATGACTTTCAATATTGCATGTTTTGCAACCATACATTTTCATGCACTTTAACTGCATCCTTTCAATGTATAGCAGTACATTAAAATAAATTTATGATTTATCTTTTTTGATATTTTTAATTTATAAAAATTTATATATTTTGATTTATAAAAAGTTATGATTAAGTAAATTTCTGATTATAATGATAACTTGTGTGATTCACTCTCACAGCTGTAGTACCTTTTAAAGTTGATAAAGACTTCCCTTCTTGGGCTTCCCTGGTGGCACAGTGGTTGAGAGTCCGCCTGCCGATGCAGGGGACGCGGGTTCGTGCCCCGGTCTGGGAAGATCCCACATGCCGCGGGGTGGCTGGGCCCGTGAGCCGTGGCCACTGAGCCTGCGCGTCCGGAGCCTGCGCTCCGCAACGGGAGAGGCCACAACAGTGAGAGGCCCGTGTACCACAAAAAAAAAAAAAAAAAAAAAAAAAAAAGACTTCCCTTCTTTAGTTGCCAATCATCAGCCAGTCTCCAAGATGGCCCCTAATGATCCCCACCTCATGGAGTTCACACCCTTGTCTATTCCCCTCCCTCACTGTAACATGATGGTTCACTATGACCAATGGAATATAGCAGAAGTGATGGGATGTCACATCCAAGATTGGTACTAAAGACACTCAAGCCAACAGCATGAGTGACCCTCAGCCAATATCACCTAGCTAAACCTCTCCTGGCTTCCTGACCCACACAAACTGTGTGATATAATAAATGTTTGTTGTCTTAAACTGCTTAGTTTTAGAGAAATTTTATGCACAACAATAAATAACTAATATAAAAGATAAGAGTATAAGCAGGATGATTAGACATGAGACTATTGCAGTGATCCAGCAAAGAGATGGTTGTGATATTAACAGATTTGGAGATAAATGAGAGGATCGTGTATTTTTTTTTTCTGTGGTGGGGTGAAGCCTAACCTGATACAGTTTATGTGGAAGAACCTGGAAAATAATCCTCTCAGTGCAAGATATTGATGTGATTTGAGTGCTGAGAAAGCCAACTGAGGCTTCCCCAAAGTGATAGTAGCAACTTTTGTGATGGTATGGACTTCATTTGTATGCTCCCCCAAAATTCTTATGTTGAAACCCTAATCTCCAATGTGGTGGTATTTGGAGATAAGGCCTCTGCAAGGCAATTAGGTCATGAGGATGGAGCCCTCATGATGGGATTAGTGCTCTTACGAGAAGAGACACACGAGAGCTTGCTCATCTTCTCTCTCCCTCTCTCTTTCTCTCTCTCTTTTCTATATGAGGATATGGAAAGCAGGCATCTATCTGCAAATGAGGAAGAGGGCTCTCATCAGGAACCAAATTGCTGGCCACCTTGATCTTGGACTTCCCAGCCTCCACCACTGTGAGAAATAAATTTCTATTGTTTAAACCACACAGTCTATGGTATTTTAATTATAGCAGCCCAAACTGACAAAGAGAGATGGAAAGGTGTTTCCTCTCTTTCTTGCACTGAGTAGGCTATTCTTGGAGCGATTTGTCTAATTCTGGGTGATATACTTGCAAAGAGCAATTGAAAAACAAGACTCATGCAGAGGATGTTCCAAAACGGTAGACTGAGGGATGGTAGAATGGAAACATGACAGTGAGAAATGATGGAAAGAAAGAGCAGTATCAAGCTTGGGAAAAAAACTAAGATTGAACATGATGGATATATAAAAATATTTGGAGAAAAATCCACCCCTCACCAATTCTCTTTATCGGAAGCTTTGGAAATTTTGCTAAGTGCTTAGTTTCTTAATTATAACTTCTTTCCAACTATTCTATCTTCAGTATGAAGAGTTAGTGAGAAAATTCTGTCCCCGAGAAGAAGCCAGAATCAATTCACTGAATTGATATTTGTACAATGTCCACAAGACATGGAGAATTATAACTCAAGCGATTAAAAATGTATTAGAGCATTGTACTTTTTGCTCTAAGGAATAGCGGTAATTAAATAGATATTTTGTTCTAACATTGTGATCTCGTTTTTAATATCCTTCAGCAACAAATTATGGCAAGTTTTTTCTCATTTCTAGAAATTAAAATTTTTTTTCCTCAGGAGACAAAGGTTTGTTGTTTTGTTTTATACCAGTGTAGATTTGTCTGCTCCAGAGAGCAAGGATTCATTAATATAGCTCCCAGGAGGTAGACAGGCAGCTCACAGCCTGGTGATGAGAGGGGTCACATAGAAATAAGAAGGGAAGAGTTGAATAAATTGCACTAAGAGTGAATTGGGTAAGAAAATGTTGGAAATATTACCTGCAATAGAAATACAAGTATAATTTTAAACAAACCCATGAAATTCACTTAACAAATATTAATTTAGCTCCTACAACGTGTCAACCATTTTACCAGGTACAGTAATCCAATGGTGAACAAAAACAAAACAAAATAAACAAAAAAGCACTCAGTATATTGTCCTTACAGGCAAGTGCGAGAGTCAGATAATTACATGAACAATTATATAAACAGAAGTAAAATGGATGTAAAATTACAACTTTGCCTAATGCTATAGATGCTATAATGGAGAGCTGCAAGGTATCACGAGAGCCTAAAACAGGAAGATTTGACTTTATGAAGGAGCTTAGGAAAGGTTTATCTGGAGAAGTGTTGATTAAGGTAAGATCTGAAGAAAGAGAAAGAGTTAACTGGGTTGAAGATGGTAGAAGTTGAGGGCATATCAGGAAAATGGAATGGCTTGTGCAAAGGCCCAGTGGTTGAAAGAAACATGAAAAATATGAAACACTGACCTGAAGCCAGAAGGCCTGTACCCAGCAGAGAAGGGCAAGAGGGAGTAAAGGATGGAGAAGCAGCTCAGGGCTAGACCCTGCAGAGCCTTATGAGTCATCTTAGGAAGTTTTGTTTGCATGTTTGCAATGGGAAGCAGTTAAAGAGTTTAAGTCTAGAGAGGGGAGAGGAAGGTGACATGATTAGCTTGTCTTCGGGGGAAGGTGTAACTCTGATCACAAAGTAGAGAAGCAGTTGAACAGTGAGCAGAATGGAGCAGAGCAGATCAATAATTGAGGTGAGAGGTGATTGTAACTTGGAATGGAATAGCTATTGTATGCATGGAAAGAAGTGGATAGCTCTTTGGTAGAGTATTGACAATTCGATGTGTGAGAGAAGGAGGGGTCAAGGATAATTGTGAGCTTTCAGACTCACACAACTGTTTGGATGGGTGGAAGTAGGGGTTAATCACTGCCAAACGGAATACTGAAATAGGCCTAGGAATTAAGCCAGATGATTAAAAGTTCAGTTTTGGATATGCTGAATTTAATCTAATATGAGGCCACCAAGATGACTTTTCACACAGGCAGTTAAATATATGGGTATGGAGCTCAGAAAAGAGGTCAGAGCTAGAGATCACTGCTGTGAGTTACCTGCAAAGATGTCATAATTGAAGCAGGAGTGGAGAAGAGGTAACCTGGGACTGCACATTAAAGAACTTCTACGTTTAAAGAGAGAAGATGCTGGTAAGGAATACTGAAAGGGAGTGGCCGGGCAGATAGGTGGAGAACCAGGCATGTACTGGGTTTAGGAAGCCAAGGAGAAAGAGCGTTTCAAGGATGAAGTTGTCATTGAGTCAACCACTGGTGACAGATCAAATAAAAAGAGAATATGAAGAATAGACTCTCCCGTGCTAAACAAGAAAGATTATTTAAAGCTTCTAGAGGAATTTGCTTCAGCTTCATTAATTCCCTAAGTCTCAGAATTGTAGGAAGGAGTAGGAGGTTTTTTCACCTCTTGATATTGTCATAAAGGACCATATGTCTCATACACCCAAGTTCAGAGAGATGGCACAGTCACACTACTGTTATTCCCAAATGTAGGAAATCACAACTTGTAAATTATGATTTTAAATTAACCAATTATTTAAATTAGGTTTAAGTGGCCCCCATAGCCATCATCCTGGTTTCATTTTGAAAATGTAGAGAAACACGAACCTCCTCTTTCTGAAAGTTCTTTAGCAACATTAATATAGAAATAAATTTTAACAGTTTGAGTAGGAAATGAGGAGAAGGAAGAAAGCTGAAGAAAAGTAGCCTGCAAATATATCATCTTAAGACTCTAAATCATCTATATTTATTTGCTTTTATTTCTTATGAGGTATGGGGATGTATTGCTGTAGCTTAGCATATTCTTGGTACTTAATGCTTACTACACAATTTTTTTAATAGTGGGAAAGAAGAGGTAAATTTGACTCAGACTAGCCAGAATTTTTTTTTTTTTTTTTTTTTTGCGGTACACAGGCCTCTCACTGTTGTGGTCTCTCCCGCTGCGGAGCACAGGCTCCGGACGCGCAGGCTCAGCGGCCATGGCTCACGGGCCCAGCCGCTCCACGGCATGTGGGATCTTCCCGGACCGGGGCACGAACCCGTGTCCCCTGCATCGGCAGGTGGACTCTCAACCACTGCGCCACCGGGGAAGCCCCCAGAATTTATTTTTAAAGTAATATTTTTAAAAATCCATGTTTGTTTTCCAAAAGAACACTGGCTTACTCTTTCCTACTAAATGATGAATTATTAATATTTAGGGGAAAAAATGATGTTCTTCTGATTACCTAATACATTTCCTGATCCTCTTTCTTCCTTTCCATTTATTATAACCATATATGGTTTTTTTTGTTTGTTTTAAAAAAGATATTTACTCTGTAGGCCAGAGACAGCCTCCCTATGGGGGAAACAGGAAGAGGGGAAGGAGAGCCACCATCAGATGAAAAGCTGCCCAACAGCAAGAACAGAGCTGGACACTGCAACTCACTCAGTCCTCAGGATGAACTCCTGCATCTCCCTTATCTTACAGAGACAGAAAATGAGGTTCTGAAAGGAATGTTCCTGCTCCAGAGTGAACAGAAAGAGTTTTCACTCCTCTGAGCTAGTGTCCATACTCCTCACACTACATCATCTGCCCACACAGGGTTGTAAGGCTGCATGAGAGAATATTATGTCCCCTCACTCACCATATTTACTTGGATGTGGAAGCCTAAAGATGCATGTCCTTTCCAACTTAGACGTAAAGAAGTAGTACATTTGGGTTAAAACGTGTGATACTGATTTTTTTTCCTAGGAGCAGATTATAAAATATAGAGAGATAAAACCTCATTGGACATCTGAGAGGGATGGGACATAAAATAAGGGAAGAAAAGCATATTAAGAAGGACCTAGGGATACCAAAACTGTCCTCCTAATTTTGCCTGCAACCAACACAGTTGAAGGCAGAGTAATTGTGTTGTTGATGGAACATACCTTCCACCTGGCACAATTAGCAAGTTATTACTAATAGATTTGCCCCCTCACATAGTCTCTAAAATAATTTTTCTCCATTTCAGAAGCAACAACTTTCATCAGGAAATACTGAGGACCCTTGCATAAGCTGCCTTTGAAAGAGTGCAAGTTACACAGATAGAACGGCCCAGTACACAAGCCACTGGTGAACTCTCAACTACAATACCTTGATTTTTGCCAAGGTCATGATAAAAAATAAAATTAAGAGATCAGAATAAGTTCATGACCACAGAAAGTCAGTTCTAGCTAGTGTCTTTCTCAGAATTTCCCAAATAGAACCTCTATAAATAGTCACCCTCTACCCAGAAGAATTTGATTTGGAAATTAACAGCTGCCTCAGTGAAGAATTTTAGCCACACAGGAAAAAAAAAGTTTATTGGAGAAGCAGCTGCTAATTGCACTACTGTATTTCCCAAATGTGTGACTGCTTCTGAACTGCAACACACTGCTCTTCCCTGCATACAGCCTGGCTACTCCAAAAGCAGAACATTGCATCCTTAAAGTGACTTCAGTGTAAGTCAGTACAACTACAAGACCAAATACCTGATTCAATGAAGTGTCTTCAGTGCTCTTGGTTTATTCTACCAGCTAATCTGAACTCAGTACTTTCCTTTACTTTCACGCAGCTTTGTCGGCCCATAGAATGAGATATGGAGGCTGAAGGAGACCGGCGCCCATCCTAAGCCATGACAGGTGTCTGGGGAAGAGGCTGTCTTTTGTCTGTGTGGTCTGCCACACCGGTTGCTGGAAGGCCATCACAAAGTTGCTATCCAGCCTCTGTAGAAAATTCAACATTTGTTTCAGATGTTTAGGTTTTATTGAAATATTTTAAGTACTTTTAAAAGACATTAAATAGACTACTCAGCTTTTCCTTGTTTGAATGATTCTTCTTTCTCCCTCTGTTCCTCAGATTCTAGAGTTTGATCCACTGTAGATTTCTATGAATATCAAAGAATAAAGGACTAAAAAATAGGAATAGGATACGTTAATACACTTACTTATTTAATAAATATGTAGTGGGAATCTGTTATGTACCAGATGCTGTTTTAAATTTTCAGAACCCTGTGTCTAGTCCACATTCATAAATGGCTACAATTTAAGACCATAGGTAAGAAGTTCCCCCAAAAAATAGGCATAAAGAAGGTGCAATACTAGTGTAGAGAAGTGGCTGGGATGATGATCAAAGTATTCAAGAAAAGTATAATGCCTATTGTTCATTGTCAAGTTAGAACACCTTCTGTTCTCTTCTGTCTTTCCTCTGCATCTTAGCGGCTGGAAGGCTGAGAGCTGCATTTCCGTGAATCCCTTGCTAGTTAACGTTTTGGGTAATAGTCTGCCAGTGATAGGTACTTACATAAAAATGTGTAGGTAAGAGACACAATGCCATATTATTGTTCCTTTGACAGTAACAAGTCAATGTGTGAACTACAGTATAGTTGAGGGATTTTTTTTAGTGACTTTTGGCATTTTCCTAAGAGTTACCTACTTTCATGCTCCAGGCAGCTGTTAACAGTAATGGTAATTTCCTGTGGCTTTTTTTTTTTTTTTTTTTTTGCAGTACGCGGGCCTCTCACCATTGTGGCCTCTCCCGTTGCGGAGCGCAGGCTCCGGACACGCAGGCTCAGCGGCCACGGCTCACGGGCCCAGCCGCTCTGCGGCATGTGGGATCTTCCTGGACCAGGGCACGAACCTGTGTCCCCTGCATCCGCAGGCGGACTCTCAACCACTGCGCCACCAGGGAAGCCCCCTGTGGTTTTTTGAACTTCCTGATTCTCTGAATGTTAGCAGCAAACCTAAGAACTAGCCATAGCCCTCCCTGACCTTTATTTCCTGTAGTCCTTCAAGCACTTACATCCTTATATTAAATCCTTCCTTACATAAATTTCCTACATATGGCACTCTAGCTGAACCTATACCAGTCAGGAGGGTTTGGGTATGGTTGGCAGAGTGGCAGGTGATCGGGAGCCAGGATTGTCTAGAGATCAGGATGAGCACAAGTACATCATCTTATCATCATTAGCATCACCACCATCGTTACTAGTGTTTACTGTGCTTATTATGTGCCAGGTACTGTTCTAGGCACATATTTACTCAATCCTTAAAATGACTAATACAGGTGCTATTATTGTAAAAATGAGAAAATAAGTGCCAAGAGGGGTTAATTAAACCTGTGTAAGGTCACAGAACTACCAAGTGGTGAAACCAGAATTCATCATGTTTGGAAAATGAAGGGTACACGTTAAACAAAATTGAAGATACAACCAGAGAAATTGAGCCAAAACAGCGAGTGGTCTTAAATATTGTTGGTAAATTACTAGCTTTGTTAAAACATTTAAAGTATTGACAGACTCACAGAAAGCTGCAAAAACGCAACAGCGAGATCCTGTATACCCTTCTCACAGTTTCCTACAAATGATTACATCTTTCATAATTATAGTACGATATCAAAAGCAGGAAATTGACATTGGTACAATGCCATTAACTAAGCTACAGATCTTATTCAGATTTCACCAGTTTATACATACACTTGTATATGTGTGGTCCATGTGTGTTATACATAATGTGATTGAATAAATTACTGTTTTTAAACTTAAAAACTTAACTTCACAATTTTAACGTCAACGTATTTTCAAGACAAACAATTTTTGCTTGATATAAACTCAGTGTGAGTGAATAATACTCAGTCTCAAGATGCCTTGATAGAAACACTGTGCCCAGCCTCTTGGTGGTAAGAGCTCTACTATAGTATACACTGACTAGACCCACCCAGTGGTGTTCACCCACACCCGGAGAGACAAGACAAACTGGAGGACTTCCAGAGAAAGGAAAATGGAGGTTGAAGGGTGATGATCAAGGGTCTGAAATCCCTGCCAAACAAAGAAGGGTTGAGAGAATAGGCACTGTTTATCCACGAGAAGAGATGATCTAAGAGGATGTGATACCAAGCTGCTCGTGCAACCCAGGGTCTCAGTTTTACACATGACACTTAGTTGAGCCAAGTACCCACTCATGCATGAACATCCGTATTTTTCTCACTTGGAAAGTCCTATTTTCAGAAAGACTTTCATGATTCTTATTAATTAATCCTTTAAACTTGGAGATTTGTTAGAAATGTAAATTCTTGAGCCCCACCTCAGACTTACTGAATCAGAAACTCTGGGGTGAAATCTGTTTTGTAACAGGCCATCAGGTAAGCTAATGGATGCTAAGCTTCCAAATCTATGGCGTAGTCCTTAACTACCTGCGGTGTTGTTGTATTGAATATGGATATCCTCTTTCCCCAGCTACTGCTCTGTGAGGGAAGGTTCTATGCCCTTTCCTGTGTCTCCCTAATTGTGCCCAGAACAGAGCTAAGCAGTTTACTGATTGATTTACAAGACTTATTCTATTTTGTTTGGAAAATTGTGTCTGTTTCAACATATATCAGGAGTTGGTTTCTATCCTAGAATAACAGCTTTCTCTGACTTCTTAGGATTTGATATAGTTCACTATCAAAGCCAAGACGATTAAAACTATAATATTCATCAGCAACTGTCAGTGTTATTAATGCATTTTTGACACCCAACTGAGAACATAAACTTCTGCTTTCCCTTAAAGCTGTCCTATCATACAGATTTGGCATCTGTACACCCTTGGCTGACCAACAGGGCTAAGATCACAGCTAAATGAAAGCTAATGTGTCCTTAGCATGCAGCTCTATTAGCTGGCTTCCATATCAAAGTTCAGGTCAGAGAGCCTGCAATGTGTCCTTTTCTCCTAGTCTATCCTGTTCTCTGAGAACACTGGAGCTAAATGCTTCCCTCATTTCCACAGAAGACAGTAATGGTAATTTCCTGTGGGATTTTTTTTTTTTTTGCGGTACGCGGGCCTCTCACCATTGTGGCCTCTCCCGTTGCGGAACGCAGGCTCCGGACGCGCAGGTTCAGCGGCCATGGCCAAAATATGCTTTCCTGGAATTTCCACCTACTGGACACCATAATCAAGAAGTAAATATTCCTAAGTGACAGAAGACATGGATCCTGCTCTTCTAAGAATTATTTTTAGGGTCACCAGAGGGCTTCTGAGATTAGCTCAAGAGGCAATCCTTCTGCCTCCCATCTCTGCCCTGAGTTCACAGGCTATACAGAGTGAGGGCCAGGCATCCAGGATAGGAGACCCTTCGGGGTCTGATTCCAGGTTTCCTAAAGGAGTTCCTGAACTCCTTCACTGGCTGAGGAGGCAGGGGCTGTGGTTCTCAAACTTCTGTGTATTTGGGAATCACCTGGGAACACATTTAAAATGTACCTGGGTCCCTCTGCAGAAATTCTGATTTATTAGTCTGAAGGGAAGCTGGATAATCTAAGTTTTTAGCAAGTGCTCATGGAGACTCTGATGTAGGAGGTCTGTAGTTTACACTTAAGCAAATTACGAGGAGAACAGCCCTACTTAGAGTATTTAGCATCGCCTCCTACACTAGGGAGGTGGCACAAAGCAGAGGTCTGTTCACCACCTCTTCGCAGTCAGTTGTTAGAACTGCATTAGTGAGAGCACATGTGCTGCATTATCATATATATGAATATATGTCACTCAAATATTATTTGTTCATTCAACAAACATTATCACATATACTATGTCCAGATCCTGTGCTAGATACTGGGGGAATGAGAGTCAGTTTCTCCATTCAGAGGAAGACAAATATTAACTGTGTCAGTATCAAGGAGTCAAGTACTACAAAGAGAGTACAGGGATCTGAAGAAACAGAATAGAACTAAACTAGTGGCCAGGGCTGAGGGGGTAGGAATGGCTGATGAGGACAAGAGTTTATTCCCTTAAATTGAAATCTCACCTTCAATGAGGCTCATTTTAAGGATATGCAGAAAATCATATCACTATTGGTCTCATCATTTGGAAATAGAGTCTGAAGCAATATAAAGTCTTCTCAATCAACTGGCTAACTAAAATATCTCAAATTTTATAAAACAACCATTAAAAAATGTGTGTAGACATATATATATGAATGACTATGCATAGAAAAAAACCTGGAAATGCACACTGAAACTGTTTTGATCTCTGAATTCTGTGATTACTGGTTATTTCTCTTTTTTCTTTGCCCTTGTCTGTATTTTCCAAATTGTCTATAATAAACTGGTATTATTTTTGTAATCAGAAAAAAATATTATTAGAAACAAAACTAAGACAGATTCTACAATAAAAATGAAAAGCATTCCTATAAGGAAATTATGAAGAAATATTTTGAGCCAACATACATTTATTAAGCATCTCTTATATAGATACTAAAATTCCTAGAACCACAGCTTGTAGATCTTCCACTTACCAGTTGTATAATGTTAGACAAATGACTCTCTCTGTCCCTCAGTTTGTTTATCTGGAAAAGAACTTCAGTCATTGAGAGAATTAAATTAATTAATGCATGTTATGTGTTTAGAGCAGAATTTAACATTTGAGAACCCTCAATAAATGTTAGTTATTACTGTTGCTACTGCTATTCTAAGGAACTACTGTCTCCCCCATTTGTGAGTCACCAGGCTCTGCTGGAATATGATCAGAGATCAGGATCTCATTACTTCCTAAGACGGCCTTTTAGATTTCTGAATAGCTCTACTTATTGAAAAGGTCTGCTTTATGCTGAGCCAAAATATGCTTTCCTGGAATTTCCACCTACTGGACACTCTTCTTTCCATTACTGCACTGTGTAACAAGATTGCTTCTCCTCTACATGAAATTCCCCCATATATGCAGGTTACTGCCATTTCTTCTCTGAGGCTTCTCTTTCTGCTTGGTAAACAGTTCCTCAAATGACATAACAAGAGCAGTAACACCTGCCTTATATTTTCTAAAACTCTATTACATGTCTTATGTGAGTATCTCAGCACATAGGATAAATATTACCACCATCACCTTTTTATAGGTCAATAAATTCAGGCTTGCAGAAGTAATTGACTCAAGCAAGATCACAGCTAGTAGGTGGTGGTAGTGAGAATTAAACACAGGATGCCTCTTAAAAACAAGATGTCCAAGCCTCTCTTCTACATCACGTCTATTTTAAAATGCCATACTTTAAGTATAATGCTCCAATTGTACACAGAAGGATTCTCCTGTGTCTTCAAGTCCATCTTTTATTACTGTAGCTTGAGTGTGTTATCAGCCAGAATTCAGCCAGGAAACAAGAAACAGGTCTACAACTTCCAAACACAGAGAACTATAATAGAAGGAATTGGTTTCACATATGACAGAAGAGTTGTGAAGCCAAACAGAGGACATGAAGACATCCAAGAGATTCGCCAAAGGAGGAAGCCATTACCACCCCTAGAAGTGGCGTCCAGAGCCACCTCTGCACAATAGAAGCTGGGAATCAAGACCTAGCATGATTTGAGGGAATGAGAGCCACAAGACACTGGGAATGGGGGAAAAGAAATACTCTGGCTCCTCTCTTTTCATCCTCTAGTTGTCAGTCAGGGCCCAGCATCAGCTGAACGTACCCAGAAACTAGGGTCCAGGGGAGCTCGGGAAATATAGATCCTGAATTACAGAGCGGAGGTGGGGAAGAGTGAGGACCAGGTCTGAGAACAACCTGGCTGTTAGAGGCACACATCACACTTCTAATTCATTTTGAGCCTACTGTCAAGGTAAAATCAAGTCATTTTTCACATGAACACTTAGTACACTAGTTCTTTTGTGTTTGTTTGTTTGCCTTTGTCAATTGACTTTTTTTTTAACATCTTTACTGGAGTATAATTGCTTTACAGTGGTGTCTTAGTTTCTGTTTTATAACAAAGTAAATCAGTTATACATACACATATGTTCCCATATCTCTTCCCTCTTGCGTCTCCCTCCCTCCCACCCTCCCTATCCCACCCCTCTAGGTGGTCACAAACCACCAAGCTGATCTCCCTGTGCTATGCGGCTGCTTCCCACTAGCTATCTATTTTACATTTGGTGGTGTATACATGTCCATGCCCCTCTCTCACTTCGTCCCAACTTACCCTTCCCCCTCCCCATGTCCTCAAGTCCATTCTCTACGTCTGCGTCTTTATTCCTGGCAATTGACTTTTTGAATTTAAGTAAGGTCTTTAATTTATCTTGCTTAATTTCATCTTCTGAATTTTGGTCAGCCTTTTAGATGCTGTAAACCTCTCATCCCCTCTAGCCTTGTGTAATCTGGAAATCAATAAATATGATTCAATACCTATATTCAAATTATTATTAAATATTTTGAATGTGGCAGGGCTAAGGCTTGAGATCAACAACTAAGAGCGACCACAGTGGAGCATGTGAGGTACCCACCTTGGGCACAAAATTGGGGCGGGGGAGTGCCAGAAAACTCAGTAATCAAGATAAACAATATTTTAATGTGATATATTAAAAAATCAAAATTAATGCAAAGTCCCAGGGTAAACAAAATATCAAAATTATAAATAAAAACAGACCTCACAGTGATTAACATTTATCAATTTCTCAGCCACCTGTAAATTCTCCTTTTTATGCTCTAACCTCTCCCACCCTTTTCATCTTTTACTGAAGGATAAAATAGAGCATGCTGTTAAACATCTTTCAAATGCTTTGATACATTATGTTCTTGAATCTAGAACACTAATTTACTAACCGTGTAGAGAAAGAAAAAATTCAAGATCACATCTGAAGCTGATATAAATTAATGGAATATCACTCTCTAAAGCCATTTTATACTAAATGTAATCCCAATTCAATATCACTTCATACAAAATTCCCAAAATGTGGCCACTCCAACGTTACTTGACAAGAGGTAAAGTGTGGAAAGTGGACGTGGAAAGAGACCGTGGTCTTAACTGATCGTGGTTAGATTATTTTGCAAACTTTACAAAATGCATGTTCTTGTGAACACGCTGTGCTACATCCCAGACTGTAGAAGGGGCCTTTGCAAGCAAAGTTTTATTAATTTTGTAGTAAATCCAACTCTGAATTTAGACAAAACTCCTACTAAAGTTTCACGCATGGACAATAAATCACAGCAGAACCTTCCATTGTGCACTGTTACACAGATCTGATTTCTTGCTAGAGAGAATCATGTCTTCTGAACAAACTCTCTTCTCTATAGATGAGTAGATTGGAGCATATGGTTTTGAAGATGCTCTCTAATTTGAAAAACTTACTCCATTTCATAAAATAAAAACTGGCTATTTCAGAAATAGTCCAGAACAAAAGTGACAGTCAATTTCCCCAGCATAGGTTTCATAAAAGGAAGTCTGCATATAAAGTACCTTTCTTTTATAAAATATCTCATTTACAAAAATGTTGTCTCAATTAGGAAGAAGAGCAGTCAGTTTTGTTTTGTTTTTTTCACTAAAAAAGACAAATATCCTGGTGTTGTTTAATCAAGAAACCAGAAAAGAGAAAAGTCGCTGTGCACTAAAACTCCAAAAGGTGGCCTAGATTTTGGTACTTGCTAAAGAGGAGCTTGTCTAAAAATAAGCCCAAGTGTCTGGATAAGCTTGAGGATTTTAGAGAAATGATTCCAAAATGCTAATATGAATGCTAAAACTCAAATCCATAAATGTCTTACGTTAATAGTTGAAAATTAATTGCCTTCTGAAAATAGTATCATTGCTTTACAAATAACCAGAGAATGGCAAATCCCCACAATGAACATCATAGTCAATGTGTTCAGAGGTATGAGAGAGTGGTAGGAAAATCTGAACAAAATGTTTGATGGGTAAGGAAGAGATATTTTGGGCCTTTAATCTTGGAGATGGTAAATACCCATTTTAGAATGAGGCACAGTCTGACTCAGCTAATCTAAGTACATTTTTTAATCACTCTGTTAAAACCACCCACAAAAAACAGACAGCTCTTCATCACTCACATCATAATAACTTCTCAAATCTCTTTAAATCTGTAAAACTGCCAGTTGACTCTAATAAAATACAATCAGCATAATACCCTATGGCTTGATATTTAAACGCTGAATTTGATTATTTAATTGATGTGGATTTTTTAACCTCAATGTTTAAAAGACAATTTGAAATATTAAGATTAGATAGTTTAGAAGCATGAATTTCACCTAAAACCCACAGAAAAAAAATAAAATAATGTAAAGCCTACGTCATATTATCAAGAGTGTGGTGTTACTTTGACAATGATCTAATTTTTGGGGTAGCTTATAAACAATACTTCTTTAGTTGTTGTTTATTCTAATGAATGTTATCTATTTCAGATACATTGCACAGTTTTCAATTTGGCAATATTATGTCCATTAGTCAATCTTAACTGTTTTCAGGAACATCTTTAAATCTTATCAGATTCAGTATAAATAAAATTGGATTTCATCCCTTCTCTATGGAATTGTACCTTTCAACCAGTAAATCAGTAATTGTTTTGTAGCTAATAACTTCATATCTTTAAATCCTAGAACTACCACTGTAGCAAAAGATGGGAAAAATATAAAATATACTGAGTTCTGACATTAGAAAATGCCATCTGATGGTTTGAGTTGACCCAAATGAAGGGAAAATAGATGCTGTACAAATTTATTTGTAGCAACTAGATTCCATGTGCTCTTGTTTATGCAAAAGAGGTCAAGAAAACCCCTAACAACCCACTCAGTTCAGCTTTCACATTGTGATCATGAACCAGCTCTTGTCTGTAAGATACTCAATAATTTGTGGATAGAACAAAATTTATATTAGCATATTCATTTTTATACTTTGAAATAAGTTTTGGCACTCATTGCTCATGAATAAAAAAAATGTTATGCAGTGAAATCCTCTAAGGCAATTAGCATAACACAGGGTTTATTAATTCAACCAAAACCTTGTACTACTAAGGGCCTTCTTGGAAATCGAACTTAATGCTTCAAAGTACCTATGTGTAAAGAAGATGAAATTTAATTTTTGAAACTTGTTTTTTTTTTTTTTATTTCACAGGTTTCCCCTAGAGACAAGGCAGCAGATACAATTCAGAAAATATAAAATAATTCTCTGCTTTATTTATGCTGGTAGAAATGTCTAGATTCTCATTCTGACCACAATTCATCTTTTCTCCTGTGTACATGAAAAACGATTAGGAACCTAACCTGACTTCAACCTATGGTAATTTTCCATCTCCTGTGATGTTAATTAATTTAATGGAAATGCTTGATTTTAGAGATAAAACAGGGTCCTCAATGTTGTACCTACAATGTATCATTATTATTTATAGAGCACTTCGCTTTTCAGAGCATTTTCAGGAGTTTTACTAGTCAGTTTTCATTGTATCGCTTACAGTTGTATGATTACTCTCATTTGACACACAGAAAATCACAAATAGAGACATGAAAGCTATGGTTTACACTGTGCCAAAACTATGCATTTCATTCCATCAGTGCAGCTAATCCAGTCATGAAGGCAAAAATAGCAGCTCAGTCAAGATGCTGAGCACTATCTGGACAAAAAAGAAAATCAAACAAAAATAAATACACACATCTGTAGTGATGTCCTAAATGAAATGGGCAGCCAAGATATAAGTTTGTTACATAACTTCACACCTAGCTCCTATCCACCCTATGAACTGACTCATGGTGATAAGATGAGAAGGCGACATTTTTCCTCCCGAAGAGATAAGTAGTTTCCATTCTATGCATACAAAAAGCTCCTAAAAAGGAGTTTTTTCTATGTTTATTTAAAATTAGTTTATCTCATTTTTTCACATTAAGCCTTAGATTTCCCCAAACTGTGAATATTTTGAAAAAAAGTGATATCTGATATTTATCGAGTCTTGACTCTGTGCCAGCCACTATTGTGGATTATTTTAACAATCCTCGGAGGGTTCGTATTTCTATGACATGGACTTTATGCCTAGTTTACAGTGGATGTGATAAAAAGTCCAGACAGAGAAGTCAAGGAACTTACCCACAGTCACAAAACTAGTTTTGATAAACCTGGGACTTGGACTCAGGTCTGACCTTAGAACCTGGATGCTTTGCCACTCCACCAGCTGAGAGAAAGAAAATCCAGGGCTCCACATGACGTCCATCACTATGATTTGTCCTCACTCTTGATTCCATAGTCCCCAGATAGAGGAGACACTGTGAGTATAGCCTGAAATCATTGTTTTCACTAAAATCTCCCAGAAAAGCAATACTTCGATACCCACAGGACAGAGTGCCATACAAAACAGGAGTGTGTGGGCTTTCTCCCCTCTTCTGCACACAACATGCCGTGTGCTCCACGCCTTCAGCCATTGAAGTTCCCGGAAGCTGTACTCTCATTTTGGCATCCGGAAGGCTTCAGCATAAGAGCAGGATATTGCTTATAATGGTGCCTAGGAGCACTGAGTGGGTGGGCCTCCTATGCATTTTTTACAGGGGCTCCAAGAGCAAAAGGAACAAAATGGCCTGTGACTAAAGCAGCTAGAAGAACCCATAGGAGAATGCCAGTGAGATAGCGCCTGCAGACACCATAAATAAGCGGTTAGAAAAGTGTTTCACTGGAAGTCGAAGGTTCTGCAATAACAAGGGGGAGTGAAAGCCCAGAAAATGTATATCATAACTGCTCATCTCACTCCATTTTTCACCTGTCCACCCTCCACATCCCTCAAGGCTGGGGCAGCCTAAGAAAATACAAACTGTGAATTTAATCCCTTGACAATGTTCTTTGTACCTAACTCTCTGACAAATAACGTTTTAAACATGTCTCACTCCACTTCGGATGTCTTCAAGTCTCATGTTTTCATTATATGTGGGATCACTGCCCATTATGAGTAGTATTGTGTACTGTGGTTAGCAAGGCCTGAGTTTATCTCCTTAATACAGCATATAATTGTCTCTGGCCAGAAAGGAAAATTGACATTGTAATTATATTCAAAGTTAACACATAAGTTTTTTTTTTTTTTTTTTTTGCGGTACGCGGGCCTCCCACTGCTGTGGCCTCTCCCGCCGCGGAGCACAGGCTCTGGATGCGCAGGCCCAGCGGTCACGGCTTACGGGCCAGCTGCTCCGCGGCATGTGGGATCCTCCCGGACCGGGGCACGAACCCGCGTCCCCTGTATCAGCAGGCGGACTCTCAACCACTGCGCCACCAGGGAAGCCCAACACATAAGTTTAGGACGTAATCCAGAGAAACAGGTCAACAAAATAACAGCCATATAGGGGCCAGAACAGGGCTAGACAGGGCTGTTACCAAGCCTAATCATTGGTTTTTGTTTGTTTGTTTTGTTTCATGCTTCTGATATTTTTAAGGACCTACAGATGAGTAACATTTATTATTGCTTTTCATGGCTATGACCATTCTCATAGATTCCTAATAGAGAGAAGAAAATACAGGTATGGTCTAAAAGATTTTATATTCAAGGCCAAAATAGTAGGCATATTATGGCAGGACATTTTGAAGAGAATGATTATAGCATACATGCATACATGCATATGAGAGTGTGGTTAGTCATCCTTGATAATCTTCAGGGCCTTTGTTCCAGGACCCCCAGGGATACCCAAATCTGCAGATTCTCAAGTTTCATATAAAGTGGGGATCCGCCGTTGCTTGAATCCGTGGATGCAAAACCTGCGGATACAAAGGGCCCACTGTATACGTTTCTTGCAAGAGGGATGGGCAGCTCAGTGCTGGTGGTATCAGAGTGGCAGGCTGGCCTTGGTAGAGAGCTGAAACAAAGACATCAAAAAATAAAATAAAAAAGAAGAGAGCCATCTGAGTTTCCAGGAAAGGTTAGGTTAAAATCTAAAGGTTAGGACTCCCCTAACACGTGTGGCAGTCAGGATCTAGGATTCACTCTAGTTACACACTGGCCGCCCAAGCATTCCCCTTGAATTTGGCTTGGGAAATAAAGAGTGACCCAGCCTTGCTTTGCCACTAATGGAAGCATGAACTTTGGGTCCCGCATAGCTCCACATAGATGTCCTCACAGTATCCTCCCAAGGTCCCTTAATAGAAGAGCTTCCGCCTATCGTGGCTTTGCTTATGATACCCATAACGACGATTAGTAATAATGCCTCTTTTTGGTAGAGCACTTTGCATCCTGCTTTTGTCCATTTTACACCTGTTATTCAGTGTGATCCTCACAATAGCTCTGATGTAGAGTGAGGGTGGTATTAGCCTTGATTTGCAGATAAGGACAGACTCAGGGAAGGACTTGGTCTAGGTCCAATAGCTAGTGAGTGACAAAGCCAGTACTCCTGTCTTCAGGCCACTTCCTTTGCCAGAGCCCTGGGCTGCCTCACCAGCTGTGGCCAAGCTTCTGAAAAAGTGAGCCCCAAGGCTTCTGGGAAGATTCATCTTGCAGTTTTGCTTCTCCCAATGGATTCAAGGGCAGTATGGCCTCTTTACAATGTTGGATGAAGTGAACAAAGGGATGAACTTTATTTTATTTGTACTCTCTGTCTTCAGGTTCTATTTACCACTGACTCTGCAACAATGAACAATTTAACTTCTCTGATGATTGATTTCTGTCTTTAAAATGGCAAAGGTAATATTTGTCACCCACTGACATTTCTAGAATTAAGGAACCAGAGCTTCTAAAATACAGTGAAAGAGATTATTTCAAAGAGATGCTCTAGAAATATGATATTTACATTCAATACAATTAAATGTGATTTTTTAAACAGAAATTAAGGTTTCACCAAAGAGTCTTGCCACATTGAACTCGTCATCATTTGTGTTTTTATTATTCTTATTATTACAATTTCTTTCTTTTTCAGTTTCACTGACTAGGCAGTAAATGGACTTTCCAGTTTTACAGATTCTGCCATTTTATGGCCCACTGCTAAAGACGGAAATTTCATCATCTTATGCACTCCACCCAAGACTTCATTTTACTCAGTTTGTTCTAGCTAAGGTGATAAATAAACATTGCCCTTTTTTGCTATACAGGAGTAACAACATGTTCTTTAAGCTCTGCCTCAGAAAAAAGCATAAGATGATGAACCAGGTTTTACTTCAACACTAAAAGTGCCATTTTGTACCATAATCTAGCAATGGCACAACAGTGTTGCTGGCCCTGGTGACCTGATGCATCACAGGGACAGCCATCATTAGTCAGGCTGGCATGTCTCCCACTCGGGGAAACTAGAGGATGTGTAATCTCTCCAAGGAGAGCTGAGGTATAGCAACCAGACCGCTGAAGGCTTCTTAATGAATGACTCTAACAGTCCAGAGTTACTAGGAATAAAACTATTAAGCCAGAGAGACATCTATGGCTTGCAAATTTAAAATGGTGTGTTTGTTCTTGAGAAGCCATTTTTAGATAAGAAGTGCAAACTTTCACACTGAACTGGATTTTCTAAAGCACCTGAACCAACAAAATGCTTTCCATAAAGGTGCTATTTGTTGTTGAAGTTGACCTTGAAATGATACAGAAGCGTTTTTCTGGAAGAACCTGAAATTCACAAATCAGGATGTTCATGAATGATATTATACATTATCTACTGTTTCATAGGAATTTTTTTCAAAATTGGGTTAGTGTCATTTAGCTTTTCTATCTGTCTCCTGTTTTCAGGAAGACAATGAATTAATATACTGCTAAAAGTCTTCTAAGAAATAAATACCTGTCTTTTAAAGACCTGTCTTTTAAACATCTAAGTGCTTCATTTAGTCCTGATAACCAGGGTCTGCTACCAAGAAAACAAAAGGAAAACAAACAAAAAACAAGCAAACAAAATGGCTTATTTCTCAAAAGTTTTTATTTTCTTAAATACAGCTAACCCTAGCTCAAAGTGCTCAAAAATGTTCATCTTCCTCATGACATCTGCCTTATATTTTGGATACTTTGGTTAGGCTTGTGGATTTTGTGTTGTTTTGCTTTAATTTCTAGAGTGAGCAATGCTCTTCCATTAGCTTGTTAGGAAACTGGCCTTTCAGTCTTCTCACACCCACTTAAAACAAGCACACAATGTTTGGAAAACAATCCACAGTACCTTTCACAGTGTCCGAAGATTGGAATATGACCAAACGTTGAGAGATTGGAATATGACCAAACATTGAGATTCTGTCTACTTTATTGACCTAAAATTTCCTTCACGTTGCCAAGAAACTGGCTCCTGTAGACACTTGTTACACTTTAATATCAGACTGGTACTGTGGCAATGACGCTAGGTAAATAGCATCGATATGTCTAATACGTTTTCTGAAAACCTCATGGTGCTTCACTGAAAAAAAGTCATCCAAACACATAGAGAACTCAATACCATGTCTGTGTAACTAAAATAAATGATATTTTTTAAAAAATAAGTTATTTTGGCCAATTTGGTGCTGAACTAATAGAGTGTAAGAACAAGAGCTCGAATCAACTTTCTTTACAAGAATTTGGAGTATTGTGATGTGACCTGCAATATCTGCATTTTTTAAAACACAGAATTTTAGGTTTTCAATAAAAATATTGATATAACCCAAAGATTTTTTTAAAATGTTCCTTTTGACTGTTAATTCTTAAAATCTTTACATACATGTAATAAGACTTTCATATTTATTGTTGTTATTATGACTCTCAATCTTAATTCCTGTTTTTGTTCTTCTGCCCATTAAAGTAAAAGGATAACTTCAAGAAACCATATAATGTCACTCTTATACCATGAATGCTAAGAGAAAAGCCAGTTAGAAACTGGGAAACCCTAATGAAAAATTTAAATTTGCTATGCAGTCCATTCAGTGTAGTATCTACGTCACTAAAGCAAACCAGCTGTTATATGCCTGATATAAAGTGCATTCTTACTTTTAATTCTTAGCTAAGCCCATAAAATGTACCAATACAATCGCAATTCTAAATACGTCACTAAATTGACAATGTTACTAAGTTCAAGGTGAAATTCTTTTGATGTATCTAGAAACTCAGAATACTATTATTTTATAACCTCCTTCCCTAGATAAATAATTATGACATCTTGGTATGTTTAGTTAGTATTGGCATTTCAGCTAATATTGACCGAAGAAGCTGGGGTGTGTATATTTAAATTCTTATTTCCATAAGAGCTTCACCACACTCCACAGAATATTTTTAAATCGATGAGATCTATTATTTTCAGAGTACATTTCAAATTCATTCGTTTTTCCAGTCAAATTATTTTTCCAGTCTATCCACCTGAATTGAAGGAAATCAATTTTATTTGAAACAAGAACTCCATATTTCTATTTCAGTGCTTCCTCTTTAAAGCCAGGATGAAATCATGTCACTGTTTAATTCAACCATATACCTCTAAGTTGAAATGACACATAATTGATTATGAGTCAGAGTCTGTAAAAGATTAGTGATTAGAGAAACCATATCTTTTCCAAATATGTTTCTTTCATTCTCATTTACCAGGTGGTACCTGTGTCATTGACTGTCTTTAATACTTTTTACCATCATTGGCATAGTGGTCTTAACAAGCAGATAAAGTAAAAAAGTATGTAATGTGTACCAGCATCTAAATAAATTTGTGTAGCCTGGATTCAGTTTTTCTGCTTCTCTGTTTAATGAGGCATAAAAATAAGGTCATAGACACTAACAGTACCGAAAAATTCTAACCTAACTTCCATAGGAAAAGGAATGGAAATCAAAGGTGCAGTAACATGGGAGCAGGTCATGCTAGATGCATCTTAGCTCATGTGGGATAGAGCATGAAAGGGATAGCAATGAATATTTCATAGGGTAACCATATAATTCATCTTCCAAATCCAGACACATTTGACTGGGACAAAGTCTGGGTAAAATTTTCCCAGGTAAACAGAGGTGTGTGGTCACCCTCCACGTATATGCATCACATCTTTGCAGTACCTGGCTGTTCAGTATTAATGAGAAAAAACCAAATTGGACAATTAAGCAATAGCTAAAACAACATGTTCCAAACCGTCTAGTGGACATTGAAAGACCCTCTTCATTTGGATTGGAACTACAATATTATGTTCCTGGTGCAGTGTGAGATTTATTCAATTAGGGTTTCCTGACTTTTTTCTTTAAACTGAACTGAGTTTCTCTATCCCTTCTGAATATATAACTCCTTTCCTTATCACGCCATTAAAATAAGTCAATTAAATCTTGCCCTTCTACAATGATTTCACAATGAAGTTTAATTAATAAATCTTGCTCTAATGTATTCAGTATGATAGATCCACATGCACTGTTCAGTAGGTTCTTCACAGGAGGTGGCATATGGAGGAAGATGCTTTACATCTTTTACAGCTGTGCTCTTCAGTGTAAAGAACTATCAACATGCTCTCTTCAAACCCAAAACGTTTTTTGCAAATCATAGTGAATATGGACTAAAATTTATTTTAAAGCATTTCAATGCTATTATTGTAAAGAAACAGAAATGTGCATAAGTCAACTGTAGGCCTCTCCTTATTATCTAGGAATGGAATATCTGCACTGCAAAGTTGACGTGGTTACCTGGCCATACGGTTGATTTCTGGGCCATAAGTTTCTCCCTCTAGAGGGAAAATTTTCTTACTAAGTAAGACTGTAGAAGATATCTAAGGGGTCTGGAACTGTGATATCAGAGGTGGTGTTAAACTCCCTATTCACCTAAATATTGTCCTACCACCGTAAAACTCTGGGCTTTCATTCCAACCTATTTGACTGGTTCAAGATCTTTTAAAAGTAAATTTCAGTTACTAAATATGATTACTACATACATTGGCGAACCACATTCCAAGGAACATTGCTTACGATCTTAAAAGTTAATCCAAAACAAAGAGTGTACTAGGGCAAATAAGTTTGGAGAAACCTTTCCACTCTATTCCTCTCTGGAGATTCACAATGCAGGATATAGCATATTCAAGTTCCTGAGAAGTTTTGACTTAAAGAAATGTTTACATTTATTTAATTCAGTATTTCCCCAAATAATTTGCCAGTGAGTATATTTTTCAGGGAATCTTCATGATATTGAAAGAATTTGGTATTCCTTGGAACACAGTAGAGGAATTATTTTTGAAGATAGTTGAGAAAGGACTATAACAAGAAAAAGCAACAAAGGAGGACTTACAATGTGGGAGATGTTTATGTGACTGGACTTAAATTTTGTTGGTTATCAGAAATTAAATTGCTCTCACTTTGGGGCATTCCTTACTTGATTCCTAGGAGCATGGTGAATGAAGCAATTAATAATTGAAAAGCTCTAATGATATTTAATTAGGTACAAAATATACTCTTTACTGAAGTGTATATCACACATTATATTGTGTATAACCTTATTTACTCTTCAGTAAATGATATAAATATAAAACAAAAGGAAATATTAATAAGACAATATTAAAAGAGGGAAGAAGAAAACTTTCAATCTGATTTCTTCTCTTATTTTTTTGAATGAAAAGAAATAGCTTCTGTTGTAGGTCAAAACTGGTCAAATATCATCAATATCATATTGTTCATCCTAATAGATTCCAATACAATTTTTATTATTATCCTTATTTTACAGATGAGAAAACTAACAATCAAACAGTGTCGTGTTCCTGATACTCAGCATGATACCATTGGCCCAGTTCAGTCAAGCTTAATATAGCTGATTAAGATTCCAAACTTTTCCTACTACATCATATATTTTTATAATTTGTTCATTGTGGGTTTTGTTTTACCACAAATGTTTCTTATTTGAGGAACTGACTTTTTACCACAAGTTTTGTATTTTAAACAAGAAATATAACTTGCATATTGTCTTTGAGGTTAACTGTAATTTCTTACACATTAGGACTTTGAAAATGTATTAGCTTTCATACTTATATTCAGCTCAATTTGATTTTCACTGCCATGTATGAATACATTTATAAAAGTCCATTTGCAAAGATATTTTTTCATTCAGTTTAAAAATTCTTATGGCATGTTCAACATGATCCCAACTTTAAAGGTCATTCGGCTGCCGTTGATTCCAAAGCAGTACCAAAGAAAGGCATTGCTGATTTTATTTCATTTAGGCCTGCTGCCTGGTTTCTTGCAGTACTAATTTGCTACAGGCCTAAAAAAGAGAATTTGTTCTAACTCGTATGGTTGGATTAAAATATCTGATCGTTCAGTATTTCATAGCCGAGATACCTCAGTACATTTATTATTTTCACCTTAACTTGGTAGTGAAGTTATTGTACCTCAATCATTAAAATCAATTTTGCTTTGTATATAATTGTATTATAAAGCTAATCCCAGGGGCAAAATCTATGTATTCTATTCAGTTGAATTCCAAACACTGATGAACCTTTATATTAAATTCTAACACTGCATATGGGAGTTTAACATTTTAGTTTGAATTCACTAATATAATTAAATTGTGGCAATTCAAACAAAGGGATACTTTCCATTACTAAAGTTAATAAGGCACAAAGAAGTACTAGAGGAAAGCATGAGTCTATTCATATATAGATTAGAATCTCTTGCAAGTCAAGGAAAAACAAAATGGAATCTACAGGTTTCTGTTTATAGAAGAGGTTATTCCAAGCCTTGGAAATATACTAACTCTACCATGCACAGAATTGCTATAAAATACCAACATTGATTTCTCCATGTACCTTATGAAAATGTATCTTACTCATTTTTAAGTCATATCTATTTTCATTAGACTAACGTCTCTGTAGTGTAAAAAAGTCTGATGATGTTTCAAATCACAGAGGCCTAAAGCAAGAGTGACTCATCTTAAGGTTCCTCACTCTATCTTGTTCCTCCTCTAACCTTCCCCTGCCTGTCATCCTCCTGCCTAGTGAACTAGAGCTCTTAGCACTCATGTCACTTTGGGATTTAAGAGGAAGCGAGGATAGAGGTGGTACAAAATTAATGGAAGAGAAAAGTTAAGAAAGAAGGAAGGTATTGGCCTGTTCAAGCTCAGACCCACCCCTGCCCTTCCCTGCTTCATTCTCCAATAGAAGAATGATTCCTGCAACTACATTCATCAGGGTTCTTTTCCATTAGCATCCAGTTCACTTGGTCAACGGTAGACTGTAGGGCAAAAGGAAGAAATAATCCAGAATATTTTATCCCTTTTCTTTCCCAACCAGATGTGTACAGGGGTTATCTCAAGCAGTGACTACATTTGCTCCATGATTTCAACCTCCTGGTAGGCAGTGACCACCATAATTCTACTTTCTGCCAGAAACCCCCAGTTCTGGAGTATTCCCACTTTCTCTCTGGGTCTCTCCAGCCAAGGGCGTGGTAGCGGCTTCCTACTGCTGCTTATCTCTTGGTTGCCTCACCACCTCCTATCTGACTTCCGAGCTCTTCCATTATCTATACAACCAATAGCCTCCAATAAATTCCTTCTCTTTGAAAGTCCTAAAATGACTTGTGCATTCCTGGCTCGCCCATGACTGATACAGAAAGGAAGACTGGAAGGGGCAGAAATGAGTCAGTTATTTTCTTTTCTAGGTAACCAGGGTTACTGTTATGATGGGTGTGGAAGAAGGCAGGGGAAACAGGACAAGAAAAGGGGCAAATATTTATTGAGCACCTTTGATGTACAAGTGCTTTATTATCATTTAATCTTTGTAGGTGAGGAAACTGAAGCTTAGAGAGGTTAGGTATTCTTGAGATCTTATTGGTAATACATGGTTGAACAGGAATTTGAACTTAGGACTGATTCCAAAGCTTTCCCACTGCAGTACACTTCCTATCTAGCAAACATAAGGTTACATTCAAAAATAGTTCTTGAAGGTTGGTTTTTCTGGTTTTTTTTACTACTTTTATGAAGTAGTAAATGTCACATAACTCAGGATCTGAGTCCTGCCATGGTCACACCACACTTAGCTGAAGTTAGCTATTACTATGCAGCAAAACTGAAGTTTTACATCTTAAAAGATTGCCTTGTATCTCAGCCTATAGACTGCCAGGATTGGGGATGGCTAAGTGAGAAACATTCTTGAGGACCGAAGGTGTTCTTCATGCACATCTGTTATTTGGGAGTTGTTTTTATGGAATCCAGGGTCCTTGATTTTGAAAAGTAGAATTTATTTGGGAATTTTTTATCTTCTTTCCTTCCCTGTAAATGTTTATCAACACTGTTACGTTTTACATAGATGTCCTCAGTATCAAAAAATAAAAATGCTGCTGGGTAGAAGGGATGACAGGGACCCATTTTTGTGTGCTCTCATCCAAAGCCTGTTTACTCCCAAATCTTGCCCGCTCTTGAGATGTAGACATGTATATCCAACTGTTTTCTGGACCTATTTGAGCATCCTCATGCGAGTTTGATTCAAGCTGTCCTAAACTCACTGTATTTCCCTGAATATCAGGCTCTTCCTTCTACATTCCTAATTTATTTCAGTTAATGACCCCACAGTACACTGCCTGCCTGCCATTGACTGCCAATCATCCTAAGGCCCACCTTCTTCCTCAGGCTCCACATTCAATAAAGTGCCAAATCCTATTCAAATCAACTTTCTAAGTCCCTCCCAAATCTACTGTCATTTAGTCATTCAATATTTGATTGCCATATGCCACCGTACTGGCGATACTAAAATAAACTATTGGTAGACGGGCCAAAGGAGACACTACCTAACTCTTTATGTGCTCCTTTTTATAAAGTCCTTTCTCACCTGGATCACAACATTAGTATCTTTACTGTTTGGGTCATCTTTCTCCATCTTCTTCCCCACCCATCTTGCTTATGTCCCCAGAATGAATTTAATAAAACTGAAATACTAGGTCACTTGCTTCCTTAAAATCTTTCAGTAACTACACATAGCCTTCGGTGCAGCCTAAATGCCTTGTGTTGGAACTTGGGAGCACGTCAGGTCTGTTTCTTCCAGCCTTTACCTATGATGCTTCAGACTTACACATCCACTTCTCCTGTGAACTCTTTCACCCTCGGGCATCTATATATGTTATTCCCACTGCTTATAATACCCTTCCCCATCTCATACCTTTATTTAACCCTCACTCATCTTTCAAAACCCAATAAAAAAGAATTTTCTTCTCTGGAATCTCCTGCGCAGCCACGCCTGCGGCTCCTTCCCCACGATTCCTGTTCTTGGTTCCCACAACACCCAGTACATATCTTTATCATAATATCACAGCACTTATCAGACTACTAGACAAATGCACTAGACAAATGTCTCCTCCACTCTGCTGTGATTTCCTCAAGGACAGGGAGAGGTTTGGGCTCACTCAGCATCTCCAACACCAGGCCCTGGATTTGGCACACAGGAGACCCTCAGTACCTACAAGAATGGATAAGTACCTAATTTCGAAATGGTGAAGTAATATACAACCTAACATGTAAAACTCAAAATGAAAGCACATTTTTTACTATTTACAAACTCCTACTTCTACCTCTCTGCTCACAAAGACAAAAATAGATTCTACTTTTGCACACCCAGCTATGAGTGTGATTATCCAGTTTTCTTCAGCTATTACTATTTTCCTCAGCTATTACCATAAACTATTTAACAGAGACTGGAGCTGTACACGTGGCCAGGGAACTCCAGTCAGCAGGAGTTACTCTAGGAACTGTGAAATATCCATAAACAGTTCTCCAGATTCGACTTTTATTAATAAAGCATATCAGGGGCAGTTTGTAGTAATTTTAGAAAACTGTAAAATTACAACCACCATCTCTACACTACTCTGTACAGGATCCTACTGCAAACAGAGCCTAACACATGAGAGAGTGCTGCTTTTCTCAGGACAATATTTTCCTTATAGTGGGATTACAATTGAACAGAAAAAGTATTTGCACTTTATACAGGTCACTGTAAGTTCAGGGTAACAGGGAGCAGCTTTGTACACCTGTCAAAGGAGACATCCCAGTGAAAGAGAAAACTGTCTCAGATTTACCCCTTGGATAATTTGATAGTTTAAAAGATGGGCTTAAAACCAAAGCTTGGTACCCTTACCATTCCCCATCCTCCATGCACCAGAAGGAAAATGACTTATTTACAAAGTACTTCTCACTACTGGTGGCAACAGGCGTGTTTAGGTAGGTTTAAGCTGAGTTATACATTTAGGTGGTGCAAGTATTGTAAAGTACAGAGTCCTGCCCACATTAAGATAAACTTCCGGTACCTATTGACACTTAATAACAGAGATCCGTTTACACGGGATTACTCTAGCTTTGAGCTCCAAGCTAAACGAGTTTTGGGGAAATACTCCAGAGAGAAGTTGGGTTTGGATTCAGTAGGAGGCCTATATTCTGGTTGTGAAAAGAGTGGTATTTTTGTTACACTCTTCTCTTCTCAAGCTAGATCTACCAGAGAGCATATGACTTCCCTTCAGGTATTAAAGACTGACTTCCTAGAAATTATTATCAGCAAAGTTAAAACTCTAACTTTCTAGCCTGCTTCTGCACTCAACGTCCTGCCAAAGAGTGCCAAGGAACCATGATCAAAGAATGCTGGGATGCAGTGCTGGTGCCACACCAAAGACGGGAGATCACTGTTTCTGCTTTTTCATACTCTTTATTGCCAACAGTTTAAAATGGTCAACATAAAAAAAAAACTGATAATAAATACTGCTCTTTGGGCTGTAATAAATAAAAAGTTTATTAACAAGGAATGCACTTTTCCAGCCACAAGTGTCTTCAAAAAAAAGAGAAAATTATATATGGCCATAGTTCACAGTTGAGCAGCCAAAAGCTGCTCCAGTTACAGCCTTTCAACAACACGGGAGCGTCCTCCCTTCTCCCTCCCCTTCAGGAAGTATATTCACAGTCCCAAGTCCTCTGTCTGAAGTGCTCTCCACAGAGAGAAGTTAAGTCAATGCACCTTTCTGCGAAATTGTCTGAAAAACCTTTTGAAACAGGTACGTCAAGGAAAACTGCATTCGGGTTCACTCTCAGCTTGTCCAAGGTCCAGAACTGTGTGCCTCTGCCCGGTCTGGTTCCACCAGGTCCAGCAGGCCACGGAGGAATTGTTTTCGTACCACCACCTGTCCACCTTCTTCAACGTGCTGTAGCTCATTCTACTGGCTTCCCTGTAGATCTCACAGTGGAAAAGAGGAGTCCCATAGGATCCATTCAAAAAGTCTCTCAGTTACACCTCTGTAAGAGCATGTTCAGAGCATATTCCATTCGATTTTTTAATTCTAATGAACAGCCAGACATCAGCAGAGTTGTCAGTCTAAACGTTGTAGATATCCTGTCCTCATTGATGTAGGTGAGAAGGTATTCTTCATTTTGGCTACAGATGATTATTTTCGTATGATCATGGTAGAAATTCACCTTTAAAAAGCAGACATAGATATTAGATCTCTCTAAATACTCAAGATGTGAAGAGTTTCGTCAATGATTAGATTGGCTAGGTCAAAATCATTTGTGGACCTAAACACGTGCTTTCCTCAAGGGTTCATTTACCTGAAAGGTGCCATCGTTGAAGAGCATCATTAAGGCCTTATCAGATTTTAGCCACTGAAGGAGGTAGAGCCGAGGTCTTCGAACATCCGTAACACTAGGCAGATCTCCACCCTGGGAGAGATTGGGAGACTTAGTGCCTATAAAAGCTTTGCTGTGTGTGCACTCAGTTCTTCTCAGCAAATGCCTATCAAACTTAAGCAAGTGCCAGAGTGGCCTGGAGATTCTAATCCAGTAGATTGAGGGCGGGACACAAGAGGCTGCATGCCTTAAAGCGTTGAGGTTACACAGATGCCACTGCTCTGTGGACTACACTGCAAACATCACTGCTGGAAAGCCACGGTACTTACATCCATGAGGTTTTCCTCCATGTAATGAGAGAAGTATTTCAGCACCGTCACTTGACTAATGAATTGTTCGGGGGCATCTGTTGCTGGGAAAACAGAGCATTGGCCAAGCTCTGCATAATAGTGAACTGTTCTAAAAAACAGGAACAATACGGAGAAAAGAAGGAAAAACGGAAGTAGTTAGTCACTATTTTCAGATTTCCTTAGGGCAAAACTAAAGAACTGACAGGGCTTCCTTAATTGAACACGCTTACTTTTTATCTGGAAGGAGGCTCATGTGAGCACCGTTGTTGAAGAGGACGCCTACAGTGTGGTCTGAGAGCTGGTACCCAAAGCCGTATTTATTAGAGTAGTCGACCCATTTGGTGACCCACTGAAAGGAAGTGCTCAGCTGCTCTTTGGGGATGCAGTCAGCTTCTGGCATGTTTTCTAGACATCCTCGAAGGACTCTTGCCACTGTGTCTGCGACACTTCCCATGGTACTGTCCTCGAGGCCTGGAAAGTCAGAGAAATTTAGAAAATAATTAACAACAAAACCTCAGGCTATGGTAGGTACTAAGTCTCCCTTCACTAAGTCTAAGGAGGGAGGACTCAAAAGTGTTCCAGTCCTCTAATTTTGCTTCTTCTATGTTAAATCGGGCCAAAAACCAAACTGACGTCAGTTACTTAGTATTGAGCACTGGCATTCAGAGCGTCCTTATTTAAAATGCAGTTGACAACCACTTACATTCACTGCTGCTGCTGCAGCTGCCAAGTGTTCCTCTGACTATCATCCGAATAGCATCTCCAATCTGCTGCTTGTTTTCCACTGCGGGTGTTCCAGATCTGGCAACTGTAGTGGTAGGTGGCTGGAGTTCCTAGAAGAGAGAAGAGCCAGGCCATGGTCAAGCTCCTAAAATTCATTTGGGGTTGAGAATTCTAGTTTAAGGTGAGATTGTGGCAATTAGTAGGAAAGTTTATCAAAAAGCAATGGACACAAGCCAGGTAAAAGCTATTTCGGTAACTCAATTGCATGCATTGTTAAACTAAGAGATAAAATTCTTCCCTTTTAAAGGGTTGGGAAGAAAACTTTAAGTAAATATGTGATCCAAGCGATAATTAACAAAGAATGAAAATGATATAAAGTGTTTATAACTATTTTACTCTTCTTTAGCATACCTCATCTGTCCTATGTTTGCTGGGTTGCTGAGTTATCGAAGTCTTTTTCAAATCATGCCTAAGCTTGTAAATTTCTTCATCTTCTTTAGCCACTTTATCTGTAAATCAAGGAAAAGAATTATGAGCATTATTCTATCCAAACAAGGTAGAAACAGAGCTAGCCGTACTTCCTCCTTTGGCATTAATAAGCAACTTAAGAGCATCCAAGGCAACACCATCAGCCTTTACTTTTATCTTTGCCATCAGCTGCAATTATGCAAGAAGCACACTTTAATGCCTATGAAACAAAAAGCTATCAACCACAATTTGCAGTGTGGATTTTTGACGCTACAGAAAGTCCAATAGTATACAAACATACAGGCCAACTTATGTTCATGTAAAAGCCTCTTTTAACTAACGTATCAACTTTATATATAATATTGGACACGGAAGAACAAAAGAAGTCTTATAACTTACTGTGTGTGTCAATATATCTCGCTTTGTCTTTTTTGCCACCAAAAAGAGCAGCAGCTGCCTTCTTAAAGAAATTCTTAGCTGGGCTTGACAAGTGGAAATCTGGAACTGTATGACAACAGCTAGAAGAGAGTCTGTCTGGAGTGAAGCCCTATGAAGTAAAAGACAAGATCTTCAGTAACCTGCTGGGAAATTAGGATCAAGAACATGTAATAAAAAGATGCCAAAAAAAATGCACCAACCTGCAAAAAAAAATCATGTCGAATGATGTCATCCAAACTGGGACGATCTTCTGGATTTTTGGACAACATGCTGGCTATTAAGTGCTTAGCAGGAGCCAGCAATGAAGAGGGCATCGTATACCTTGCTTCTCTTATGCACCTGTAAGTTTCTTTCAGGTTTGTAGTTTCAAATGGGGGTCTTCCTAATAACATTGTATACCTGTATGCAAGGAAACACTTCTTTAGGAATGGTCAAAAAGCGACTCTTTTCGAGTGTTAAAAATCTACATCCAAATTTGCTTTTTGATTATTTTGGTGCGTTTACTTACATTACACAGCCTAAGGCCCAAATGTCTGATTCACAGCCGTGTCCTTGTTTGTTGAGGACTTCAGGAGAAAGATAATTTGGGGTACCACATATCGTTCTAGGAAAACAAAATATGAAGATCTCATTAGGAACTATTCTACTGTTTAAACTTAGTTCTCTGGATAAAACCTTAAAAGCACTATGTTGAATTTCTATTTGGAAACATCTGACTTTTGATTTCTGACATGTAAACAACTGACATTTGACCAAGTGACTCGGTAATTTTTTTTTAATGTGTGTACAATTTTTTTCAGCCACATGACAAAGTGTTTTAAGCCAACTGAGACCAGGTACAGCAGGACATATTTATACATTTCAGGCAAATATAAGACAGATCTGTTTCATAATCAACTTATAGGCATTAGGTACTCTGCCTGGTCCATAGTGGCACTGGATAAGTGTTTCCTTCAATTAACACTGTAGCGGTTTATAGATTTTAGTATCAACTGGCCTTTGAAACATTAACTGGAAAATAAAAAGGGCATATTTGATCTCCACAAAACCCTATCAGGATGTATCCTTCTGACTCTTACCTCCTTCTGTGTTCCAAGGGTTCCAGCCTGGCTGCCAAACCAAAGTCCCCAACTTTTAGTTCCATGGCTTCATTAATAAAAAAGTTTCCTAGATGATTAAAAAAGAAGAAATCTGAATTCCCTTGGAAAGCTGTTCTAACCAAGTACACACACATCCACTCAACAGGCAGGCAGCCAGTTGCTTCAAGTGAAAGCCATCATTCATAAGCAAGATTGCGCTGGTTAGATCCCAACTAAGCCATCATTCATAAGCAAGATTGCGCTGGTCAGACCCCAACTAAGAACATTAATATGTTAAAAAAAGGGAGAGAGACAGCACACCTCTCTGACACAAAAGTCATCATCCGGAGTGAAAGGCTTACCTAGTTTGAGATCTCTGTGCAAGATTTCTTGTTCATGAAGGTACTTCAGTCCAGACACAATCTGCCTGAGGTAGTATCGGACTTCCGGCTCTGTCAACACCTTCCTTGCTTTCAAGATATGAGCCATGGACTGGGAAGAGGAGAAGGAAAAAAGAGAATCTGTCAAACAAAGTTACCAAAATCAGGGGTTTCCTTGTGCAGGATGAGTGATGAAAGTTAACGCTGCAGTGTAATAATTACCTCCACAACGAAATTCTCAGATAAAGTTCAGTTTGAATGCCATGTCAGTTTGCGGGAAGTAAATGCATTCAAATAGGAGTGAACACTTACCCTTCTACTGCAATATTCCAAAAGAATGTAAATGTTTTCTTTATCCTCAAAGTAGTGGTAAAACTGCACTACATGCTTGTGATGGAGAATTCTGTGAAGCTCTATTTCTTTGTCAATCTAAAAGAAAAAAGCAAGATCAGTCTTATTAGCCTCCCTCACCTCTGAAAAGCCAGTCTTACACATGCAGAAGACATTTTCCTAAAAGGGAAGGGCCATCTTGCACACAAAGAAAATACTTTACTCAACAGTCATACACACCTTTTCCCTTTGATGAGGTTTGGCCACTCTGCTGTGAGGAATAATTTTTGCAGCGTAGACTTTGTTGTTTGTCAAATCTGTCATCTCGTAACATTTTGCAAAGCCACCCTGACAGGAAACAAAGCCGAGACGGAATTGAGTATGGCAGGGACATGGACGGCAGATTTATATATATATATATACATATATATATATACACATATATATATATATATGTAAATGAGAAAGAAAAGCAAAAATATGGGAGAGGAAGGGCGGACAGAGGGATGCGGTCTACTTTTTTAAAGCTCTTTCACGAAGGGAAAAGCATTCCTGAAAACAGTAAGTTAAAACAGTGCCCCTTCTCCCTTTACAGAGAGGAGCTTTCCGGAGGGGGGGCTTGGGGTTGAGGAGATGAGAAATAGGGTATGAAGAGACTTGTCAAGAAAATCCTCTGTGGGGGCAGCTCGAGAGAGTTAGGTCTGGTATAGAAAGCCCTCGCTTCTGGCCTCAAGATCAATGTCTTTGGGCGGCGGGACGCAGACTGAGCCGCGGCTAAGGATGTGAAATCGATCCCGGCGCTGCCAGCGCACAAAAGCCAGAGGAGGGGAGGTGAGCAGCCCACGTCGCGCCGGGATCGGCCTCCCGAGACGCCGAGAAGCGGTGGGCGCGGCGTCCGGCCCGGCCCGGGGAATGCCCGGGCAGACCTCCCTCCCGCCTGGCAGCAGGGCGCCCGCCGCTCGTCACCTTTCCCAGCACTTTGCCTCGGCAGTAGCGCTTCCCCGTGGTGGGGTCGACGATAATCCTCGAGATCTCGGCCCCCGAGTGCGAGTGGTGGTGATGGTGGTGCGAGGCGGCCGGCTGCACCTGCACCTGGGGCTGCGGCGGCTGCGGCTCTTCGGGGGGCGGCTGCGGCCGCTTCTTCTTCGAGTCCCCGCCGCAAGCCTTGCCCAGCGCCTGCTCGCACATCTTGGTGCCAGCTGCCGGCTGGTAGGTGATAGTCCGCAAGAGCTCCATGGTCCCCTCGCCACCCTGCACTGCCCGCTGCCACCTCCGAGGCGCGGACACGCGACCGAGCCGGCCTCTACCCTCGAGCCCCAGCCGCAGGCACCAACCTCCCTCGCCCGACGCCTTCGTTCACTTGTACGAGTGTGAACGCCCGGAGAAGTCTTATATACGGGCGGAGAAGGGGGCGGAGAATCGAAACGGGATGCTACATCACGGGTGACGCCCCGCCCACCGGCCACAAGAGCGTCCGGGGCCGAGCGGGAGGTTGCGACGGGCTGGTGGCTTCCAGCTTGTGAGCCGCTTGCCGGCCGCGGGGAGCGCTCACCCCGATGGGGAGGCGGACACAGGCGTCCGGCCGTCCCCGTGACCGCCATCCCATTCTTGGAATGTTCCGAGCTTCTGGGTTTGAAGTAGAAACCCTAGGGCCGACGCCTGGCTCCGCCCCCACCCGCCCCGCGGCGGGCGGTGCAGTGATCAGAGCCCCGCCGGGTGCTGCGGTCCTCGCAGGTTCCCTCCCGTGCACAGCCCTTCCTCACCGCCCTACAACCTGACGCCTCCGGTGTCAAGGTGTGAGTGTGGCCGGAGCCACTGCACAGTCACGTGAGGCTTCCCGGTGGCCACCTGGAGACCTTCTGGGCTGCCGCCGCCCCCGCAGTTTTACCCCGTTAGCTCCTGTCTAGAGGGGCCCTGCGTGGAGGCCGTGCCCCTGAAAGACAAGGGTCCGCGGAACAGGGTGTTCCGAGCTCCCCGCCGCTTCTGAATGAAGCGGACTTCGGCTGGGGCCGGCCGGCTGACCATGGACAAGTCCCACTTAGGCCCATGTGGCCTCTGCCCATCACCTTAGAGCAAGCCTTTGTCGGAGGTCAGGCCCTTAACCTTGGAGAGGGAGGCCAGCGCCTTGGGAAGGCTTCGCGTTCAGAATGACCGAAGACGGGGAGCAAAGGCGCCACCTCGTGGAATGTTCCAGAAGCGCAGTTAGTCCGAGTGGGCAACGGTTAATGACTATATGGGCTTTCTTTGACAGTAAGTGGTTTAAAAGTGCTCCTGGTGCTAACTATGGTTTTACAATCTAAATCATCTATCACTTCTTATTCCGAAGGGGTTATGCGGAATGCGTCGTTTAAAATGGCTCATTAAGCCACGTGGCTGCTCTGGTGCTGGGAGAGTCAATCCTAGGCCTTCCAAGTGGAGAGGATTAGTAGCATGAGGGAGGAGCATAGCCAAGTGAGCTAAAACATGGCTTAGTTTCCTATTTCCAGATTTTACGATTCAGACTTGCTAACCTGGGACCGCCATTGTTTCTTGTTCTAATGACAGTAGTGCATTTATGTGCAGGGTACAATGCTTAGTATTTTGAAAAGCCTTATTTAATTCTACATCCATTCTAAGTAGGAAATATTGTTATTCCCATTTTACAGATGAGGAATCTGGGGTTTAACGAATTTAAGTTAACTATTCCCTCTATATATATTTAGTAGAACATCCAAGTTATGTTAATTGGCAATAGACAGATTTTTAAATCCAAGTTAAGATGTGTTAAACAGTTTTTTGATACTAATTTCCAGTGCTATATAGAATACCAGATTAATAACCCCCTGGAAGGTACCTAGAAAACGGTTGGCTCCAGTACAGATACCATCAGGGTATGCATGGTATCAGTTAATTAAATGTGCATGGTTTCGAAGATTCTGTCTCAAGTGTTTCCCACATAATGTAGAAAGGAGTTTCATTGGCATTACAGAGTAGAAAGGGAAAGTCTTCTGTGACTCCTCCTTTTTGATTCTGTAAGCTGTTCAGGGCAAGCCAAGGCATGTTTCTCATAAAGTGAAAGTAGAATTTACCCCATGATTATCAGGGCTGGAACAGGCGCCTGGTGGTGGATATGAAGAATTACACAATCCTCCTCTTTAAAGATAAACCTAGGGGTGACCTTTGCTCCCCAGATTTATGCAAACTTATTTACTAGCCTGTAGTAGGCTTGCAGGTTTAGAAAATACTACCTAAATTTCCAGAGTTAATTTTACACCTTGTCTTTATTTTCTCGGTTGATAATGAACTTTTTAATCTATATCTGTTTATGACTTTCTATGATAAAAGGACTATGAAGAATAATCATGATATTTTTCATTATTATTTCCATTCTTTGATTATCATATACTATAGTATATCTCTTTACCAAATGTACTTAAGCATTTTATGGACTGTTGAACATGCCATGTGAAATTCAGGTCTATCCTCCAAAACATTTGAGCATTTAATAAAATATTAACATGTATATGTGTTATGGGACCTTCTGTCCAACTATGAAAATCTGATTTTTTGGTTCGTGGTGCCATCGTGTGGACAGAACTAAAATTGTTGTTAGTAGAACAAAAAAGAAAATAAATGTACTTTCCAATGGAGATAAATCTTTAATTACAAAATATTTCTCTGTAGTTCTGTAGATTTCATGTAATTACAAGTGGAATCCCAATATGACTTTTAGTGAAACTTGACAAGCTGATTGCAAACTTTGAAAGTGTAAGTGATCAAAAATAGCAAACTAACTTAAAGAAGAATTAGAAGGGGGAAGGTCTTTCTTTACCAGTTATCACAACTTATAATTAAGCTAGAGCAATTAAGAAAATTTGGTCCTCTCACAGGGATAGACTGACCAATGGAATAAAGAGCCTAGAAATAGATCCACTTATATATGGAACTTTGGTATATGGCAGAGGAAACATGATAGATCATTGAGGAAAGGAAACTATTCAGTAAATGGAAGTAGAAAATTGATTTTTCCATATTAAAAAAAAATGAAATCCGTATCTTACACTGTATTAGTTTTCTAGGGTTACCCTAACAGAATACCACAGAGGTGGCTTAAACAACAGAAATTTATTTTCTCACAGTTCTGGGGGCTACAAGTCCAGGATCAAGGTGTGGGCAGGCTTGGTTCCTCCTGAGGCCTTCTCGCTTTGACTGCAGATGGCTGCCTTCTCATCGTGTCCTCACGTGATCATTCCTCTGTGAGAGAGCATCCCTGGTGTCCCCTTGTATGTCCAAATTTCCTGTTATAAGGACAGCAGTTAGACTGGATCAGGGCCCACCCAAATGACCTCATTTAACCTTAATCACCTTTTTAAGGCCCTATCTCTAAATACAGTCATATTCTGAAGTACTGGGGACTAGAGCTTCATTATATGAATTTTGAAGGGAAACAATTTTTAGCCCATAACACACACCATGTACAAAAAATCTACTTCAGATGGAGTAAGGACTTGAAGAGTAAGAACAAAACAAAATATCAGTAGGAAATATAAGTAACCAACTTGCAGAGCATAGGGTAGGGAAAGATTTTTTTTATTGAGATCTAGTTGACATATAATACTGCATTAGTTTTAGGTGTACAGCATTATGATTTGATATATGTGTGTGTATATTATATGTGTGTGTGTGTATATATATATATATATATATATATATATATATACAGTGAAATGGCTAACACAGTTTATATCACCACATATAGTTACAATATTTTTTCCTTGTGTGATAATAAATCTTAAGATCTACTCTCTCAATAACATTCAAATATACAATACAGTATCATTAGCTAGAGTCACCATGCTTTACATTACATCCCAGGGACTTACTTATCTTATAATAGGAAGTCTGTACCTTTTGACCCCCTTTACCCATTTTGCCTACCTTCCCTGACTTCTGTTAACCACGGATCTGTTCTCTGTATCTAGAAGTTCGGGTTTTTTTAGATTTCACATATAAATGAGAATATACATTGTCTTTCTCTCATTTCACTTAACATAAATACCTCAGGGTCCATCCATGTTATTGCAAATGGCAGGACTTCCTTCTGTTTTATGGCTAAATCATATTCCATTATGTGTGTGTGTGTGTGTGTGTGTGTGTGTGTGTGTGTGTGTATCAAATGTTTTCTTTATCCATTCATCCGTTGATGGGACACTTTGTTTCCATACCTTGGCTGTCATTAATAATGCTGCAGTGAACATGGGAATAGCGATATCTCTTCAAGATTATGATTTCCTTTCCTTTGATTATATACCCAGAAATGGGATTGCTGGATCATATGGTACTTCTATTTTTAATTTTTTGAGGAATCTCCATTCTGTTTTCCATAGTGGTTGCACTAATTTATATTCCCACTGACAGTGCATAAGGGTTCTCTTTTCTCCACATCCTCACCAACACTGTTATTTCTTGTCTCTTTAGTAATAGCCATTCTAGAGAGGTGTGAGATCATATCTCATTGTAGTTTGGATTTGCCTTTCCCTGATGATTACTGATGTTGAGCATCTTTTCATTTACCTGTTGGCCAGTTGTATGACTTCTTTGGAAAATATCTATTCAAGTGTTCTAACCATTTTTGTTTTATTGAAGCATAGTTGATTTACAATGTTGTATTAGTTTCTGGTGTACAGCAAAGTGATTCAGTTATATATATACATATATATAATATATTCTTTTTCATATTATTTTCCATTATGGTTTATTAGAGGATATTGAATATATACAATTCCCTGTGCTATATGGTGGAACCTTGTTGTTTACCTATTTGATATATATCAATAGTAGTTTGTATCTGCTAATCCCAAACTCGTAATTTATTCCTCCCTACCCTTTCCCATTTGGTAACCATAAATTTGTTTCCTATGTCTGTGAGTGTGTTTCTGTTTTGTACATAAGTTCATTTGTATCATATTTTAGATTCCACATATAAGTGATGTCATATGATATTTGTCTTTTTCTGACTTACTTCACTTAGTATGATAATCTCTAGGTCCATCCATGTTACTGCAAATGGCATTATTTCATTCTTTTTTATGGCTGAGTAGGATTGCATCATATATACATACCACATCTTCTTTATCCATCATCTGTCGATGGACATTTTGGTTGTTTCCATGTCTTGGCTATTGTAAATAGAGCTGCTGTGAACACTGGGGTGCATGTATCTTTTCAAAGTAGAGTTTTCTCTGGATATATGCCCGGGAATGGGATTGCTGGATCATATGTCTTCTACGCATTTTTAATCGGATTGCTTATCTCTTTACAGTTGAGTTGTATGAGTTATTTATTTATTTTGCATATTAACCCCTTATTACACATATGATTTGAAAACATTTTCTGTCATTATATAGGTTGCCTTTTCATTTTGTTGATGATTTCCTTTGCTGTGCAGAAGCTTTCTTTGTTTGATATAGTTCCACTTGTTTATTTTTGCTTTTATTGCCTTTGATTTTGTCATCAAGTCCAAAATATCATACCCAAGACTAATGTCAAGGAGCTTATCCCCATATTTTCTTCTGGGAGTTTTATGGTTTCAGATCTTGAACCTATTTTGTGTTGATTTTTGTGTAATGGCATAAAGATAATGGTCCAGTTTCATTCTTTTGCATGCGGCTGTCCAGTTTTCCCAGCACCATTTATTGAAGAGACTATCCTTTATATATGTCCAAAAATATATTATGGGGAAAGGATAGCCTGTTCAATAAAGGCACAGATTTTCAACATGCAAAATCCATTAACCATATAACAGGAGATTGATAAATTTGGCTAAATTAAAATTAAGAAATTTGATTCATCAAAAGACACCTTAAAGTTGGGGAATCCCCTGACAGTCCAGTGGTTAGGGCTCCACACTTCCTCTGCAGGGGCACAGGTTCAATCCCCGGTGGGGGAACTATGATCCCCCATTACATGCGGTGCAGCCAAAAAAAGAGATACCTTAAAGTAAAAAGGCTGGACAGCCTCTTCAATAAGCGGTGCTGGGAAAACTGGACAGACACATGTAAAAGAATGAGATTAGATCGCTCCCTAACACCATACACAAAAATAAGCTCAAAATGGATTAAAGACCTAAATGTAAGGCCAGAAACTATCAAACTCTTAGAGGAAAACATAGGCAGAACACTCTATGACATAAATCACAGCAAGATCCTTTTTGACCCACCTCCTAGAGAAATGGAAATAAAACCAAAAATAAACAAATGGGACCTAATGAAACTTCAAAGCTTTTGCACAGCAAAGGAAACCATAAACAAGACCAAAAGACAATCCTCAGAATGGGAGAAAATATTTGCAAATGAAGCAACTGACAAAGGATTAATCTCCAAAATTTACAAACATCTCATGCAGCTCAATAACAAAAAGACAAACAACCCAATCCAAAAATGGGCAGAAGACCTAAATAGACATTTGTCCAAAGAAGATATACAGACTGCCAACAAACACATGAAAGAATGCTCAACATCATTAATCATTAGAGAAATGCAAATCAAAACTACAATGAGATATCATCTCACACCAGTTAGAATGGCCATCATCAAAAAATCTAGAAACAATAAATGCTGGAGAGGGTGTGGAGAAAAGGGAACACTCTTGCACTGCTGGTGGGAATGTGAATTGGTTCAGCCACTATGGAGAACAGTATGGAGGTTCCTTAAAAAACTACAAATAGAACTACCATATGACCCAGCAATCCCATTACTGGGCATATACCCTGAGAAAACCATAATTCAAAAAGAGTCGTGTACGAAAATGTTCATTGCAGCTCTATTTGCAGTAGCCAGGAGATGGAAACAACCTAAGTGTCCATCATCGGATGAATGGATAAAGAAGATGTGGCACATATATACAATGGAATATTACCCAGCCATAAAAAGAAACGAAATTGAGCTATTTGTAATGAGGTGGATGGACCTAGAGTCTGTCATACAGAGTGAAGTAAGTTAGAAAGAGAAAGACAAATACCGTATGCTAACACATATATATGGAATTTAAGAAAAAAAATGTCATGAAGAACCCAGGGGTAGGACGGGAATAAAGACACAGACCTACTAGAGAATGGACTTGAGGATATGGGGAGGGGGAAGGGTAAGCTGTGACGGGGTGAGAGAGTGGCATGGACATATATACACTACCAAATGTAAAATCGATAGCTAGTGGGAAGCAGCCGCATAGCACAGGGAGATCAGGTCTGTGCTTTGTGACCGCCTAGAGGGGTGGAATAGGGAGGGTGGGAGGGAGGGAGATGCAAGAAGGAAGAGATATGGGAACATATGTATATGTATAACTGATTCACTTTGTTGTCGAGCAGAAACTAACACACCATTGTAAAGCAATTATACTCCAATAAAGATGTTTAAAAAATAAATAAATAAAAAAAATAAAGTAAAAAGGCTATAAGTTGGTAGAGACATTCGCATGCATATAACTAACAAAGAAATATATAGGAGTCCTACATACATATTGGTAAGGAAAATGACCCAACATAAAAATAAGTAAAAGATATAAACAAGCATTTCATAAAAAAGGAACTACTTATAGCCAATAAATGAGTTTCTCATAGTTATTAATAATTAGGGAAATATATATCAAGACCAGTTAAACTCATTCAATAGGTAAAAGTTAGGAAGCCTGAGCGCATCAGTGTTGGAAAAGAGGTCAACAATTTGCGTGTACAGTTTTGCTAAGAGAGTGAATTGATTATTCTTGCATCCTACAACCCAGCAAGAGAAATGCTTGCACATATGTACCAGGAGACATATACAAGTATAGTCATGACAGTACTTTTAGTAATTGCAAAAAAAAAAAGAAAAAGAAAAACCACACAAACCAAATGCCCATAAGATAGGAGAATGGATAAATATATAGTGGTACATACACATAATGGGATATTATGTGAAAATCAATGAAATACACATTTCCATATCAGTATGAATAAATCTTAATGTTTGGTTTTTAAAAGGGCAAGTTGAAGATTACTCTTTTTATAAAATTCAAGAGCTAAAGCTACATATTTTGTTTATACATATATATGTATTGATTTAAAATTCTATTTTTTTAAAATGTGGAAATGTTAAACAGAACATTTAGAGCAATGATTACCATGTATGAGACAAGGAGTGTAAGAGAGGGAAAGAACATGCAGGTCTGTATAAGTTATTGCCCATGATTGGTTTTTCGATTGGATTATAAACTCAAACAAGACATGTATACCTGGGGAGACCAATGATAACTATGTCACGAGCCAAGGAATATGGTTAGGCCAATTATGAGTACCTTACATCCAGGTAAAAAAAAAATACATACTTCTAACCAGCATGATTTGAGGGAAGTGAAACAATGGGAAGAACATTCCGATATATGTATGCATTGCCAGGAGGCTACAGGGGCTAGGCTGGCCATGGTACGTCTCCACTGAAATATCCTGAGCGCCTAAGGAAGGTGAAAAGAGACCAAACCTCGTTTTATATTTGTCACAATATATCTAATTGATTGGATATTTAAATTTAAGGCGTAACTCTTTGAAAAGCAACTTAATGAATATAAAATAAAAGGTTAATTTTAAGATTTAAATTTAAATATTAGACGTGGCGGCCCGTTCAGGTCCGGGGTCAGGCAGCCGCGCCCCCGGCCCAGCCATGGTGCAGTCCTGGTACATGGACGAGTCGCCGGCGACCCGCGGTGGCCCCACGGCGCAGAGCCCGCGCGCCCGGTCCGCCTGGAGCGGCTGCACGGGCTCGGCGTCCTTTACTGGACGCTGGATGCTGACAAAGATGAGAATGATCCAGAATTAGAAAAGATCCGAAAAGAGGAAAACTACTCCTGGGTGGACACAATAACCATATGCAAAGACAAACTACCAAATTATGAAGAAAAGATGAAGATGTTTTACGAGGAGCATTTATACCTGGATGACGAGATTCGCTACATCCTGGACGGCAGTGGGTACTTTGACGTGAGGGATAAAGAGGACAGGTGGATCCGGATCTTCATGGGGAAAGGAGACATGATCACTCTCCCCGCCGGGATATACCACCGCTTCACATTGGACGAGAAGAACTACGTGAAGGCCATGCAGCTGTTTGTGGGAGACCCAGTGTGGACAGCGTACAGCCGGCCGGCTGACCACTTTGAGGCCCGTGGGCAGTATTGAGTTTCTGGCACAGATGGCCTAGCGGTGCCCTGGGGCCTCAGGCACCCGAAAGTCCGGGACATGATAGCAGCAGAAAATCTGTCCTATTCTCCTTGCTTTTGTGTTGTGGACTTGAGGCTAGGTGAGCTTTCCTCTGCAAGATTGTTTGATCAGAATACGTTTTAATGGAAGAAGCTGTAGAACCGGTTGGTACATAGAAGCCCCTGTGGAAATCTGGGCAAATCCGTTCATTTTCTCTAATTCAGGACCAGTGGTCAGTGGCCCTGTATCAGCTCGTGCCTTCAGCTGTGACCGAGTGAGTTTCAACTCCCCAAACGGAGCCACTTAGCTGCCCCATCTGAACCTGATTCTTGGACTTTAAGCAGGTACCAAACGAGGCCATGCCTGCCTTGTGCGGAGGAGTGATAGTGGATGACAGGACTGGGTAGAGAGAAGAAGCTTTTCTCCCAAAACACGGGAGGAAGCTGGGTGGGGGAGGGGTGCCGTGGGGGATGAGCTGGCGAGTTAGGGGGGCCCTCACTTGATTATGCCACTTTCTTCTTCAAAATAGAGTAGCTGCCTTAACGTTAATAAATAAATATTAAATATGTTAAATACCTTTTATGTTACATTCATTTTGACATACAGGCATTTTGTAAGTGAATAAAACTCTGTGGTAAATCCTGCCAGTAGTCTTTGATGAAGGCTTATATTATACATTTATCAAAATAGTTGACCAAACTTTTATTCATTCATCTGTCTGTCTACCTGTCTACCTACCTAACTACCCATCCACCTGTTTCCTGGACATGATAATAACAGTGTTTGAGAGCAACTCCCCTTTCCCTTCATTCACTGTTGCACAGACTGAAACTACTAATTTATTGCAGTGGACATAGATCTCCCTCTACTGGTACAAAATGATAATGCCAATCAATGCTATAAAGTTTTTAAGGTTATTTAAAATGCAGCTATTCCGTTAAGTCATACCCACCATTCCATTGCCTTGTGTAGCATCAGCATAAAAAGTAATCTCACTTTTGAATCTTTCTTAAATGCCACACTTATTTTCTAAAGCCAAATTATATAAATTTTTATAAATAAGAACAAATTATTAAGTGAATATAACACAAACAAAAACAAGGTAAAGGTGTTTTAGCTTTTCCTCATTCTTGGAAGTAAAAACATTTTGTTTCATTGAAATCTTAAACAAAAATTTTTTTTTGCAATTTTATTTTATTTATTTTTTATACAGCAGGTTCTTATTAGTTATCCATTTTATACCTATTAGTGTATACATGTCAGTCCCAATCTCCCAATTGATCACACCACCACCCCGGCCCCGGCCACTTGCCCCCCTTGGTGTCCATACAGTTGTTCTCTACATCTGTGTCTCTATTTCTGCCCTGCAAACCGGTTCATCTGTACCATTTTTCTAGGTTCCACATATATGCGTTAATATATGATATTTGTTTTACTCTTTCTAACTTACTTCACTCTGTATGACAGTCTCTAGATCCATCCATGTCTCTATAAATGACCCAATTTCGTTCCGTTTTATGGCTGAGTAGTATTCCATTCTATATGTGTACCACATCTTCTTTATCCATTCGTCTGTTGATAGGCATTTAAGTTGCTTCCATGACCTGGCTATTATAAATAGTGCTGCAATGAACATTGGGGTGCATGTGTCTTTTTGAATTATGGTTTTCTCTGGGTGTATGGCCAATAGTGGGATTGCTGGGTCATATGGTAATTCTATTTTTAGTTTTTTAAGGAACCTCCGTACTGTTCTCCATAGTGGCTGTATCAATTTATATTCCCACCAATACTGCAAGAGGGTTCCCTTTTCTCCACACCCTCTCCAGCATTTGTTGTTTGTAGATTTTCTGATGATCCCCATTCTAACTAGTGTGAGGTAATACCTCATTGTAGTTTTGATTTGCATTTCTCTAATAATTAGTGATGTTGAGCAGATTTTCATGTGCTTCTTGGCCATCTGTATGTCTTCTTTGGAGAAATGTCTATTCAGGTCTTCTGTCCATTTTTGGATTGGGTTGTTTTTTAGTATTGAGCTGCATGAGCTGTTTATATATTTTGGAGATTAATCCTTTGTCCGTTGATTCATTTGCAAATAGTTTCTGCCATTCTAAGGGTTGTCTTTTCATCTTGTTTGTAGTTTCCTTAGCTTTGCAAAAGCTTTGAAGTTTCATTAGGTCCCATTTGTTTATTTTTGTTTTTATTTCCATTACTCTAGGAGGTTGATCAAAAAAAATCTTGCTGTGATTTATGTCAAAGAATGTTCTTCCTATGTTTTCCTCTAAGAGTTTTGTAGTGTCCAGTCTTACATTTAGATCTCTAATCCATTTTGAGTTTATTTTTGTGTATGGTGTTAGGGAGTGTTCTAATTTCACTCTTTTACATGTAGCTGTCCAGTTTTCCCAGCACCACTTATTGAAGAGACTGTCTTTCTCCATTGTATATCCTTGCCTCCTTTGTCATAGATTAGTTGACCATAGGTGCGTGGGTTTATCTCTGGGCTTTCTATCCTGTTCCATTGATCTATATTTCTGTTTTTGTGCCAGTACCATACTGTCTTGATTCCTGTAGCTTTGTAGTATAGTCTGAAGTCCAGGAGCCTGATTCCTCCAGCTCTGTTTTTTTCCCTCAAGACTACTTTGGCTATTTGGGGTCTTTTGTATCTCCATACAAATTTTAAGATTTCCTTAGGATGAAACAGGAAAGGAAAATAATATACTTTTATAGTCTCAAATGTGAATAGGGCATAAAATTTCTGGAAGGATTAATAGGAAACTAATAACAATAAAGGTTTTCTCCATTTACTTGTTTATACATTTATTTTTGCAGGTGGGTTATTTACTTTTCTGATCACTTTTTTTATAGGTTTTAGTGTTTGGACCAGGAGAGTAGATTACCTATTTTAAAATATGTAAAAATATTTTTATGACAGGATTTAGCTCCTCAAAGAGGGCTTGTTGGTCTACACTCCCTCTGTTACTGTCAATCATCTGATCAAGATTTCTGATGTGTACCCTGCTTTGTATTATTTAATTGTTTGGTGGTTATTTTTCTTCCCCACAGGTGTGAAAGTTCCATGAGGGCAAGTTCATTACTACCTTCAGTGCTGTGTTCCCTGTGTCTACAACAGTACATGGTACAGAGTAGGAAATCAATGGTTTTTTGGATAAATCAATTTATAATTATAAAACAGTTGAGGAGACTAGACACATTCTAGATTTGATCTTGCATAAATTACTGAACCTCTCTGTGCCACAGTTAACATGGGGATTACAATATTGTATAAGGTGGTTGTGATTAAATAATCCAATGCCTAGAATGTGTTTAGAGCAGTGCTTGACATATAGGAAGAGATCAATAATGTTAGTTACTATTTAATATTCAGGAGAAAGGAAGGGGCAAGACAAAGAACTAGCAAGGGCAACAGGGATGGACAAAGAGAAGTTTAACCCAAGGCCTAGTGGAAAGATCTTCTCTCCAGCATCTGGTTTACTGAAAGGAGTTGAACAAAAATAAATGGAACTAACAAGGAGAAAGAGTGAGCAAATAAGCACTGTTTTTGTTTGCCTTTTTGCTTTGTTTTTGGCTTGGGTAAGTGGAAAGAGAGGAGAAGCATCTAGGAGCCAAGGGAGAAGATGCCCCAGCTCTGGACCCGGAACGTGATGGAAGCTGCAGCTTAGCTGTTCTGAGGGCTGGGAGAGGCTGGTGTGCTTCTCTCAGTGGCTGCCTAGGCAGTCCAGGTGGGACGGGCTTCTTCAGCTCTGCTCCAGGAGGCCAGCCCTGGCAAACAGTCTGGTGCCCGGAGTGGCCGTGTGCGTAGGAAGCGACCTGCTCCTCTTGAGAAGTCCCAAGCCCACTTCGTCCAAACACCTCTCCACACCGCCTCCCACCGTGGCTCCCACACCCACACCTAACTCAGCTTTTGTGAATTCAGGGGTGCAAAGAGCAAGGCTGACTCTGGGGACTCAGTGTGGTGCCTGCAACCCAGGACCTCCAACCACTGGGGTAGGAGCGAAGCCCTGGCAGAGGAGGAGGGATCTGGGCCGCTGGCGTCTCACTGTGGAGCTGCAGTGACAGGTTGGCAGCACAGAGCATATGTTTGTTTAACATAATTGTGAAAAACAATTAAACACATAGAATTGTAAACAACAACAAAAAAAAGGCACAGTGAATGCCCATACATCCAGCACCACATTCAGCAGCTGTTTACACATATTCCCCCCACTCTCTTGCTTGCCATTTAAAAGTATGTTGTAGACATCATAACATGCTATCCTTAAATACTGCAGCATGTATCTCTTAAAATGAGGAAATTCTCATATAGAGCTGTAACTCTTTTATTGCACCTTGCAAAATAAACAATAATCCTTCATATCTAATACCTAGCTCACATCCACGTTTTCCCACTTGTTGCGCAGATGCATTTTATAGCTGATTTGGTTCAAACTAAGAGCCAATCAAGGACCACAGACTGCATTCTGTTATGACTCCTAACTCAATAAATCTGCAAGTCAGTCCTTCTTTTGGCTTTTTGAAGAGACCGGGCTAGATGTCTTGTAAAATGTCTGTTTTCTGGATTTGTTTTATTTTTTTTCCTAAACGTTTCATTTAACATATTCCTTTGTCTGTATTTCCTTTAAACTTGAAGTTAGAAATGCAGACTGATTTAGATTGGGGCTGAGCATGTTGTAGTAAGAATGCGTCCTAGAGAACACCGTATAATGCCCGTGTGTCCCATCAGGAGGCAAGTGGTGTCGTCCCGCCATTCCTGATAGCCACTCTGCTCTCCGAGTTAAGATGCTGGCAGCCAGATCTCACCATCATAAAGCTGCAGGGAATCTGGGGGCAATGTAGGAAAATTTTTCCATCAGCCATTCACCTAATGATTCGATCCCACTTTGGTGATTCTTAATAGAACCAGTTATATCATTCATGGTTGCAGAATGGTGATTTTCTGATAGTGTCCATTCTTTCTACATTTATTAGTTGCTATTCCATAAAAAATATTTTCTCATCACCAGAGGCTCGGAGGATGGGGGCAAGGGGAATTGGATGAAGGTAGTCAAAAGGTATGAACTTCCTGTTATAAGATAAATTAGTAGGGATGTCATATACAACATGATGACTATAGTTAACACTGCAGTATGATATATAGGAAAGTTCAGAGAGTAGATTCTAAGCATTCTCATCACAAGGAAAATTGTTTTTCTTTTATTTTTGTATCTATATGAGATGATGGATGTTAATTTAACTTAGTGTGGTAATCATTTCACAATATATGTAAGTCAAATCGTTATGTTGTACAGCTTAATCTTATACAGTTCTGTATGTCAATTATATCCCAGCAAAACTGGAAAAAAGTTTCCTTATCAACTGGGGTTATATTGTTATATAAGAAAGAGTAAGAAGAGTAAATTAATGCGTTCCCTTTAATTACCAATTTTCAGAATAAGGATTCCAGTGTGGGCGAGGAAGTTTGTTTGCATGCTTACTTTTTTTTTTAATACAACTGTGGTTTCATGAATTTTTTATGTCTCAAGTGTATTAATCAATTATATTCACCTTTTTCAAAAATGTAGGCCCATTCAGACAGCAGAGGTAGGAAATACATTTTTTTAAATCAGGAGTTTAAATTGACATTTGTCAATTCAAATTTGACTTATAGGGTTTTATCTAATTCCTTAGATTTTATACTTCCCCTCTTAAAATGAAAATTTTATTTTATAGTGGCATAATTATTTATTTGCTTTAGCTCTATAGTATACATAAAATGACTTCCAAATAACAATACCAATATTACTATTAACAGTAAAACCACTGAATTTGAAGCTCTTTTTGACCTTAGAGTATATCTTTCCAAAGGTTTGCAGCAAGAATACAATATTCTAGAGTGATCTAACGTAATTATTTCCTCTGTCTGGTTATGTTAAATTCTGATATACAGTTAGTATCTTTCCTTTTAAAATATTTTCAATTTTAGGGATTACTTTTTTTTTAAATGTGTAAAATATTTACATGATTCAAAAGTCAAAATTTCATAAAAGTATACTCCAAGAGGTCTTGCTTCCATTTCTGTTCATTTAATACTGTTTATGTCCCAACACCCATCCCTAACCAGTAGATATTTTCATTAGTGTTGGGTTTGCTTTACAGAGTTTCCTTCTGAAAATATAAGTGGATATGTCTGCCTATCTATATCTACCTATCTACTTATCTATATATATGCATAATATATTCATATTCAAATACTTTTATTTCTCTTTCTTTCTCACACAAAATGTAACATAACCAGTCCTCACTCTGAATCTGCATGAGACTCATTGAATCACCCAGCATCTGGGCAGACAGAAGAGCCTGCTGGAAGATTGTGATTTTTGCCTTTGTCCAGTGCAAGTTCTAGCCAGAGACAATTAGGTTGTTGGTGATACACGTGAATTTTATCTCAGGCTCGGGGTAGTTGAAGAAACACTTTCACACAAAATTTTTAAATTTTAAATAGACTTTATTGTCATGCTGATGTGAAAATCTCTAGTTAAATGTGAGATCTTCAAGTAGAAGCATCTGGCTGGTGTTTCTGAATGTAAAAAGAGATCAATAAGATTTCTGAGTCATCCACCTAGGGGTGATGATTGGATTTGTGAGAATGAGTCAATTCTCCAAGAGAAAAAAATACAGAGAAAGTAACAAGTAACTAATTTTGTAGAAAAGTCAATTCAAATGAGGATATGCATATATTGCAATGTTTCAAGGAGTGCTGGGGCACACAGATAGTTTCAAAGAAGTCAATTTACGAATTCCCAGCTGTTACATGAACTCTTTCCTGAAACTCATCTGCCTGTGAAGTACCCCGTCTATTTGTTCTCCTTTCCCAATTTCTCTTTCACAACTGCCCTTCTCTCATTTTACAGTAGGAGAGCATGCCTCTCATCTGTGCGTCCATCCATCCATCTATCCATCTATCCAGAATTTTACTCTTGTGCATTTCCTCCAGGTGTAAATGTTACTGAACCAGGTTCGTTTGCTCGACACATGGCAAGCCGAATGCTGAGACATTGAGGTTGGCAGCAGGTAAAGGGTTTATTCACAAGGCAGCCAAGTGAGGAGATAGGAGAACAAGTCTCAGATTTGCCTCCCAAAGGTGAGGGGCTCAGGATATTTATAGGATAGAGAAGCAGAGTGGTCTTAGGTGTGGGGAAAGGAGATTGGAAGTAGGAAAAAGGTGAGGTAATCAGTGTTCTGTGCAGGCATATCTGAGTTACATGCTTCTTCATGGGATGCATGATCAGAAAATGGCAGTGTTAGCGAGATCTGAGGGTGGAGTTTTTGGCCCTCTGACATCAAAAGGTCATCTGTGGGACACTCATGCAGGCCCAGTTGGAGGGTCAGTGGTCCCAAACAGCCTTAACCAGCTTGAACTTGAACTAAACAAATACTCCAAGTTCCTAAAAAACAAACTTAAGCAACCATTACCATAGCGACCCATACGTTAGAAGTATTATCTATAAAGGCAGTTAAAGGAGGCTTGCAGTATATTGTCTAGGCTACCTGAAGTTTGGAGGGTAGGCAATTTGCAGGAACAATTAAAGGGAGCTTAGTCAATGAAGACAGGTTACAGGGTATCATTTATTAAGCAAGTTATAGTTTAAGGGATCCTAATTAATGACTGTCCTCAGTTTCATAAATACCTTTGGAGTATTTGTTCCCCAGAACAAAGGGAAAGTTTGAGACTGCAGAGCTTCTGCAAGAAGCTTCCTCCAAGTGGCAAACTTGTGGCAAGACCTCATGCCTCATCATTTCTTTTCTTTTTCCTTTTTTACTTCTTTCTTTTCTGTGCCGAAGACTTAGAATTTAGAAGCAAGATGGTTGACACAGAGACAGGTTTTAACACATTATTTGAGTTGGAACACAAAGTCAATTTTTTGATTGATTTGTTCGGCAGTGAAGACTGTGTTTGCCAATTAAATTATATAGTGGAAGTTTTCCATAAACTGAAGGTGCAACTCCATAGTTTTGTCAAAAATGTATTAGAGGCACATATACAATATTCACTGTGTCACATATTGTATTCCTTGTGACCCTTAATCTTATGAAAAAATTTACATTTCAACTTAAAAATGTGTGAGGTGGTACATAATTTTCAATGTTATTTTATTATGGAGTACAGGGACCAAAACATTTGAAGTCCTGTGAGTTAGAGGACCTGAAGAGACAGAAAAGGACCAGAAAAAGTCAGGGGCAAGGAGGAGAACCAGAAGAGACGGGAGAAGAGACTCCAGTCCAGGAGGTAAGTATGATGGCAAAAAAGAGGGGTAATGAGAAGCGCTAAACATTGCAGAAGGGTTAAGGAGAATAATAACTGGTTACAAATCTTTGTGAATGCAGTTTCTGCAGGTGGGATAGAGTTAATAGTCTGTTTAGATCATTCAAAAAGTTGGGCAGGGCTTCCCTGGTGGCGCAGTGGTTGAGAGTCCGCCTGCCGATGCAGGGGACACGGGTTTGTGCCCCGGTCCGGGAAGATCCCACATGCTGCGGAGCGGCTGGGCCCGTGAGCCATGGCCGCTGGGCCTGTGCGTCCGGAGCCTGTGCTCTGCAACGGGAGAGGCCACAACAGTGAGAGGCCCGCATACCGCAAAAAAAAAAAAAAAAAAAAAAAGCTGGGCAGTGATGACAAGGAAAATAGAATACTGTTTATAATACTATTTGCCAGATCACTGGGGTTAAAATGGATTTTGTAACTGAAAGAGCAATTCAGGATGTTGGCCAGTGAAGACTGTTTGAAGGAATACAGTGGCAGGGGGGCAGGGGGCATAGAGAGAGGGACTTGCCTTCAGGAGAAGGAAGAGAGCTCTTCCTCTGAAACTGGCGGGAGTGAGCAGAGAGCTGTTGAGACAGCTGGAGAGGAGGGAAGCGACCAGAGCCTCCAGCTCCAGGCCACGGTCTCAGTGAAGGAGAAGGGGAGCTCCTGTGCTGAGAGTAGCCGTCTGGGTGGAGAGCAGAGGAGTCCAACGACTGCTGAGAAGTTATGCCAAGAAATTTCTAAGAGAGGTTCAGGAGGGAGGACCACTTTAGGATTGTTGCATTGTAATTTTCTTATGAGTTTTTAAAGTGTAGTTTTGTCAATGCTGTCCCCTTTAAGGTTTCTATATTTTTCAAATTTCCTACAATGAACAAGGAATAAAGAATTTTTTTTCCAAAATAAGGGGTTAAAAAATAAAAGATCAAAGAAGGTGCAGGTAAACAATGTCATCAGCCTACATCAAACTAAAAATCTTCTTCACAGCAAAGGAAATCATCAACAAAATGAAAAGACAACATACAGAATGGGAGATAATATTCACTAACCATTTATCTGATAATTCATTAGTATTCAGGATATACAGGGAACTCGTACAACTCCACAGCTAATAATAATAATAACGCAATTAAAAATGGGCAAAAAACTTGAATAGACATTTTTCCAAAGAAGATGTATAAATAGCCCACAGGTACATGAAAAGGTACTCAACATCACTAATCATCAGGAAAATGCAAATCGAAACCACAATGAGATGTCACCACACACCTGTTAGGATGTTTATTATAATAAAGACAAGAGATGCCAAAAGCTGTCAAGGATGTGGAAAAATGGAAATCCTTGTATACTCTTGGTGGAAATGTAAACTGGAACAGTCACTATGGAAAACAATATGGAGATTCCTCAAGAAATTAAAAATAGAACTACCATATGATCTAGCAATTCCATGTCTGGGTATATATCCAAAGGAAACAGAATCATAGTCTTGAAGAGATATCTGTGTCCCATGTCCACTACAGCATTAGTCATGATAGCCAAAGCATGGAAACAAGCTAAGTGTCCATCAATGATGAAGGAAGCAAATGTGGCATATGTAGGCAATGGAATGTTATTCAAATGCCTGAAAATAAAGAAGGAGATCCTGTTATTTTCAACAACATGGATGAACCTGGAGGGCATTATGCTAATTAAAATAGACAGACAAAGACAAAGATTGCCTGGGATCACTTATATATGAAATCTAACAAAAACATCAAACTCATAGTAACAATGAAACGGTGATTGCCAGGGGATGAGGGGTGGTGGGGGAAATGAGGAGACGTTGGTAGAAGGGTTTAAACTTTCAGATACAAGCTGAATACTGTCTGAGGATCTAGTGTATATGGTATGGTGTCTATAGTTGACAATACTGTGTTGTATAATTGAAATTTTCTAAGAGAGTAAATCTTGTGTTCTCACCAAGAAAAAAAGTAAATATGTGAGTGATGAATGTGATAATTCAATTGGGGAATCCTTATATGTATATCAAATCATCACATTGTATGCTTTAAATGTATCATAAGGTGTCAATTATACCTCAATAAAGCTAAAACAGTTTTAAAACAATGTCCTCAGCAAACTCCCTTGGTACTGTAATACTGTAACGTAAAGGAGGAGTCATTGCCTTTATGTGGAGTAGTAGCTCAGTGTTTCTGAGTTTGTTTTGCCAGTTTGAGGAAGCTTATAAAGATGTCTTCTGAAACGTTAGATGAGTACTTTCAAGCAGTCTACCCACAGCTGAGCCGACAGTCAGCCATACTACCTGCTCAAATTTTGCTGGCCCTGAGTGTGATGGTTTCTAATGATCAGTCTGCATAGAAGTCATGTTTATAGCAAAGATAGTGATGACTTGGCAGGTATACAGGAATTGGGTGTGGAAAAAAAAGGTGCATTACCAAACCCAGAGTTTTAGCCAGTAGAGGGCAGTCTTCTCTAGGTTTTGGGTTCTACAGCATTTGCTCCTAGTTTTTCCTAGTGGTGATACAAGTATTAAAGATAGATAAAGCCAGACACTAGGTAAAGTGATAAGAACACATTATAATCAGTAACCTACTACTGCAGTAGGGAAAGGAGTTCAGCGTGAACTGAACTCAACTTTGACTTATACAGAGGTGGCTGGGTGTTTAAAGGGAGAATGAGAATGAGGGTGTTGGTGAGCAGAGGCTCAGCAGAGTCAGGAAGCTGAAAGCTTACAAAAAGCAGGACGAAGTGGGGGTAGGTCCATAAGAAACCCATGTGGGTTTGCTAACTGGCACTCACCAAAATTAGGCTCCTACCATCCCACAGAGACTGGGAGGTGGGCTCTACCTTTAAGTATTGGCTGGAACAAACAATAAAGTCTTTCGGCAGCAATGAGTTTTCTCAGGCGGGTACTTTAAGGGGGTGTGAGGGTCATCCTAGGGGTTCAGTCTTGAGCTACTAGAAGCTATGTTGCCGTTTGTTCAAGTCTTTATAGGCCAAGGTGAGGCCTGCTTGAGAAAGGGCTTGAGAGGAACCTGGCTAGAGTTTGGTCAAGGAGACAATTTTTGTCACAGGGAATGGTATTAATACTAGTTTTATTGACAAAAATATAATTCCACTACCTTCCTCTACCAGTGGGACAATGCTGGTACTTCTTGACCCATTGTCAATAATTCTGCTTTGGAACTGCTTTAAGATCTCAGCAGAGGGCTTCCCTGGTGGCGCAGTGGTTGAGAGTCCGCCTGCCGATGCAGGGAACACAGGTTCGTGCCCCGGTCCGGGAGGATCCCACATGCCGCGGAGCGGCTGGGCCCGTGAGCCATGGCCACTGAGCCTGCGCGTCCGGAGCCTGTGCTCCGCAACGGGAGAGATCACAACAGTGAGAGGCCCGCATACCGCAAAAAAAAAAAAAAAAAAGATCTCAGCAGAATTTGGGAGACAACTTGAGAAATGGTTCTCTCTGTCCTGAGAGAACTGTTGTCTTGTCCCTGTCCTTTTTCCTTTAAAGAATCTTCAAGAAGAGAAAGGGTCACTTGTGTTTCTTCACAAAACTCCATAATGTCCTTCTGTAAACCATGCATCAGCCGGCAAAGAGAAGTAGTTAACCTCATTTGTCACCTCCGCTCCGGGGGAGGACATGCAAGCTTGGCCTAACCCATCAGAGCATCATACATCCCCTGAGTCAAACAGTTCTTCCAAGAACTGACTTGAAACCTGACACAGGCCAGTGGTCAATTCTGGGGCTTCTGGAACTGTTGAGAAGCCAGGCACCCTTGCCACTAAACTGCCAACTGTAGATATAGCAAGCTTGGGGCTGCAGACGATTCCAGCTGCAGTGGGCCTGCAGAGGAACGGGGGGTACAACCAAGAGGAGGGGGTGCCATTGCTGATGACATTTCTTGAGCTGCTGGATCCAGCCACTTCATGTTGTTTTATCTTGCTTTGTTTTCATTTATTTTGAAGTATTTCAAATATTCAAGAAGGTATGAAAATTATTGTAATGAACATCCATGCACCCATCAGGCAGTTTGGGAAATAAAAGATTACCAATGACATTGAACTCATGGACTTTTCAGTTATAAAGGTCAGTAAATCTATTTTGTGTAAGCCAGTTTGAGTTGAGGCTGTGTCCCTTACAACAGGAGAGTTCCAGCACCTATCCAGTAAAGTATGTCCTAAGATGATCTGAAAGCATAGTACATAAACAAATGTAAAAATGTAAATAACTGCACAGTGCGTCAGTCACAGTTTTAGTTGCAAGTAATGGACCCTACTGAAGCTGATTTTTAACCCTTTTGGAAAAATTAAGACTTTTGTTTTTAGAACAGTTTAAGGTCCATAGCCAACTTGAAGGGAAGGTATAAAGATTTCCCATATACTCCCTGTCCTCACACATGTGGGGCTTCCCCACTTATCAACACCCCCTACCAGAGCAGTACATTTGTTACAACTGACCTACGCTGACACATCATAGTCACCCAAAGCCCAGAGTTTACATTACCTGTTCAGTCTTGGTGTTGTGCAATTTACAAGTTGGATAAATGTATAATGTCATTTATCCATCATTAGTGTATCATAAATAGTGTTTTCACTGCCCTAAAAATCCTCTGTACTCTGCCTATTCGTATCTCCCTCCTTCCCCAATCACAAGCAACCACTGGTCTTTTTACCATCTCCCTAGTTTTGCCTTTTCCAGAATGTCATATAGTTGGAATCATACAGTGTGTAGCCTTTTCAGATTGTCCTCTTTCACTAAGTAATATGCATTAATTTTCCTTCATGCCTTTTCACGGCTTGATAGCTCATTTCTTTTTAGCGCTTTAGTATTCCACTGTCTAGATATTTATTTATCTATTCAGCTACTAAAGGACATCTTGGTTGCTTCCAAGTTTTTTTTTTTTTTTAGGGATGTTTGCATATTTTATTCTTTAAAAAATTTATTGACTAAAACATTCTTTAAATTCTGTAGTGCTTTACAGTTTTCAAAAGTTTCACACACATTATTTCATATAATCCCATAATAACTCTTTTTCCCCCTACCCTTAATTGCCCCTCCCCCTTCCCTCTTCCCACTGGTAACCACTAGTTTGTCCTTTATATCTGTGAGTCTGCATTTTTTTTGTTTTATTCATTAGTTTGTTGTATTTTTTAGATTCCAGATATGTGATATCATACAGTATTTGTCTTTCTCTGTCTGACTTATTTAGCATAATGCCCTCCAAGGCCATCCATGTTGCAGCAAATGGCAAAATTTCATTATTTTTTATGGCTGAGTAGTATTCCATTGTGTATCTATCCATATATATCTATCTGCTTGTCTGTCTGTCTGTCTATCTACCTGCCTACCACATCTTTATCCATTCATCTGTCGATGGACACTTAGGTTGTTTCCATGTCTTGGTCATTGTAAATAATGCTGCTATGACATTGGGGTGCGTGTATCTTTTTGAATTAGTGTTTTTGTTTCTTTGGATATATACCTAGGAGTAGAATTTCTGGGTCATATGGTGGTTCTATTTTTAGTTTTTTGATCTCCATACTGTTTTCCATAGGGGCTGTACCAATTTACATTATTATAGCAGAATAAAGCTGCTATAAACATCCTTGTGCAGGTTTTTGTGTGGACATAAGTTTTTAACTCCTTTGGGTAAATACTAAGGAGCATGATTGTATGGTATTGTGTGGTAATTGTACAGTAAGAGTATGTTTAGTTTTGTAAGAAACCACCAAGATTTTGCACCCTTTTAAGCCTAAGGACAGAAGGTCTCAGTGAGCCTGGCCCTGATACTTTCCTATACTTGGCTTGTCTTGACAATATGCTGCCAGGATACTTGAAGCCCCTTTTTACCCCACAGAAATGCTCTTCTTTGACCTACCCCTTAAGGCCATACTCAGAAGCAGAAAATACAGAGCACCCTTTGTCCCTGACCTTGTCTCCACTAGACATCCATGTCTGGTCCATACTAGAGGCCTACCAGCTGCTTGACAATAGCTGTACATTTTCATGCCACTTCCTAGACCTGTCCAGAGACACGCCAGCCCACCAGAAGGGACTTTGTACGAACTCAAGGAGGCTGAGGCAACTGGTGGTCTCATGGCTCAGCACAACTCCTCTTCTGCAGAGAGCCTCATCTGACAGCGGAGATCTTGCCATGTCTACATGAACTGAGTCTGTGCTCGCTCTGCAGTTTTCCAGACTATTTAGTGATATATACATAGGTGGTGAAACTGTAACGAAAAGCAAGGAATGATTAACAGAAAAAACCTGGGCTGCCGTTACTCTGGAGATGAGGGAAGACAGTGTCATAGGGTGGCGCAAGTTTGGGGCTTCCAAAGTAGTGGTGATTTTCAGTTTCTTTACCTGAGTGTTGATACGTACACCGACGTAACATTGTGCTAAAGGGAGCAGCTAATGCACGGCCTAAAGGCAAGAACGAACTGAACGCAGTGGAGGGTTCGCAGACAGCAAATGTGTCTGGGGTTCAGTGAGGGAGGGAGGTAGCAGGGGCTAGATTATGAAAATCCTTATCAGTAAAAGTGGGGTAGTTCCAAGACTGCAGGAAGCCACTCAAGGGTCTTAGTAAGCAGGGGGCTGATGTGGTCTAATTTATGTTTGAGAGATATCACTCTGGCAGCTTTACGGCAGTATTGGAGGGTGAGCAGGGTAGGATAAAGAGGCAGTAAGAGGCTATTTCATTTGTTCAGGCGGAGATGGTGTGGTCTGGAATAAGGACATGTCCGTGTACATACGGAGAAGAGGGCAGACTCTATGTGTAACAGCTTACTGAGTCCAGTCAGAGCTAAATGTGAGGTCATTTCCATCACTCTCCCTGGTAGTCACAAGGGTCACCAGCCTCAGGCCGTTTTAAGCATGTCGCTCCCCTTCTGTGAATTGTTTAATCTGGTACATCACAGGCATTTGGTTGCACAAAGAGAAGGAGGGCAGTTCATAAATACCGTAGAGGTTAAAAGCACTTGCTCTAGATTCAGGTCACATGCTGTGAGTTTGAATTCAGGCTCTGGAAAGAGATATGGCCTCGGGCAGGCCTCAGCTTCTTCATGTTCAAACTAGTAAATAACACCCATCCCTATTCTTGCAGAAATTAAAAAAGAAAATCCACATAAAGAGATGAGAGAATGGTCTGACTTATGCTCAAGTGTGAAATCAATGTGTATGTACTATTAGTGCCATTTTAGCCATCATGCAAATTCCTGGCAGCTTTTAGTAACATATACTTTTGTGGTGAACTTTGAGCACTTTGCAGATATGTTTTTACAACACTACGTTTCAAGTTCTCTTTATTTATTTATTTTTGGTTGCGTTGGGTCTTCATTGCTGCATGTGGGCTTTCTCTAGTTGCAGCGAGCGGGTGCTACTCTTCATTGTGGTGCACAGGCTTCTCATTGCAGTGAACGGGCTCTAGGCGCATGGGCTTCAGTAGTTGCAGCATGCAGTCTCAGTAGTTGCGGCACACAGGCTCAGTAGTTGTGGCACAAGGGCTCAGTAGTTGTGGCTTGCAGACTCTAGAGCACAGGCTCAGTAGTTGTGGCTCACAGGCTTAGTTGCTCCACGGCATGTGGATCTTCCCGGACCAGGGATCAAACCCATGTCCTCTGCATTGGCAAGCGGATTCTTAACCAATGCACCACCAGGGAAGTCCCTCAAGTTCTCTTTTTATAGTGAAGACAACTGAAGTAAAGAGTTAAGCGGTTCTCAAGATCATACAGCACAGAGCCATAGAATATTAGTTCAAAAGAGGCCTGACTGTTTAATACTGGCTTGCTGGGGACTTTAAATACCTGAAGACCTTTTAAAAACTAGTAATGCTCAAGTTACACCCTCAGAGATCTTGCTCTAATTTTTGTGGCCTGGAACCCAAGCATCAAGATTCTTAAAGCTCCTTAATGAGATTCCAATGAACAGCTAGAGTTAAGAACCGTTAACTCATTAAGATCCATTTTACAGATGAGAAATTGAGGTTCTCTGTGATTAAATGACTGGCTCAAGCTAGTTAATATTAGAGAGATGATAGATTCTGAGGACAAGAAAGAGATGGTCTTCAAATTCTGATAAACTAGCTAATAAAAGGAACATATTACGGTGAGATATGTCTCTTAAGAATGAACAACATGATGTTAGCCTGGTCTACTAACAAGAAGCCAGTGGTCTACAACGAAGCATAGAAAATGGGTTTCAGAGACATCAACTTGGCTGGGGCATAACACTGGCTTATCTGAGACTATTAACAATTTATGCCTCGCCACTAAATGCCCTCGTGCTCTGGGTGAATGTTCACCAATATTTACCTGAAGATGAATTGGCTTCCAGAGTGTGTTTCTTGCCCTCTTTATTGGGACCCTTTTAGACAGGCCCTCTGCCCTACCCACTCCGTTTTAGTGTTTGTTGTTTTCTTCACCCTCTACTCCTCCTCCTGGGAATAAATTTATATAGGGCGCAATCTCATTTTGGGGGGAAAAAAGTGACTCTAAACAGCTACTATTCTCTCTCCATCCCCTGATTTCCTGCTCAGAAACAGTGTATAACTCAGATCACTCAGGGTCTTCAAGCAAAGGCCTGAGAATACGCTTACCTCTGATGAGTGAGCCATCCCTAGTACCCGCTTCCCGTGCCAGGTTTGAAATGGTAATAGTGATTGACACTGTTCTTGGGAGAAAGGTGTCTGCTCTCCAGTAGTTCTTACATCCAGTCTGACTACAGTGTAAAGTTTCAAAATATGTGCAGTTACTTTTAAAGTAATGATATGTTATAATGTGCCTTGCAGAATTTTCTGAGGAAGTTGGCAGAATCAACCAGTGACTGACTTGGTGCCTATCATTAATCCTAGTTTATAATACTCTCCTCCTCAAATGAACAAAAACCAAAAATCTGTTGAAATAGTTTATCCGTTATTTGACTTGTGAAATTATATACACAGTCTAAGATGAACGGTGTATCTTCTGTTGGACTGCTAAATTATGCAGCTTTCAATTTTTTTTCATGAAGCAGTAAAATGTTTTCAATTTTTTTCAGCTTTCCCAATGTCCATTTATTTTAATCTGAAGGAATAAAAGGGGAAACAGTGAGGGAAGGAGAAGGAGTGTTGTTCAACTGAAGTTGAAACAAGCTTCAAGTCATGTTATCTGATATGCGCTAGCAATTAGGAAAGACATGATGAAAAAGGAGTTGGAGTGAAAGGAAATATATGCTAAACGTGAAAACTGCTTTGAAATATCATCTTCTGAATGTGATGGCCATTTTTATACCATTCATTTGTACTTAGTAGAATTTGAAGGAATCTTAGGGATTACTGAATCCGTTTTTGTTTTGTGGATGAAGAAAGCAAGATGGAGAAGTCATTATTTGCCCAAGATCACAGAATTATTCCTTTTAGGTTAAATTGCTTTATACCTGTGTTTTAGATTGAATATTATTTTTCAGCAACACACCCCTTAAGTAAGTCAAGGTGTGCCAATGAAAGACCATATTCATAATCTCAGAAAGTAGAAATTCCCTGCTTTGACTGGGTGGAAGCTCAAGGTTCATTAATAACTCCTGTCCTTCTTACCACCAGCCTTTACCAATCTTCAGGCTCAGGAAGCTCCAGATAAAGTTATAACTCATCCAGCTCAAAGTCTACCTGCAATTTAGCAAAATTTCCCCTCCCAAATTAGTAGATCCGTTTACCAAAGAAGATGGTAATCTGAATGAATAAAAACATATATCTAGTTACCTCAATTTGTCATGACTTTTAAAGGTATTGTCTTACTCTTCATCTCCAGTTTCTTTTTTTTAATCAAGATACAATTACATAATGTAGTGCATAAATCTGAAATGGACAGCTTGATGAATGGTTATACATAGATACGTCTTTGTAGCCACCACGAAGAGAAAGATATAGAACATTTTCTAGCGTCTGAGACGGCTCCCTTATATACCTCCCAGTCTATAATAATCACCTTTCTTCCGACTTCTACCATTATATCGTTGTAGAAAGCTTTACATGATTTCAGGAGTGGAATCATAAAACATGTACTCTTTTGTGCATAGCTTCTTTAATTATATATTAAGTTTGTAAGATTCATCCATGTTTTTGTGCATATCAGTAACTTGGCTGTTTTCATTGTTGTGTAGTACTCCATTGTGTGGATTTACCATGCTCCATTTACCCACTGTATTGTTGATGGACATTTGGAATGTTTCTAGAGCTTTGGGACAATATGAAGAAAGCAGTCATAATCAGAAACGGCCTTCGTTTTTGTTGAGTATATACATAAGAGTGCAATTCCTAGGTCTTTTTACTTTGTTTTTCTTTCAATGTCTTCTTTTTTTAGCCCTTGACCATAATCTAACCTTTCTAAGTTGTTAAATGAACCATAACACTATATGTCTCTTTAGTCCTGACAAGTGTTTCAGGTGGCAGATTTCATGGTTTAAAATGGTCCACCAATAGAGTAACATCTTTCATGGTTCACTACCTATGGCATCCCTGATGGATTTTGCTCTCTCATTTTCTTATCTCTAACTTCCTGTCATATATATTCTGACTTAATGTAAGGAGAGAAAAACAGATAGACTCTTGAAGGGGACATCTAGGGACTTTCTTTTTATCTATTCCTCACGGAGGTGGCATAGTATAGAGGAAAATTACTAGATCAGAATCAGGAGACTGTTTTGATATCTGGTCTAGATTTCTACTTTCTATGGAGTAAATCACATCACTTCTCTGACCCTCAGAGGGTTCAATTATATCAAGTTCCCAAACCTGGCCACAATTCAAAATCATCTGAGGAGATGTCAATGTTCCTTTTTCTTATGAAAGTGGTACATGTTTATGAAAAAAGATCAAAAAGTATAAAAGACTGTAAAATCAAAAGTAAAAATTCCTCTCCCCGACACAGTCTGTGCAATCCCTTATTCCTCTAACTCAGAAATTCCTTGGTATTGTTCTTAACTTTTAAAATGAAGTTCCCTGGGCCTGACTCCAGACATAATGAAGCAGAATCCCCAGGGTCCTATGAATTTCTATTTTTTTTTAAGTTTCATAAGTGATCTTTTTTTTTTTTTTTTTTTGTGGTACGCGGGCCTCTCACTGTTGTGGCCTCTCCCGTTGCGGAGCACAGGCTCCAGACGCGCAGTGGCCATGGCTCATGGGCCCAGCCGCCCCGCGGCATGTGGGATCTTCCCGGACCGGGGCACAAACCCGTGTCCCCTGCATCAGCAGGCGGACTCTCAACCACTGCGCCACCAGAGAAGCCCCTCATAAGTGACCTTGATAGTCTTTCAGGTTTGGGAATGAATTCCTTGACTAAATAATATCTCACATCTCTACCAGTAAAATCCATTCCTGTCCCCTCAAAATTATATGATTTAAGTTTGCCAGCTGCTAACAGGATTGACACTAAGCATAACTAAAGCAACAGTGGTTCTATTTTGACCTCTTCTTATTCATGCCTTCTCTCCTCACCTTCAACTCCTCAATTTCCTCACTTTAAAATTTTCTTAACTCCTTGGCCCACACAGTGAAACTTTACTAGTTGAGAGGCAGTGACTCATTCCATTAAAGCTCTAGTTGCTTTATGGCTAATCCCATAAACCCATCAGTACTAATGAATTTGCTAGCTAATAATATGCTACCTTTCCCAGGCAACATAATGTCTTATGCTAAAATGTTTGCTTCCATAACACCTTTAACCAGTAGCATGGAGTTTAGGGGCTCCTGACAGAATATCCAGGAAGATGTTTTTAGTCAGTCATGCTTTCAAATAAAATCCACATTCACAAACATTTTTCCACATCTGTCATCACCAATATTACTCAGTTCAAGTATCTGAAAAAGTACATGGTTAAAATAAATAGGTATTAACTGACACAAAAGAAATTGCTAGGAATTTTAATCACAGTTAAGTAAATTGGTTGTTAGTCATCAAATAATAGAAGAAAGATTATCTGGATAAACTATTCAGTCCAAATTACACTAGAGAACAATTTACCTCCCACGCCCTCTGCTACCCAAACGACATGGTGGAAGGAAAAGCAGGAAAAGAAAGCCTAACTATAATTGCTATGATTAAAAAGGGAACTGTAAGAAGACAATAAAAATGTGTCTTGCTAGGCCAAAGATAGGAAGGTAGGAAAACAGAACTCAAGACATAATATCTGATCCATACAAATGATGATTATACAATAATTCTATTTTGAAAAAAAAATATATAGCATCTCTTCTGTAAATTCAAAGAATGGTTATATCTATTACTTAAAAATAAATCGTATCTAGAGAAAAAGGCCAGGGAATATCCCTTCATTTTATTTATCTTTAGAAAAACTAAAGTGATAAAGGGTTAAAACTTTCCTAAGTTCAAACAGCAAAATCCAGATGAACTTCCAGTTGTCCTGAGTTCTAGAGTAGACTGTATAATCTCACATGAATATTGTATTTATTACATTACTTGCAGATTGTATGCATGTGTGTGTGTGTGTGTGTGTGTGTATTATTACTTGGAAGGGTGGCTAATGTTGCAGTTAAAATATTGGTAGACTGAAGATTGAATTCACATTTCAAGCTTCACAACTTCATAACCTCCTTCACTCTGAGATCTTTGCCTAGAACACTCCTATTCTGCCTTGCTTATCTCCTTCGTGCTCTGTGAGGCTTTGCTCATGCCTTCCCTTCCCTTCACCAGCTGTGAGCTGGTGTCTCTTTTCCTCGCTCCCACTGTTCCCTGTGCATAACGGCGTCTTTCTTAGCTCCTACTGTCTTGATCTGAAAAGATCTGTGGGTACAACCTCTTCACTAGGCTTTAGGTGCTGCAAGGGAGTTTGTTCACTATTGCATCCCCATTGCTTAGCATAATGCCTGGCACGGTGTCAGTGTCCAGTCAGTATTGACAATATTGTTCTTCGAATGTCCAATTGGTATTGTAGTAAATAAATCTTTTATTTATTTATTTATTTATTTATTTATTTTTTGCGGTACGCGGGCCTCTCACTGTTGTGGCCTCTCCCGTTGCGGAGCACAGGCTCCAGACGCGCAGGCTCAGCGGCCATGGCTCACGGGCCCAGCCACTCCGCGGCATGTGGGATCCTCCCTGACCGGGGCACGAACCCGCGTCCCCTGCATCGGCAGGCAGACTCTCAACCACTGCACCAGCAGGGAAGCCCACTAAATCTTCTTTTAAACTGCCTCATGCAAAGTTCATCCTCTGTGCTTGAAAAAGTTCCGTACAACATAAAAGGCAAAATTTCCGTTGTCTAATTCAGCATTTCCCATTTTGGTATTCCGCAGAGTTGTCCTCTGAGAGATGCTGTTAGATGAGGGTTCCGTGATGGAGACTTGTCCTTCAGCCTAGCGAGACAGCTAGTATGGTGACTTTAGCACACAGGTGATGGAAGCAAACTGCCAGCCACACGGGGGAGTGAGTACCTCACCACTCAGCCTTCCTCCCCTCCTCTGTAAGAAAGGACGAATAGAGTCCTCTCCTATCAAGCTGTTGTCAGGATTTACTGAGTAGCACACAAAGGCTTTAAATACATAGTAGTGCTCAGAAAATGCTGGCGACTATTATTAAATGAAGTGAAACAGTTTTCCTTTCATGTTTGGTTTTGTTTTGTTTTGTTTGCTTGCTGTAGGACTGCTCATAGCTTTTAGTATGCTGAGTGCCTATGAGTCTCCAGGTAAGCAGTACTTTCCAAATTTACTTGATGAAACCTCTACTAGAAAATTCCAGAAGTAGTACACTTTGGAATATACTTTAGGAAATCCCGTCTTATCAATTTAATTTAAAAGAATATTAGCATATTCTGAACAAAAATTGGGACACTGGTTTGACATGTGTAGATGTAACCTGGGGCACTGGGACATAGTACTTGGAACAAGGACTGTTCTAACATACAAGCAAATAAATAAAGACCTATGCATTACTACATTTTAAAATATTTCTTTTTAAAAATTTTAAAGTACAAATAAAATGACTTATTTATTCTAAAGTGAGGACTGCCCAAAGATTACACACAGAATTAAACTTTTAAAAGTTATAAAAATTTGGGCTTCCCTGGTGGCACAGTGGTTGAGAGTCCACCTGCCGATGGGGTGGGACACGGGTTCGTGCCCCGGTCCGGGAAGATCCCACATGCCATGGAGCGGCTGGGCCCGTGAGCCATGCCGCTAAGCCTGCTCATCTGGAGCCTGTGCTCTGCAACGGGAGAGGCCACAACAGTGAGAGACCCACGTACCGCAAAAAAAAAAAAAGTTATAAAAATTAAAAGGTAAAATGCACACTCTTTTAGGTATTGTAGTAGGTTGAATGGTGACCCCCCCACCCCCACCAAGCCCCTAAAAGAGCCATCGAAATCCTAATTCCTGGAAGCTGTGAACAGGACCTTATTTGGAAGTAGGGTCTTTGCAGGTGTAATTAAATGAAGGGTCTGTGAAAAGATCATCCTGGATTATCTGGGTGGTCCTACATCCAATGACAGTGACCTTATAAGAGATACATGGAGGAAAAGACAAGAGGAGAAGCCATGAGACAATGGAGCAGAGATGGGGGTGATGTGTCTACAAGATGAGGAACACCGGGGATCGCCAGGAAGCACCAGAAGCTGGGAGAGAGGCCTGGATGGATTCTCCCCTCGGGTGTCCAGAAGTACCGCCCCTGCCCACCCCTTGATTTTGGACTTCTGGCCTCCATAATGTGAGAGAATAAATTTCTGATGTTTAAAAGAAACAGAAATAAAGTGGAGACTGCAAATATTGCTCAAATAAAAACACCACCTAGGCTTTATGCATCATTTTCTGATATAGTTGGAGAATTATTACTGGGTAAAGATGAAGGGCTGGACTTCCTTACTCAAAAACTCGTGCAATTTATCTTAATTCTTGTGCATCTGATGAGAACTTCCTCTAGAGCCAGGAAACTTTGCAAGTATGAAATGATCTGAAAGGAGGGAGTAAAGAAGGAAGTAACTGACCTATGTGAAAAAGAGGAACAAGTTCTAAACAAAAGCGGGTTTAAAACATAACCAAAAGAACAAAAGAAAGCTCGGCATACCAATCTCAAGGTAAGTAAGACCTGCTTTAAGGTGTTTGTGTGAAATGAAAACTATAAAAACTAGTTCATTTTAAATAATCAATGGCTTTTTATCTTATCAAACACAGTTTGTAGAATTAGGTGGCCATACGTTGAAAAACCACTTTACAAATTGAGAGTGAGGTTAATGTTTCTTTACTAGTATAGAGCCTCACAAGGATAAGAGTATGCTTTGTTGTTGCCTTGGTTTCAAACAGAAGGGCAGTATCTGACTGAAAATTTCAGAAGTTTGTCAACAATTTGTGATCTTAAGACAAATAATTGTTAGGTAACCTGTTGGAATTGTCTTCCAAAACAGAAGCAGTCTTCTTTCAAATTGGGCAAAGTGAAACCTATAAGTTATATTTGAAGGACTCTTGTTTAACATATGTATCCCATTCTAGTAGGTCTTTATTCATGTCTTGCAGGGTTTTTCCTATTGTTATTTTGAAGAAAGAGGACAGATGCATTTATTTTCCTGTAAAATGTCTCCTTGTCTTTATCTCAGAGAACACTACTTTGACAAACAGCTTTAATATTGGGAATGTAGGGCTTCTCTGGTGGCGCAGTGGTTGAGAGTCCGCCTGCCGATGCAGGGGATGGGGGTTCGTGCCCCAGTCCAGGAAGATCCCACATGCCGCGGAGCGGCTGGGCCCGTGAGCCATGGCCACTGAGCCTGTGCGTCCGGAGCCTGTGCTCCGCAACGGGAGAGGCCACAACAGTGAGAGGCCCGCGTACCGCAAAAAAAAAAAAATATTGGGAATGTACTGGAATGTCTACATAGAAGAACATAGATGGTTAAAAATAAATTCTCCTCTCGAAAATCCAGAGAGCAATTTCTTACCTTATCCTCAGAGGACAATAGTTAGCCTTCCTCACTGCTGTTGCAATCCTGGCAGCTTTTAAAAAGCTGATTAATTTCAATCAATATGTGAAATTTAGTTCAAATATGCTGGCAAATATTTACTTAAATGAGTAATCATTTATACCATGAAATATCTTACATATGGTCAGTTCTCAACTGCTGCAAAAAAAGGAAGTGGGCTCCGAATGGTTAAAGTCACTTGCCAAACCTTTGCCTTTGAACACAAGCACTGTGTCTGGCCTTTTAAAGGAGGGAACCTACAAAAGTTCCAAAGAGAGTAAAAGATGTTGCAGTCTGGGGTGTCTGTCCCTATAGTTTTATCAAATAAATGTTATGAGTTAACTGCATCTCCTATTTAATTTCATATTTTATGTGAAATGCCAATTGAAAATTTGCATATTGATGTATTCTAACCTTGAACAAATTTAGAAAAGTTCACTGTTGTACATGAGTTCCTACTGAGAGCAGGGCACAATTTCATGGGGTTTCTTTTTTCCTGTTTATCATGACTATTTTTATCCTAATGCAGGTTGCTCCCTTCATTAACACATTTAACAAGCTAGCTATTCTGTGTCTAGTACTGCTGCTGGTAATATAAAGATGAATAAGATACGATTCCGAACACTCAAGAACCTCAGAGTTAATCATCTATAAAAATTTAGCAATGGATGTGCTTGATAGACATTCATAGAAATGTGGGTAGGAATAATATTTAGGGGAAATTTTTACTTGAATCCAGATTTAATCACTTATTAGTCATTAAAGAAGTTACTTAACTTTTTAAATCCTCTCTTTTCTCACATATAAAATGGGCATAACAGTAGTATCTATTTAACATGACAGCTGTGCATGGTAGGATTAAATGAGATAATCCGTGTAAAAGTGTTTAGAAGCTGACCCCAAATAACTAAATATTACTGATGATGACATTCAGTGGATCATGACAATCATCTCATAAGCACTATGAAATTGGATGACTATAGTTAACAATACTGTATTATTTATTTGAAAGTTGCAAAGAGAGTAGATCGTAAAGTTCTCATTACAAGAAAAATATTGTAACTGAGCTGATGCATATTAACTAAATTTAGTGTTTTGATCAATTCACAATACACACATATATCAAATCATCATGTTGTACACCGTAAACTGATACAGTGGTATATATCAATTATATCTCAATGAAACTGGAAGAAAACAACAACAGTAATGAAAACAATATTGGATATAAGTATTTCTTTGACTAGGCTAAAAACATACAGTAATAATATTTTGTTGATAAAATCATAATAGAACACTCAGCCGAGTTGAACACTTCCAGTTTTCTCTCCTCTTTGCCATTTTAAAGCATCAACAGGTAGCACTCTAAAATTATCTTAATTAAATGGAAGTTATTTGCTGGAAGTTGTGAGAAGACTAGTGATAGGAAGTCTTTCAAATTTTGTTTTAAATATTTTGTTTTTAGGTATTTTGTGTTACATCAAAGAGCTCTTTTCTTTTTTTAAGTATACCCTGTACCTTTTAGAAGACATGTCTCGAGTTTTAAACTGTGAACTTAAACAATTAGATGCTTAGATTTGGAGTCCTATGTTTATTTAATCATTTATTCAATAAATATTGACTGAGTATCTTTTTTGTACTAGGTGTTATGCTTTTCTCTAGGAGTATTCAGAGGAAAAGACCTGATCCCTTGTCCACCGTTTAACCAGATAGGAAGACAAACGATTTCCTGTAATTTAGATTGCCATGCTATAATAGAGAACTGACTCATTAATATGGGGATACAGAGGAATGTGTGATTAAGGAAAAGACATGGTCCCAGATCATTACAAAGAGGGACAGGCAAGGTTTCACAGAGGAGGTGATGGGTAATGGAAATGATTGCACATCTATACTCTTATCTCTTTGCTCCTATTGTGTTTGAAGCATTATCTTTCTCTTGAAAATTATTAGCCTTATGGTCAAAAACCATGTTGAAATCTAAGTGACAAAACCACTCAGGCTTCAGCAGAGACAGGTTCTTTTAACTCTCCCCCCACCACACACACACACACAACAGCTCGTACTGTATTTTATATTAAAACAAAAAATCACTAAATGCAACAGCTAGTACTGTATTCTACCCTGAAGGAAGAGCTCACTAAATGCTGGTGCTTAATGTAGTGGTAGAAATTGGCAGATTTTTGACTATGCTATGTACTAAATATGCAATTAAAATGTTTCTGATTTACAGCAGGCACGTGGATGGTAGATCGTTTCAACCTTCCCTTCCTTGAGTTTTCTGCTCTGCTATTAGTTTCCACTCATTTGTGCTTCATTTTGTGATTCATTGATAAAAAAGGAAGCGGAGTTGAATGAAATCCCCCCGACACGGTGCAATTATACAACAACAATTGTATATTCATCAGCTACAAGAGCCAGCTTCCAAAATCAAGTTTACTCACCTCTCCTCTATGTACACCAGGACTTTGCCATGATGTTCTTTCATATCTGAAACAGAAATGCCTAAAAGAACTTCCAAAATTACTTTCAGACCATATCCTACAAAGAATTACAGTGGACTGTACCTGTGAATTCATTAAGGGCTACACCATACTACGAAACAATACTGTGCAGAAATGCTGAAAAGCTGTGGAAATACTTCAGTGGCCGTTTCCATAGGAATTTCCCTTCTTTTACTGTTGGTGATCTGTGGAATTGGGTGTGTTTGGCACTGGAAACAGCATAATACAAGGCAACTTACCTTACCAAAGTTTTTGCGAAGGAGAAAAAAGAGAAAAGACCAAAGTAAAAGAGTCTCCTTGAGCTCCCAGGTTATCGGCCCAAGGCATAAAATCTCAGTTCAAACTCAAGACCACAGCTCTGCTGGGAAGGACACTAACACACATGGCAACTATGAAAATGTGGAAGCGTGTCCTCCCCAAGCTAAAGAAGAAACAGACAAGGGAGTATATGAAAACACTTGGCAGACCAATTTCAAGGAACACATCTATGGAAATGAGACACCATGTGACTATTATACCCGCCAGAAGCCTGGTACTTCTGAAGAACCTCAAGATGAAGACATATATATTCTTCCGGATTCTTATTAACTTTTCAAAATGTGGGTTTAGTTATTGGAGGATAAATATTTTCTGGAACTTTTATTGTACTGATAACATTATTAATCAAGTTCTTCTGTTCAAACTTAATGATCTCTGTTTTATCTCCACCCTTCCGAATCCTCTCTGCATGTATCACTGTGGATTAACTCTAGATATCCTCTCCACCCTCCTTGCCCTGGATTAATTCCGCATTATGTTTCACTGATTCTTCCTTCTGAACATTACTTGTTATATTTTTCTTCTTTTTCTATCTCCACCATCTTTTCTGGCCCAGGATTGTTGTCCCAGTCTGCTAACTAGTCTTTCTGGCTCTAGTTTCTACATAATCAGTGATGCTGCGTCTATCCCCATGATGTTGCCCGATTCATCTGCAGAAAATATTCCCAACGGCCACATCACTCCTTTGCATATAACCTCTTAATGTCGCCTCTTTGTAAAAGACATACTACTCATAATTCTAACTCCAGAATTCATGATTTTACACAGCTGGTTCAAATTCACTTTTCCAGCGACTTCTACTAATCTCTCACTTCGTTTTCATCAGAATCATCTGAAAACCTGCCGAACCCATCCCTCCTCCACAGCTTTGCTTGTCCACCCCCTCCTAAGCCTGCCTCAGATCATAACTTCTTCCACAAGTCTCTTGAATCATTCCAAACCTACCTTTGCCTTTTTTCTTTTCCTGATCTCCTATGGATTTGGCTGCCTATTCAATTCTTTGGGCGTTTAAACATATGAATGTTTGCAATGGCATTTTATTATTTAGTGTCATATGACGATGTCTTAAATTCCCTACTAAATAGTCAGGAACTGTCTCATATTCATATTTTAGCTCCAATACTTAGACCACCATGTGAGGCACTCAATATTATTCAGTTGACAAGAATTGAACTGTATATTTTACTAAGTCCTTTTGAAAACAATCTAATAAATTCATCCATCCAAGGAATATTTATTGAGTACCTTCTATTTACTTCTTACTGTGCTGTACAAATGGAGGGGGTAAAATAGTGAAAAGAAAGACATGGGTCCTGAACATGTTCTGTCTAGTACGAAAGAAAAGACAAAAAACAAATACTATGCTATTTATTAAGCTGTCTCTAAACCCACCCTTGGATATGCTGCTCTAAATTGCTCAGGCTGAAACTCTGCAAACTAGCAATACCTTTTTCCTTTGCCAGGTGTATCCACGTTAGGATCTGTCAATAGCGGGCAGTGAGGAAGAATGGTAGGCAACAAACAGGAAGGAAAAGGGGCCTTGCTCGTTCTCGTTCTCCTTGCTGTTCTGAGAAGGTACTGTTGTCATTTAACTTACTCCAGCATCACTGGTTGTTCGCAGTTTCTAATTCTTCCAGCACTCCCAGAACCAGCTTCTTTGCACCTTGTCAGAGTTGCCGGCACCAGCCAAGCAGCACCCTTTCCTTGGTATCTGAGAACCAGCCCCTCAGGCCCTCCTCCAAGCTCCTGAGGAACCGGCAGGAAGCAAACGGAACCTTGAGCTCTGGGTCCTAGCCCTGCAGGACACCTCCTCCTAGCTTCTGATGATCCCCAGCCTTAGGTCTGGTGGCTATTTCCTGCATTTCCTATCTCTCTGGTACCTCAGTGTCCTCTTTTTGTCTTTTCAGTCTGCCAGTACTTTTTTTAAATTGATGCTTTATATTTGGTCCTCCCTTTTCAGACAAACTGGTATGGTTTCCATTTCCCCAAGTGGACCCTGAGTGATACAACTAAAAATGGTATAGTAGGTGCTGTGAAGAAAAAAAAGCTTTCTGTTTTTTTTTTTTTTTTGCGGTACACGGGCCTCTCACTGCCGTGGCCTCTCCCATTGCGGAGCACAGGCTCCGGATGTGCAGGCTCAGCGGCCATGGCTCACGGGCCCAGCCAGGCGGACTCTCAACCACTGCGCCACCAGGGAAGCCCAAAAGCTTTCTGTTTTTGAGAACAATGGCATTCGTTCAGTAGGGAAGAAAGAGGATTTGAATTTTAATAAGATGGCCGAAGGCGGGCTCTCTAAAGGCACACTTAAGCTGAGACCTGAGGGTGAAAGGGGTTATGTAAATGTGGTGATGGGCAAGAAAGGGACCAGCATATGGAAAGAATCTGAGGCATGAAAGAATGTATGGTGCTCTGGGAACTTAAAGAAAGCCATGGTGGCTGGAGCTTGGTGAGGGAGGGCTGAAGTGACACCTGATGTGTTGGCAAAGGGGGGAAGAGTAGACACAGCGCAGCTTCTTGTAGGTCTTGGTAGGTGGCTTGGACTCTGACGTGGGTGCAAGTGGAATCTAAAAACTGATTTTAAGCAGAGGAGTGACAACATTACATTTTTAGAAGAGCTACCAGGTTGAGAAATAACTGGAAAGGGTCAAGATGGAAGTGCTCAAGACAGTAAAGAATGTTCAGTACCTTACTACTCATTAATGAAAGTCCATAAAGCCTGGCAAGGTTTGAAACGGCTCCTATTCACTTTCTAGAGGAGAAAAGGATTTATGTTGATCTCAAGCATTTATGTTGGTCCCGGACCACATGGTCATTTTGAAGTCCCAAACAGTAAGTTTTTTGCTAGAGTAATCTATACCCATGCCTACCTAGTACTCAATCATAGGAGCTGAAAATTACCTGCCAGAAACACCACCAGAGAGTATCTGTGTCTTGGTAGGATGGTGGGAATCAGGCTGGAACGAAGAGGGGATTTAATCCAGAACAGCTGAAGTGGTATTATCTAAAGGGATCACGAGACTCCCTGTGGAGGTGAGTAGCCACAGGTGGGCACTGGAGGAGCCGCCTTACCAGTCTGGTCTGAGCATTCATCGGGAGGTGGGAAAGCAAGGTTTCTCAGTGAGCTAAGCAAGGGCCCATTTGCTGTGAGATCAATAGTGGGTTGGGGTATATTACTCTACCCTCTTATTGGGGTATATTATTATTACCTTTATGATGAAGTGTTAAGTCAGACTGAAGTGAAACTTTGCAAGTTGCAGGCGTGAGCGCCGGGGCAAGGAGCCTGGTGCTCGTTGTTGCTGGATGTTGGCCATGAAACCCTGCAGAGACTAGCTACGAGTCACGGGGTGTGAACATGCCGACATTTCTGTGAGTACCTCGTAAAGCCGCGCTCATTATATTTGACGCTACTGGGTCTTTTTCCCCACCCCCAACTTCCTTCCTCTTTTAATTGTGGTACATGTGGTTAATTTTGCTAATAATCTAACTCAAATGCAAACTGCTATTCTCAGCCGATGTAAACAATCTTTTTATCTCTCAAGGATGATTTTCACTTTTGAGATTTTAAGAAGGTACAGAAATATTGTAAAGGACGCAGATGGAAGATAGAAATTTGAAAGGGGAGGTGGGGACGAAGATAGAGAAGAGGAGGAGGAGAAGAGTGGGGGAAATGAGAGAAGGAGAGAGAGAGACGAGAATAGGAAATAGGAGCGGGACGGAGAATGGAGGACATGTATGGTAAAAAGAGAAGTTGAATGACAATTTCCTTTACCCCCTCTGTTGTTTCCCCCCAACACACACACACACACAAGAATTGCTAGTAAGGGGCTTCCCTGGTAGTGCAGTGGTTGAGAGTCCGCCTGCCGATGCAGGGACACGGGTTCGTGCCCTGGTCTGGCAGGATCCCACATGCCGCGGAGCGGCTGGGCCCGTGAGCCATGGCCGCTGAGCCTGCGCGTCCGGAGCCTGTGCTCTGCAGCGGGAGAGGCCACAACAGTGAGAGGCCCGCGTACCGTAAAAAAAAAAAAGAATTGCTAGTAAGGTAAGTAGATATAAAAAGGAGGAAGAAGTTGTCTGCCTTTACTGCCTTTCTAACTTTGTTGAATGTAGATAACAATTGGCTACTGGTAAACATATTGGTAATTGCACCCGTCCTTGTCATGGAAGTGTACTTATGTGATCACTAGCCTTCTCGCTGGTCCTCAAACTTGCCTGAATTCAGGGACATTACATTATCTCAGTCCTGACTGCTCTTCCTCCAGATATTCACACTGTGAACTCCTCATTTCATTGAACTCTCTGATCAAAGGACACGTACTCAGAGCTGACCCCCCAATCTGAAATGGCCCCCTGCTGTGAATCTCAGACCCTTTTCCTTGCTTTAGTTGCCTTCATAGACTTATCACTACCTGACAAGTGTTCTTGTATGTTTATAATCTGCTCTCTTTACCTAGAATGTAAGTTCCATGAGGGCAGAAACATTTTCTGTCTTACTCCCTGCTTGATCACCAGTACTCGCTTATAGGATATGCTCAATTATGTTTGCCGATCAAATCATTAAGGTGTTTTCTTGAAGGCTAACATTTTTAGTGAAATTGCTGAAATACTTTGGAAAATAACAAAATGGGAAAACTTACAAATATTATTTTGAACATCACTATTATGCAAGGATATATTAAGCCAGATTTTAATAGAAATTCAGCGCCATGAGACTTCTTTGCTGTCTCAGCACAAGTGAGCTTCGTGCCACATCAGTAGAAGGAGCAGAGCAGGTGTGGCACTTAGGCCAGTGGGGAGACTGGACATTGGATTCCATGGAGGAAAGGGAAAAGAGGGGAAAGATGACCCTATTTCCACATTTTTTTTTTTTTTTTTTTTTTTGCAGTACGCGGGCCTCTCACTATTGTGGCCTCTCCCGTTGCGGAGCACAGGCTCCGGATGTGCAGGCTCAGTGGCCATGGCTCACGGGCCCAGCCGCTCCGCGGCATGTGTGATCTTCCCGGACCGGGGCACGAACCCGTGTCCCCTGCATCGGCAGGCGGACTCTCAACCACTGCGCCACCAGGGAAACCTTTTTAACTGCTCTTCTAAGCCACAATAACCAGCTGGTTTTTTACGATTCAGGGAGTTATAAACTCCATCATCCCCTTTTAGTGCTTATATTGTGTTATCACTTTGCAGCATGGTATTCTTGTTCCCTCTCTCCCCTCCTCAGCTCTTTTGCAAGTTCCTTTCCTCTTGTACACCCATTCAGCACAGTGGTGCTCCATGAGGCTTTCCTTAGCTCCCAGCTTCTTCTCACACTTCTTCCCCAGGTGACTTAGACATTGATGCCTGAACTCTCCTGCCCCCAATGTCCTTTGGAAGCATTTGACTCACATAGCTCACCATCTAATGCTTATTGCTATGCAGTATTAGTATCCTTCAGACATCTGAAATTCAGCATGGGCCAGACTGATGGCTAGAGGTCAAGGTGTGGGTTTCACTCAGACATAGAAATGAAATTAATGATGGGATCAGAGAAGGCTCAGAGATAAAGGGAGGGTATCCACTGCATGGGATGCTTGCTAATAATTTCAGAAGCTGACAGTTCAGAATGTCACAGTGTCAGAAACTTCAGCCTCAAAGTATCATGGTGTCAGTATACCACGTACTGAGTAGCTGCCTCTTCAACATTAGTGCCTGGCTCAAGATTTGTCCCTGTGATCCCCAGTCACTGAATTCAGGTGGTGTCACATTTAGCAAACAGTGTGTCTGTCCTCTTCCCCTGACTGCTGACTGATGAGCTCTGAAACATAAGACTCTGTGTATAGTAGCAAGAAGGGGTCCAGGGCTTGCTAGGCCTGGTAGTGGACTTGTCTGATGACTATAGGTGTATGGCTCAGTAGTGCTACTTATTTCATTTACTTCAACATTTTTGTTTGTTCCTTATTTTTAAGTCTTTTTAGGATAACTGCATTGAGCTGACCTAAAAATCAGTGGTTAGTGGACTAAATCATGAAAAAAAAACACAGACCACAGACCAGGGATTTTAGAATTTGTCCACTTTAAGTGACTGGTTATCTACTGAAATCCCTGTGAAGGATAGGAAAATTGCAAATACATCTTGAATAAAAGCACCTTCTGGTAGATGCTTACAGTTGGATAGACAGGAAGTTGCAGAACACCGAAGTCATGAAATTTATAACAAGGGACTTTCATGATCTAGTAGGATAAAGTGATTTCAGTCATGCAACAAATATTTGTGAAGCGCCTGTGATGTATCAAACACTTAAGGAGCACTGCAAATTCAGCAGTGGGGTTAGTGGATGGAGGGTGTAGAGACAGACCCTGCCTCTGCATTCGGTGGGCTGACACAGTTTTAAGGAGTTCTGATACTTCTACAGGCTATTAGAATGTATTGAGATAATGGTGTAACAGGGAAGCACGTGGTGTAATGGAAGACTCTCCAGGCTTGGGGTTAAGAAGGCTTTCCTGTGGAAAGTGACACCTAAACTGAGACCTGGAGGACAATTACGAGATAGCCAGGCAAGGAGGCTGAGGGAATGATGTTCCAAAAAGAGGGGACAGCATGTGTGAGGACCCAGAGTATAGGATGTGTTCAAGAAGTGAAAGAAGAGAAATACCACCTAAGTGTAGAGTGTAAAGGGAGACGGGCAAGAGGAAGGTGGTGCTGTGAGCAAAGGTCAGCTGATATAGGGCTTTGTATGACAAGCTGAGGAATTTGGACTTTATCCTGACAAAGCTGATACCCATGATATCAGAATAGGATCTTGGAAGACAGAAGTGGCATTGATTTTTCCAAAAACCATAGGGTATTGCAAATAAATAATTTCTCAGCTGTAACAGAATAGGGGAAGCGAGATTCTGAGGTTCAGGATATGGGACTTGATTCTAACAAGCACATGTCTATGAGTTTTATAAAATAAGCCGTGCTCTCCAGTGTTTTATTAAGGCTCCCATAGCTTTTAATTTAAATTCAGCTCCCGTAGTTTTGCATTTTGCGATTCTCCCAATAGAGATGGGAATTAAGCAAATGAGAGAGGCTCAAACAAAAGGAAGCACAGAAGATGGTAAATTGCCAGATGCAATCAAGGCTGATGAAGGTGTGACTGCAGCTATTGACCTATGCTGTTGCCATGGGAACAAAAGCTCGGTGGTTCTGGAGTGCTTTTCCTTTTTAAGGACAGACTGGCTTTAGTGAATAGTTAAGACTGAAAATTATGGAAGTCAGACCATCCACTGCCACATGTATTCTAAATCTTTGTTAGTGACAGAGACGATGGCTAGCTGGGTCTGAGGTGAGCTCCCCAGAAGCCCGGAAGCTGTAAAAGCCGTAAGGTTGAGGCTCAGCGAAAAGCAGAGTCTAGCTGTTGCCTCAGGCCCACTTCCCCAGCTCCACTCCATGCTAGACTGACATATTAATTGTGATACTGAGAATTTAGGAGGAGGAAGATAATTAACTGGGCTTTATTAACATATGATTTTTTAAATATCAAATTAGGATATTGGAAACTCATCAAGCAAATACACAGAAATGTACATTTTATTTTCCTTCTTAGGTATTTCTGAGAAGACTGTAGTCCTTGTTACATTCCTACTATTGGACTGGCTTCTGAGCACCAGGCACCATGATAAGGCTTTATGTGAATTATCTTTCTTAATTCACCAACAATTCTATTGCATTGGTACTGTTGTTATCCCCATTTTACAGATAAGAAGATTGAGACTTAGGGAAGTTAAAATCTGACCAAAGATCTTAGTGTCAATAAAAAAAAAAAATGGAGGCAGGATTTGAACCCAGTCATTCTGATGAGAGACTTGCTCAGGTTATTTTATGACAGTATTATTTGTAGATGATATCTTCTATCTAAGCATCATGGAATTTCAGACTGAGAAAATAACTTGGAAATTATCTAAACTGACTTCCTCATATTGCAAATGAGAACAATGAGTCCCAGAAAGTTTATGTGACTCCCCTAAAGTAATACAGTGATTCATGAATAACCAGGATCAGAACTCAGGGCTATTCAACGTAACTTGCTGCCTTTCTTATTGACTGAAAATAGAAAGGTTTGGTTTGTCTCTTAATCCAAGTCTTCTTCATAGCATCCTTTCAAGTCTCATTTCCTGAGGGCTTTGCTTTTATCTATTTTATTTTAGCTGGGCCTTCTCTGCATTTAGAAATGACGCTGATTTTTCTAAATGTTAAGCAGAGATAGCCCTAAGAGAGCAGAGTATACAGATTTCTTAATGCATGTGGTTCTCGTGTGGCCGGAGCTAAGTAATGAAGCCCATCAATCAGGAGTGGAGTGGTGCACGACATGTCCTCTTTTGGTCATTATTTCTTAAAATGTACTCCTTTGTCATCTTGTTTCATCTGGCAGAATTTGTCTAGACTATATACACTTTTAACTCAATTATCTGATAAGAGAGACACATGACCAACAGAAGAGGCGCATTCAGGGTGAGGGGAAGGGGGAGGAAGTGGGGAAATGTCTGTGACAACTGCATTGCAATGAGAGGGCACATTTGAAGGAAGAGCTAATGACAAATATTCTCTCTGGGCTGGAATGGCAAGGCCCTAGAAGCTATTTTCAGTCTGTTTGTTCCAGAAGATCAAGGAGAATATTGTGAAGTACCTGAGCAAGGAAAAATCTGATGTTACATTTAAGGGAGAATCTCCTCCTTTTAACGTCAAAAAATGGAAAAGCAAAAGCAAAGCAATAATTACTTTTGAATTTGCTAGATCAACTAATTAAATCTTAGAGCAAAGGTTTGGGAGAGGACTAGAAAAGTGCACGGGAGGGGGAACATTTAGAAAAAGGAGGAATGAAAAGATGCGTAAAAAAAGAACCTTGAGAATATATAATCCCCTTAATGGTAATCAAAAGAGAACGTTCTGTCTAAAGGAGAAAGCTAGACATCTACAAGGGCTAGGCAAGGACATATATTCATGAATGAGGCTGCTGAAAGGCAGTCGGGGGCTAAGAGTCTTGTATGTGGAGCAAGTTAAAGGGCTGCCTGTGTGTCTTTCCTTTTCAGACCCTCTGCAGAACAAACAATAATCAAGCAAATGTGTCCCTTAGCTCTAAATCAAGATGTAGTTCTTTGTTCCTACTATTTCTAATGCGTCATGCAGATCTGTAGAAATGGTTTGATTTTACTGTTTAGTAATAGTTCTTTCTACTGAAACACTTTATAGTTCAAGGATATATAATAGTAAAGGAAACCAGAGGGGGAAGTGGTACTCTTTTCATTTAAGAATGATTTTCATTTCCTCTTTTAATTAGCTGTGTTGCTTAATATAACAATACCTTCTCACCCACATGTGTTGAAAAAGAAAGCTGTGAGGCTTAATTTAGGATGCATCTCCTCGACTGCACTTAATGGGGAAAAAAAAGCTGTAATAAAGGGTGTATATTTTTAACATGTGGATTGACATGTTAAACATTTTGCCCCCTTCTCAAAGCCTATATTAAATTCCAGATCACATATGAAGCCTTGTTTAAGGCCAGCAGTCCAAAATGACCTATCTTGTGCTGATTTCCTTCCTCTGTCTATCCATGCATCCATTTAGCCGTTACCCAGCTAACAAATATTTACTGAGGGTGCATCAGCTGTTAGGCATTGTGATAGGAACTCAATGGTGAATAAAAACACACAATGCAGTCTAGATGAAATACCAAAAAAAACCCTACAAACAAAAGCATAATTAAAAACATAAATAAATGCTATGAAGGAAAGAAACATGGTGATATTAAAGCTTGTAATAGAAGAACTTGACTTAGTTGAGCAGTCAGAACAGGCTACTTACACTGGATTACTAAAGCATGAATTATATAGCAGAATTTACCTAGAATGAAAATAAGAATTAATGACTGCCTTTCTACAAAAGAGGCCCATTATTATAGAACATTATCACTGTGTTGGCTTATTTGTGTAAAAGAAAGGGCAAAATCTCCAATTGCTTTGAAGGGCTTGTAAACTGCTATTAAAAATAATTAGAAACACGAAAATATTGGTTGAGAAAATTTCATACAGATTAGCTTTCTACACAGGTCTGCCATGAATTTAAACATTTCTAGGCAGTGTAATAGAGTGGAAAAAATAAATGCTAAAACATATACTAGACCTATATTAGTATCACAGTTCTAATGAATATTAGCTATGTGGCTTTGCAAAAGTTATTTATCCACTCTGAGTCAGAAAATCCACAGCTGATAAGTAACACTAATAAGAATACGGTAGGGTTATTGTGGAAATTGAATAATATGTGAAAATGCCTCAATCATTAAGATTATTCAATGCCTGGACTTCCCTGGTGGTGCAGTGGTTAAGAATCCACCTACCAATGCGGGGACACGGGTTCGATCCCTGGTCCGGGAAAATCCCTCATGCCGTGGAGCTACTAAGCCCACGAGCCACAACTACTGAAGCCTGCGCCCTCAAGGCCCGAGTACCACAGCTACTGAGCCTGCGTGCCTAGAGCCTGTGATTCACAAGAGAAGCCACCGCAATGAGAAGCCTGCGTACCGCAACGAAGAGTAGCCCCCCGCTCGCCACATCTAGAGAAAGCCTCTGCTCAGCAACGAAGACCCAACGCTGCCAAAAATTAAAAAAAAAAAAAAAGGGTTTCCCTGGTGGCACAGTGGTTGAGAGTCCGCCTGCCGATGCAGGAGACACGGTCTGGGAAGATCCCACATGCTGCGGAGCGGCTGGGCCCGTGAGCCATGGCCGCTGAGCCTGCACGTCCGGAGCCTGTGCTCCGCAACGGGAGAGGCCACAACAGTGAGAGGCCCTCGTACTGCAAAAAAAAAAAAAAATTATTCAATGCCTAAGATGCATATAAAACATTAATCTGCTGTATTACTTGTCTCAGTTATATTACCTACATATTATTGTTGGACTTTTCACCATTAAGGATTATTTTTTATGATTTTCTTCTTCAAAGATTTTGTGCTTTGAAATTTTGCTCAATAAAATAAGCATTTATTATATAATCATTGATTTTGATGGACATATATACACTACCAGATGTAAAATAGATAGCTAGTGGAAGCCACTGCATAGCACAGGGAGATCAGCTCCGTGCTTTGTGACCACCTGGAGGGGTGGGATAGGGAGGGTGGGAGAAAGACGCAAGAGGGAGGGGATATGGGGATATATGTTCATGTATAGCTGATTCACTTTGTTATACAGCAGAAACTAACACACTATTGTAAAGCAATTATATTCCAATAAAGACGTTAAAAACTAATAATAATAATAATTGATTTTGAAATTTTCAACAATCATGCACTTGTAACTACCAATCAGAACTTCTGATCAGCATGGTCACAATTGAATTTATATAACTAAAAAAACTTCTTGCACTACTTCGACTTTTTAAAATTCAAAATAGCTACCTCTTATGTGAACAGTGAAGCGGCTCTTGTCCAAATTCCTTTCCAGGAAAATAAGGGGCAAGAATGCTGAACCAAGGGCAAGATTGAGGGAGGCTGGGCTGGAGATAGATGAGTTCTGTGCTCCTCGCACCAGCTCTGAGAGTCCTAGTTGAACTCCAATGCACTAGAACAATATAGCTTAATCCCTAATTTCAATATGTGTCAATTAAAAGTTGTATTGATTCTACTGTTAAATCATTGACTCAGATGTTTGGAATGACTTCATTGTCACAGAGCTCACCTTCTGAAAGTTGTCACACTTTTTTTTTTTTTTTTTTTTTTTTTTTTGCGATATGCCGGCCTCTCACTGTTGTGGCCTCTCCCGTTGCGGAGCACAGGCTCCGGACTCGCAGGCCCAGCGGCCATGGCTCACGGGCCCAGCCGCTCCACGGCATGTGGGATCTTCCCGGACCGGGGCACGAACCCGTGTCCCCTGCATCGGCAGGCGGACTCCCAACCACTGCGCCACCAGGGAAGCCCTGTCACACTTATTTTGATGAGTTCAAAGGGTATTAAAATTTGCTCAGTTCAGTCTACATTTCTGCTCAAAAATCATCAGCTTTTGTATATCTTACTGCCTGTCTTTGGCTGCCATACTTTACAAGCTTCCCTCCTTGGGGCATTATGGAGCACCTTGAGAAACTCTCATGATGGGTACAGAAGTATTATCTAAAGAGACAGTTACATAAAAATTACATCCACCCCCATTTGGGCCATGCCATGATGATATAAGTTTCCCTCTTTTCAATTACCAAGATTGTTGATACGCCCTGAAGTTACTTGCACCACGTTGACTGCTGGTTGAGTGTGTGCACTTGTCCAAGAGTCAGAATGATATAGGAGGTTGTTGCTTGGGTCAAGGTAACTTAAGTGTGTCCAAAGTCCCAATTACACATCCCTCCTGCCTGTCACAGAGTTTGAAACTCACACCAATACAGGGTTCTTCCTTGCTCTTTAGAGTCTCTAAAATCCTTTTGTGTTCTTAAACCATTACCCACTACTTAATACTTTCAAGAGTTGATGATTCAGGTAAGTAACAGGAATTTAGAGAAGAGCCACCACACATCTGAGCAACTAATTAACTGCTTTCTTCTAAGACAAGTGATCACATAGTGCAGAGGTTCTGGAATTCTGGGCTGGTTCAGGGGGAAGATATAATGGAGTTTCAGATGGCTTTTGGTAAAAAGATGCTATGAGGAAATAAGCCAAATTGTCTTCATATTTCTTCTATATTCCTGCCTTCTGGTACTCAGTTGTCCTTTTTAATCCTTGACATTCATCACCATGGCTGCCTAATTAAGAGCATCTCTTACAGCCCTCCAGGTATTAGCCCATGTAATACCTCAGCACAGTATTAAGCTGAGGATACAGATACATGAAAGGCAAGCCTCTACCCTTGAGGTTTATAGTCTGCTTAACCTTATAATCATTTTTCCCCCTCAAATCATGGACTGATATTGCCACTCACTTGTTAATTTGCATTATTAGCCCTGCAAATCTTTGGAATTCAATGTCATTCCAGATAAAACATGTACTGCTTTATTTTTTTTTAATATATTCATATGCCATGGCCATTCTAGACTGTAGTGACACAGAAATGATGTCAAATGACTCATAGACTTTTGTGAAAGCCACATAAATAAACCAACAGTTTTAGTACAATGTAATAAATTCTATCTTTAGTAGAAGCGTAAGTTCATAGCTATGTGAGCAGAGATGAGAAAGTCTAATTCTGACTGAGAGGGTAAAATGTGTCTTCAGAAAGAAATGGTGAGCTAAGATGGGGGAAGAGTACAAGACTTCACTACCTTGGAAGTCCCAGGAAATATTAATACAAGATACATATGACTTGATATGAGAGATAATCTGAGCATGGTCACTATGGGGACCCAGTGGGGCATCATGAGAAAACCAGAAGCATCGTGATAAATTCTGGGAAACCAGAGGTCAGAGGGAGTTTTAGTGTTGGGAAAACACTAAAAGTAGGAGAGAGACTAAAGAAAGAGAGGTGGGAAGCTTGTAAAATATAAGTACACACTTCTTCACTATTTTGTAGAAAATATATATGTGAGTGTGTATAGGCATTTCAGATAGAGGGAACTTAATAAAGGAATTGGTTGCAAAGATGTTGCAGGACTGCGAGAACAAAAAGGAGTAGGTAATTCTACTCAAAAGATCAGTAACTGCAGGAATCTATTCCCTCCCTTACAGCAGGGAGAGCTAAAGCGAAATGATCCAGACTAGACTAGAGCTCACAGTCCCTATGCCCCTGAGCCGGCTCCTTGGGGATCAAGTTGTGTGAGCCGGAGCCCAGGAGCCATCACTGCAGGAGGTACCACGAGAAAGCAGAACAAGAGCTTCTCCCTACCTTCAAACCTAACAAAAAGCCAACCGACAAGGGAGCTTGGGAGTTTGAGAAATATAACATGCAGGTTCTCATCCCCAGTGGTATGGAGGAGACCATAGAAGAATGATTATGGAGTTGAGAGATAATAGACACTATCTAACAACTCATGTCCTGACTTAAGAATCCCTTAAGAATCTCCCTCCATCATCCCTACCCCCAGTTTTCCATCAACAAAGAACAACATGGAGGACACTCATGTACTTGTTTTCATTTTCTTTGGCATTACCTACATATATAGTCATGTCTGCTCTTGGGAAATAGGAAATTATTCTAAGTATGTACTGGTAATAAATGAGGGAAAATTGGAACAAATAGAGATACAGGTTCAGGAGAGAGCCTTTAAAAACAGCAGAAACGAACACAGCACTGTAAATCAGCTATATTCCAATAAAAATTATTTTTTTTAAAAAGCAGAGAAGGCCAGTAGTAATTATCTAGAAAAATAATAGTCTCCTCTATTCCTAACCTATTCTTTACCAACACAAAATTTTTAAAAATCCACTTATTTTATGCATTTATACTTTCCTTTTTAGGTCACCATATCTGCTTTACTCCCACAATTAAAGATTTAAGAAGAAAATAAGTTGTATTTCTCCACCCCAACAGTTTCTAATAATGAAATATGACAAAGCTAACTTTATTAAACAGCTATTCAGGTTGTTCAAATACGCTCTATGGCACATATTTGGATAGGAAAATAAGGTGTATCTCTTTCAAAAGGAGATTAAATGGCTAAAGATCAGAGAACAATGACAACTGGAAAACTCAACTGGAGAACAAAAATAGACACATAGCCAAAGAGAGAAGCTTGGGTTTTCTATTTAATTTATAAAAGAGTTCTGTTTTTCAAAAACAATGATTGCATTTGTTGATCTTTGAAAGATTAATATAAAAATTTAAAAGAAGTTAAAGTAAAAACAGTAAAACATACTTTATGCTTTTGCTTTTACATTGCTATTTCCTCCGTATAACTCTGTATAAGTTTTTAAAGGCAGTGCACACTAGTGACCCACAAATATACAATATTCTTTAGGGTATATTTTAAATGGTACTCTGTGTCACTTGATTGAAAATTTAGGCTGAGAAATCAGGAGAAGTCAAAACTTAAAACTATAAAACAAAATCCTGATCTTTCAATTAATTTGCAAAGTTATAAAATCATCCTGTAACTATAATTTTGGGGGCAATTTGCGTGGCACTGCTCTTAATAGACATATTTTTGGAGTAGTAAGAATTTCACCATAATCTCCTCTCCAGGGTGATTTCACACACCATAAAATAGGGTCCTTCAGACCCTTTTCCTAGTTGTTTCCTCTTCCTGGAATGCTCTTCCCCTAGATACCCATCTAGACGATTTTCTCACTTTCTTCAAGGCTAGTTGCTTCATTCACTCTATAATAGTAGCTAACACCTTCCTAACACAGCAAGAGTTGTAAGACATCAATTATCCAGAAAGGGCAACTTCAATAGACAATTTTTTTAATGTAATGGTTATATATTTATGTGGTTCAAAATTCAAAAGATACAAGAAGACATACAGTGAAGTTTTCCTTCTAGCCCCATACCATACTTTCCACTATCACCTCTCGACACCAGTAAAAGCGGTGAGATCCAGGAATATAACCTCTACATAAGTGGTGGGTCACTCCACAGGATGAAGCTCACAGATTATTTCTGTGTAATACAAATATGGAGAGTTTATATTCTTGCAGGACACATGTCCCGGAGGTATGTTACACAGTTTAATGGGCTATGATATTTCATTTTCTATGTCATGTGAATAATTCCTTTAAAAAAACTCTGAAGCACCTAGACATTACATTGTGATGTGAAGTGAGCATTGTTCTTCGGGGTAGTCATCAATTCTTTATCAATTCTTTAATGTCTGAGCTGAACACCTCATGGAGAAGAACATCCATTTCGATTTGTATTTTGTTTAATGGTTTTATTAGTCAGGATTATCCAGAGAAGTAGAACGAATGGGATATATTGTCTGCAAACTGGAGACCCAGGAAGGCAGGTAGTGTAGTTCAAAGCCTGAGAGCCAGGGACCTGATGGTGTAGATTCTAGCCTGGGTCTGAAAACCTGAGAACTAGGAGTGCTGAGGGTAGATCCATGTTCAAGTAGTGAGGCAGAGAGAACAGGAATCTAACCTTCTTCTGCCCTTTGTTCCATTCAGGCCCTCAAAGGACTGGGCGGGCGATACCCACCCACGCTGGAGAGGGTCATCTGCTTTATTCAGTCTACCAATTCAAATGCTAATACTTTTGTAAACATCCTCACAGACACACCCAGAATAATGTTTAACCAGCCATATAGACATCCTGTGTTTCAGTCAAGTTGACACATAAAATTAACCAACATAATGGCAAATTTATTAAATTTGTTAAACTTATGTATTTAATAAATCTTTGAAAATATTTTTTCATAAATATTTAAATATAAATAACACATGAATAACAAAATATCCTTTCAATTTAAATGGGAAATACAAAATTACTATGACTGATTATTTTGAATACTCCAAAACTACTAAGACGACAAAACTTACGCACATACAAACTCAGCAAATTTATTATTCTACTAACTCTTAAAACTATTCTACAGTTTCACTATTACAAGCTTAATTCATTCCTTTGTTGTTTCACACTTGATGTTAATACCTTCCTAGGTGGATAGCTATACTAATTTTAATACATACCTAGAACTGTAGTCATATTATTTTGATAACTTCTTGGGATTGGAGTAATCTTAGCAGATGCATTAGAAAAATAATACCTTCTCAGACCAGCCAAGGATTTTTGTTGCCAACAGATGGGACAAAGAATTTGGTCACTTTTCCCATAGTGAGCTTTCTTTTAGGTGACATATTTGATCTGTTACTTCATTGACTCTAAGTCCTCACTTCTTATGTGGATATTATTATTGTCATTATTTTGTCTCCTGTTGTCTTCCCCCAGCCATAATATACTTTCAAATAATCACTTAGCTACACAGCCCACTGTCTTGTCTTTATGATATATTGACCTAGTCTGTTAGCAATATTACAAACCGATATATTTCTTGGTAAAATTTTATTATTATCAATAGTGCTGTATAGGAGCTTCACCTTCTAGGCAATAAGCGATTAACATTAGGTAGTTAGCTCTCCTCATTAAGAACACTGGCTTATTATTTATTTCCCTGGAACAATGGTGACCTCCTTCTCTACTTAGTTTTGTTTGTGGCCACTGATACTGACTACCTGTTGAACTCCCTTTCCACCTGATTTTTATTTTGGGTCACCTGTTAATGTTCATTCCTTCTTAGTTTTGGTATAGACTCCTTTTTTTCCCCAGACTTTCTCCATGCTTCTCTCTTTATTCTTTCCATTGTACACAGATGAAAGCAACAGCATGTCTAATTTTTATAAACAGACATATAGCAGTTATATAAAAGTATAAGAAACTGAGCACTTTTATATATTGCAACTTTATTTGTTAAAATTGTTGTCAAACCCAAGTTCATGTGCCCGACTCACAGTGAAGCCAAACAAACCAAAACATTGGAGTTTGGAGCAGAGAAAGGTTTAATGCAAGGGCCAAGCAAGGAGTATGGGTGGCTCATGCTCAAAAGACCCGAACTCACTGGTGGATTTCAGGGAAGTGTTTTTTAAAGGCAAGATGAGGGAAAGTCACAAAGTGCATGATCAGTTCGTTCATAATTTTCTGACTGGTTGATGGTGAAGCACATTGGAAGGTGGTATCACAGGGTTTAACATCATCAGTGCTCAGCCTCCAGCCAGTCTGGGGCCTATGTGCTCATGGTCATCATGCAGTTAGTTTCTCCCATCTGGTGGGATTTTATTATCTACAAGACAACTCAGGAATGTGCATCAGACACTGTTGCCCATGTTCTTTAGGGAGGAACCAAAGGTTCTGTCTGACTCTGCCATATGGCTGATCTATTGTTTAGACTGTTACCAGTTTTCCTGGCCCAGCTGCTATTTTTTTGTAACTACATTTTCACAGTCTTCTAATCATTAACTCCTTAGCTAGCTTTTTGTGACTCAGGGGAGGCCTGGGAGCCTCAGCTTTTCTATAAACCAGAGGCAGGTGGAGGACATGTGGGGGGTCTGTCCCAGGAAGGCCCCATAGGGTCCTGCTCAGTTATAAAACCGTTATAAATTTGAATGTATTCACCTTTCTTTTGTTCTGTATTTTTAAAATAATGTTTATACAAACTGTTCTCTTTGGAATGGCATTAGGAACTCACTGAATTTCACAGCAAACCTTGTTCAAACTGACATAACAAGAATAATCATAGTTATTAGTATTACAGTATTATTGCTGTGGTGGCTGTGGTTTAAATTATCACCACTTGATTAATGAGTTGTTTTTTGAAGAGTCTTTGTCCTTTCAGCACTACGCTTTTTGGTAAGAATTAGACATGTTTTGATATTTCTTTTCCTTAAGATATAGAATCCATTACTTTCCTGTAATACCCCTTGCCTCTTAGTTGAGAATAGTATTATAATAAAATACCTGGGTTCTTGGATTGCACAAGAGGATTGGTGATGAGCAGAAATGTTTCTTCATTTGATCCATTTTCCTTAGTGACAGAGGTAAAACATATGTTTGTGTATATATATACATGCGTGTATGTATGTACACATTTGTATATGTACATATATATGTATTTCTTTCTAATTGAATATAATTGATGTACAATATTATGTTTCAAGTGTCCTACATAGTGTTTTGACATTTGCATACACTATGAAATGATCACCATAAGTTTAGTAACTATCTATCGAACTTAGTAGTTACTAAGTTTAGAAATTACTAACATACAAAGTTAGTACCACATTATTGAATATATGTATTTCTTTTTAAAGCATAAGTTCACACTGATTTTTCTAATTTAAGCATGTGAAGTTTCATCGATAACTAAGACTTTCTTTTACATGAACAGACAGGACATTGTGATGTTCCTACCCTGATAGATGCTATATTACTAGAGAAGAAAATGCTTAGCTAATGATGATATTGAGTATTTTGATTAAGTCTAACCTTAATCCTGCCAACAATTCACTTTTTGAATCTGATGACTTCATTAACAGAATGCAGTTTACCAGAATCTTAATCCCATCATCAGATGCTCCATTGTGTGTACCATCCATGCAGTTATATAGGACCTTATGCTTAGAACGGCCCCATACTTGGTTTACTGCTTTGCTGTTGCTGTCTTAAAATCCTCAATCATTTTTTAACAAGTGTCTCTGCACTTTCATTTTGCCCTGGGCCCTGCAAATTACATCCCCAGTCCTGCCAATAATATATGAGCTGTTAGATTAGAATTTAAGGTCCTGGTTCCTTTACCTTTTTATTCACCCACAGTAAGAGGCAAATTTTTAGCATGTGCCTTTCCAATGAATAACAAATCATATTAAATCCAAGAGACTCACCATTTCCCCTGTGAAACTGAAATCCTATACAAAAAGTCTTCAGACAGAAGAAAATCAGTCTAAATATTTGACTGGTTACTAAGAGTTTCCAGGAGACTTAAAACTACAGATTTCTGGGAAGCTCTGCAAACTGAATCCAAATCTTTATAGAAAAGAACAGGGAAATCTGCATTTTTTAAATCTCTACACTTCTTTTTTAACTGGTTGCGAGTAAGTATGGAAGCAAGAGGCTTCATTACATAAGGCTGCTGAAATTCATGACGTGAGAGGCTCCTGTTACCAAACTCAGTTTCTGTTGGGTATTAATCTGATATGGTTTCTGCCTGTTTCCAGTCCACCAACAGGGTACCCACCAGGAGGGAACTAAGAGCTACTGTGAGACCTCTTAGCTCTTACAATCATGCTCAGCTAACATTTCCAAGAAAACATTGGCAGAATAAGTCCTTTCTTTTCACTTCTTTTAAAAGTTTATTTTACTAAAGTATAGTTGACTTACAATGTTGTGTTAATTTCTGCTGTGCAAAGTGATTCAGTTATACACATATATACATTCTTTGTAATTCCTTTCTAATTTCTAATTTCACCTCTCTCCCCACTTGTCTATTTCCTGTGGTAACTATGTGGGCTCATTTCATTATAACTTATTCCCCTTTCTCTTCCCTGAGTCTGATCTTAATTACAGCTGTTACTTTCTTCTGCTCAGTCTTGCCCCTTTGTGGGAAAGAGAGAAAAGAAGACAGGAGCAAAGCAGAAGCAAAAGTACCATCTTAACTTAGACACCTGGAGGGGAGTTACTGGGGCTACCCTGACATTTGCTCTGCATAATCATCACACAAGGGGTGGATTAATTTTCCCCTGCACACTCTCTATAAGGTACAGAGTGTAGAGCTTGTGAGCTCTTCAAGGAACCAGGACCTTAGACAAACAATCAAAACGGAAGTATCGACTCTAAAGTGCACAAATAAAACTGCAAAATCAAAATTAGTCATTGCAAAAAAAAAAAATTAGTCATTGCTAGCTAATGTATATTACATTTACTTGTTACTATTAATAATCACAAAAATTTCATTATATTTGAAAAGAATGCATAGGTTAGCTTTACCTTGCTTTGCAAGAATTCCCGAGTATACTTGATAATTGCTGAGAATTTAGCCAAATGTTCATGAGATGCATTATCCATAGGCAAATAATTTCAGAAGCAAAGTTTAAAAGTTCATTTCAATTTTTTTAATGCAAAAAGTATGTTTAGGGACACAGGGGACAACATGAAGAGCTCCAAGTAGCCAAAACTGGAACAGTTTGAGCAATAAAGTAAATAAATAGTATTCAATTGTAACCTAAAGTATAAAATGAACATCTATGTATCCATACTGACATAAGTAATTGAATTAAGAAATTTAAATATATTTAATGTGAGTAATTTAAAAATGTTTAGAATACTATAGGGACACCATCAAACTTAAGGATGCCAAAAGTCCTCTAAGGTCTTAAGACATCCCCATTAAAGTATACTGCCATAGGCTTCCTTGGTGGCACAGTGGTTGAGAGTCTGCCTGCCGATGCAGGGGACACGGGTTCGTGTCCCGGTCTGGGAAGATCCCACATGCCGCGGAGCGGCTGGGCCCGTGAGCCATGGCCGCTGAGCCTGTGCGTCCGGAGCCTGTGCTCCGCAACGGGAGAGGCCACAACAGTGAGAGGCCCGTGTACCACAAACTGCCATTATGTTTATATCTGTAGTTTCATAATAGTTTGGAAAGTCAGATCATAGTTGACCTAGTAAACAGTTACCACAAGCTGCTCTGTTATAGTGGTAATTTCAAATGTTTTGCTAAAGCAAAATATTTTGCAGTACTCCAATATTAAAAATATGTAAATAGAAAGACAGGCAGACAGATAGACAGCAAAACCATTCAGCCCCTTACCCACCTCAGCAGCCCCAGGCAGCTCTGCAGAATTCTGATTATCTGTGGAACTCAGCTTGTAATTTTTTTTAATACAGTGGGAAAAGCTGAGTCTTTGAAGGCAAGCCACAGAGTTGGAGAAAATAATTGGAATATAATTGTCTTGTATAGGGCACATATCCAGATAATATAAAGGACTCTAACAACTAAGTAAGAAGATAAAAATCCCACTAATAAAAATGACAAAAAGTGAGAAGAAACACTTTACTAGAGAAAATATATGAATGGCTAATAAGCATATGAAAAGTTTCTCAACATTATTAATCACTGGGGAAATACAAATTAAAATAAGTTAACGGGCTTCCCTGGTTGCGCAGTGGTTAAGAATCCACCTCCCAAGACAGGGGACATGGGTTCGAGCCCTGGTCCGGGAAGATCCCACATGCCGCAGAGCAACTAAGCCCGTGTGCCACAACTACTGAGCCTGTGCTCTAGAGCCTGCGAGCCACAACTACTGAGCTCATGCAGCACAACTACTGAGCCCGTGTGCCACAACTACTGAAGCCCTTATGCCTAGAGCCTGTGCTCTGCAGCAAGAGAAGCCACTGCAATGAGAAGCCTGTGCACCGCAACAAAGAGTAGTTCCCACTCGCCGCAACTACAGAAAGCCCGCACGCAGCAACAAAGACACAATGCAGCCAAAAAATAAATAAATAAGTTTATATATTAAAAAAAAAGTTACCACTACATGCCTAGTAGAATGAATGCAATATAAGGGCTCCATAGCAAGTTTTGGGAGATTGAGGAATAATTGAACCTCTCACACATTGCAAGGATGCAAAATGGTACAGTTACAGTTGAAAATAGTTTGGCAATTTCTTATAAAGAAAAACAGCTATTTCCTATAAGACTCAGCAACCCCCCCTATGTATTTGCTTAAGATAACAGGAAACATATGTCCCTACAAAGACCAGTGGGTGAGTGTCTACAGCAGCTTTATTAACCTCTGAATATTTATTTACTTCCTGAGGAGAATGTAAACTCAAAAGTAAACAGAAATGGTCACAAGTTGTCTTTGCTGTAGAGTTCGAGATTCAAAAATCTGAATTTACTGCAGAATGTTGTTTAAAAGTCAAATACTTCTTTCAGAACAAAATGTTACAGAATGACATTTTAACACCCAACTTAGGCTTTTTTTAAAATTAATTTTTATCAGACTACAGTTGATTTACAATGTTGTGTTAGGTTCTGCTGTACAGCAAAGTGAATCAGTTATACATATACATAAATGTACTCTTCTTTAGATTCTATTCCCATATAGCCATTACAGAGTATTGAGTAGAGTTCCCTGTGCTATAAAGTAGGTTCTTATTAGATATCTATTTTATTTACAGTAGTGTGTATACGTCAACATCACAAAGTCATTACTTAATGTGTCCAGTAGGGCGTGCAGTGCTAGCTGATTCAATGCATGCTTTCTTAAAAACAAATAGGTACTGTAACTTATTAATAGTATTCCTGAAAATTACAGTAATTTTAACACCTATCTAAAGTTGTATAAAATTCATATTTTAAAAATTCTGTCACTAGTTTTAGGTTAACACATTTACATGGATATCACAGATTGAGCTGACATGTTAAGTGATAATGGATTTTTACCTGCCACAACTCTTACACTTCAAACACCAAGAGAGAAATGACAGTGCAAAGCCCTCAGGAGGCAATTTTCTAAAAAGAATTTTTAAAATCTTCACAAAGTAGAGATGCTGCATTAGCATCTTCTCAGAATGGAATTGTTAAATCGTATGTTAAGCACTCATATTTTCTGCTTTCTATGTCCTCTGCTAGAACTAGAAATGTTTTCACAATCCCTTTGAGACAGATTCTTAAAATTCTCTGCACTTCTTTTAAGTGAGATAGTGGCATCATTTAATTATGAAAGTTGTCTGCTTTTCTTCTGGGAATATTAATTTGCCCGCCATGCATCTTAGTAATTTTACAGCCCAGTGTTTGCTGCACCTTCCTTCTTCTTGCTGTGTTCTCCCTGATAACTTTATCTTGATTAACACTCTTATCTCCTACCTAAAAGTTACTCAAAGTAGCTTTATATTTTTTGTTGTTGTTGTGTTGGAGCATTTAATCCGTTTGCATTTAAGGTAATTATTGTTATGTATGTTCTTTTTTTAAAAATTTTATTTATTTTTTTATACAGCAGGTTCTTATTAGTCATCCATTTTATCCACATCAGTATATACATGTCAATCCCAATCGCCCAATTCATCACACCCCACCCCCACCCCCCGCCGCTTTACCCCCTTGGTGTCCATACATTTGTTCTCTACATCTGTGTTTCAATTTCTGCCCTGCAAACCGGTTCATCTGTACCATTTTTCTAGGTTCCATATATATGCGTTAATATACGATATTTTTTTTTCTATTTCTGACTTACTTCATTGTGTATGACAGTCTCTAGATCCATCCACGTCTCAACAAATGACCCAATTTCATTCCTTTTTATGGCTGAGTAATATTCCATTGTATATATGTACCACATCCTCTTTATCCATTTATCTGTCAATGGGCATTTAGGTTGCTTCCATGACCTGGCTATTGTAAATAGTGCTGCAGTGAACATTGGGGTGCATGTGTCTTTTTGAATGATGGTTTTCTCTGGGTATATGCCCAGTAGTGGGAATCCTGGGTCATATGGTAATTCTATTTTTAGTTTTTTAAGAACCCTCCATACTGTTCTCCATAGTGGCTGTATCAATTTACATTCCCACCAACAGTGCAAGAGGGTTCCCTTTTCTCCACACCCTCTCCAGCATTTATTGTTTGTAGACTTTTTGATGATGGCCATTCTAACTGGCGTGAGGTGATACCTCATTGTAGTTTTGATTTGCCTTTCTCTAATGATTAGTGATGTTGAGCATCCTTTCATGTATTTGTTGGCAATCTGTATATCTTCTTTGGAGAAATGTTTATTTAGGTCTTCTGTCCATTTTTGGATTGGGTTGTTTGATTTTTGTTATTGAGCTGCATGTAGCTCCTTATAATTTAAATGAGATTATGTGTTGGGTAAGACTGTCTCATCGTTAGCAGCTGTGAGTGTGTCTGACTGTATGTCTCTGAGGGGTTTACCTAAAAGTTACCCACAGTAGCTTTAAAGGTTGGAAACACAAAGTGTGCTGTTTTATTGCCATACTCAAATACCTTAGGCAAAACTATGAAATGAAGCACGCCACTTTATATTCAACATGGCTCACCCTTTCTCTCCTTCTCTCCTTGTCTTGGTGCCTTTTCCCATATCTTTTCCACCTCTAACTCCTAGACCCCCATATGCCAACTTCTTTTATGTAAATTAATGTATTTCCTTGCCACCGAGAGAGGATTTGCATTTGAGAGGAGCCAAAACAACCAATTGTGGAATTTGAACAACTCTAGCAAGTTGACAGGGAGCTAATTGGGGAAGGAAGTAAAGGTGTGGAAAAGGTAAAAGGAGTTTTGGTTTTCCTGCCCCAATTGAAATGTACAGATTATTAACTATACCAGTGCATTAGGCTGAGCCTAAACCTTGCCAGAATAATCCAGAATAGGTTGAGGTCACCATTATAATGAAAATGTGGTTAGAAGGCACCATTTAAATATCTAATGTTATACATATATACATATGAAAATGTGGTTAGAAGACACCATTTAAATATTTAATGTCAAATCCCACAGTTGAATGTATATAATGTGAAAACAATCCTTGGAAAAAGGTGATGGGACCGTGTTATTATCCAGATTAGTTTCTTGTACATTTGTTTCACTTCTCAAAAAAAAAAAAAATTAAAACTCAGTATTTCTCTCTCTACACCTGCATCTGGTTACTCCCTCTTCTGCATTGACTACAGTGTTCAACTAGGAGGGGATCACTTCTGTCTTCTCCCAACTTCCCGTTCTAATTCACATTGCTTTTACTCATTTTTTAAGTTCATATCATCCACTAAAAAAATCACACAAAAAAACCCCTTTTTGTATAATGAGAGAAAATAAGCTTAGTGGTTAAAAAATACATGCCTATTCTTGCAGGTGTCAGCTCTCAGCCCTCACTGCCCCATCATCTGTGTACCTTTGCACAGTGCGCAAACTGTACAACAATCCACTCAGCCTTGACTCCACCCCTCCTTTCCTCCTCTCTCTTTCCACTTCCCACTATTATCAAATGTACTTTACTTTTCAATCTTTACATTCTATTTTGCAACCAAAATTACATGTACTTTGTATACAGATTGAATATTAATATAAAGTATTTTCATTACTATACCAATATATTATTCACTGTAGACAAAAGTATGGTTACATTTCCTATTTTTTGTATAGCCCTTTGTTTTTCCAAAATTGCCATTTTTCTTTTTTATATTACCCCTCTCTCTCTCTCTCTCCCTCTTCCTCATTGGAACCCTCCTTCCCTTGCTTTAGGCTAGACTATTTGATCTTGGAACCGGCTGTGTGCTTGGGTTTTTCTAATTATTTTCTTGGGTTGATGCCATTATTTCCTGGAATTCATGTCTTTTGAAAAAATTTACTGTCTTGTTTTACCTAGTTGGAACAGAGCCTCAAGTAAGTGCCTACCAGAGAGACGAAGTTTCACATTCCTTGCACATCTAAATTATCTTCTCTTTGCCCACAAATTTCACTGATAATTCATCTTAGAACAGAATTCTAGATTGAGCACCATTCCTCTTAGAATTTTAAGAATGTTATGGCTCCATTGTCTTCTAGCATCAAGTCTAGCAGATGAGATATCTATTCTCAGTTACATCATATTTTATCTGTTTTCTCTTCCCTTGTTCCACCAGCATACCCCTACTGCCAATGGAAATTTTTAGCATACTCTCTTTCTCTTTATTGCTCCCAAGTTTCACAGGGATTGTCTAGGTATCGTTTTTTTTTTAAAAAGTCAACTTCTATATTATTCTAATAACCTTTTTTGATAGGAAATCTCATGTCTTCTTTCAGCCTGGGCACTTCCCTTTTAAAATGTATTTGATGACTTCTTCACCTCCATTTTCTCTGTTCTTTCTTTCTGAAATTATTCTAAGTCAGATATTAACTTACTTGGTTGTAGACCTTCTTTTACCATTACCTTCATATTTTAGCCCCTTGTGTTTTAGATAGTATAATAGGTTATGGAACAAGGATGCATGAATTTAATCCCACTTCCCCCTTATTATCTGTGTTACCCATAGGAGTTTCTTAACCTTTCTTGTTACATTTCCTCATTTCTAGAATGGACTAATAGTGGTGTCTACTCATAAGGTTGTTCTGAGGACTAAATGAGTTAATTCATTTAGCGCAGTGCTTGTCACAGAGTAAGTGCTTAAAAATACCGGCTTTATTTTTGGAAATAGTATAACATCACAGTTAAGTTCATTGGCTCTGGAGCTAGACTAACTAGGTTTTAATCCTAGCTCATTAACTAAGTGACCTTGACCAAGTTGCTTAATTCCTCTATACCTTAGCTAAAAAAAGAGCATCATATTATTACCTACATAATGGGCTTGTGTTGACTAAACTGCTTAGAACAGTTCCTGGCTATTTGGAAAATGTTACCTATTTGGAAGAGTTCTTTGACTTTGTCTTTTAAACCTGATAATGATTTTCATATTTTGTCAATCGTATTTTAGATTTCCAAGACCTCTTTCATGTTTTCTAATAGTTCCTTTTTCATAGTATACTGTTCATGGTTTGTGGGTATAATATCTTCTCAAATTTCTCTGAAGCTACTTATTTAACATTCCGTTTCCAGAACAATCTTAATTTCTTTCTGAGTGATTCTTAAAATTTGCTTATTTTCTTTTGTTTTCATTTAGGAGTCTTTCCTAAAAGTCTTGGTGAGCATTGACTGGGTCATTTTGAATTTCAGAACAAGATCATAAAAGGCTATCCTGGGTTTACATTTTAATGGGTACTGTGGCTTTAGGAGGAACAGGTAAGAAGCTGGTCCTTATGTTGGATGGTCCCCGAAGTCCAGGAATCCCTGAGATTTGCTTTGGCGTGGCAACATTCGTGCTGGCTGCCCTGGTTCTCCCAGACAACTTTTGTCCAGTTTCTTTAAGGAGGAAGCCTCATGTTTCCCCTCAGGGATAAATGCCTGATCCACAGCTTTCAGGAGTGATGGGGTGGGGAAGTCAGCTACTCTGTATTCAGACCTTTCAGTAATCCCCTATTTTCGCTCCCTCCATAGGGTCTTGAGTCTGAAGCTTTGCCAAGGCTCCATTGGGCAGGCTATTTGTTTCTTTGGTGGCAGCTCAGAAAGCATGAGTTCTAGGCTCCAGTTTGCTCTCACTCAAGCTGTATGGTCAGCACCATCTTTATCTTTCTGCTTTCCAGAGATGTATTGAAATCTCTTTTCGACTGATAGTCCCTCTCCAATTATGTCTGCTATTACGCATGAATACATTGTTAAATTCCTTTCAGAGTGATTTAATGGGGACTTGGGTAGGAGAGGAGATAAATACAGATGTCCAGATGGCCATCTTTAATGACCACTGCTGAAAGTGTATTTTAAAAGGATCCCTTGGTTTACCTCAGCTCATTTGGACACACTTGCTTTTAATTAGTTAATCTCACATCATTATCAAGTACAAAGTATGATATGTAAAGAGGAATATTTAACTGTAAAGGCATTTGTCGTGAGTTTGTAAATACTAAGGATTATAGAGCCCCCTCCCTGCCTCTTAATAGCTGTAGCTCATGCCTTCTGGGCCTCAGGTAGCTCTTCCTTATTGGCTTCACACCTTGTTCAGTCTCCTGATTACTATATTATTTCCAAGAATATATAATTTGGGGGATTTGGGTAATATGAACATTTTAATTGCTACTTGGCATATCTCCTTTTCCCTCCCCAAAGTCCTATGTAGACTCTTGCCCTGGTGTTACAGGCTGGATTACAAAGAACTTTCAGGGAGCATCTCACACAGCCTGGTACTGAGCCAGCCCTAAGAAATTCACTTGATATGTTAAAATTTATTTTCTTATTGGAAAAAATGTATTTTAGATATTTTCTATGTGTGATACATGGGAGATAGAGTAGAGGACAGGATGACATGTTTCCTCTGATTGTATAGCTTCATTCTATACGATTCTTGTTAATCCAGGCCCACCGAGTTCTTATCAGCTTTTCTGACCTGAGCACCTATCAGCAGAATGCATTTCCAGGCCCTCATACTATTTTGTAGGGGAAAAGGAACCAGTGAGAGTCACATAGGAGAAAGCTTGGATGCACTTTGCTGCTCCCACCAAAGGCTGTGTTCATTTTCTTCTATTTTCTTAGGGGCTCTCTGAGCATGGGGGTGTGGGTTGGGGAGAGGTAAGAGTGTGTAACCAAATGTACTAAAGTTTTTTTATATACCTACTCAACATTTTAAGTTGGACATGGGAGGATGGTAGAATTACATTTCTTGGTACAGTGTACAGTGACCATCTCTCTTCTTTTTATCAGGGACCTGCTTGTGGTACTAACTCAATAACATACAAATAACGTCAAGAATGACCAATGTCTCTCTTTCTCTCTTATAGACTCCACTCTAAAACTCCCTATCACAAAAAGAGGGCAGCCTTAAAACTGTCACATTTTACATTCTGGGCATAAAACTCTTTAGATGACATAGCAATTGTTCTTTTTTTTCCTAATGAGGTTGACAGCCACTAGAGGCCCTCCAAGCCCAGAACTCAACAATGGAACTGGAATGCTAAACAGCTCTCAGCAGCACTGTCAGCCCAGAGGTAACTGAGGGGTTGATTACACCTTCCGAAAGCACTTATCTGCCAGTCTTGTCCACAATGGCCACATTAAACACCTGCAATCTGTTACACAGCCTAGGTGGGTTTCTTTTCTGAAGAGTACTGTAAAACCAACAATCATTTCTGGGCGCATGCGTTCGCTTTTTATTCCTTTCCAGAAAATTTTTTCTTAATATTCTTCTGCTTCAAAACAAATTCTCAATGTTTACCATCTCTTTGGAGAGATTTTACAAACTAGCAAAGATGATTCTGCTTTCCCAGGGCTGATAATACTCACTGTTATTCAGCAGAGGGTCCACAGAAGATGCTTCCTTCTATCCCACGAATAGTGATGCTGAGGATTTGATTCACTGAGTCGGTTGAGCGAATGAGGTTGAGAGGCCTGAGTTATATGTCCACAGGCTATCTTGCTCTTGCCAGTATCTGGATACCCAGAGGTCTAGTTATGGGATAGTCCAGGACAGAATTTATTGGTCTGTCTTTTTCTCAACATGGGGCTCCGATAACAGAAGGAGACAGTGTTTCATATGCTTGGTCCTTCCAGGGTGGGGAGTCAAACAACAAGATGAGTATACCAGTGCTGCATAAGTGAACCAGAGGAACACCTTTAACCCTGATCTTCCATGCCAGGAATAAGGAGGGCTAAAGACCTCCCTATGATCTACCGCTTCAACACTGAGTATTTGTAATGACATTCACTCTTTACTAAAACCCATCCCACCTCCAGAATGGCCAGAGCAGACAGATCTCTCAGCTGGTAGTCAACTCCCCTTTTAACCCATCTTCATCATGATACCATATTATCTTCCTTAAATCAGCATATTATTGCATCACTACTCTGCATCCTCCCCCACCAGTACTTGGATGACTCTGCATTGCCATTTGGAAAAGTCCAAGTTTAGCATCTTATTCAAGGTTCCCCATTATTTTCTCTTCTAGTATATTTTCCACTTCTCTTCTTTTCATGACCTTTTTATGCAAAAGCTCATCTTTACAAATGGCCCAGCTGTTTGAAATTCTTTAACAGAATGGAATTCTGCAACAAAGACTCAAGTCAGTTATAAGAAGTTCAGTGTTAACCGCACCGTGAGTGGGAATGAACCTGAGCCAAAAAGGAATATTTCTGGTCTTTGAAAGTGGTTCCATTCTTAACCTGCTTCCCTAGTGAAGCTCTGAAAGCCCCAGAACATGGAAAATACACTTGCTTTCTAGGGACTGGGCTGCCGTGTTTAGGTAAGGTTACCCATCCTTTGAGGATACCCTAGAATTTCCATGAGCCTGGAAACATTTCATCTTGTCTATCACAGTGCAACTAAGGAGTATAGCATGCTGATTTTAATATTGATAAATTCCATTGTCAGCAATTTATTTTAACTTCCTTAAAATAGCTTATAATTTTAAGTATCTCAAGAAAGGAGACATGGTAGATAACACTCCTTTGACATTTATTAGAGATACTGATTCTATGATTAAACACATTGTTCATGTTGTGTTTCAGATTTGCCCAACTATCTAAGTCATTTGAAAGAATAACCTGTTCAGAATTCTTCAAGAGGAGAAGGTTTTAGATTTTTTGGATCATTTTAATCTGACATAAAAAAATCACAATATCAAAATCCTGATCTTAACCAACTGATCTTTTTACTTCATCCTAGGGAAATAATATGAAAGTACCTGGTTTAGCTTCTTTTCTTAAACCTTCTTCTTCTGGAGTGATGTTTTCTAAGTTCAAAGGGAAGCAGTTGTTTTCAGGATTTTGACCTTGATTTGCACAGAATCAATCTAGCCATTTTGACTTCCCAAATCTTAAAGAAAAGGTCTTTCATTTTAACTTTGATAAATGCTGCTGTAATTGATTCCTTGTACCTTGGTACAGTGGAACACTGACCACTTGCTTTCTGAGAATCTTCATTTTTATTCTAGAAGTCAAGGATTAAAATGAGCTCTTCTCTACCACATTCAGACATGGTGACCTTAAAAGGACATAGTAGTTTGTGTTGTCACCACCCTTGATGCTGCACATTGAAGGGAGCAGAATATGCCACCCCAAAATAAGCGTCTTTGGTATAAGGATTATTTTGAGAAACTGCACACACAGGAGAAGCTCTGAAAGCAGAGTAGAGATTATCCTTTTTTAAGGGAAATCTTCATTTATAATGGAAATTTACATTAGAAAGGATGTCTGTACCAGGAAGAGAGCTATTACCAGAGATAACTTTTTTACCTGAGAGATTTATCCATATGTCAGGGCAACCTTTGTTTATCAAACATTTACTCCCCTCTCCTTCTCTGTGAATTGCTCCCCCTCAATTCCCCAACATCTTCCTTTTGTCTTTACCTGAAGATGGTATCTAAGATGGTGGCTTGGGACATATCAGGGAGTTACTCATTTTTCCTGGGTTCTCTCATGAAAATGTGAGGTATACATGTTAATTAACTTCTGTTTTTCTCTTGTTAATCTGTCTTTTATTACCGAGATCTCAGCCAAGAACTCAGAAGACTGGAGGGAAAATTATTTTTCCTCCTCTTCAACATTTAATAACCACTGAAAAAAACCCATAAACAAAATTTATAACGATTAACACTAGCTGCTGCTTTTGTAAAGTGGTAGATATTGTTGCCGGGAAACTAAATGGAAAGAAGCTAGAGAAAACCAAAGCTTTTACATTTGCAGATTTAGCATATGTGGAGGTAAGATTTGTTTCAAGGGTTTGATTCTTTTTAGCTTGATTTAATTTAGTTGACTGTGAGGTAAGGTATCTGCATACTCATTTTTAATAATCATAGCAACACTTAGTGATACTTTAGGTGATGATTTATATTTGAAGCTGATAATCTGAGAAATTATTTCGAGATCTAGCCTCAGGAAAAGCACGTGCACACACGCACGTGTGCACTCACACACACACACACACACACACATATAGAGTATGAGATCTAAAATGTATAGCATTTGCCAGAAAGCAGGGCTCTAACGGAGTAAAATGTGAGCTTCAAACACTGGCTACCCAGCAGGGAAGGGCCTCATTACTAAATCTGAGATGCACTTATAAATCAAAAGAAGCCCTGAGGTAGACAAATAATTTATGTAAAATTTTTGCTTTTGCCTACATAAGTGATTACTCTAATTCACTATTTCTTTAGTCTTGATAACTCAAATGTTTTATTATTTAGTGAGGGTCACCATGAATTTAAAAATCACAGATGTCGGGCTTCCCTGGTGGCGCAGTGGTTGAGAGCCCACCTGCCAATGCAGGGCACACGGGTTCGTGCCCTGGTCCGGGAGGATCCCACATGCCGCGGAGCAGCTGGGCCCGTGAGCCATGGCCGCTGAGCCTGAGCATCCGAAGCCTGTGCTCTGCAACGGGAGAGGCCACAACAGTGAGAGGTCCCACAGATGTCACAGATTAACTTACGTTTAACAGTAAGCTGCATTGTTTCCAAAGTCTTCTACCTGCCCAACACATATACCTTTCCCCATCTGCTTATCTAGAACACATTGAGAGCCTAGATTAAAATCACCTGGAAATCGTACACTTAAAGATGGTTAAAATTATAATTTTTGTTACAGATGTTTCAGTACAATAATAATTAAGTCATTTTGAAATCACCTGGAGAGCATTCAAGCAAATAATAAAAGATAAACAAAACCCCAGCCCCACTCCAAGATGTTGGGATTTAATTGTTCCTTTATGTAAGGCTCCAGTATTCATTCAGTCCCATACAGATGATTCTGATTTGCCTCCAGATGATTGATTTGCCTCCCTCTGATCCAGATGATTCCTTTCTCTGCCAGGTCCTTTCCCTGGGAGCTTATCCTGCATGCTGATGTCACATCAGTGCCCCAAACACTGCTTCATCACATCATTCCTCACATGCTCCCCATTAGTGAGCCATTTCCAACCGTTTAAACGGTAACTTCTCTAAATGAGAAAGGCTCCATTGTGTATAGTAGTCAATACTCAGTATTAATTTTAATGCTAGGGAATTATTTTAAACCTTAAAAGACTGGCACAGAGCATGGTACATGAGTCTGGTACCTAGTTTGTAAAGTATGTGGTTACCCGTTGAGATGAAAAACATCTTGCTTTGTGGACCATGTCTAGAGAACTGTAACTCCAGCATCGGGGCTTTATTTTTGTGGGTTAGAGAAGTGGATGATTTTAAAATGCATATATCTGTAAGAAGGAGGTCTGACATGGGATTGCCTTTCCTTTCTAATTGGACCAGTAACTAAAAGGAAAATTTGATGGGGGGTTGGCAGAGACACCCTGAGAACACCAGGCACCTCCAGAGACTACAAGAATGAGGAGAAGCCCATGTAAGGAAAGGAGTGAGAACACTGGAAATCAACTCTCTTTACTTCACCATTTACCTGTAATAAATCTGCTGTAAGGGGTATGTTTACACTTGTGAAATATGCATAGTAAAGTGGGGAAATATCATTTAAATCACAATTGGCTTCTAAGATTAGACAGTGTCACTAAAATAGTGGCAGGCCTTTACTTCACATTTTTAAAAACGGGAAATTATGGACAACTTGCTCAATTAAATATGAAAAAGTACTATAAATTTACGAAAACTAAACCATCACAAGATATTTTCTCATCGGAATATACAGAAAGATAAAAGAATGGAGAAAAAGTCAGTAAACAGCCACATCTATGTTTATATGTGTATGTATACATTACTCCGTGCCTCATAGAGATGGTGTAAATTCATGAAGCCACTAAAACAATAAATAACGTACATTAAATACAATAATGTAGAAATGTACTTATTGGCATAGAAATAAAGCATGAGACTCTTGTTTTATACACATATGGTAGATTGAGAATTCTGGAAAAGCTCAATCAAAAACAAGGTTATCTCCAAGTGGTACTTTGGGTATTTTTTATTTTCTCCTCTTCTTTATCTGACTTTCAAAAATCTAAGTTATACTTATATAACATAAAAATGCTTTATCATTTTAAAAAAGGCTAAAAGTGAAAAGGTTTTCTTTTTATATTGCAAGCTTATAACTCAGTGATAATTTATTCTGATACCATTTTATAATTACTGCAGGGTTTGCAGGAGATTAGATTGCTTATAAAAATAGAAGCCCAAGGAATATAGAGCCACACCTGAAAAAAAAATGGGTTCCTAAAATCTCAGTGGAAGATCACATAAATGAAGTAAATACTAGGTTTATAGAATAATATGAACAAAGGAATTATCTTCCAGCAGAGCAGACACAGTAAGTGAAAGTTACAAACATTTTACTGAGGCATGGGAATTATAAACTAGGTTGGAAGAACTCATTTTATCAATATTTCAAGCCTAAAGAAGTAAGAATAAAAGGAAACTAAAATTATTTTTTTGTCTGTAGTTCTCTCTTTTCCCTTTTCCAGGGACAAACCAGCAAAGAATGAAAATGTGCACAGAATACCGTTGAGGGTGGTGGCAAAATAGCCACAGGAGTGACACGACCTGGGACCCCACACAAGGATTGAGGCAGCAATATTTCCCAGCAAACCTGTGCTCCTATTGCTGAGAGAACTGTGTAAATCAGATAAATGCCAAACTCGTAATTCACCCAGACACAGCTTTTACGCCAGCTAGGTCAATCCAATTATCTCAGAGCAGGGACAATGGGAAGAATGCATGAGGACATATTAGGCAGCGTTCCACTGGTAAAAGAGGTAAAGAGATACAGGAACTCTATACCACAACCCAAAGGGTACCTTCATAACTTAAAGCTGAACAGAGCTTCAAGCTCCTGTCCCACAGCCCAAAATCACCCTCCCAAGAACATGGGTCCACCCTCCTCTCGGAGCAAAAGTAAACTTTTCAGCAAGTTTTGTACATGCTACATTTTTACTCAAAATAAAGACCCCTTAGTGTCTTGAAATGGCTCCAAATAATAACAGCCAACACTTATTAAGAGTTTACAATACGCCAGGTACTGTTTTACACCATTTGTAATTATTAACTTATTTAATGCTCATAAGCTAAGACAGGTACTGTTATTATCTCCATTTCACATATAAAGAAATACAGGCACAGAGAGATTAGGTAACTTGATCATGATCACACAGCTAGTAAATGACAGAGGAGGGATACAAACAAAATCTTCTCTTTTTAAAAAGAATATTTTTATTGTAGTATAGTTGCTATACAATATTATATAAGTTACAGGTGTATGATATAGTGATTCACAATTTTTAAAGGTTATACTCCATTTATAGTTATTACAAAATATTGGATATATTCCCCCTGTTGTACAATATGTCCTTATAGATTATTTTATACCTAATAGTTTGTACCTCTTAATTCCTTACACCTATATTACCCCTCCCCACTTCCCTCTCCCCACTGGTAATCACAAGTTTGTTCTCTATACCTGTGAGTTTGCTTCTTTTTTGTTTTATTCACTAGTTTGTTGTATTTTTTAGATTCCACATATAAGTGATATCATACAGTATTTGTCTTTCTCTGTTTGACTTATTTCACTTTCACTTAACATAATGCCCTCCAAGTCCATCCATGTTGTTGTAAATGGCAGAATTTTATTCTTTTTTTATGGCTGAGTAGTGTTCCACTGCACATATATGCCACATCTTCTTTATCCATTCATCTGTTAATGGACACTTAGGTTGCTTCCATATCTTGGCAAGTGTAAATAATGCACCTATGAACATTGGGGTGCATGTATGTTTTCAAGTTAGTCTTTTTGTTTTGTTAAGATAGATACCCAGTAGTGGGATTGCTGGATCATATAGTAGCTCTATTTTTAGCTTTTTGAGGAACCTCCATACTGTTTTCCATAGTGGCTGCACCAATTTACAGTCTCACCAACAGTGCACGAGGGTTCCCTTTTCTCCATATCTGTGCCCAGCATTTTTGTGGAGAAAACCTTCTTTTAACCACCACAATGTGTCTTGAGAGAAAACATTGGCTTAGTATGAGTTTATTGCTGCTCACTAGGCTCCAGCCACAAAATAGGATCAAATAACTATCTTAAAATCTGACCAAATAGAACAGTACTTCACCTGATTCTGGGTGGAGATAGAGATGAATAGGAAGAGAAAACAAAAAAGAATTGAGGAAGAATGAAGAGAGAGAAATCTTGAGTAATTAAAAGCAGATCCCACAATGGATAAACAAACTGTGATACATCCATACTGTAGAATACTACTCAGCAAGAAAAAGGAAGAAATTACTGACACTGACATAACAGCAACATGGGTGAATCCCAAGAGCATTATGCCAGGTGATAGAACCAGACACAAAAGAGCCTGAGATCTGCAGTTTATATGACATTCTGTATGATTCCATTTACCTGACATTTTGGACAAGGCAATACCTTAGGCATGGCAAGCAGACCATACTGGTTTCCGGGATTTGAGGTGGGAGAGGGTTGACTATAAAAGTGTATGGACAAGATTTTTGGGTAATGAACCACTGCATGCATTTGTCAGGACTCTCATAAGTGCGCCCTAAAAGGGTAAATTTTGCTCTGTCTAAATTATACCTTAATTTAAAAAAAAATACAGGACCCACAGCACCCAGAACAATTTCAAAATCTGTCTTAAAAAGAACCCTAGCAGGTTAATTTTGTTCTTTTTTGACAGATCTTCATTGAGCAGCTGCTGTGCACATACAGTTGGTAGGGCTGAGAGGGCGCCAAACAATAATACACCATCCTGACCTCAGGAAGCTCAAAGCCTGTTACATTTAATCATGTGAATTGATTCTCTCCTAAGAAATCTGAGGGACCATAAATATAGCAAAAAGTGTGCAACTTTTTTCCTTTCAAAGGTACCAAAAAAGAAAACTCAGAAGATTTTAATAAGTATGAAATATAAATAATGTAATAGCGCCAATGTCCTTAGTACAAAGTGGAATATTTCAGATGTACCCCAGGGGTGCTGTTACTGAACAAAATAGTTCATGCAGCCATTAATTTCACAAATATTTATTTAGGTGTTGAGGTGTGGTGGTTAGTTTCATTTGTCAACTTGGCTAGGTTATAGTCCCTAGTTCAATCAAACACTAATCTATGTGTTGCTGTTAAGGTATTTTGTAGATGTGATTAAAGTCTATAATTAGTTGACTTTAAGTAAGGGAGATTTTCTCAGATAATCTGAGTGAGCTGGACCTGATTCAATCAGCTGAAAGGTCTTATGAGCAGAGCTGAGGCTTCCCTGAAGAAGCAATTCTGCCTGTGGATAGCAGCTTCAGCTCATTACCAAGAGTTCCAGCCTGTCCTTCCTGATGGCAAGCCCTACACATTTCAATTGTGTCCAGCCAGCTCCCACAATTACATAGGCCAATTCCTTGAAAAAAAAAATCTCTTGCTGTTTCTCTCCTATGGGTTCTGTGATTCTGGTTGAATCCTGACATACTCAAGGAGAGAGGAATCTAAAAGATAGACACAGATCTGGTCCTTACCAATTGTGTGGTTTGGTGGAGATGACATGGAAGTAATCTGGTGATTACAAAATAATTTTTTGATGGTAGAAGTACAGGGAATATATTGGGTGATACCTAGCCTAGATTTCAGAGTGGAATGGGTAAGAAACATTTCCTAGATGATGGAAAGTTTAATTTGAGAGTTAAAAAATTGACTGTGAATTAAAAAAGTAAAGTGTGTGTGTGTGTGTGTGTGTGTGTGTGTGTGTATTACAGGGAGAATGGTGATAAAATGTTCTAAGCAGAAGACCTAGTTTTTGCTAAAGTCTAGAGGCAAAAGGGAGCATTGCACAATGGATGAGTGAAAGAGACTCAGTAGAGCTGGTGTGTAGAGTGTGGAGGTGAGAGAGGAAGGCTGTGAGAACAAGCAGAAGCTAGATCATGTGGGCCTTGTGAGTCATGTTAAGTTGCTGGGCACAGGGAAGAAATTAGAGTTTTAAGCATAGAGAACAAGTGATTAATTTTGGATTTCAGAAAGATCATTCAGGACATGATATGGATAATAGATTGGGAGAAAATGGAGGCTGGGGACTACAATCAAAAATTCAAATGGCTAATGAAGGTAACCTAGTAGAAATGGAGAGAAGGATTTAATTGCATAGATATTTAGATGGTAGAAAGGACAATACTTGCTGATTGATTGGATTTGAAGAATGATGAAGATTGAAAAGTCAATATCTAGCCAAGATTTCTGACCCGAGCAGCTAGGTGGATGGTGGAAGCACTTGCAAAGATGGGGAACACAGAGGAAGGTGCAAGTATGGAACAGGGAAGGACTCTTTTGGACCTGCTGTGGCTTAGGTACCCTTGGACATACAGGTGCAGAGATCCAGTAGCAATTGGCTGAACCAGTCTAAAGGGCAGGAGAAAATCTGGGCTCAAAATATGGATCTAGGAGCATCATTAGATCAATGAAAATTGAGGGTGTGGGTGAGCTCATCTAGGAAGACAGTAGATACAAGGCAGGAGAGAGAGCAAATTATAACCAAGAGTAACACTGATATATCCAGTGGGGAAAGAGAAGGGGAGCCTTCAAAACAGCAGACACTAGTTTTTAAATCAGGTTAAAATATGACATATCACAACCTTCCACTTTTTTTCTTTTTACCACAATTAATATGTGGTTATGAAAAGCAATTGGGATACAAAGATATCAAAATGTTTTTTAGTTGTGGATGTGCTTCCTGTCTATACTAAGGTGGTCTGGCTAGCATATGCTTTGTCATTTGAAGCCTTTTCACAGGCATACATCTATCATTTAATCCTGAAAAAAAAAGCCCTCAGAGGAATCTATTAACATTATTCTTATTTTACAGGCAAGAACATTGAGGTTCAATTCAATAATTTGTCCAAGCTCACTGAAGTCCATCCTAGTGCCTCTGACCATCAATCCCATCAGTATAGCTCTTTACAGTGGACATATTCAAAAACAGCCCTGCAGCCATGATTGACCTTATATTACAGATAGGAAAATAAAGGCTCACAGAAGCCGAGAGGCTAATCAGTGTTTCTTACTCTGAAAAGGGAGTAGCTGAACTTTCATTCAGATATTTTGATACTATAAAACCAGCTTTCAATACCTGTTGACTAATATAGTAATAACTTAGAAAACCTTTATGGTCCATAACTTCAGTGGAGTTTTTGTTTCTTTATATTGGTTTGTCTGAGTATGAAATTGGGCCTCTGATTATCCACAGCAAGCATCATGATTTTTCTAGGAACTCACTAAATTTTTACTAGAAGGTATATACTTCTTTCTGAAAACAAAGTAATAAATAAATGTGAACCCTAGTGATTACTTCTCTGTTTTAGTTTCAGACTCTCCTGGTGCCATAAAGTAAAATTAAAATATGGGGGTATGATTTTGTAACCTTTAAGTTTCTACAGATACTAAATTTTGTCATTAGGATTATAACCATCAGTTATAAGGAGATTAATGAGAAACAGCAGTATAAGTCAGTGATCAATGCAACGATGCTAAAAGACACTTGCAATTTCTTCTATTATAAATTTATGAACCATTATAGGGAGAATCCACCTATAAATGTTTCCTTAGTCTACCCTCAGCCATAGAAATATATAACATAATTAAAAACAGCATATCTTCCACCTAAATGATTATCTTGAGAATCAATGACTTAATTAATATGAAAGTGATTTGTAAATATCCCTGGGAAAACGGGGGTATTCTTCTTATTATTTTATTAATGATAGCAATCAGAGTTCTATTTCTGTTAGGTAGGGTCATCCCACTGCAAAGCAAATCACCCTGCTTAAGAATCCTTTCATGAGCAGTATTTTATGTTTCAACCAGATGAATTCAAACATTCCAGAAGAATCCAGCATCAACCAAACAATATGCAGATTTAGGATTCAGTAAAGAAGGCTGATGTTAGTAAGGAAAGAGCCTCACTGTCAATGAATGTTCGTGGTTATGTGAGTGACTCCTTTCTAATAGTACATTTATTTCTACTAGGTTCTAACTGCTCGGTTCCCATAGCAACTCAAGTGCTGGAGTGATGATCAAGGGAATGACCTTGTACTTCCTGAGATAGCTATTAAGTCCAGGATAAATCATTTCTTCTTTTGCAAAACTGTCTTCCAGTCTAGGGTCTTCCATTTGCTTGACATGCACTCTAGGTAATTCACTTTAACTTTGGTTTTGTTTCCTCATCTATAAAGTGAGATTCATAATAATAATGCCTATATCACAGTTGGTATGAAGATATAAGAAATTATTACTTTACTAATTTACTTTTTCTTCAAAAGTTTTATGATACCACACCTTTCACTTTGAAAAGACTTGAGCTAATGTTACAGAATTTAAAAAGGGAAGATATTTTATTTGGACATAAGAAACATAATGTGAAAAAGGAACACATGCACTCTGCATATAATCCTATGAACCTAATGAATCTCAAAAATATTAACTTTGTAAAGAAATAAATGCATATTTTCCTCCTTCAAAATTCAAATCCAACATTATGTTTCTGTTATCATTATCTTTTTCATTGATAATTTTCTTAATTCAAAATTTGTTCTGTGGAAGTTAGGATGAAGATTCTTGGACAGGAAAATTCTGAGACTTGATTTCTGAATACGTACCTAAAGGGACAATTGGCAATTTGTATGCTAGTTTGGGAGTAATTTTTTTTTAAACTTAAAGAACTCAAATTCTGTAGTTACAAAGCAAAATACCAAAGCTACCTCTTTGACGTTATAGGAAATTACTCAAGAACTTCAAAACCGGTCCTGCAGACCATTTCTCATTATAGAGGGGTGGGGTCACTTGTTCACTCATGTGAAATACCTGTGACATAGTGGATAAGCTTGTAGCTCTAGAGCCACACCACCTGAATTGGAATGCTTACGTTTCTGCTGACAAAAAGCAAACTTCTTAAACTTCCCACGCTTCAATTGGTTTTCTCGTCTATAAACAAGGATCATCACAATATCTATCTTGTGGGTTTTATGTGAGAAGAAAATGATAAAATTGCATGTACAAAAAACTTAGTAAACTCTCTTGAAAAGACAGCTATTAAATGTACTACTGGACGTTTTTGCCTCAAAAGAATGCCTTAGGGTTGCCTTTGTCTAATTTGTGCCTGTGATCCGTAAGAATGAGACAACAAATAGGCCAGTAATTTAAGCCACAGTCATTCACAAGCACATAAAACATAAAACTCTTAGTGAGCGAAACTTTTTCTTATGTATTCACCTACGTGCTGTTCCAGAAAATCACTTGAGCTGCATGAGTTAAACTTCTAATCATCTCTTGGATTCCAAGCTAACGAAAGAGCTGAGTTGCTGCTGCTCTCCTGGCTTCAGTGTTAGACTCGAGGGCACTTCCAACCTTAGAGTATATTCCATCCACTTCATTTCCTGAATAAGAAAATCAGTTCCTCAAAACCTTGCATAATTTTTATCCTTGTTCTATCATCCACCAATCTCTTTCTCTACAGGCAAAAACAAGGAACCCAGTAAAGAAATAATGGAGTGAATTGAACTGAAATTCCATTCACTGGCGCTCAATTCAAATAGTGCTGAGGTGCTTGGTTGTGAATGTTCCAACCCAGTGTCTCCTCTAAGAGATGAAAGTAATTTCTCCCTCAAGTACCTTCTGAGAGTTAAAAGCAAAAAATCAACAACTACAAAAACACTTCCTACAAATCCATCTGTAATGAAACATCTAAGATGAAAACTCCCTACTTGGAAGTTCTTACAATCAGTTAAATCACGAGGACTAACTGGGAACTTGGAGAGAACCAATTACTGTGGTATGCTAAAAGCAACATAATGGAAGAGCCTAAGAATTCTCAGTCTCTTGATTGGCTACTCTTCACAGGGTGAACACTTTTCTACTAAGACATAATGTTCCATTAGTCAAAAGATGAAAAAGCAAGATCAGAAATTACATTTTTCAGCACTAACATAACCTTAGCTAGTGTTTACAGGCATAGCACAGTGCATAAAAAAGCTCCTTTTTATCGGTTTTTCATTTCCCACTAGGGTGGGACCAACTCACCTCAGTTTGCTGTGACTTTTGAGGATTCAGCATTGAAAATCCTATATCCCAACAAAGTCCTCAGTCCTGGGCAAACTGAAATGGTTGGTCACCCTGTATCCCAATGTAATTTTCAGGGCTCCAAAAATGCCTTCACCAGAAAAGCATCTTCATCAGCTTGAAATACAGCATTTGAGAAAAGATAAGTAGAAGCATATTCATAAAATAGCTTAAAATCCTCCCTGTGGCTTATTGGTAACATACAGTCATTCATACATTGTATGGCAACAGGGAGACAGTCCCAGAACTCCTGCCACTTACTATGGGGAGAGAGGCCATAAGGTAAGCCATCTCAATACACCTCAAAAAGTGCTATGATGGCCAAAGTTCTGAGTACTATAGAAGCACAGGACAAATATACCTGGAGCCTGGAAGAATCAAGGAAATCTTCCTAGATGGTGATAGCTGAGAACTTTTTTAATTTTTAAAAAATTTTAATACAATTTTTAAGGGTTACTTTCTATTTGCAGTTATTATAAAACATTGGCTATATTCCCTGTGTTGTACAATACATCCTTGAGCCTATCTTACACCCAATAGTTTGTGCCTATTGACAAGTGTGAGGTGATACCTCATTGCAGTTTTGATTTGCATTTCCCTGATGATTAGCAATGTTGAGCATCTTTTCATGTGCCTGTTGACCATCTGCATTTCCTCTTTGGAAAAATGTGTATACAGTTCTTCTGCCCATTTTTAAATCAGGTTGTTGTTGTTTATTTATTTATTTTTGATGTTGAGTTGTTTATATATATTGGATATTAATCCCTTGTTGGTCATATCATTTGCAAATATTTTCTCTCATTCAGTAGGTTGTCTTCTTGTTTTGTGGATGGTTTCCTTTGCTGTGCAAAAGTTTTTAAGTTGAATTAAGTCCCATTTGTTTACTTTTGCTTTTATTTCCTATACATTAGGAGATGGATCCCCCAAAATATTGCTGTTATTTATATCAAAGAGTGTTCTGCCTATGTTTTCTTCTAGTTTTATAGTGTCTGATCTTACATTTACGTCTTTAATCCATTTTGTGTTTATTTTTGTATACAGTGTTAGAGAATATACTAATTTCATTCTTTTACATGTATCTGTCCAGTTTTTCCAGCAACACTTATTGAAGGGACTGTCTTTTCTCCATTGTATATTCTTGCCTCCTTTGTCATAGATTGACCATTAAGTGTGTGGGTTTATTTCTGGGCTCTCAATTCTGTTCCATTGATCTAGGTGTCTGTTTTTTATGACATAAGCTGGGATCTTAAACACATGTTTAATTTAGTGCTAGAAGTCATTAAACAAAGCCTTATTCTGAGAAAGAGGCTAGACAGGCAGGTTTTCCTGAATATCATGCAACCAGAAACAGCTGACATTTTTGGGAAAAGGAGATGCTCCAGAGTGGGGGGAGGGGGAATGAGGACAGGAAAGATCTGGGAAGGCACCAGAAGGGGCAGAGTGTGTTCCTCCAGAGCAAACTTCTTCCTTTTATCATGTTTGCTTTCATTTCCTGTAGGAAAAACCTAGTCCTCTAAACTATTTCCCCTCTAAAGTACCCAAGTGTCCTTCCCATTTGTATCTATTAAACCTGTTCATCTTTTCAGGTTCCTCTGAACATCTCCATTTCCACCAAAGCTTCCTTGCTCTTTGCTGATCCTCCCTGAGCTTCATCTTCCCAGACCTCTAACCCTTTACTACATGTGCCACACACTTAGAGTTTCATTATATTTGTTTTTCAGTATTTTGCATTTAAATTCATCAAAATTTGTTGAGCACCTACCATCTGCCAGGTAGTTATTAAATAGTAGTGAACAACTTAAATAGGACCCCTGGTCTCCTGGAGCATATAGTCCTTCATTAAAAAAATAGGATTATAAGCACTAAAAAGTACAGACCATGCAAATATGTCAGTTGTATCCTCTACAGTGTCAAAAACAACTATGGTGCACATTGGGCAATTCATAAGTATTTGCTGACTTGAGGAATTAAAAAATTCACTAGTGAAATTGTTCACATTAGGAAACAATAATAAAAGCAGACAAAAAAGAGATGGTACCTAGAAATTATTCAAGGGTCCAGTTGAAATGTGATGATGCATGTACACACTTGGTTGTATAGTCCTGGGGATGTTAAGGCTGTGAAAGTTAAATGAGGAGAATGGAGTTGGAATTTTGGGAAAACTCCCTATGATGAAATTACAGATTATTTTTCTCTTAACCAAGCTCAATAGCATAGTTAATACATATAATGAATGCAAAGAGAACTAGAAAGATCTGAGTTTAAATTTTGTTTTGCCTCTGTGACCTGCAAAAGTTATTATTTGCTTTGACTCTCAATTTGCTCATCTTTAAAATGGGACAGTGTGCTGATACCTCCTATTTACCCTCCTTTTCCACCCTACTCTGCCATTCTTTACTCTGCTCTCTGTCTTAGGAGGCTGAATCAACAGATTCCAAGGCTCATGATTCTGACTGGGTTTAGCCAATGGGGAGCTGGCAGGGGACAGAGGGTGGAAGGCTGTTTATTTCCTTCCAGTGCAGACTCCATCTTCCACAGTAGTTTCTTCTCTCTTCAATGCTTCCTTCCTGGACTTTAGCCATCTGGCTGTAACTTCTCCCTGGTTCTCTGTTGCTTCTAGTCCCAGGGTACACTACCGTCTCTTGTTGGTTTCCACTAACACTGCCATGGCTCTGTAAATAGCCCCTTTATTAAATTTTCTACCAATTACCCAGTTTGACTGTGCAATCTTTGCCTGTTTATCCAGACAACAATCATATTTGCCTCTTTTTTTTTTTTTTTCCTCTCACTGTTGTGGCCTCTCCCATTGTGGAGCACAGACTCCAGACACGCAGGTTCAGCGGCCATGGCTCACGGGCCCAGCCGCTCCGCGGCATGTGGGATCTTCCTGGACCGGGGCACGAACCCATGTCCCCTGCATCGGCAGGTGGACCCTCAACCACTGCGCCACCAGGGAAGCCCCATATTTGCCTCTTGCTAATGTAAACATTAAGTTAAACTATGCAAAATGTCCAGCAGAGTTCCTAATATAAAGTAAGTCTTAGCAAATATGACTCTCTCACCCTCCTTCTCCTTCTTGTAGATCACTCTGGCCTTCCTAAAGACAAGGTACTAGTCTATGCTAGTATGGAATCTGTACTAAGTCTGATTTTTAATAGTTTAATAACTTCTCCTTGAATAGGTCTTTGTTACTATAAAGAAAAAAAAACTGTTGCTTACATCAGGGTCATTAGCAAATGAAATCAAGAAAATGCGTCTTTCAATGAGTCATGGCAATCTAAAGAAAAGTGTACTTCAACTATAAGTGCTTTGACCAGAGTTAAATGTGTGCTTTATAATGATATAATGTCCCTCCTTTCAGGAACACATACATACTCAGACTATAAAAGAGCACAAGGGTCAGACAGAAGAAAAAGATTTATTTGACATAGGCAACAGCTTTGTGGACAAAATATTGCTTACAAAAATTTGTTTTGGAGATGATTGATAATATTTCTAGCTCAAGTTTCCTATAGATTTTGTGGCAGGGAGAGTAACTGAGAATTAAATGTGACAGAATATCTGTTGGGAAATGATCGAGTCTCCCTTTTCTCCATAAGATGATCACGGAAGAATGAAAGGTGTTCTTTCCTTGCAGTAGGGGTGATGAGGCTTGTGAGTTCTTTTGTCCAGGAATCCTTAACTTTCCTTACCTCCCGGGGATAGTTAACAGTCAGAAGAAGGAGTAATCAGTTGTTGTAGGTATGCTGGAAGGAATTTTCTGAACATGACTTTGTTATTAAAGGCTTAGGTCCATGTAAATAATGAAACTGGATTACTCAAAGAGAAACTTAACCAGCAGAAGTACTGTGATTGAGGATTGAAGAGGGGCTCTGTGAGGTTGATAGATCCCCTGAAGCCAGGGAGGTGGTGGGAGTTCTGGTGAAGAGCAGCAGAGGCAGGTGCTCATGGAAATGCAGAGCTGTTGATGGTAGAGCCTTGATGCAATGCTGGGCTGTGTGTGGCAAGTTGAAACAGTGGCCACAGTCTCCACAGCTTCCTGTATCTGAGTCCTTTTGAAATGTGACTATTCAGCTCCTCTTGTCAAGAAGTGGAGTTTATTTCTTCACTTCTCCAATCTGAGCTGAACTGTGATGTCTTCTGGTAAATATAACAGAGTGGAAGGGATGATATGCCAGTTCCAAATTTAGGTCTCAGGAGGCCTTGCATGTTTCTGCTCTTTCTCTTAGAACCTGGAAAACTGCCATGTGAACAGATTTGAAATATCCTACTCTATGAGAGACACATGGCATGGTCCTTCTCCCATTCCCCATCTGATAGCCAAACAATCCAAGAAGCCACTTTGCTGACTTGTAGCTCACCACAGAGGTATGTGTAAACCCAAGTGAGACAGAAAGACCACTCAACAAAGTCCAGCCCCAATTGTCAACCCATAGAATCATGAATTAAGAATGTTTAAATCACTAAGTTTTGATATTATTTGTTACCCAGCAAAGCTAACTGATACACTCTGTGCCTATGACCTTGGGATTTTGATCAGAATCTCTGTGGCCTAGCTTGGCATGGGGAGAATGGTGCTACCTGACTACAAATGGGCCATGTTGACCTGAAAAAAAGCAACATCAGTGACCATCAGAGATGTCCAGCATGTACCATTTTGCTGTGCTCCCTGTCCTTCAGGGTTCTGTGTAATCTGAGGAGGGAGGAAGAGAAACCCTTGCCCCCATTTCTGTCAGATCAGTTGATACTGAACTTTCTAACCATCTTAATATGTGGGGACTTGAGTCAAACTTTATTTCAATTAGAAAAATAATAAAACCTGGTTCTGTAACTTATGTCACATTTTTAAAATAATAAAATTTAAAATATTTAACAAGCCCTTATGTGAAAAGGAAAGTATTATACTTCAGCTTTCCTTAGATTTTATACCCTGTTTCTCAGCCAGCATAGAAGAGATAACCATCAGATCACATAACTTTCTGGAGGAGGTTTTTGAGTTCTGATTTAATGTGTGGTAATTTCATGATTTTTGAGCAAAAGTTTGGTTAAGTTATGAGATAGCAAATAAATGTTCAAGTCCAAAGTAGTGATTGTTGAAATGTTGTATATTTACAAAGAACTCTGGTCTTAATGTCATGTGAATTGCATATTAGTCTTGGCTCAGTTATTAAGTAGTGTGATGCTAGGTGAGTCATCACCCATATTTGAGCCTTTATCTGCAAACTCAGAAAAATACTAAATAATCCTTAAGTCCCTTTGAAGGTCTTCTAGTCTTTGTCTTGCCTTCTACATTTACAATCGGATACTTTCTTATTCAGAGGCATAATTTACTTCTCCATAGAATATCCTTGAACTGATTACTCTTTCCTATAAATCTTTAAAGCAGTTACTAATGAGAAGAGTGGGCAGGCAGCTAATCAGGCCCAGCTTTGTGTTATCTCTGCCACTGATATCTTGTTATCTGTTACCTGTTTATCTGCTCTTCTGAACTAGTTTGGAACCCCACTTGAGGGTGGTGTCTTATCCTTTCTGACTGTGCATTTTAAAGTATAAAATGTAAACCTAAAAATAACTCAATGAAAATTATTGATACACATAAAATTGACTATATTAATAAATTGTGATGTACTTTCAAGATAGCCTTTTTTTCCAATATTTGTTAGAGCCCTTCAATGGCATCGGATGACATGTCGTACTTTAGGCGGGTCATTTCACTTTACTGGAATCTAATTTATAATGCATAAAATGGGAGGATTCAGCTAGATCATCTGTAAGAATGCTTCTTCATGTACTAGTCTGTCATGTTTTAAGTGCTATGGAAGTTCAGGACATAGATGTTTGTCATGAGCCTCATTCTTCTTAGCTAGACTTGGCTCTTAGATATAAGCTTAGCTTAGAGCTATTGAAGGCGTGCAGGCTGGCTGTCACAGGTGCTCTGGCTGGGTGCCCGCAGCATGTTCTTCCATCTCACCCCTCAACCTCCCACCTTCACCCCCAAAACACACACACACACTCCACACTGTTGCAATTCTAAGAGATGCTGCCTAGGGCCACCCTTTGTTCTCAGAGTTAGTATGTTAGATTGACTCTTTTTTGACTGGTCAGAAGCCTAGAGGTAGAAAACTTAATATCTACACTCGACATAATTAAGCTGGGTCTTGATTATAAAATTATTTTCAAAATTTGTAATAGCTTTACAAAATAATTGTTTTAAAATGATAATGATATCTAGCTCTTTGGAAGTAAGACCTGGCTTCTGTAAAGATGTAGGTCACATAACCTTCACACAAGATTACCAATCTGAAACCTGTAGCTGAATAAGTACTTTGCATGAAATGTGCAGACTGTCGTTTAAAATTCCTTTGTTTTTCTCATAATCTGCATAATTATAATCTGTTTATTCTAAAGCTATCTTCTTTGATTTGGAAATATAACATATACACTTTACCAAAAGATCTGAAATTGATACAAAACTCCTTAGTAATATCTCTAGTGCATCAAATGAATCAGTATCTGAAAATATTGACAGTTTTCAAATTTAAAAATGTATGAAAAGATATAAGTAATCCAGTAATTCCATGAGAGGACTATATGTAGTATCCTTGTTCCCAAGCAAGGTCAACAACAGCAACAAAGTCTAGTAAAACTTCTTTGTAAGACATTTTAAACATATTATCTTGAATCAATATTGCCTTTTTTTTAAAAGCTTTTTTTGCATCTATTAAGATGATCCTATGGTTTGTATACATCAGTTTCATAATATGGTGTATCACATCGATTGATTGCATATAATGAAGAATCCTTGCATCCCTGGGATAAATCCCACTTGATCATGGTGTATGATCCTTTTAATGTGTTATTGGATTTGTTTGCTAGTATTTTGTTGAGGATTTTTGCATCTATATTCATCAGTGATATTGGTCTGTAATTTTCTTTTTTTTGTAGTATCTTTGTCTGATTTTGGTATCAGGGTGATGGTGGCCTCATAAAATGAGTTTGGGAGCGTTCCTTCCTCTGCAATTTTTTGGAAGAGTTTGAGAAGGATGGGTGTTAGCTCTTCTCTAAATGTTTCATAGAATTCACCGGTGAAGCCATCTCGTCCTAGACTTTTGTTTGTTGGAAGATTTTTAATCACAGTTTCAATTTCTTTCCTTGTGATTTGTCTGTTCATATTTTCTATTTCTTCCTGGTTCAGTCTTGGAAGGTTATACCATTCTAAGAATTTGTCCATTTCTTCCAGGTTGTCCATTTTATTGGCCTAGAGTTGCTTGTAGTAGTCTCTTAGGATGCTTTGTATTTCTGCGGTGTCTCTTGTAACTTCTCCTTTTTCATTTCTAATTTTATTTATTTGAGTCCTCTCCCTCTTTTTCTTGATGAGTCTGGCTAATAGTTTATCAATTTTGTTTATATTCTCAAAGAACCAGCTTTTAGTTTTACTGATCTTGGCTGTTGTTTTCTTTGTTTGTATTTCATTTATTTCTGCTCTGATCTTTATGATTTCTTTCCTTCTGCTAACTTTGGGTTTTGTTTGTTCTTCCTTCTCTAGTTCCTTTAAGTGTAAGGTTAGATTGTTTATTTGAGATTTTTCTTATTTCTTGAGGTAGGCTTGTATAGCTATAAACATCCCTCTTAGAACTGCTTTTGCTGCATCCCATAGGTTTTGGATCATCGTGTTTTCATTGTCATTTGTCTCTAGGTATTTTTTTATTGTTTCAGTGATCTCTTGGTTATTTAGTAACATATTGTTTAGCTTCCATGTGTTTGTGTTTATTACGTTTTTTTCCATGTAATTCATTTCTAATCTCATAGCGTTGTGGTCAGAAAAGATGCTGGATATGATTTCAATTTTCTTAAATTTACTGAGGCTTGATTTGTGACCCAAGATGTGATCTATCCTGGAGAATGTTCTGTGCGCACTTGAGAAGAAAGTGTAATCTGCTGTTTTTGGATGGAATGTCCTGTAAATGTCAATTAAATCTATCTGACCTATTGTGTCATTTAAAACTTCTGTTTCCTTATTTGTTTTCATTTTGGATGATCTTTCCATTGGTGTAAGTGAGGTGTTAAAGTCCCCCACTATTATTGTGTTACTGTCAATTTCCTCTTTTATAGCTGGTAGCAGTTGCCTTATGTATTGAGGTGCTCCTATTTTGGGTGCATATATATTTATAATTGATATATCTTCTTCTTGGATTGATCCCTTGATCATTATGTAGTGTCCTTCCTTGTCTCTTGTAACATTCTTTATTTTAAAGTCTATTTTATCTGATATGAGTATTGCTACTCCAGTTTTCTTTTGATTTCCATTTGCATGGAATATCTTTTTCCATCCCCTCACTTTCAGTCTGTATGTGTCCCTAGGTCTGAAGTGGGTCTCTTGTAGACAGCATATATATGGGTCTTGTTTTTGTATCCATACAGCAAGCCTGTGTCTTTTGGTTGGAGCATTTAATCCATTCACGTTTAAGGTAATTATCAATATGTACGTTCCTATGACCATTTTCTTAATTGTTTTGGGTTTGTTTTTGTAGGTCCTTTTCTTCTCTTGTGTTTCCCACTTAGAGAAGTTCTTTTAGCATTTGCTGTAGAGCTGGCTTGGTGGTGCTGAATTGTCTTAGCATTTGCTTGTCTGTAAAGCATTTGATGTCTCCATCGAATCTGAATGAGATCCTTGCTGGTTAGAGTAATCTTGGTTGTAGGTTCTTCCCTTTCATCACTTTAAATATGTCATGCCACTCCATTCTGGTTTGTAGAGTTTCTGCTGAGAAATCAGCTGTTAACCTTATGGGAGTTCCCTTGTATGTTATTTGTATTTTTTCCCTTGCTGCTTTCAATAAATTTCTTTGTCTTTAATTTTTGCCAATTTGACTACTATATGTCTCTGTGTGTTTCTCCTTGGTTTTATCCTGTATGGGACTCTCTGCACTTCCTGGACTTGGGTGGCTATTTCCTTTCCCATGTTAGGGAAATTTTCAACTATAATCTCTTCAAAGATTTTCTCGGGTCCTTTCTCTCTCTCTTCTCCTTCTGGGACCCCTATAATGTGAATGTTGTTGCATTTAATGTTGTCCCAGAGGTCTCTTAGGCTGTTTTCATTTCTTTTCATTCTTTTTTCTTCATTCTGTTCCACAGCAGTGAATTCCACCATTCTGTCTTCCAGATCACTTATCCGTTCTTCTGCGTCAGTTATTCTGCTATTGATTCCTTCTAGTGTATTTTTCATTTCAGTTATTGTATTGTTCATCTCTGTTTGTTTGTTCTTTAATTCTTCTAGGTCTTTGTTAAACATTTCTTGCATCTACTCGATCTTTGCCTCTATTCTTTTTCCGAGGTTCTGGATGATCTTCACTATCATTATTCTGAATTCTTTTGCTGGAAGGTTGCCTATCTCCATTTCATTTAGTTGTTTTTCTGTGGTTTTATCTTGTTCCTTCATCTGGTACATAGCCCTCTGCCTTTTCATCTTGTCTATATTTCTGTGAATGTGGTTTTTGTTCCACAGCCTGCAGGATTGTAGTTCTTCTTGCTTCTGCTATCTGCCCTCTCAAGAGGGCAAGAATCTGGGCTTTGGAATCAGATAACCCTGAGCTTCAAATCCTGGCCCAACATCTTGCTGACTAGGTGTCCATAAGCAAAATCATGAGCAAGAATGAGTTAAAATTATTTTCCTTTTAATTGAAAAGAGATCAATAACATCATGGGGATATTCAATTTCTTCCAAAGGCAACATGAGACAATCAATAGCAATTCTTGATACAGATGCTGCACAAAGTTGAAATCAAAGACAGCTTTAACACAGAGTCAGACAAAGGTAATGGGGCTCAGTCTAGAAAAACCTCCTGTTTGTTTGGAAATGGTCCCAGAAACACCTAGGATTAGACACCCAGCCATATCCTTGCACAGTGGATTTGAGTAAGACATGCATGAGGGAGTAAGTGAATCCCCAGGGTCATGCTTATCTCTTATACCAAGCCTCAGTCATTTTATTTTTCAGTGTAAGTCCTAACAGAGAGATAGTAACAATGGTAGAAACAAAATATCTAATGCTATTTTTCATTTAACCAATATCATCATTACTAATTAATAATTATCCTTGTTCTTGGGTTTGTTTAGCCAAATAAATTATCCCCATTTAACCCTACTTGATAGAATTTTACTGTTTAATAGAGCTGATATAGACAAGGACTGATAACAACAAAGTGAATAATAGATAAACTAGATAAATACAAAAAACAAAGTAAATGCTAGTAAATATCAGATAAACACAGGATAGGTAAAAGCCAATCAATAATGAAGAGTGATGTCAGACAATGAAAAGAAAACTGAATCCAAAGACAAAGATTTAAGAGTTCTTATCTCAGCTATCCCTCTAATGATTTATGTGACCCTGGGTAAGTCATGCTCTCTGGACCTCAGGACCTTGAGCCTGCTCTACTTTCTAATATGGGGAAGTGCTCATGTTACATACTTTGTGACACTCACTGGCGGGCTCTTTGCCTTCACTTAACTCTACTTTGCCTTTTAAAACCATTTTAATGTCAACTAACCCCAGATTCATATGTAAGTGGAGAAGACTTCCCTTTTTCCTTATTTCCTCAACAAGAACCAGACTATTCTAACCTTTGGGTAATTCCTTGATTTTAAGGCTTTGATTGCTGTTAAATTACAGAGCTCCCTGGGAATGGATAAATTTTAAAATTATTGGACATTCACATTTCAGTAAAATTGTGAAAGGAAAAAAGCAGCAAGATTTATCTTATAGTTCCCCTTATGCCCTGTAGGAGAGATTACCAGCTGTCTGCCAGCACCTGTTCTTCCCCAGTACCCATTTTATAACAGAATTCCTGATTTTCAGCTGGGCACAAGTTTACCCAGAGTAGGGGCTACATTTCCCAGCCTACCTTGCAAGTAGGTATGATCATAAGATTAAGGTCTAGGCACTGTAATGTAAGAGCACTGGTGTATTAAAAGGGATGCTGGAATGCCCTTCTTCATCATATCTTCCTTCCTGCTGGCTAGAATGTGGATATAAGAGATGGAGCTCCAGCAGTCATCTGGTGACCTTGGGAATGAAACTCACAGATGGTGGCCTAATTTCAAGCAAAGATAAAGTGCTCTTCTGACTTTAGGGAGATAATCAGTTCCAGTCCACTTTTGTTTGTTGAGTTGATCCCTGACTAGCTTTTTTTTTACTCTCTTCACCCACTTAAGTAACCAACTGAGGCAGGAGAAACAGGACAGAACTAAGTTCCCCAAAACCTTTCACAACGTTTTTTTTTTTTTTTCTTCTGCAACTCAATTTTCATGGGTTCTTCCACAAATAAAAGACATACTAGAAAACTGAGGCGGTAAATCATTGTAATAAAATTTTAAGAAGGGATGAACTTCTCAAATAATAGTAAATCTGAGAGGGTTCAACACTTATAATATTTCAACATGTTCTGTGGTATCAGACTCTTTGAATTCTGAGAATTTCAGAAGGTGATGATGATAGTATGAAAATTATAGGAAATTTTTTTGAAGAAAGACAAGCTCTAAGTAGCTGTGCATATTTTTATTATTAAATGCCAATAATTATACACATTTAAGTGTCAGTATTACTTTGTTGGTACTTCTCTTGGAAAAAATTTATAAAGAAGTGTACCTTTACATAGATCTACAAAAGATCTGCAGAAGGCTTATGTGTAATAATCTATCAAGAAACATATAGATATTGGTTTTTACCTTTTAATTTTATTTGCTATTAGCTAATTTAAATGAAATTGCTTGAAACCTCACATAACCAATGCTCCCCTATGAGGGGAGCATTTTCAAATGTGTTTTCTGAGTAGCTATAAAAACTATTTACCTAGGTGATATCAATTCCATTCTCATTGATTGCAAGATTAGAAGACAGATCTTAGATTTCTTAAAAAAAAAAACGGCAAAAACAAAAACACAATCTAAAATTATTGGGACAGTTTGAACATGGTAGGTTCCCAATGCATTGTTGTTGCAATATTGAGTCAGTCTGTGAAGTTTTCGAGGTTTGTATTTTTGAAAAATTCTTACACATAAAAAATTTTAAGGCAGTGTTTCTCTGTTTAAGGACAACTTGCATCAGAATTGCTGGAGTGTTTGTTTAAAATGCTAATTCCCAGACACATCATCACTTCCAGTGAATCAGAATCTCTATGCATGCCTTGAGAATATGAATTTTAACACCCCCAAGAGATTTTCAAGCACATTTAAGTTTAAGAACCTCCGTTCTACTGCTTTGTCTAGTGCAATGGAGTTTCAAGCAGTTTTAAGTTATTACTTCCATGTCTCTGTCAGTATCAAGTTAATTCTTTTCCCATTCTGCCTCCAATTTTTGACCACACGTGAAAGGCGGGGATGATTACTGGACTGAATAACATTTACTCTTAAAGGGAAAAGAGAGTTTTTAGATCGGTACAGAGAATATGGATAGTCACACATATTTGTGAACTGAGGGGAAAAGATACGTGTAATAAAAGTACAGTTCCGAGATTTCAAAACTATTTTTGAACTAGTCTGGAGGAGCATGATTGTAATGTAAGGCATGACTCTGTGTTAAAGAAAGGACAGGATAACTTAATAGAGGTCTCCTATCTTGTTCTGTGACGGTGCTTCTAGGCTCTGGTGATGAATGTGTTCATTTTCTGTGACTTCCTTTGGGTAAATAACCCGGTGCCCTATCAGCTCTCCAGCCCTGGGCCAGCAGCGGCCGTGTGTGCGCACTAATGACGGTGGAAGGTGTCTGGGGGAGGGCCTGGGGAGGGGCTGCCCTGCACGATCGCGCCCCTGGCACTTCCTAAGAGACTCTCAGCTCTTTCTCTGCAGCTGGTACTTGAAGCCTCCACACTCTCCCTCCAGAGAAAAGAAACCATCTATCTAAATTAGCTGTGCTCTCTCGTCCCTCGTTTCTCCCTCCGCCAGCCGCCACCCCCACCCCTTCCATTGTGTAGTGCGTTTAGCTTCTCTTCCTGCGTGAGACCTTAACCTCGTTTGTAGCAGGACGGATTACTAAGAATTTCGGAACCTTGAGTTGCAATGGAGCTGTATGGAAAGGTAAGCAGAAGGGAGTTCCTCTGCATGCTCTGAGTGAAATCTTGCTTTGATGGACTTTGGTGTGTGTGTGTGTGTGTGTGTGTGTGTGTGTGTATGTATGTGTGTGTGTACGCGCGCGCGTGGGTGCCTTCTCAATGCAATTGTGTGAGTAAACCACTTTCTTTATGTGTGTGCCATTCATTCTCGTTCTCCCCCGCGTTTGGTGAATGAGATTGTAAAACCACCCCACTCTGCCTATGGAAATGTATAAACTTTCCCGATTCAGGATGGGGAGGTGTAGCGCGGAGAGTTCCAGAATGCAGCGCAGGTTTCGTTTAGATTGGGAATTAGCACAAGGTAGTGCGTTTCCTAACAAGAAAAATCACAATCTAGCTTCGGAAAGCGATAGGTAGCAAAGAAAAATCTCCAGCTGAGATGAGCCGGGGTCACTTTTCGCCTGCACCTTGCGAGGAAATGGTCTGTGAGGCTGAGAGCAGCAACAACCGGGAGCGATTCCAAAAGAGAAGGGAGGCTCGGCGGCCGAGTCCAACAGGAGGAGCAGCCCGTTTTTATGCTGGCTTGCCGGGAAATGTAGTTCACGGCTCACCGGTTTGCTGGAAAGCTCAGCAGGGTTAGACTACAACTCCCAGGAGCACGCGGGGCTCCCAGCCAGTACGCGTGTGCGGCGCCAGGAAGGGACAGCTCCGGTGCTGATGTTGGAGCCGGTTAGCGAACCCCAAGAGTGCAGTGTGGAGCGTGAAGCGCGCGGGCTGTGCACGCTTGATCGGGCTCCCGGGCCAGCACTGTCTTAGCCAGGGAGAGAGGACACTTTGCGAACAATGAGACACGAAGCTCCCATGCAGGTGGGTCTATATAGAAAGTGTGGCCTCGGGAGGAATTGAGAAAGATGCTTTCTCCCTCGCTCCCAGCATAAACTGCGCCCGATCTAAGGGAAGGTCTTAGGCAGCCACCCGCGGGGATGCGGTTCTGACTTGGTCCATGGAACAGAACTGGGTTTCTCTACGCTCCGCGGGGCTGTAACTAGGGATGTTTTGACGCGGGTAAGAGTATACATTATCTTTCTAGGCTCCACAAGGAGGATTATAGTGTCTAAAACGTAAACTTGAGCAAACAAAAGTCAGAGGAGCATGCAATCTCGTATTGGCATTGATTGTCCCTCCTGGCTTGCCTGGTTGTGATCGCGGTGCAGACACACGGACTTACGGCGAGGTTCGGGGTTGCGAACTCTACTGGAGTCGGGATAGAGCGAATACCTCTTGGTTAAGAGCGCGCTAAGAAAGGAGAAGCCAGTGTTAGGGTCCCCATAGTCCTCTTTCTTCAGTTAGGGTCCTAGTAGTATCAACGGAAAAAGCAAACCCATTGGGGCTTGACTCTTCCCAGAAGTAAGCAAGCCTTTATCGCTGTCCACACAACTGGTTTACTGCTGCGTTTCAAAGACTATCCTCTGAGCTTTCCTGAGTAATGTGCCCATTTGTTGTCCGTTCCGATTCCCTATTTCTGTCACATTCTTATGTTTGCTTCCTTTGACTCCGGTGCAAAGGTGCCTCTGCCTAAGCACCTTGCTTAAGTTTTGTTTTTAAGTAAAGATGAGTGATGCTGTCTCCTTTGTATATACAATCAGTTAACGCTAAACATCAGCCTGTGTTCATTACCAAGCAGAGTGATCCCATTGCGTAACAGAAAGGCACTTTATGAATGGGATTGAGAGGGGAATGGAACATACGTTTGGAACGTGTTGTCTCTCTTGAGAACCCAACCCTGCTACCAAATCCACCAATATAAATGTTTGACTTTAATTCGTGCTTAAACATTTTCCACAAAAATCAAGGGCTTTAAACGTATGCTTCAATTTACTTTTTATTTATGGTATGGGTTATGTATATTAACATATGCTGACTGGACTGTTCAATGAAAAAAGATCTGTAGAATTTAATTGTTTGTTGAAGGATTATATAATAGAAGCTCTCGAATTACCTTATGAGTTATTGAAAATTTGATTTGGTCCAGAGAACATTGGCCCTATTGTGAATCTTCTAATACCTCTGTTTGTGACTTAGTTTTTCATTATAGACCTGATGTGAAAAGAATCTGGACAGACAATAAAGGTACAGGCTGTTGCAATCAAGATATATTGGCTTATGATAATTTCCCGCTACTAGAGGTACTGCCAGGAACCAACTGGCTAAATTAAGCATATCTGATTACAAGTAAACATTGACAGTAGATTTTAAAAGTAGATTGTTAGTATTTAACATCAAACCCATATATGCACTGAGGTGTTTATGTTAAAATAAATTTCTAACAAATAAATCACACTGCATCTTTTTTATTTTCTTATAATAATTGCTTAGAATGTTCAAAAGGGTCATTAAAATGTATGAAATTAGTGCCTTGAGAACTATTTTAAATTATTTCATATCAACTTTGTAGTAGGCACTGTAATTCCATATTTTAGTCAGAACTTTAATGAATAATTAATATAAAAATAGGTAACAAAATTAATTTGCTTCTGGATGGAGTTGTCATATTTAGGATGTATTTTATTCACTGGACTTGATTTTTGAAATTAAAACTTTCAATGCCCAAATGCTATCAAGAATAACATGTACATTAAAAAAAATCAAAGACTATTTTCTGTAGTATATTTCATTTCAGCACATTTATTGATTCAATTTACCAAGTAAATTGTTATGGTGACCCTCTCTCAATTACTGTCAGGTTTTCAAACATATATAATGATAGAAAGAATAAAAACTATAAACATGCTTCATATATATATATGTTTTTTAAGTGGCAAGTAATATCTCAGCACCTGTACTTCTGAATCATAAGCACATAATCACATTCCAGGTGATTTTGGCATATGAAAATGCAATGAGATGAATAGTTGACTTTTTTTCTTTTACATTTAAAGACTGAACCACATCATCATTTAAAATACATGCCCCTAAGTTTTCCCTTAGGTTTCTGGAAAATGAGTCACAAGCAAAACCTCATTCTATAGTTTCATTATCCTAAGAGATTCTTTTCCCCATATAAAAATATTTAGTTCATTTATTCAGTGAAACAAAATGTGCTCTTTAATTCTTGATTTCCTAATTTACTTATTTTATTTTCTTAAATCAAAGAATCCTTTAAAAATTAATGTCTTTTAAAAAGTATTTATTGTGCCTATGTACATAGCTTGGTGCTCTGTTCAAGGTAGTTATCTTTGATATATGCAAATTTTCTGAAGAATATTTCTCTCTGAGTTGATGCAAAATAAGGGATAATAATTGTTTTATAGGGATTATTAAAATAATAAACCGTAATAGTCTTTGCTATCTGTATTTCCTTTGCAACTAAATAACCAGGAATAGCATTTGGTAAGTGTTCCAAATGATGGGTTAGAATTTTAATGCAGGAAATGGTCATTTTGTGTTTCTTCATTCAGTGCATCCATAAATCCTGAGGGCCAAATGAAATGGGGAATAGCAGCACTCATGACTTGAGGGCAAGACTCTCATGAACAAATTGTCATTTGATTCAGGAGCCAGGTTGAACAAATTCCAGTTTATCTAGTGCTTTGTGCTAAGCACTGTGCCTTGCATTCAGATCTCTCTGCATGTGTGTGTGTGTGTGTGTGTGTGTGTGTGTGTAAAATATAAAACAGTCCTAGAGGTCACCATTATCCTAATTATGGGCAGATAACTAGAACTTTTTAAGATTAAAAAACTTTCCCAACACGGTAAATTCAAAATTCTGCCAGACTCTAGAAAGCCCTTGTTCTTTCCTCTATTATTTTGGGTTCCTCAAGAAGACACAAAATGGTGGTGTAATGAATGAGGGCACTATTGATATAATTTGATTCATTCATTTGGTTCAGAAGAAAGAAAACTGTCTCTTCTGTTTATAAATTTATCTTGCATGAACTAAACCAAATATTTGAGAAAGGCCAATGTTTTAAAAATGGTTAGCTTTCTGTTTCCTGGGTTTGAATTTCTTGCAGCTTTACTTACTCTCTTGCAGGACCAGTGGAATTCATTGTCTCTGTTTAAATGCTTATCTTCAATTTTGTCATCCACAAGCTTTCTGGGTCATCACATAAGTACAGAGCCCTCTAACTATTTAGGAAACTTGAGAGGAAAACAACTACTCAAAGCATGGAGCAGAGTGCCAAAAAAGGTTATTTGGCTAAAAATGAGGATGATTGAAGAAAGAATATAAGTGTAGGCTGAAAATGAGGTTGAGGTGAAAACCACAATAGGTATTAAATACAGCCATGCTATATAACAAAAACAACTTACAAAGAATCAGTCTAAATATCATTGTTTCATTTGGCTATGGAAGGTACATGGCAATCTTGCATTTTATTATTGTGGAATTTCTAACCACATCCAGCCTCTATGATGATCCCTTTATCTTTATAAGAAATGGAAGTTTAGTCCTCATCCCTTATAGAGATAGAGAAAAACTCTAGTTGACATTGGAGAAACGAGAACTTTTTTCTTACTCCATTTGAGCAAATTCCTCAAGTATCCACCTTCCTTCCGTAAAGGAAAGTGGAGGATAGAGAGGAGAATTACAGTAAAAATAAATTTCTGTGGTGTAAGAATGATTTTCCATTTTCATTTTTTTAGTCCAAGAAGTCATGGTTTTATTACATGGCATAACCACAATTTTCCCCTGCCATTCTAAGCTTATATTGGAACTGCAGGTTCCTTTCCTGACCATCATATGCCAAGATGGAAATACATTTTTATGCTAAGGATTGAATTTTCCTGGGACTATTCTTACACCAAGGATACTCAGCTTACTAAGTATAAACAGTTGTGCCACCTGAAAAAAATGTTGTATTGGTTAAAGGTCGTCCAACAATTTTCCCCATTTTTCATTCGTTAATTGGGTCCAGAGGTTCTAAATGAACCCTCTTAACAGCTCATAGTTTTTTACCATGCATACTATGACCTGTGAAGATGAAATCTTTTAGATTTATTTGGATTTACATAAATTTTTAGCATTTTTCATTTGTTTATTTACAGTTTTTGATATATTTCTATATGTTGAAATGTACAAATATTAAGTGAACAACTTGATGAATTTTAAAAAATTATTTATTTTTATTTTTTTAAAGTCTTTATTGAATTTGTTACAATGTTGCTTCTGTTTTATGTTTTGGTTTTTTGGCTGCAAGGCATGTGGGATCTTAGCTCCCTGACCAGGGATCAAACCCACACCCCCTGCACTGGAAGGTGAAGTCTTAACCACTGGACCTCCAGGGAAGTCCCAAATTTGATGAATTTTGATAAATGGGTACAGCTGTGTAATACATACCACTATAAAGATGTAGAATATTTCCAATCAGCCCCCAAAATTCCTTCATTCATATTCTTTTTCCAGTTAATCTACCAATGCAATAAATTCTTGACTTTTTTCACCATAAATTAGTCCTGTTCTAGAATTCTATATAGTTCTGGAAAGCATACAAAATGAACATATTGCAGAATATACAGTGTGTACTCTTAAGTCTGGCTTATTTTGCTCAGTATAATGTGTAAGGGATTTATTCATGTTTTTGCATGTATCAATAATTCATTTTGTTTTATTGATGCATATTATACTGGTGTATCAATCTACAACACTTTTAAAATCTATTTGTCTGTTGATGGACTTTGAGGTAATTTCATTTGGTGCTACTATAATGAAAGCTACAAACATTATCACATTGGTCTTTTTATGATAATGTGTTTTCATTTCTTATGGGTAAATACCTAGAAGTGGAGTCGTTGAGGTAAGGGTAAGTCTTTGTTTAATTTTCTAAGAAATGTCAAATCTCTAGCCAAAATGGTAGTGCCATTTCACATTCTCACCGGCAATGTATGAACATTCTAGTGGCTTCACATCCTTAACAGTGTCTGGTGTCAGTGGCCGTTTAAATTCTGGCCACTTTAATGGGTGTTTATGGTATCTCATTGTGATCTGTATTTGCATTTTTCTAATGAGGGTGATGTTCATTATATTTGTATCTTTTAACTGGCCATTTGTATATCTTCCTTTGTGTAGTGTCTTTAGCCTTTTATCCATTATCTGGGTTGTCTTTTTATTGTTTAGTTGCAGAAGATCTTTATATAGGTTTTTTTTTCTTTTTTGATATCTGTTTGTTTATTTAGTTTTGAAACAAGTTCTTTGAATGTATTAAAATATTTTCTGCCAGTCTGTGCCTTGAATACTCATATCTTAATAGTGTCTTTTGATGAGTATTTTTATTTTGATGAAATTTAGGTTATTAATTATAGGTGGGGTCTATATTTGGACTCTGTACTTTCTTTGATCTATTTGTCTTAACTATGTCCCAAGACCTTAATACATTTGTTATTTCTAGTAGTATTTTTTTAGATTCCTTAAGAATTTCCACATAAATAATTGTATCATTTGCAAATAGAGACAGTTCTTTCTTTCCAGTGACCTCCTTTTTTTTGTTTTTTTCCTATAACTTATTCCACAGGATAGGACAGCTAGTAAAATGTTTTATTTTTTTTAATTAGTTTTTAATTTTTATTTTTTTCAATCGCCCAATTCATCACACCACAACCCCCACCCCCCACCGCTTTCCCCCCTTGATGTCCATACGTTTGTTCTCTACATCTGTGTCTCAATTTCTGCCCTGAAAACCAGTTCATCTGTACCATTTTTCTAGGTTCCACATATATGCATTAATATATGATATTTGTTTTTCTCTTTCTGACTTACTTCACTCTGTATGACAGTCTCTAGATCCAACCACGTCTCAACAAATGACCGAATTTCATTCCATTTTATGGCTGAGTACTGTTCCATTGTATATATGTACCACATCTTCTTTATCCATTCATCTGTTGATGGGCATTTAGGTTGTTTCCGTAACCTGGCTATTGTAAATAGTGCTGCAATGAACATTGGGGTGCATGTGTCTTTTATTTTTTTTGTGGTATGTGGGCCTCTCACTGTTGTGGCGTCTCCTGTTGCAGAGCACAGGCTCCGGATGCGCAGGCTCAGCGGCCATGGCTCATGGGCCAAGCTGCTCCGCGGCATGTTGGATTTTCCCAGACCAGGGCACGAACCCGTGTCCCCTGCATCGGCAGGCAGACTCTCAACCACTGCGCCACCAGGGAGGCCCGCATATGTCTTTTTGAATTATGGTTTTCTCTGGGTATATGCCCAGTAGTGGGATTGCTGGGTCATATGGTAACTCTATTTTTAGTTCTTTAAGGAACCTCCATACTTTCTCCATAGTGGCTGTATCAATTTACATTCCCACCAACAGTGCAAGAGGGTTCCCTTTTCTCCACACCCTCTCCAGCATTTGTTGTTTGTAGATTTTCTGATGATGCCCATTCTAACTGGTGTGAGGTGATACCACATTGCAGTTTTGATTTGCATTTCTCTAATAACTAGTGATGTTGAGCAGATTTTCATGTGCTCCTTGGTCATCTGTATGTCTTCTTTGGAGAAATGTCTATTTAGGTCTTCTGCCCATTTTTGGATTGGGTTGTTTGTTTTTTTAATATTGAGCTGCAAGAACTGTTTATATATTTTGGAGATTAATTCTTTGTCAGTTGCTTCATTTGCAAATATTTTCTCACATTCTGAGTGTTGTCTTTTCATTTTGTTTATGGTTTCCTTTGCTGTGCAAAAGCTTTTAAGTTTCATTAGGTCCCATTTGTTTATTTTTGTTTTTATTTCCATTACTCTAGGAGGTGGATCAAAAAAGATCTTGCTGTGATTTATGTCAAAGAGTGTTCTTCCTGTGTTTTCCTCTAAGACTTTTATAGTGCCCAGTCTTACACTTAGGTCCCTAATCCATTTTGAGTTTATTTTTGTGTATGGTGTTAGGGAGTGTTCTAATTTCATTCTTTTACATGTAGCTGTCCAGTTTTCCCAGCACCACTTTTTTTTTTTTTTTTTTTTTTTGCGATATGTGGGCCTCTCACTGTTGTGGCCTCTCCTGTTGCGGAGCACAGGCTCCGGACGCTCAGGCTCAGCGGCCATGGCTCACGGGACCAGCCGCTCCGTGGCATGTGGGATGTTCCCGGACCAGGGCATGAACCCACTTCCCCTGCATTGGCAGGCGGACTCTCAACCACTGCGCCACCAGGGAAGCCCCCCAGCACCACTTATTTAAGAGACTGTCTCATCTCCATTGTATATCCTTGCCTCCTTTGTCATAGATTAGTTGACCATAGGTGCGTGGGTTTATCTCTGGGCTTTCTATCCTGTTCCATTGATCTCTATTTCTGTTTTTGTGCCAGTACCATATTGTCTTGATTACTGTAGCTGTGTAGTATAGTCTGAAGTCAGAGAGTCTGATTCCTCCAGCTCCATTTTTTTCCCTCAAGACTGCTTTGGCTATTCGGGGTCTTTTGTGTCTCCATACAAATTTTAAGATTTTTTCTTCTAGTTCTGTAAAAAATGCCGTTGGTAATTTGATAGGGATTGCATTGAATCTGTAGATTGCTTTGTGTAGTGTAGTCATTTTCACAATATTGATTCTTCCAATCCAAGAACATGGTATATCTCTCCATCTGTTGGTATCATCTTTAATTTCTTTCATCAGTGTCTTATAGTTTTCTGCATACAGGTCTTTTGTCTCCCTAGGTAGCTTTATTCCTAGGTATTTTATTCTTTTTGTTGCAATGGTAAATGGGAGTGTTTCCTTAATTTCTCTTTCAGATTTTTCATCATTAGTGTATAGGAATGCAAGAGATTTCTGTGTATTAATTTTGTATCCTGCAACTTTACCAAATTCATTGATTAGCTCTAGTAGTTTTCTGGTAGCATCTTTAGGATTCTCTATGTATAGTATCATGTCATCTGCAAACAGTGACAGTATTACTTCTTCTTTTCCAATTTGTATTCCTTTTATTTCTTTTCCTTCTCTGATTGCTGTGGTTAGGTTTTACAAAAATATGTTGAATAATAGGGGTGAGAGTGGACATCCTTGTCTTGTTCCTGATCTTAGAGGAAATGTTTTCACATTTTCACCATTGAGAATGATGTTTGCTGTGGGTTTGTCAGATATGGCCTTTGTCATGTTGAAGTAGGTTCCCTCTATGCCCACTTTCTGGAGAGGTTTTATCATAAATGGTGTTGAATTTTGTCAAAAGCTTTTTCTGCATCTATTGAGATGATCATATGGTTTTTATTCTTCAATTTGTTAATATGGTTTATCACATTGATTGACTTGAGTATATTGAAGAATCCTTGCATCTCTGGGATAAATCCCACTTGATCATGGTGCATGACCCTATTAATGTGTTGTTGGATTCTGTTTGCTAGTATTTTGTTGAGGATTTTTGCATCTATATTCATCAGTGATATTGGTTTGTAATTTTCTTTTTGGTAGTATCTTTGTCTGGTTTTGGTATCAGGGTGATGGTGGCCTCATAGAATGAGTTTGGGAGTGTTCCTTCCTCTGCAATTTTTTGGAAGAATTTGAGAATGATGGGTGTTAGCTCTTCTGTAAATATTTGATAGAATTCACATGTGAAGCCCTCTGGTCCTGGACTTTTCTTTCTGGGAAGATTTTTAATCACAGTTTCAATTTCATTACTTGTGGTTGGTCTGTTCATATTTTCTATTTCTTCCTGGTTCAGTCTTGGAAGGTTATACCTTTCTAAGAATTTGTCTGTTTCTTCCAGGTTGTCCATTTTTTTGGCCTAGAGTTGCTTGTAGTAGTCTCTTATGATGCTTTGTATTTCTGTGGTGTCTGTTGTAACTTCTCCTTTTTCATTTCTAGTTTTATTGATTTGAGTCCTCTCCCTCTTTTCCTTGATGAGTCTGGCTAATGGTTTATCAATTTTGTTTATCTTCTCAAAGAGCCAGCTTTTAGTTTTATTGATCTTTTCTATTTTTTTCTTTGTTTGTATTTCATTTATTTCTGCTCTGATCTTTATGATTTCTTTCCTTCTGCTAACTTACGGTTTTGTTTGTTCTTCTTTTCTAGTTCCTTTAGGTGTAAGATTAAATTGTTTATTTGAGATTTTTCTTGTTTCTTGAGGTAGGCTTGTATAGCTATAAACTTCCCTCTTAGAACTGCTTTTGCTGCATCCCATAGGTTTTGAATCATCGTGTTCTCATTGTCATTTGTCTCTAGGTATTTTTTGATTTTCTCTTTGATTTCTTCAGTGTTCTCTTGGTTATTTAGTAACATATTGTTTAGCCGCCATGTGTTTGTGTTTTTTACATTTTTTTCCCCTGTAATTGATTTATAATCTCATAGCATTGTGGTCAGAAAAGATACTTGATATGATTTCAATTTTTCTAAATTTACTGAGGCTTGATTTGTGACCCAAGATGTGATCTATCCTAGAGAATGTTCTGAGCACAATTGAGGAGAGAGTGTAATCTGCTGTTTTTGGATGGAATGTCATATAAATATCAATTAAATCTATCTGGTCTACTGTGTCATTTAAAGCTTGTGTTTTCTTATTAATTTTCTGTTTGGATGATCTGTCCATTGGTGTAAGTGGGTTGTTAAAGTCCCCACTATTATTGTGTTACTGTCGATTTCCTCTTTTATAGCTGGTAGCAGTTGCCTTATGTATTGTGGTGCTCCTATGTTGGGTGCATATATATTTATAATTGTTATATTTTCTTCTTGGATTGCTCCCTTGATCATTATGTAGTGTCCTTCCTTGTCTCTTGTAACATTCTTCATTTTAAAGTCTATTTTATCTGACATGAGTATTGCTACTCCAGCTTTCTTTTGATTTCCATTTGCATGGAATATCTTTTTCCATCCCCTCACTTTCAGTCTGTATGTATCCCTAGGTCTGAAGTGGATCTCTTAAAGACAGCATATATATGGGTCTTGTTTTTGTATCCATTCAGCAAGCCTGTGTCTTTTGGTTGGAGCATTTAGTCCATTCACATTTAAGGTAGTTATCGATATGTATGTTACTATGACCAGTTTCTTAATTGTTTTGGGTTTGTTTTTGTAGGTCCTTTTCTTCTCTTGTGTTTCCCACTTAGAGAAGTTCTTTAAGCATTTGCTGTAGAGCTGGCTTGGTGGTGCTGAATTGTCTTAGCACTTGCTTGTCTGTAAAGCATTTGATGTCTCCATCGAATCCGAATGAGATCCTTGCTGGGTGTCGTAATCTTGGTTGTAGGTTCTTCCCTTTCCTCACTTTAAGTATATTATGCCACTGCCTTCTGGCTTGTAGAGTTTCTGCTGAGAAACCAGCTGTTAACCTTATGGGAGTTCCCTTGTATGTTATTTGTCATTTTTCCCTTGCTACTTTCAATAAGTTTTCTTTGTCTTTAATTTTTGCCAATTTGATTACTATGTGTCTCTGTGTGTTTCTCCTTGGGTTTATCCTGTATGGGACTCAGTGCGCTTCCTGGACTTGGGTGGCTATTTCCTTTCCCATGTTAGGGAAGTTTTCGACTATAATCTCTTCAAAGATTTTCTCGGGTCCTGTCTCTCTCTCCTCTCCTTCTGGGACCCCTATAATGCGAATGTTATTGCATTTAATGTTGGCCCAGATGTCTCTTAGGCTGTCTTCATTTCTTTTCATTCTTTTTTCTTCATTCTGTTCTGCAGCAGTGAATTCCACCATTCTGTCTTCCAGGTCACTTATCCGTTCTTCTGCCTCAATTATTTTGCTATTGATTCCTTCTAGTGTATTTTTCATTTCAGTTATTGTATTGTTCATCTCTGTTTGTTTGTTCTTTAATTCTTCTAGGTCTTTGTTAAACATTTCTTGCATCTTCTTGATGTTCGCCTCTATTCTTTTTCCGAGGTTCTGGATGATCTTCACTATCATTATTCTGAATTCTTTTTCTGGAAGGTTGCCTATCTCCACTTCATTTAGTTGTTTTTCTGGTGTTTTATCTTGTTTCTTCAACTGGTACATAGCCCTCTGCCTTTTCATCTTGTCTATCTTTCTGTGAATGTGGTTTCTGTCCCACAGGCTGCAGGATTGTAGTTCTTCTTGCTTCTTCTGTCTGCCCTCTGATGAGTGAGGCTATCTAAGAGGCTTGTGGAAGTTTCCTAATGGGAGGGACTGTTGATGGGTAGAGCTGGCTGTTGCTGTGGTGGACCGAGCTCAATAAAACTTTAATCTGCTTGTCTGCTGATGGGTGGGCCTGTCTTCCCTCCCTGTTGCTTGTTTGGCCTGAGGCGACCCAACACTGGAGCCTACGTGGGCTCTTTGGTGGGGCTAATGGCAGACTCTGGGAGGGCTCATGCCAAGGGGTACTTCTCAGAACTTCTGCTGCCAGTGTCCTTGTCCCTTGATGAGCCACTGCTGCCCCCCGCCTCTGCAGGAGACCCTCCAACACTAGCAGATAGGTCTGGTTCAGTCTCCTATGGGGTCACTACTCCTTTCCCTGGGTCCCAGTACACACACTACTTTGTGTGTGCCCTCCAAGAGTGGAGTCTCTGTTCCCCCCAGTCCTGCCGATGTCCTGCGGTCAAATCCCATTAGCCTTCAAAGTCTGATTCTCTAGGAATTCCGTTGCCAGATCCCCAGGTTGGGAAGCCTGATGTGTGGCTCAGAACCTTCAGTCCAGTGGGTGGACTTCTGGGGTATAAGTGTTCTCCAGTTTGTGAGTCACCCACCCAGCAGTTATGGGATTTGATTTTACTGTGATTGTGCCCCTCCTACCATCTCATTGCAGCTTCTCCTTTGTCTTTGGATGTGGGGTATCTTTTTTAGTTAGTTCCAGTGTCTTCCTGTCGATGATTGTTCAGCAGCTAGTTGTGATTCTGGTGTTCTCAAAAGAGGGAGTAGTAAAATGTTGAGTAGAAGTGATGAGCAGACATTGTTTTCTTATTCCCAATCTTAGCAGAAAGCCATCTTTCACCATTAAGTATGAAGTTAGCTATAATTGGTTTTTTGTTGTTGTTATTTTTATTATAGATATCCTTATCATACAGAAGGTATTTCTTTTGATTCCTAGTTTGCTAAGAATATTTGTTTTTAAAATAAATGGTTGCTGAATTTTGTCAATACATTTTCTGCATCTGTTGCGGTGATCACATGGTTTATCTCCTTTATTCTATTGGATTATACTGATTGATTTTTATTTTATGTGACATTACTTAGATAAACCCCAGTTAGTCATGATGTACTGTCTCAATTCAATTTGACTATATTTTGTTGAAGATTTTTGCACTTAAGTTCATGATGGATGTTGATATATGATTTTCTTTTAATGCTTTTATGAGGTTATAATGTAGGAGTTATGGAAACCGTATAAAACAAGTGAGAAGTGTTCTTTTTCCCTCTACTTTTTGAATGATTTTGGTGTGTAAGATAGATATATTTTGGTCTTGCAAGTGTATGGTAGAGTTTATCAATGAAGCTATTAGAGCCTGGAGTTTTCTTTGTGGACTTTTTTTTTAAACAAATACAACTTTTTTGATATACAAATATCTCTATCTTCCAGCTATCTACTCTATCTGTCTATCTATCTATCTGTCTCCCTTTAGTATATTGTGGTAGGCAGAATAACCTTCTCCCTAACTCCTTGCAGAGATGTCTGCCTAATCCCTGGAACGTATGAGTAAATTATGTTACACAACACAAGGGCCTTTGCAGATGTAATTAATGTTATGGACTTTAAAATAAGGAGATTAACCTGGATTTTCAGGTGAGTCCAGTATAATGACATCAGTCATTATATTGCTTTAGTCAGAGAGATGTGGCAGAAGGGGAAGTCAAAGATTTGAAGCATGAGAATTGTTGGTTTAAAGATGAAGAAGGCTATATGTCAAGGAAATAGGGACCTCAGTCCTATAACCATAAGCAACTGAATTCTGCCAACAACCTGAAAAAGCTTGGAAGTGGAATCTTCCCCAGAACCTTCAAGTAGGAACCCAGCCCAGCTGGCACATTGATTTTGGTCTTGTAATGCCTTAGCAATATGAGCAGAGGACCTAGCTGAGTTACACTGTGTCTAGATTTCTCACTCGGTAAGTAATAACTGGGTGTTGTTTTAAACATCCATTATGGCAGCAGTAGAAAATTAATTATGCATATATAAAATTTCCTATTTCATCTTGGGTCAGTTTTGGTAAATTATGTTTTTCACCAAATTTTTCAAATTTATTGACATAAAATTGTTCAAAATATTTTTATTACCTTTTAATTTCTTTAGGATCTATAATGATATCCCCTTATTCATTCCTATTATTGATAATATGAATCCTCTCTCTCTCTCTCTTCCTCCCTCCCTCCCTCCCTCCCTCTCACCGGTCTTACTAGATATTTATCCATATTATTAATGTCTTCAAATAACCAACTTTTGCCTTTGTTAACTTTTTTGTTGTTTATTTAGTATTGTATTGACTTGGGCTTTTAGAAAACAACTGTGTTCCTTGTATAATACTTTAGTATAACCTTTTTGTTTATCAGGCTTAAATTATTGATTTAGAAATTTAGATCACTGAGTTTAAATGTTTCTTTTTAAAGAATAAACATAGTATTTACAAAGATAAATCTTTACTACTTTAGTAGTTGACTCCCACAAATTTCTGAGTATAGTATTTGCATTATATTTTATTTCAAACTATTTGCTTCTTTTCTTGTGGTGTTTTCCTTAATTAATGGGTTTAGAGGTATGTTGTTTAATTTCTAGATAACTGGGTATTTTTCAGATATTTTATTGATACTGATGTCTAATTAAATTCTCTTGCTACCAGAGAACATATTCTTCTTTTTTTTTTTTTTTTTTTGCGGTACGCGGGCCTCTCACTGCTGTGGCCTCTCCCGTTGCGGAGCACAGGCTCCGGACGCGCAGGCTCAGCGGCCATGGCTCATGGGCCCAGCTGCTCCACAGCATGTGGGATCTTCCCGGACCGGGTCACGAACTCGTGTCCCCTGCATCGACAGGCGGACTCTCAACCACTGCGTCACCAGGGAAGCCCCAGAGAACATATTCTTTAAGATTTCATTCTTTTGAAATTTTTTTAGACTTGTTTTCAGGCTAGTGTCTGGTCTAACTTCATGAACATTTCATGTGCACTGTGAATGCTGCATGCATCAGTTGTAAGGTATAGTGGTCTGTAAACATCAATTAGCTCATGGTTTTGTGTGGTGTTGCTAAGATCATCTACAACCTTAGTGATTTTGGTCTAGTTATTCTATCAATTACTGAGAAAAAGGTTTTAAAATCTCCAACTATGGTAATCAATCTTTCCATTTTTTTAGTTCTTTCAGTTTTGCTTTATATATTTTGAACTCCTTTATTAGTGAAACACACATTTGTAATTGTTGTGTCTTCCTGAAATTTTTTCCTTTTTATTATTATGAAATGTCCTTTTTTATTTTTGGCAGTGCTCCTTGTCTTAAAGTCTATTTACTCCATATTAATACAGACACTCTTGCTTTCTTAATAGTGTTCTCATGCATATATATATATACACACACACACACGTATATGCCTGTATATATATGTATATATACTATATTCCTTAAAGCTTTAACTCTGCAGAAACAATATGCCTTTTCCAACACCAGCATGTTTGAGATTGGTTTGAAGCATTATGTTAGTTTTATTGGAGTCATGAAATATTCTTCTGTCCACTAAACAATGAAACCATAAGAGTGAATGCACTAGGTCTTCAGTCACCTAGTGACTGGTAAAAAGTCAGGGTCAGTAGTTCCCTGATGAACTCTTCAGTAAGCTGATTGGATTGGGTCTAGCATTAGGAATTTAGCTCTAGCAGGCCTAAAAGAGTCTCATTTTGTGCCTACTTGGCCTCCTAACTGAGAAAACCCTGGAACCATAGTCACTTTGCTCCTACACTGTCAACTTTTCATGGTCTGGGAACCCAAATCATAATGTAACTTTAAGAGGTGAGGCACTGATCCTCTCATCATGAGTCTGCCTGCTTTTAGTTTAATTACTTGTTAGTTGTCCAGAGCGGCTCAGATGCATGCCTGAGTCTCATGAGCTAGAGACTCTTCCTAGTCAACACAGTGAGTGATTCCTGCTAAAATAGCCATAGCTTGAAGAGCCTTAAAGATCTTGAGGAAAGAGCATGTTAAGTACCGATTAGCAAAATATGACTCCCACGTGACACTTATATATGGTGTTCGCAGTAAAAGACAGTTTTTCTTTCAAATGTTTGATTCACTGAACACCTGTCTGAGTAGCAGGACTGATGAAAGGGGACAATGGAAACACAGCACACCTGTGCATGTGAACATTCTTTTGTAAGTGTGCTTGGGCGGGCTTGTTCTTTGTAGTAAATAATAGTAGCAGTAGCTTTTGAATGAAAAGTAGGGACAATTATAACTAGAAAAGTGGCTCTGTAAGTCATTCCATTTGCACAGTCTGGAAACACAGACATGTAGACTGCTAGCCCACCGAGATCCTCAAGAATGGTCCCGATAGTCCCTTTGTCTCATAAATGTGTGGACCATGGGGTGTTTGCCCCTGTACATGACCTACCTCGATGACTGGAGGAGGGGAAGAGAAATGTCGAGATTTAGAAGGAATGTATAGCAAATCTCTGGAGGCATTTTTCAAGGCCTTAAATATTTAAAATTCATGTGAAATATTTTTTAAATGTTTAATGTTCTAAAAATGTTTAATGATGAAATTTTGAGGGGAAACACATGTTAATATTAAAATTTAGTTTTTTCCCCCCACTGGGGATTTTTAGAGTATTTTACTACGTGTTTTTAAGAGAGGTTTTCCTTATACCACATAGTACTGGGTACGTCTACTGTTTAATTTTTATTTTCTTCTCAGGAAGAGATATTCTTCATTTTGTGGTTTCAGTTTAGACATTGGCCTCCTATAGCTGTTGGGTGCTTTCTTATGGAGTGGAGGGAAGAAAAATCTAATTGTGTGTTATTTTTAAAAATGACTAATGAAGAAAGGCAGGGCCACGCACCACAGAGCTGAGTAGAGCAGAGTTGCATGTGCTGTGAGAACAGGATTGCTACCTCTCACTAGGCTGTACTTCCTCTGGGTCTGATGGGGAGCTCACAGTGAGTTGTATCACTGGTCCTCAGAAGGTCTGGCTCCTCCCAGGGCAGAGATAATACATTTCTCAGAATCCAGCTTGTCTGTGCAGGCTGAGCATTTTAGGGTATAGACCGTCTGTGCTGAGTCAACATTCTGGTGAGATCAGCTGTCCCCATCAGTGGAAGGGGTGACTGGTGAAGACCACAGCTGGTAGAGAGCACTAAGATTCCATTTCCTGTCCCACAGATCGGAGCTTAAATATCAGATTACTCAGTCTCCTTGTATGTACGTCCCTGAGGCCTTGACAGCAGACGTGGGCCCTGGATTCCCTGCGGACATTTGTTAATCCAATAAATTCCAAACGTGACTGGTCAAAAGAGCCACAAGGGGAGCTTTAACAATTTGGATACCTGACCCCACCTTGAATATTCTAATTTTGCAGAATTCAGGTGGAGTTTCCCAGGTTTGGAAATCTTGAATCTAGTGAATATTTAGTTTTGTATTCCTGAATAAAAATATATCCAGCTCTAGAGAGCGGATATTTGAGAACACAATGTCTGGTATTTCTTGCTACCAAGAAATGATGAGAAAGCATATGTATATTTTATCCATATTCATGAGAAACGTTTTAAAGGATTCTTTACATTTCGTTGCTAAGAGAGAGGCTCTTTCATTTTTATAAATTGACATCTGCATATAGGAAGTGTGAACGCCAAGAATGTTTGATGACTTTTTTATATTTTAAACTTAATTTTGTTTTAAAGAAGTCGTACGTGGGGAAGATGGTTGCTTGGCTCTACAGGGTCAGAGAGAGATGTGGGACTTGGATTTTCAGCTAGTCCTCCTGTTTGCATGCCCTAGAAACACCTCGCGTGACCAACATCTCAGCTTGCTTGTTTTAACACTGAAAGTTCTGCTGTGCACCATGAAACCCCGCAGTCCTTGGCAAACGAGGAGAGTTGGTCACTCTAGCCACACCCCGTGATCAAGACACTTGATGTCTCCAATCCCAAGGCCATCCCAGGTTCTACAGGGTAAGGGCTTTTGTGGACTTCCCTAGCAGGCCTAGGATTCCCCTTTCCCCAGTCATGCACTTCCAAATCCCGAACTTTTGTTGACCTTTCTTTTCTACTTTTCTTTGTCTATCTGGAATTTTACTTTTGTGAATACCCTTTGCCATTATTTTAGAGAGGTATTAGCAAATGCTGGAAATAACCATCATGTATGCAAGATACTATTTATTTATTTATTGTGGGGTTTAAAAATTTTTTATTTCTATTGAGATAGAATTGAAATATAACATTGTATAGGCTTAAGGTGTACAACACTTTGATTTGATATGTTTATATATTACAGTATGGTCACCACCGTTGTGTTAGCTAACACCTCTATTTTATCACATAATTATCATTTCTTTTACATGGTGAGAACAATTAAGTTCCAGTCTCTTAAAGACTTTGAAGTTCATAATTCAGTATTGTTGTCTATAATGATATTGTGGGCTTTGATGATTTATCAAATTCCACATCAGAAATTAGGTTAAATTTTACCTAAGACCTACTCTAAGGCCCTATAAGAAGAAAGCTTCCCCATAATTATTAGGAGTTAGTTCCTGGAGCTCCCTTTCTTTTTTTTCAAATTTATTTTATTGAACTATAATAGATTTACAATATTGTGTTAATTTCTGCTGTACAGCAAAGTGATTCCATTATACATTTATATATATTCTTTTTCATATTCTTTTCCATTTTGGTTTTTATCATAGGATATTGAATATAGTTCCCTGTGCTATACAGTAGGAACTTGTTATTTATCCATTCTATATATAATAGTTTGCATCTGCTAATCTCAAACTCCCAATCCATCTGTACCCCACTCTCCCTCCCCCTTGGCAACCACACCTCTGTTTTCTGTCTGTTTCTTTTTCGTAGATAAGTTTATTTGTGTCATATTTTAGATTCCACACACAAGTCATATCATATGGTATTTGCCTTTATCTTTCTGACTTACTGACTAGTTTGATAATCTCTAGGTCCATCCATGTTGCTGCAAATGGCATTATTTCATTCTTTTTTATGGCTGAGTAGTATTCCATTGTATATATGTACCACATCTTCTTTATCCATTCATCTGTTGATGGACATTTAGGTTGTTTCCATGTCTTGGCTATTGTGAATAGTGCTGCTATGAACATTGAGGTGCATGTATCTTTTTGAATTATAGTTTTGTCTGGATGTATGCCCAGGAGTGGGATTGCTGGATCATATGGCAACTCTATTTTTAGTTTTTTGAGGAACCTCCACACTCTTTTGCATAGTGGCTGCACCAATTTACATTCCCACCAACAATGTAGGAGGTTTCCCTTTTCTCCACACTCTCTCTAGTATTTATTTGTAGACTTTTTTTTTTTTTTTTGCGTTACGCGGGCCTCTCACTGCTGTGGCCTCTCCCGTTGCGGAGCACAGGCTCCGGACGCGCAGGCTCAGCGGCCATGGCTCAGGGGCCCAGCCACTCAGCAGCATGTGGGATCCTCCTGGACCGGGGCACGAACCCGCGTCCCCTGCATTGGCAGGCGGACTCTCAACCACTGTGTCACCAGGGAAGCCCTATTTGTAGACTTTTTGATGATGGCCATTCTGACTGGTGTGAGGTGGTGCCTCATCGTATTTTTAATTTGCATTTCTCTAATGATTAGTGATGTTGAGTCTCTTTTCATGGGCCTGTCGGCCATCTGTATGCTGAGCACCCTTATTAGTCCAATCCCAGTTTCCATAAAAGTCCACCCACACCCAAGGGTTTCATGAGTTAGTAACTCTCCAAATGTGACCGGGTAGTGGGCGGTGTCATATGACAGGTCACATCACAGGGTGTACGGCCACTGGCCACATTTCCCTCCCCACAGCCTCTCCAGACCACAGAAGACTTCTATCTTTGCCACAGGTACTCAGGGTCTCAGCTTCTGTCCCCAGACGTGTTTTGATAAATGCTCTTTGTTCCATGACACAATATTTGAAATGAGAGAGTAAATGTAATGTGTTTATTTTGGTAATTATGAAACTCTACAGAGTGGGAGTATTGGGTATCAAAGCCTCTTGTCCTCTAAAGCTAGGAAATGAGAGGGAACATGTCCTATAAAATCAAACATTTCCATTTCAGAGAGTAGCAACAGTGGGAGTTGGGAGGAAGTGAGTGGCTTGTGTATCATTTCAGTATAACAAGAGGAATAACAAAGATGATAATGGATGCTCTATTCAAGGACTCTACACATGCCGGCAATTTTACTTTGAAGATCCCACTATTATTCCTATTATTTCTATTTTCTATTTCTCCAATAGATGAGGAGATTGCAGATTAAAGAATATTTAAAACAAAACAAAAACCTTGCCCAAGTTTCCACAGGTAACAGACCTAGGATTCCTTCTCAGGAATCCTGACCCAAGAGAGTGTGCTCTTTACCTACACCCACATTACACCAAGAATGTGGAATGCTCTTTTTCACAGATGTGTCTGCTGCACATACTTTCAGACCTGGTAGAAAAGAAGCGGAATGGTGTTTCCCTAGCTCTCTTCCCACTGTGATTATAAAGCCTGGGTTACCAGCAGCTAGGTGATCACCAGCACCCCAGGACTGCACTAATGACCCTCTGGCTTCAGCATCCATGAAGATGTACAGGAGCTACTGGGCAGGGCTCTGCTTCATGGCAGCTGTCAGGGTTGCATCACTGGAGTCTGGAGAGCTCTCCCAGCCACCGTGGTTCCCTTCACAGCAGACCTCGCTCGCACTCTTGTCTGTGTGATCTGGGTGGCCCCTTCACCAGCTGCTGCACAGCCCTCTACAGGCTCTCCCTGCCGGGAGCCCTCAGTAAGCACACTAGGAGTTGGGGTGAAATGTAGCGTGGGCTGAGAACACTGGTCTGTGATACTAATAGGAACCAGTTTTATATGGTTTGGTAAAATTCATTTCCTTTTTCTTGACACTGTAGTAACAAACATGTATAGACATCAAAGGAGTTGCAAAAACCATTATAATGAACTTTAAAATGTATCAAATTTAGAGCATACCTCTCTTCAACAAAGGAATGGATATTCTTCTCGAAGCAAAGAAAAGAAGGACCCTCACCTTTTTCAATATTCTCTGTGATTGAAGGCTGAGACTTGTTAGTTTGATGAAGGGAAGAGTGAAGTAGCTGAGCTGCATGTCTGTAATTCTTGCTTTTAAAATTTTATTGGAGTGTAATTGACTTAAAATGTTGTGTTAGTTTCAGATGTACAGCATGGTGGTTCAGTTAGACATATACCTATATTCATTCTTTTTCTTTTCCCATATAGCTTATTACAGAATATTGAGTAGAGTTCCCTCTGCTATACAGTAGGTCCTAATCCATTTGGTCCAGGTCATGAAGGCACAGTCAGTACGCAGACAGAGGGATCAGGATAACAACCTACTGAAAAACAAGGACCTCCCCCTTTACTTTAGCTTCCTCTCAAATACTCTTAATTTCATCCTTAAAATGGGGATAAAAGCTTTGAGCTTTCTGTCCAGTACGGAGGGTGCTTGGAAGTGGTCACTCCCATTCTCACACAAGAAAAAAGCTGAACAAACTGAAAATTAACAACGCTTCTTAGATCATTGGAAAAGTGGGGTCACGGGGAAGACTGCTGCCCTGCAAATTGGAGAGACAAATAGGCAGACACAGAGAATCACAATTTACTGGAAAAGAAACCTTCACGGGGATCAGTACTAGGGTAGGAAAACCTAAGTAATTGATGAAGAAAATGTAGACTGTAATTGATGAATTGCTGGAGGCTCAGTGTAGACAAGTCTAAGACATAACACTCCAGAGGGCCTCACACTTTTGTGAATATTACCTTCAGGAGGTCTATTAAGTTCTCATAGTGAAGGTTGGAGAAAAATCTGCTCATGCTTCTGGCAGGGGGCTGGGGAAGGCAGGCATTCTGAAATACACTCAGCATTCTGTTCCTCTAACAGGGGGGTGCTCAGAGTTAGATTCTGAAATCTGGGGACAGTGAGAGGATGAGGTGTGATAATATGTGTAAAGCAGAGTACAGTGTCTGTAAGAGCTGTTGTTGCAGTTATTGTACCACTTTCCTTTGCATTAGCCAAGTGTTATCCACATGGACTAAAGAAGCTATGCATGAAATAGAGGTCCAGACGCAGACTGCAAGGAGTTCTGTGAAACTGAGCTTGAGGGATACCCTTAAAACATAGAGCAACTTGCATCCTGGAAACGTTACCATAATTTGGCATACCATCATATACATTCTCCAGGAGTCCCAAGAAATATAGTAGTTAGTCAATCCCTGCTAACATAAAAGGAGACAAAGACGATTTCCAAATACTGCCCTACTTTCCAGGCCCTTTACTTCAGAGGCCAGGGTTAGAGTTTAAGTCTTCTAGTGCCTTGGCTGCTTCCAATTCCCTGGACAGCCTCCTTTCAGCTTGATGGTGATGTGTCCGCAGTGATACAAGTAGTGTTTATTGCTTCTCAGCTGGCTCTTGCCAGAGCAAACAGTAGCAGACACATGGAGAAACTGCTGGCCAGAGACTGCAAAGAGAATCACAATTCCAATCCACCCTGAGAAACAAACAGGGAGACAGGCAACCAAGTGCAGATGAGACCTTCACTACGAGAAACCACCAGGGGCCAGATGACATGTGTTTGGAAATACTATCTTTTAATATTTTCCTTCTTGGTTTTAAAATTTAGTCTTTACTTTGGAGCTCTCAGGAATAACTCCTCTTATTACCTTTTTCTTTTCTTTTCCCCTAGGTAACAACAATTGAGATTTGAAACTACTTTACATATTTCCACACTTCCCATACATATGTCCCATCCTTGCTTTCACTCTTCCAATTTCAAAGAATTGCATTTCATTTTCTGGATAATTTACCCTCGTTCTTTCTCCCACTGACCCTCAGGATGTTATCAATAATAGTAGATGGAACATAGTACATTTAAAATGACTTCTTTTTGTTTTTCTCATCAGATGCACAGATGGCTTAGTATAGTTTAGATTCTTAAGCACCCAAGGGAATCCCTGCAAATAATTTGCTTTTCTCATTTATTTGGAAAAGCTAATGTCAAAAATTCTGAAGAAGGCTATGGTTACGTGTGTTAGTCAAAGGTAATCTGCTTGGTCCCTGGTCAGTAGGACTTCTGGGGAGACTAGAATTGAAATTAAAAATGACACATCAATTAAATCTATGATCTGTTCACCTGCTACTGAACCAAGGCACACCTAGAGGGATAGCACAGTGACTTTGCAAGGCACCAACTCCCAGAGGTTAAGGATTTGCTTCAAACTTGCTGAGTTCCTTAATGACATATTGTAGAGTCCATCCATAGATTTCTGTATTCAGCAAGGTAAAAAAAAAATTTCATTGTGATTTGTCTACAAACTGATTAGCATTTTGATTAGCATCTTAAGTGAGGATATGAAATGCATACTGATCAAACTTAGGAATGAGACAAATCTGGAAGGGATAACTAATATTTTTGATGAAAGGACAAAAAGTTATCAAAACAGAATGGAATTGTAAATCAAAACAAACAAAAGGAAATGTAATAGAGTACATAATAAAGGTTGACACTTCCATTAAAAAAAATAAATTGCCGAGGCATAGGATGGGGTTAGGGGAGACCTATGTTTATAACAGTGAATGTGAAAAAAGTGCTGAGCATTTGAGGAGACTTTATTGTGAAGACAGATGTGATAGGACATGAGAATCTCATTTCACTCTGCAACGACCAGATAAATATCTGGAATATTGTGACCAATTGTGGGAACCATGCATGGGACTTTGACATCTGCAGAGATGTCCCCTTTAACCTAGAAGACGTGTGGGATTTTTCAGACATGTCCTGGGTGGAGAAAGGGGCTAAAGCAGTTGAGATTATCCAGGCAGGAGGAGAGAAAGCTTATGGAGCTGTGATTGGGAAAGGAATCAACTCTTTTGATTCATAGGCAGAATCTGGAGCACATGGACAGAAGCTACAGGGAAGTAGATTTTAACTCAAATCTAAGGAAGAAATTTATAACAATTGCAGTTGTTCAGCAATGAAATAGGCTGCTTCACAGCCTAGCAAACTTTCTGTCACTCGCTTTGAAGGGCTGGGCTAGAATACCAATGACAAGAGGGACACTTGGGGATGAGTAGGAAGGAGGGCTTCGCTGAAGAGTCTTTCCCACTCTATGATTCTTTTTTTTAAAATTAATTCAAGATTAATGCAATTTAAAGGGTTTCTTATGTATGTTTTATAAAATCCTGTTTGCTCTCTGGGAGGTTCCTTCATGCCCACTCCTGTTTTCATATTTTCCCATGAAAATTTTGGAGACATTCACATGACTTAGTATTTAGAACTGTTAGTAAATTTACATAGTGACTGTCTATATGTTCCTTTGACATTCATATGCTGTCAAATTGCTTCATCTTTTTTTTTAATTGGAGTATAATTGATTTACAATATTGTGTTAGTTTCAGGTGTACAGCACAGTGAATCAGTTATACATATACATATATCCACTCTTTTAGACTCTTTTCCCATATACGTCATTACATAGTATTGAGTAGAGTTCCCTGTGCTATACAGTAGGTCCTTATTAGTTATCTATTTTATATATAGTAGTGTGTATATGTCAGTCCCAATCTCCCAATTTACCCCCACCCCCAGTAACCATAAGATTGTTTTCTACATCTGTAATTCTATTTCTGTTTTGTAAATAAAAATTGCTTCATTTCTATTCTCAGCAAGATTCAGGCAGTCTACTTCTCCATTCTCTAAGCCAGGATTTATTTCATTATTCTAAAGTTTATGAAACACATATGTTCTGAATACACATCTTTGGGGCTCTCTGTGAATACTTTTGGGGATATAAATCAGGAAATAATTTAAAGAAACCACACACCATCTTCAAGAATAGCAGGTTAGCAAACTCTTCTGATTAATCCCTTGGAGGATCTAGATCCACAAATCCACCAGCCTCACGCCCCATCATCCTCGGTGCTCCTGCCACCTTTGCTGCTAATACAGCTGGTATAATCTGTCCTTAAAATTGAACATCTTCTATTTCTCATGCTGGAGAAAACTCCAGTATGGTTTTCTCTATCTAAATCTCTACAATTACCTTTAAAAAGTACATACAATCATGATGTCCATATTTCCGCAGGTTTTGGAGTTGGTCTAATTTTGGACTAGGACTTGTGATTGATAGCGGCTTTCTTTATCACATGTTCTTTCAAGGAAGCCTAGAAATCCACAGGACTCAGAATCCCACCTCAGGGTAATGGTAGGCTGTCAGGCTGAGAAAATGAGCAGCTCTAGGAAACTTGTAGAGTCTATTTTCTAACTGTGGCTTAGCTGAACATGCTTAATCCAGAATGTAGTATCTGGGCTGCTTCATATAAAAGGTGGTGAAAGATCTTCCTAACAAAGGTCATTTGCAGGCCTGGTTGAACTTAGCACCTCCATAAGGGGGGAATCTTAATTGGTGAAAGGCTTATGTCTGTAGGAATAGGAGTGTCAAATGAAATAGTTACCTGGCTTTCTGGGGTGTCAGAAGTCATCAGAGCAAAACATCATTGTTCAAACTGAAAGTCAAGAATTATAATGCTATTTTTGTTCTTGGTGGGCTGCTTGTGTTGGGGGAAGTTTACCTTAGCACGCAGACTCCAGGGCCAGAAAGGAAAATGATGATATCTGCCTGTTTTACTGGCCCAGTTTTTCCCACTGGCAGACAATCATTACAAGGTATATTTACTGAAGACAGCAGTGTGGTTACATGGACTTAAAAAGAGAAATGCTTCAACTTATATTTAATAAGAAATGAAGTCAGAATGTTTATTGCCCTTAAATTTCGTAATATATACAGATTTTCTTTTTGCCTTTACTCTTGCTCATATTATCGTGTTCTCCCACTGGCAGTGAGTATTTGTAGAAAGGGAATACGTTATCACCCCATCTCCCCTTTTCTTTTTCCCTCAGTTGTCTTACACACACACACACACACACCCCCCCCTGATTTCAGCAACCAATGTGGTCTTAGATGAGACTAGGCACTATATACTGTTTCTAGCATTCCGCTATCTTCTGGGGCTTTTCTCTTTGCCATACCTCCAAGAGAAATATGTAATTATTAATCAGATTTTATAAGAAATGAAAAAAGACTGTCTGGCCTAGCACTGAGTAATAGAACTTTCTGCAGTTATGACAGTGTCCTGAACCTGCGCTGTCCAGTGTCATAGCCACAAGCCCCATGTGGCGCTTGTGCTCTTGAAGTATGGCTAGTGTGAGTGAGGAACTGAATTTTTAATTTTACTTAGTTTAAATATAAACAGGCATATGTGATTAGTGGCTACTGTATTGGGCAGCACAGCAACTGGCAAAGAATTCATAGCATCCAAAAAGGTGACCCGGTAAATGCACTAATCACTGGGATTCACCGTCCTAAATGCTCCTTTTCTATATGGAGCCAAATGGTACTTAGAGTAATGCTGCAGCACTTCTGATAGATGTGAAAAAGATCATCAAAAAAGATGAGGAAAAATCCATCTAGAGCATTTATAGAGAATAGATTATTCTCTGTTCTTTGCTAGGCACTTTATATATCTGCTGTACAGATATATCATCTATTATTTTCTATTTCTATCATCTGTTATTATTTTCACAAGTGTTTCAAGTTGGGTAATAATTTTTTCCATTTCACGCAAGAGAGGAAACTGAGCTACACCAATTTAAAAGAAAAAAGCAAAAGTTCCACAACCAGTAGGTGGTGGAGCCGAGGTTGAACCCAGGTAGGGACCTTCATTAATGAATCTCACAATGAATATTTCCCACTTCAACTTTAGAGCACGTGTACATATTTCTCTAGTTCTCACTGGGAACCGGGGCTGGGGGGCAGGGAGTAGGAGGCATTAAGAACATGAGCCCTGGCACCACACCGCCAGATTTGAAACCCGCCTCTACTACTTACAAAGTATGTGAAATTGAGCAAATGACTTAGTATCTCTGAGCTTAATTGTCTCCTTTTAATATGTAAATAATAAAGGTACCCACCTATAGGGTGTGGTGAGGGTTAAGTAAGTTAACAGTTCCTGGCACGTTGTTTGAACTGTATGTATTTGTCATTATCATTATTTGAAAGAGATTGGTCATATATGTTAGGATGTTGATTTAAAGTGATATAAATAGATGAAATAGAGATAGGCTTTGGGAGTGCTTCCCTAGAAAATAAGAGAGACTCTAATAATTTAGATGACTCAGGAAGAAACACCCTGCTGTTCAGCCACCTTGGTGTCGCCATCACTGGAATTACAAACTTTCAGAATCCACATGCCTGGCCAGCTCCTCATATCTTTGCTTTTCATGTTACATCTCCTTTTGTGTCTTTGATTCGTTCTGAATGCTGAGCAGTGACACACACCAACACAGCTGGAAAGAGCCGTAAGATTTGCTTTTCTGTCTTCCAGCAGGGAATTATTGCCATGGATACCAGCATCAGAGGAAGGCTGGGGAACTCTCTCAACTTGTCTCCTGAGTGGTCTGACATCTGTTTCTGGCAAGACCAATAATGAGTGTGCTGCTAGCTTTATAGCAAATGGGAGACTGATCCACACCTCTTTTGTTTTGTTTTGTTTTGTTCTACCACAGATGGCCTCTGCCCAAGATGCCAGGTACGGTCAGAAAGACTCCTCTGATCAGAACTTTGACTACATGTTCAAATTGCTCATCATTGGCAATAGCAGTGTGGGGAAAACATCTTTTCTGTTCCGTTACGCGGATGACTCCTTTACGTCTGCATTCGTCAGCACAGTTGGGATTGATTTCAAAGTCAAAACTGTATTCAAAAATGAAAAGAGAATCAAGCTTCAGATTTGGGTAAGTGACTTTGAACTGATGGCATCCTTCAGTCTAGGGCATTGAACATATAAGTGTGTGAGGGAAACCTTTCTGCCTTGTTCTGTCCCCATGGGGTCTGTAAGCCTCCATTTCCAGGTTCTTTGCCACAGAACATTCTGTTTCAAAGGCAATAGAGTGTTGCCTCTTTAAGGTAGGGAGACTGAATTAAGCCTTATTGTCATTGATGCTTCTTAAGAGTCTTCAGAAGAAAGAAAATATAAATGTCTGTTTATTGTGGTAAAGAACACTCAACAGAAAGTCTGGCTCTGTCTTTTATGGTCTGTGTGACCCGGAGCAAGTCTCTGAATCCTTCTCTGCCACTTTTCTAATACACAAAATAGGCAAAGTAAATTTAGCCTTTTTAGGTTGCAGGAAGCAGCCTGCCCTGGTCGTTTTAAAGAAGGTAAACAATCAGATATAGAGAAAGCTTAGGTTTAGTCCCTTCATAAAGCCCCAGCTAAAATTTGAAAAGGGTCTATTTAATCTCCACAAACCTTGTGTTTTCAGCTCTAAGAGTTATGTTTACCTACCCAGACAAAACAAAACAAATAGGATATTTATTTTAAGTAGGGTTTTTCCCTAAGCAGAAGGTTCTCCAATAAGCTTTGAGACTGAGTGACTAGCTTTGTGCCTCTCCTCACCCGCTGCAGAAGATCAGAGATTCCTTAACTAAATAGTTGGGATAAATTTAGGAGAATAGCAAGTGAGAAACATAAGAAAAAGTGTGTGTGGGTACACGTTCAAGGTAATATAAGAGCTGAAGTAACAAAAAAAAATTGGTTATACCAAGAGAGAGTTATGTAGTAAGCATTTTATATATGTCATGCAATGTATGGGTACAATGGTAGAATGTTTTTACAGTTAGTTTTGGTCCCCTTTCCCTGTTCATTTATACCTCTGCCACTCAAATTGATTTGAGCTTTAAAAAGGCATTTCCCAAGAGATGAGGTTTCTGCCTTCTTCTGAGACAATTCTGATGTCTACTACCATTTGGTACTGGTGCCATGGTTGATTTGTAGGTCTGACGATAAGCCTGCCTCCTCAGGTATGGAAAGCTGAAAGAAAGACAAATCTCAGAGTAAAACGTTTAAACCTTTTTTTTAAAATAAAAGAGCCCTTAAGATATCATTATAAATATTCCAGATGTCCTTTCATATCTTAAAGCTCTTAGGAGTAAAATTTAAAGATGCAGGTATATACACAGGTACGTATCCTCTTAGGCAGCTTACAAGAGATTGTTACTATTTTACTTATTCTAATTCTGGAGTCTTCCAAGTCTAATTAGAACTCAGAAAACAACTTGGGGGCTTCCCTGGTGGTGCAGTGGTTGAGAGTCCGCCTGCCGATGCAGGGGACATGGGTTCGTGTCCCGGTCCAGCAAGATCCCACGTGCCGCGGAGCGTCTGGGCCCGTGAGCCATGGCCGCTGAGCCTGCGCGTCCGGAGCCTGTGCTCGGCAACGGGAGAGGCCACAACAGTGAGAGGCCCGCGTACCGCAAAAAAAAAAAAAAGAAAGAAAAGAACTTGGAAAAATAGGCCCAGCCCCCATCGCTGCTCTACTGGTCCCCAAAGACATTTTTGTTGGGAAGGGGGTCCCTCTTTAGATACTTTAGAAACACGCAGCCCTGTTGATACAGACAGGAAGAGCTGTGTTTATTGCTTCACATTCTCTTCCTTTTGAGCTTTAAGCAACCAATTGTCATGTGAAGATAACTTTCATATCCAGGCTTAAGAAAGGTCCCTTAACTCTCAGGGGCTTTGTTGAATTGAAAATTAAATTAATTTGGTAACTACACATCGCCTACCTCTGCGACCATATTCTTTCTGTTAATATCAAAGAAGTGTCATTCCTCTGTCTGACGGCTCCTGCCATATATCTTAGGGATGTTTAAAGGTGGTTGTTGTGATTGTTTAGGTAAAACATCAACGTGGTGTATAAATTCAATCCTATAATCTCTAGCAATTTCTCAATTTAGGTTTTTGACAGAAATGCTTTGTAGAGGTATAAAATCATCTGTCCTTAATGTTAAACAGAAAAAGTTCAAATAATATACTTTTTTTGAGAATTATATTGTCATACTTACAAAAATATTTTTTTCAAAACCCTCAGTGCTAGTACCAGGCCACAGCTCATTCCTGTACTTCTCTTGGACACTGAAGTTCCGTTACTTCTGTCCAGGTCTTACTTCTGCATGAAAATTGCTCTTCTCTGAGCCAAGCAAATGCCAACTCAGGTCTCTGGGCTGCTTCTCCTCTAATACCTCCTCATGCTTCTCAATTTCCATAACTTCACTCAAAAGCCTGGAACATATAAATCTGTCTCTAGTCATCCATAATCCACCATTTTCCCAAAACCTCCAACTCTCTTCACAGCTCCGTCCAGCCTGGGACCTCCTGCCAGGGTTTTCATTCTCCCATTCTGTGGATACCCACACTCCCTTCAGAGGTCAGCCACTCAGGAACCCTTCACCCAGACCTTCCTCAGTCACAACGGTAGTCTGATGGCCACTGTTTTCTTTGCAATCAAAATAATCTTATTTCTTCCTCTTAGGGCTATTGGGAGCTCTTAATGTACCTGTGATTCTAGGGGTATGAAAATGGATTTTACACTACCATATACCAACTGGTCTACTCTATTGTGAACCATTCACAAGCAGTACTCTGCAAAGATTTTGTTCTCATTGAACTTGTAGTATAGTTGGAGAAAAAAATGAAATACTCACGGAGTAACTATATATGTATGTCTATAAGCAAATATCAAATTGTATAAATATTATATGTAGCTAACATTTATTGAACTTAGAACTATGCCAAGCATCATCTATACCTTATTTCTAATTTCCACAACAACCCAACTTTGTATTTATTATTATTCCTATTTTATCTGAGAAACCTGAAAGTCGGACAAATTAAATAGCTCATCCAGGGTCATATGTGGCAAGAGGCTGGTTCCAGGCTAGGTCTATCAGATTCTAATGCTTTGGCTTGTTCCCCTTCACCATGCTGCCCTAATTAAGAAGTCTTCTTGAATATGGTGGTGCTTTTGTGAAGATGGTGATCTTAGGCAATGTATCCTGGGATGCTGAAGAAGATATTTTTAAAAGAGTCTGACCATCCCGATGAACTGAGTCATGCAGGGGGAGACAGGATAAGGAGCAACAGGGTGGTTGCCTAAGTCTAGACATTCCCACAATAATTCTAGGGGTTCTTGCTTTATGCCATAATGTAAGTATACTAGAAAATATTTAGTTGTGTACAACTTTTATTGTTTATGACTTAAACAAATTATTTATTTGGGACTGTATCTGGCACTGATGGTTTACCATCTCGTATTTAAATAACTGAACGTGAACTGTTTTTTCCAGCTTATAGTATCTTTATGCACTTATATTAATGTGTAATGAATTCATTAAGGTATCCACAGCTATCTTAGCCTATATTATGATCTGTTTCTACTTGCAACACTTCTGATATCAAATGCCGGGGTTTTCCAGACCAAGCAATTCTTCATTGCTATGCAGACACCAACTGGGTGTCCTGTAATTTAATACAATGTTGACACTAACTACCCAGAGTTAGCACAGATCCCACAGGTAAAGGGCTCAGTTCCATAAGCTTATCCCTCCTCTCCCCACCCCACTTCAGATATCAATCACAAATCTGGGTGCCCTGTGCTTTTGACCTCCAGGCTATAAACTCGCAGGTCCCACAGTCCCACCCCTCAGGGTTGATAAGTTTCTAGAAGAGCTCACAGAATTCAGGAAGAGTTTACTTACTATTACCGGTTTATTATAAGGGATACAACTCAGGAACAACCAGATAGAAGGGAAGCGTAGGGCAAATTGTTGTGGGGATGGGTAGGAGCAGCTTCCATGCAGTCTCCCCAGCACTGTGATATATTCACCAACCCCAGAGCTCTCCAAACCTCACCCTTTCGGATGTTTATGGAGCTCCCATTACATAGGCATGATTGATGAAATCCTTGGCCATTGGTGATTAACTCAGTCTTTGGACCCTCTCCCCTCCCAGAGGGCGGGGGTAGGGCTGAAAGTTCCAACCTTTTGATCACATGGTTTGTTCTTCTAACAATCATCCCCTATTCTTTTTTTTTTTTTTTTAATATTGGAGTATAGTTGATTTACGATGTTGTAATCAGCCCCCATTTTGAAGCTATCTAGGGGCTAACCAAGAGTCACCTCATTAGCATGAACTCTGGTATGGCTGAAAGGGGCTGCTTATGAATAACAAAAGATGATCCTTTTTCCCCCATCTCTTAGGAAATTCCAAGGGTTATAGAAGCTCTTTGTCAGGAACCAAGAGGAAGACCAAATATGTATTCCTTGGTCTATCACACTATTATATATCTCAAAGGAAGAGAAGCAAAGTTGTTTCATAGTAATGAAAACTGTCATGAATTAGTCCAATGCATTTTTACCTTAACCGAGACAGGCTACAGATATTAACATGACTCTGATGACTCTATTTTAAACTGCCCGTAAATAGAACTGTTTTCAGGTTAAGAAATGAAGATATATAGTGGGCTAAGTGATTTGACCTTACCTTACAGTTAGTGCCAGAGTAGAGTCTAAAATCCAGGTCTCCTGCTAGCTAAGCCAGTCCAGTTGCTAGTACACCAAGTTCACTCTCAAGGTAAGTGCTGTGTTATGACAATTGGGATAAATCTCATACCTGGTTGCCAGTGTTGCCATCAGGCATAGGAACATCAAACTTGAAGCCAGATTTCAAGTAGTATTTCTAAAAGGTCAGGAAGAAAGAACCTGGGTGGGAAGACTGCCCAGTTTTTCTACTTGATGGGTTGCTTTTTGCATGTGCTGTGGGGGAAGTTTCTGAGACCACAAACTGGATTTTTAACAGTCCACATTTAAAGAAAGCTTTTAACGGCTACTACAAACATTGACATTTCTTTCTGGCTGTGTTATGCCTCCTCTCTGTGGAAGTTCACTACTGCCTTGGAATAAACTTGTCTAGAGAAATAACATCGTTCATTTGTACTTAGTTACAAACCTTATTTTCCTTTAGTATATTTATGAATCCCTCTGTCCTTCACTACATTAACATTTCTTATTGCACTTTTATTATCATTTTTATGATTCTCAAGTCAAAAATTTTAAGGTGTCAAGTATTAGAGGTGGTTCTTTCATTTTCTGTGTCTAATGCTGTTAAGAATATATTGGAGAAAAATCTAGCATGGGTTTTTCACTTTACTTAGAGGAAAATATTTCACAGCTGGAGTCTGTAATATTTTGCTTCTAATTTAAAAGTAGTTTAGCTTTGGGAAAGGCTATGTAGAGTGGATTTCCTCCCAATAAGAAAATTGAAAAATAATATAGCAACCATTACTAAGAATATCTTAGTACTGTATTTATTTTCAGTGTCTAGATTACTACTATATGAACTATGACGCCTATAGCAATCTGTAAAGTAAAGAGTGCTGGTAATTCTTGAAACTAGGCTGTGTAGAGAGCCAGGTTTGACAATGTGGTTCCCCTGAATAAAAGGCAATTTCCTTTGTGTAAAGAAAGCACATGGACAGAGTGAAGTAAGTCAGAAAGAGAAAAACAAATACCGTATGCTAACACATACATATGGAATCTAAAAAAAAGAAAAAAGGTCATGAAGAACCTAGGGGCAGGACGGGAATAAAGACGCAGACCCACTAGAGAATGGACTTAAGGACACGGGGAGGGGGAAGGGTAAGCTGGGCCAAAGTGAGAGAGTGGCATGGACATATATATACTACCAAACGTAAAATAGATAGCTAGTGGGAAGCAGCCTCATAGCACAGGGAGATCAGCTCGGTGCTTTGTGACCACCTAGAGGGGTGGGATAGAGAGGGTGGGAGGGAGGGAGACACAAGAGGGAAGAGATATGGGTATATATGTATACGTATAGCTGATTCACTTTGTTATAAAGCAGAAACTAACACACCATTGTAAAGCAATTATACTCCAATAAAGATGCTAAACAAAGAAAGAAAGAAAGACAGCACATGGGTCTCCTTTTTCAGTTGGATCTACATTGTTCAAGTCCAAAAATCAAGGTTGACTCTAACTAATGAAAGACTTAGCTTGAAAAATTTGTAGCTTAGGTTTAAAGTGAGCAGAGGGCAGGTAGGCAGAGATCACTGTTTCCTTAGGAATTAGAACTAGCATTTTATCATTTTTGCATTCTCTTTTTCCCACCCTCACCCTTCACCACTCCTTGTCTTTCTCTCCCTCCTTCCCCTTTACCCCTCTCCTTCCCACCTTCATTTCTGAGCCCTGGCCAGCCTGAGTTAATAAGAAACATCTTCAGTGTGTTCAGAGGTCAGGGCTGCCGCATACAGATGCACATGTCGTGCACTGGACGAAGACACCAACCAGGGGTCAAGTGAGGCTGTTCTCCAGCCAGAGCGCCACATGCTAAGCTGTGCTCAGTTCCAGGAAGGGGTGCCTTTTCTTTTTCACAAAGGTGTCATCTGCTGTCAAGCATGTGCTTCTGGTCCACGTGCAACCAAAGGAAATTCTGATTCCCATACAGCAACCATATACATAGGCAGTAGCTATATCACAATCTTATGCAGGAGATGGATGAGTAAACAGAGAATACAAGCCCTGCTTCCCCAGCCCAGTCCTGGAGGAAGACGGTATTTTAAAATATAGGTTTTATTGTTATTTAGGTGTGGCGAGGCCCACAGATCAGGAGACAACTGCCATTGAGATAGTAGTTCGTTATGCTCACAGATTTTAAGAGAAAGACACATGGGCTCGGGGAGGGGGGGCACTTGGAGTGAGGGGAATCCCCTGCGTGGGTCAGGAGGCAGAAGGAGGGGCGGGAGGAATGTGACAAGAGCCTCTATTGTGGTTTCTGTATAAGGAATGGGCCAGGCAGGGTAAACAGGCTTAGGACTGGCTAGTTTGAATACCTGCAGCAGACCCTGGGGCATAAAGACTTCCCTAAGTTGTCAGGTGCCTGGGGTAATTAGGGCAGGTGGATAGTGGCTCATAGTGTGAGAGCCCAAGATGGAGCAAGCCCTATGAGCTCTGTATTGGTGGTTTGCATTTGACAAGTGAGCTTCAGTGAGTTGTTTAGTGTCTTTAAGAATTGAGTAACTCAGGGTAGGGCAGTCCCTCCAGGATCCATAAGGCCTCAGCTGTCAAAGCATCTGAATACAGAAAGTAAAAGACATGCTTAATACAAAAGTCAGGTTCTTGGAGTCCCAGGGGTGGCTTCTGTCATTGATTCCACTCTGACAAATGCTTATGATTTCAACCATTCTCACCTCAGACTCAGTGCATTTCTGGGTCTTAGTATTTAGAGACCTCAAACATTGGGGTCAGGAAAAGATCTTTCAGATTTTCTAGCCCAAGCCCTCATTTGATGATACAACTGATAATAGCATCACTTAATGAACCCAATGTTGACCCATAAATAAGCATTTTATGTTTATATGCATTTTTAGAATTTATTTTTTGCCAAACCCCATGAAGGAAGGTGGTATTATTAGCCCCATTTTATAGATGAGGAAACAGAGAATCAGAAAAATAAAGGGATTTGCCCAAGGTCCTAGCTAGGATATGTCAGAAGCAGGATTCGAACCAGGGAATTGAAATCAAAGCCCATGTACTTGACCACACTTGTAAATGAGGTAAAAGGAGGCCAAGTGATCTGTCAGAGATCTTCAGGGGATCCAATCTGTAAACCTACATATCTTTTTTATTAATAATATTTATTTTATATTGGAGTATAGTTGATTTACAATGTTGTGTTAGTTTCAGGTGTACAACAAAGTGGTTCAGTTATACATATACATATATCTATTCTTTTTTAGATTCTTTCCCCATTTAGGTTATTACAGAATATTGAGTAGAGTTCCTTGTGCTCTACAATAGGTCCTTGTTGATTATTTTATCTATAGTAGTGTGTGTATGTTAATCCAAAACTCCTAATTGATTCCTCCCCTTCCCCACACCTTACCCCTTAGGTAACCTTAAGTTTGTTTTCTAAGTCTGTGAGTCTGTTTCCATTTTGTAAATAAGTTCATTTGTATCATGTTTTTTAGATTCCGCATATAAGTGATATCATAGGATATTGGTCTTTCTCTGTCTGACATTCTTCACTTAGTATGATAAGCTCCAGGTCCATCCATGTTGCTGCAAGTGGCATTATTTCATTCCTTTTAATGGCTGAGTAATATTCCATTGTATATATGTATCACATCTTCTTTATCCATTCATCCATCGATGGACATTTAGGTTGATTCCATGCCTTGGCTATGGTAATTAGTGCTGCAGTGAACATTGGGTTGCATGTCTCTTTTTAAATTATGGTTTTCTTCGGATATATTCTGAGAAGTGGGATTGCTGGGTCATATGGTAGCTCTATTTTTAATTTTTTAAGGAACCTCCATACTGTTCTCCATAGTGGTTGTACCAATTTACATTCCCAGCAGCAGTGCAGGAGGGTTCCCTTTTCTCCACACCCTCTCCAGCATTTGTTGCTTATAGACTTTTTGATGATGGCCATTCTGACTGGTGTGAGATGATACCTCATTGTAGTGTTGATTTGCCTTTTTCTAATACTTAGCGATGTTGAGCATCTTTTCATGTGCCTCTTGGCCAACTGTATGTCTTCTTTGGAGAATGTCTATTTAGAATTTCTGCCCATTTTTTGATTGGGTTGTTTGTGTTTTTGATATTGAGCCATATGAGCTGTTTGTAAATTTTGGAGATTAATTCCTTTCTATTCACTTCATTTGCAAATATTTTCTCCCATTCTGGGGCTTCTCTTTTTGTTTTGTTTATGCTTTCCTTTGCTATGTAAAAGCTTTTGAGTTTAATAAGGTCAGATTTGTTTAATTTTGTTTCCATTACTTAGGAGACAAATTTAAAAAGATTTTACTTTGATTTATGTCAAAGAGTGTTCATCCTATGTTTTCCTCTAAGAGTTTTATAGTATCTGGTCTTACATTTAGGTCTTTAATCCATTTTGAGTTTATTTTTGTGTATGGCATTAAAGGATGCTCTAATTTCATTTTTTTACATGTAGCTGTCCAGTTTTCCCAGAACCATTTATTGAAGAGACTGTCTTTTCTCCATTGTATAGTCTTGCCTCCTTTGTTGTAGATCAATTAACCATAGGTGTGTGCGTTTATTTCTGGGCTTTCTATCCTGTTCCATTGATCTATATTTCTGTTTTTGTGCCAGTGTTATACTGTTTTGATTACTGTAGCTTTATAGGATAGTCCAAAGGCAGGGAGCCTGATTCTTCCAGCTCTGTTTTTCTTTCTGAAGATTGCTTTGGTTATTCAGGGTCTTTAGTGTCTCCATACACATTTTAAGATTTTTGATCTAGTTCTGTAAAAAATGCCATTGGTAATTTGGGATTGCATTGAATCTGTAGGTTGCCTTGGGTGGCATAGTCATTTTGACAATAATGATTCTTCCAATCCAAGAGCATGGTATATCTTTCCATCTGTTTGTGTCATTTTTGATTCCTTTCATTAGCGTTTTACAGTTTTTGGAGTGTAGGTCTTTTGCCTCCTTAGGTAGGTTTATTCCTAGGTATTTTATTGTTTTTGATGTGATGGTAAATGAGATTGTTCCCTTAGTTTCTCTTTCTGATCTTTCATTGTTAGTATATAGAAATGCAATAGATTTGTGTGTATTACTTTTTTATCCTGCAACTTTACCAAATTCATTTTTGAGCTCTAGTAGTTTTCTGGTAACATCTTTAGGATTTTTTATGTATAGTGTCATGTCATCTGCAAACAGTGACAATTTTACTTCTTCTTTTCCAGTTTGGATTCCTTTTGTTTCTTTTTATTCTCTGATAGCTGTGGCTAGGACTTCCAAAACTATGTTGAATAAAAATGGCAAGAGTGGACATCCTTGTGTTGTTCCTGATCTTAGTGGAAATACTTTCAGTTTTTCACCATTGAGAATGATGTTAGCTGTGGGTTTGTCATATATGGCCTTTATTATGTTGAGGTAAGCTCCCTCTATGCTACTTTCTGGAGAGTTTTTATTATAATTGGGTGTTGAATATTGTAAAAGCTTTTTCTGCATCTATTGAGATGACCATATGATTTTTACTCTTCAATTTGTTGATGCAGTGTATCTCACTGATTGATGTGCAGATATTGAAGAATCCTTGCATCCCTGTGGTGAATCCTACTTGATCATGGTATATGATCCTTTTAATATATTGTTGGATGCAGTTTGCTAGTATTTTGTTGAGGATTTTGGCATCTATGTTCATCAATGATATTGGTTTGTAATTTTCTTTTTTTGTGGTATCTTTGTCTGGTTTTAGTATCAGGGTGATGCTGGCCTCATAGAATGAGTGTGGGAGTGTTCCTTCCTCTGAAATTTTTTGGAAGAGTTTCAGAAGGATAGGTGTTAGTTCTTCTCTAAATGTTTGATAGAATTCGCCTGTGAAACCATCAGGTCCTGGACTTTTGTTTGTTGGGAGTTTTTTAATCACAGTTTCAATTTCAGTACTTGTGATTGGTCTATATTTTCTATTTCTTGCTGGTTCAGTCTTGGGAGATTGTACCTTTCTAAGAATTCGTTCATTTCTTCTAGGTTGTACATTTTATTGGCATATAATTGCTTGTAGTAGTCTCTTATGATCCTTTGTATTTCTATGGTGTCCATTGTAACTTCTCCTTTGTCATTTCTAATTTTGTTGATTTGAGCCCTCTTTTTTTTTTTTCTTGATGAGTCTGGCTAGAGGTTTATCAATTTTGTTTATCTTTTCAAAGGACCAGCTTTTAGTTTCATTGATCTTTTCTATTGTTTTCCTCATCTCTCTTTCATTTATTTCTACCCTGATCTGTATGATTTCTTTCCTTCTACGAACTTTGGGTTTTATTTGCTCTTCTCTCTTTAGTTGCTTTAGGTATAGGGTTAGGTTGTTTATTTGAGATTTTTCTTGTTTCCTGAGGTATGATTGTACTGCTAAAAACTTCCCTCTTAGAACTGCTTTTGCTGCATCTGATAGGTTTTGAATCATCATGTTTTCATTTTCATTTATGTCTAGGTATTTTTTTTTTACTTTCCTTTTTGATTTCTTCAGTGACCCATTGGCTGTTTAGTAGCCTATTGTTTAGCCTCCATGTTTGTGTTTTTTACAATTTTTTCTCTTATATTTGATTTCTAATCTCATAGCATTGCAGTTAGAAAAGATGCTTGGTATGATTTCAGGTTTCTTAAATTTGCTGAGCCTTGCTTTGTGGCCCAAGATGTGATCTATCCTGGAGAATGTTCTATGTCCACTTGAGAAGAATGTGTATTCTGCTGCTTTTGGATGGAATACTCTATAAATATCAATTAAGGCCACCTGATCTAATGTGTCACGTTTCCTTATTGATTTTCTGTCTTGATGGTCTGTTCATTGATATAAGTGGAGTGTTAAAATCCCCCACTATTATTGTGTTACTGTTGATTTCTCCTTTTATGGCTGTTAGCATTTGCCTTATATATTGAGTTGCTTTTATGTTGGGCGCATATATATATATTTTTTTTGAATTTTTGAATTTTATTTTATTTATTTTTTTATACAGCAGGTTCTTATTAGTTATCCATTTTATACATATTAGTGTATATATATATATATATATATCAATCCAAAACTCCAAATTCATCACACCACCACCCCTCGGGTGCAAATATATTTACAATTGTTGTATCTTCTTTGATTCATTGATCATTATGTAACAGCCTTTATTTTCAAGTCTATTTTGTCTGATATGAGTATCACTACTCCAGCTTTCTTTTGATTTCTATTTGTATGTGTCCCTAGATCTGAAGTGGGTCTCTTGTAGACAACATATATACAGGTCATGTTTTTATATCCATTTAGCCAGTCTATGTCTTTTGATTGGAACATTTAATCTAGTTACATTTAAGGTAATTAATGATATGTTTGTTCTAATTGCCATTTTGTTAATTGTTTTGGATTTGTTTTTGTAGTTCATTTCTTCTTCCCTTCCTCTTTTGTTCTCTTCTCTTGTGATTGATGACTAACTTTAGTCTTGTGTTTGGATTCCTTTTTCTTTTGCTGTGTGTATCTACTGTAGATTTTCACTTTGTGGTAACCATGAGGATTTGATATAGCAGACTATATGTATACACAAGACTGTTTTAAGTTGCTGGTCTTTTAATTTCAAATACATTTCCAATATCCTGCATTTGTACTCTCCTCATGATTGCTGATTTTGATATCATATTTCTGTGTGGATGATTTCCTACCTTTGCTGTATGTTTGCTTTTACTGGTCAGCTTTCCCATTTGTAAATTTCTTGTTTCTTGTTGTGTCTTTTTCTTTTCTGCCTAGAGAATTCCTTTAGCATTTGTGGTAAAGGTGGTTTGGTGGTGCTGAGATCTCTTAGCTTTTGTTTATCTGTAAAACTTTTGATTTCTCCATTGAATCTGAATGAGAGCCTTGCTGGGTAGAGTATTCTTGGTTCTAGGTCTTTCCCTTTCATCACTTTAAATATATCATGCCACTCCCTTCTGGCCTGAAGAGTTTCTGCTGAAAAATTGGCTGTTAACCTTCTGGGGATTCCCTTCTATGTTGTTTGTTGCTTTTCCCTTGTTGCTTTTGATATTTTCTCTTTGTCTTTAATTTTTGCCAATTTGATTAATATGTGTCTCAGTATGTTGCTCGTTGGGTTTATCCTGTACGTGACTCTCTGCTCTTCCTAGACTTGAGTGAGTTTTTCCTTTCTCATGTTAGGGAAGCTTTGTGCTATTATCTCTTCAAATATTTTCTCAGGCCTCTTCTCTCTCTTCTCTCCTTCTGTGACCCCTATAATATGAATGTTCACATGTTTAATGTTCCAGAGGTTTCTTAAACTGTCCTTATTTCTTTTCATTCTTTTTTCTTTATTCTCTTCTATGGCATTGATTTCTACCATTCTGTCTTCCAGCTCACTGATTCCTTCTTTTGCCTCATTTATTCTGTTATTGATTCCTTCTAGTCTACTTTTCATTTCAGTTATTGTGTTGTTCATCTCTGTGCATTTGTATTTTATATCATCTAGCTCTTTGTTAAACATTTCCTGTATCTTCTTGGTCTGTGCCTCCATTCTTTTTCCTAGATCTTGGATCAACTTAACTATCATTACTCTGAATTCTTTTTCAGGTACATTGCCTGTCTCCACTTCACTTAGTTGTTCTTCTGGGGTTTTATCTTGTTCCTTTGTCTGGAACATATTCCTCTGCCATCTCATTTTGTCTAACTTTCTGTGATTGCAGTTTCTGTTTTGCAGGCTACAGGTTGTAATTCCTCTTGCTTCTGTTGTGTGGTCCTTGGTGGGTGAGACTGGTCTAAGAGGTTTGTACAGGCTTCCTTGTGGGAGGGACTGGTGCCTGCCCACTGGTGGGTGGAGCTGGGTCTTGTCCCTCTGGTGGGCAAGGCCGTATCAAGAGGTGTGTTTAGAGGTGGCTGGGGGCTCAGGAAGATTTTAGGCAGCCTGCTGCTTATGGATGGGGCTTTGTTCCTGCCCTGTTTGTTGTTTGGCCTGAGGCATCCCAGCACTGGAGCTATAGGCTGTTGGGTGGTGCCAGGTCTTTGTGTCAAAATGGTAGCCTCAAATATGCCAATGAGTACTCCCTAGTACCTCTTTCACCAGTGTCCTTGTCCCCATAGTGAGCCACAGCTGCCCCCTACCTCCCTAGAAGACCCTCCAAGACCTGCAGGTTGGTCTGGCCCAGGCTCCTATGAAGTCATTGCTCTTTTTCTGGGTCCTGGTGTGCATGATACCTTGTGTGCACACTCCAAGTGTGAAGTTTCTGTTTCCCCCAGTCCTGTGGGGTTCCTGCAATCAAGCCCCACTGGCCTTCAAAGCCAAATTCTCTGGGGACTTCTCCTCCTGATGCCACACCTCCAGGCTGAAGAGCCACATCTGGGGCTCAGAACTCTCACTCCTGTGGGAGAACCTCTGCAATATAATTATTTTCCAGTTTGTGGGTTGCCCACCTGGAGGGTATGGGATTTGGTTTTATTGCGAATGCGCCCCTTCTTCCATCTTGTTGTGGCTTCTTCTTTGCCTTTGGATGGAGAATATTTCTTTTGTTAAGTTCAAGTCTTTTTTTTTGATGGCTGTTCAGCTGTTAGTTGTGATTTTGGTGTTTTCGTGAGAGGAGGTGAGCTCAAGTCCTTCTACTTCTCCGTCTTGTCTCCAACTCTCTGTAATCCTACATATCTTAATCCCAGCAAGTACCCTTTCCACACTAAGTAATTGCTTGACAACTTTCTATATTCCCTTTTTACCTGTTCCAAGAAATTATTTATAGGTACAGAAAGGAATCAGTTATTTTGCTTGAAATTTACTATCTGCCAACATGAACAGGTTGTGCATTATCTGTTTTGTGTTTAAAACACATAGATATGCACAATAGGAGGGACTGGAACATATTGCATTCACTTCTTGCACATTTCTGGAATGCCTGTTTCCACCGCTGGGGAGTGTGCATAGAAAGAAGAGTATTTGGAAAGAAGCGTCTGAGTAAATGGAATGAATACCTGCAGGAAAATAGTGCTGACTGTAATCTTTGCATTTGGTGCTCACTTAGCCTAGTCACTCTGCCCATTGATTTCAGGATGGTGTTCAACCCTCTAGTCTGTGGATAAGGAACCAACATTTTCTGCCCAGGAGAATCCTTAAGAGAACCACAGAAGCCAGTGACAGCTGCTAAGACCATTCCTGGTGCTGTCATTTATATGGTCTTTTCCTCCCATCACATTTCTTCTAACTTAGCATCTGCTTTTCCTGGGATATTGAGAAAGGCAAGATTTAGTTTCACTCCTGACAAGAAGTTGATACTGTGTGCAAAATGTCAAGATGCAAACATTCACTTAGTCAGACAGCTGCAAGCAGTGACTCCTGCATCCTGCTGTGTTTAAACCACTCTTCTGAGCATTGACAAAATACAAAGGATGGTACAGACCTTGTTCCTGGCCTAATAGAGCTTACCAGCCATGTGGGAAGACATGAAAACAAACATGCAAGAAAAGATCACCCCACGGATCAGTAAGTGTTTTGCCACCAAGGGGCAGAGTGGCTCAGTGGCACAGGCGGGGATTCTGTGGCTCAAATACTGACCCTGATCTCACTAGCTATGTGACCTCAAGCCCAAACTTCCCTATGTCTCCATTTACTTATTTGTGAAACAAGAGAAGATAACACCTACCCCTTAGCTGCTAAGTATTTGCTATAATAAATACTTATACCTAGTTCAATACTAGGTGCAAAATTAACAATAAATGCTAGCTTTCTTCTTTTGTAAACAGTGTACCAACCTTCAGACTTTTGTACCCAATCAAGTAATTTAATCAAACCAAATATTTGTTGGGTGCCTACTATGTACCAGGCACTGTACTAGGTGCTGGGATGCAATAGTGAAGGATGCACAGGGTTGGCCATTAGGAGCCAACCATCTGATGGGGCAGTAGATGGGAGAAGAGAGAATTCATCTTCTATAATAAATTCCCAGGAGGTAGGGGGCACAGAACACACAGAAAAGTTGCCTAACTCGGTCTTGAGGACTCTAGTAAGGCTTCCTGAGAGCATCTATATCTGAGCCAAGAACTGATGAGTGAAAAGGAATTATTCATTCATTCATTCACTTGATCAACATTTATTGAGTTTTTACTGTGTGCCAGACACAGTGAATGAATTTGAGGTTGAACGTAAATAACAGAAAAAATATAGATTGTGATAGTGCTATGGAGAAATCATCAGAAAAATCTGATAAATGCAAAACAGTATCAGAAGAGGGAAAGAATATTTTTGTTAGATGATCAAGATGGGTTTGTATGAGATAACTGAGCTGAGACACAGAGGATAAGGAGCCAGCTATTTGAAAAACAGGGAGCTTTCTCTCTCCCTGTCTCTGAAAAAGTGAAAGTTTTTCAAAATGAGTCTTTGTTTTCTGATTTTTTTCCACCATAGCTTTATATAGAGCATTCATTGCCTACTGTTTGTTTTTCAAATCCTGACTTTCATCTTGTTTTGCCCTCCATTTGAGCAACTGTGGATTTAGATTATTAGGGCCTGAAGATTTTACAGTTTGGCAATTGTCTTTAAGGAACAAGATACAAAAACACCTTACTTTTGCAAAAGTAGCATAAAGCAGACGAACACATTTGTGGACCCCCTTGGAAGGAACCTAAAGTTTAACCTTCAGTCAGCATCATAGCAATTCACGTCTGCCTTTGTGGAAATTTCTCCTGCATGTCTGTAGAGAATGAAGGACATGTGGCTGATGTGAAGCAGTTACAACTGGTGCAAAAGAGGAACGCCCAACTGGGAGCGTGCAGACAAAGGTGTGATGAGACAGTGGGATGGAGAAGAGGGAGTATTGGGGGTAGGAGATTGGATCCCTGGGGCAAATGTCTTTACTTCTCTAGGAATCAGTTATCTCATCTTGAAAAGGAAGGGGACGGACTCAACTAAAACAAAACCAAAATTGACATTCAATGATTGCTAATGTTCCAGGTACTGCTGTATGTGTTTATAGGTATTAAGTCATCTAATCCTCATAAAAAACCTATGAGATAGATGTTGTTCTTATCTACAGTTCACAGATAAGGAAACTGAGGCACAGAGAGTGCAGATAATTTGCCCAAGGTCACATAGCTAACAAGTAGTTAGCAGAGCTGAGTATGGGCCACCTAGCCTTGGAGACTTTTCTCTTAACATCTTTTTTCTAGAAGTGCCACTTTTGAATAATTGCTGGACCATCCGCTTTGCACATTTTATGTTTAGTACTACAACCTTGAAATGTTGGTATTAATATAGCTCTTTTAAAGATATGAGGAAACTAAGACTCAGAGAGGTTAAGTAATTTCCTCCTAGTCACAGAGCTCTTTCTACTTCTTTTAGAGTAACTTTGAACTTTATAACTCTCTGATTAAAAAATAAATAAATCAGCAAGTAGGCAAAAATCAACAGAGTAAATTTTTTCCAAAAATATATCATGACAATATATTCTATCCAGATTGGTGTCTTTCATGACTCTCCTGTCATCCTACTTCTTACAGGGACTTCTGGCTTAAGACTGCTGCTCTAAAACCTTCTAAAAATGGGAATGCCACCTTTGGTAGCAGAGAATGGGAGTTCTGCACATGTGAGGTTCCAGATAATTGAATATTTAAATTGCCAAAATCTTAAACAAATTACATATTTTAATGAAAATCTTTCTAATCTGTGTTGTGCATTTACTTACACAAAACTAAGAACATGAAAGATAAGTGAACTTGTCTTGGACTTGACTCTCAGAATTATCAGTATGAGTCCCTTGGGGATTACCACTCTACTCAACAGTCAACAGATGATATCTTCCGTAGCCTTGGATCTACTTATATATTTCTATTTTTAATATCACCCTGTCCCCCTTCATGTTTCTAGTTGCTTTCTTCTCCCATTTTGATGTTTTACTTTTGTTGTATTGTTTTGTATATCAAATTCTTTGATCTTAGCTGAATTGAGAGCAAAGTGGCTCAGTGTATCTTTGTGTTAATATGCAGGAGCTTTCGGTGCTTTGTGACCACCTAGAGGGGTGGGATAAGGAGGGTGGGAGGGAGACGCAAAAGGGAGGAGATATGGGGATATATGTATATGTACAGCTGATTCACTTCATTATAAAGCAGAAACTAACACACCATTGTACAGCAATTATACTCCAATAAAGATGTTAAAAAAAAAAGGTATCGTGAAAAAAAGAATATGCACGAGCTTTGGCATAAGGGTGCTGGAAGATCTAATTTGACTTCACAGAGGCTTCATTTTGCTACTGTATTTTTATCTTTACAAACGTATCAACTAAAACGTTTAATCTGCCTGAACACACTGGTGTTAGTTTGACCTTAGGCCTATTCTAGACTTACTTGGATTTAAATTCCCCTAAGATGGCAATATCATATAGTGGTGTTGTGCTTAAAAATGGAATCCAAAGCAGGGCTGTCTGAGTTTAAATCTCGGTTCTAAGACTTATGGGTGTGTGACCTTGGGCAAATTAACTTCTCTGTGCCTTAGTTTTTCCACCTATAAACTGAGGCTAATAATAATAAGACTTTGCTTATTATTCTCTTTGTAAAGATTAAATAAAATGATATTTATGAAGTTCCTAGCATAATGCCTGACACATAGTATGTCATTTTTCTTTCTCAGTCTCCTGCATTTTACCAATACTATTGACCTCATCTACCTAACTCCATCCTTTCTGGAACTGAACATACACTTTTGGGGCCATAAATTGCCAGTTCTAATGTAGGCAGATACTTATATGAAGACCTTTCTTTTGGTGTCCTGACATGGTAATGAAATATACTGGCATACTGACAAGATAAAACATCTTCTGGACCCCTGGGCTCCTCTCAACAGCCACTGGTAAGTGTTAATCTGTCCAATCTGCCCAAGCTGTGTTGTTGAGGTATTTCTTGGTGTTTTGGAGCCATCTGTGCATTTAGATAGAGCCATGAACTGCACAGGAAAGGCAAACCCATAAGCCTGTTTATTAAATGCTCATAAAATTGATGTTCTGCCCTGTAACAAAACAATTATAAATCATTAGATCCATGGATGGAGAGCTGTTATTAAAATATTGGGATATAATTTCCTCAGGATATTGCCCAGTGATACCGGCAGCTTCTGATATAAGATATGGGCTGTATGTGTGTCACCGTCACTCATTATTATTTCTCTATTGATTTGTTTAAAGTGATACTGAACTGACCAGTTCTGACGTTATATAAACACAGCTTAAATCTGAATACAAATGAAACATTTAATTACTTCATATTTGTTTCTCAAGTCAGATTTAAGGAGAAAGCACAGCATTTCCCAAGCTAGATAGTACTTATTTTCAGTACTATGAATTTTTTTCCCTCCTGCTTTTGCTCTCAGAACATTAATTTTGCTAGTCCTGGGCATGGCCACTGTGACAACTCAACCAGCAAGATCAAACTGTGAGTTTCAGTTGACAGAAATCACTTTACCCAACCCTTTGATGGATACAGAGAAGTGAAAGGCAAGGTTTCCACCTTCAAGAAGTTTACAGTCTTTGAAAACAACTTAATCAATCCTAGAATGTCTATAAAGCATCATATGCAAAACTCTGGAGTATAAACTAAAAGTACAAGAGAGACAGAAAATGTAAAAGAATTGAAGTGGGTGAAAGTATCAACAGGGTTTGGGGGAGAAATGCACCGGGTGATTTAGGAGAGTTTAATGATTTTACAAAGGTACGTGCAGGGTTTAGGGGAGCAAGAAGGGATGGTGCAGACCTCAGAGCCATTCCCATGCCTTGGACTGAAGGGAATGGGGACCAGGAGAGAGCTGTAGCTGTAGGAGGGGGCCTGTGTTCTTCCAGAAGACCAAGGCTTCTGCCAGTCAGTGGCCCTGCAGGGAAGGGGCCAAGGGAAGAAATGTCCCGATGTTTCATTCCTCCTGACTCCTGACCTTTTACCTGTGTCTCTCACTGGCTGAGCCCACCATCAAGGGAGCTCTGTTTTAGCAATTCACAGAAGTTAGCTCCCTGGAGCACAGAGCAGGATGGAACTGGGTTAAAGAGGGCATCTGGAAAGGTGAAGGCATATATCCCGTACAATGAAGAAGGTAGTGTTTTACATTTTCTATATAAAACCTTTCAATTATCAAATAAGAAGGCAGACATCCCAAATCCACATTTTAGAGAACTTGAATCATAGCTATTATATGGCATGCTCTTCATATATTCATACCCCTGATAATTTGAATAATATGGTACATTTCACAACTTTCGTTTTGTTTTGGCTGATCACATGGTCCTCCCTAACTTTTTCAATGCGCATTCACTGGATAATTCTATCAAACACTCAAGATATTGCTAATGAGTTAGCACTTTGAACACATATATAGCCATTAAGGTCTGCTTCATAAGGAAATTAATTTTCACTCAAATCTGGGTGAACGTCTGCATAGAAAATAAAAATAGCAGTGAACGCAGGTCTTTTATCTAATCCTCTTGGAAGAGATGTGGGGAAAATATGGCAGTTCTCTGTCCGTTGCCCATTTGTATTTATTTATTATGTTGACCTGAATGCAGAGGTAAACTGAGGCAAACTCAACATTGTTCAACAGGTGAGTTTATTCAGGAATAGCAGAGGAATTACACTTTGGGACATTTAAACTCTAGCAAGACACAGGATCCTTTGAGGGTTTGGGGTGGGTTTCTTTATGGGCAGGCAAGAGGGGAGGGTTCAGTTAGAGTCTGTTAAAATAGAAAACAAACAAAGACCAGCTTTGAAAATTCCCCTACCAGTCAAAATCAGTCCAGTCATATAATCAAAGTTCAATTCAGTTTATTTTGTGAGACCAACCCTACCTGGGTCATTTCTTGTTCATGCCTCTGGAAACTATAAGCAAAACTTCCCAGGGTTGATATTAGGCAGCCCCTGACCATTTCTTTATCATTTAAGAAAATTCCAGTATTATCATTTTTCTGTGAATCAGGCATTTATCAGAAATCAGCCTCTCAGTCCTTAAGTTTTATTTTCCTGAGGACACATGCATTTTATACCCCTTAGTTTCATTTTAGATTGAAAATTTTCACAATTATTAGTATCATTTAGATCTCGGAAGCTCAAATGTCTGGGAATCAGTGACATGGGGGTTTGTGTGGTATAACCCCCGCTAGGCTGGACAACGTGGAGGGAACAGCTGGATAGCCAGGGAGTCACCCTGGTTTAGTCAAACAGACCCCAGGATGGCTTTCTCCTAAATGACCAGACGTTTATGAGTGATCACTCTGTGCTGTATAAAGTGCTAGCCTCCGGAGGTGAGAGAGCCAAGGACTTTTAAGCTTCCTGTCTTTCAGCGACTTACAGGATAATGGCACAGAAATAAGTGTGGAAATAAATGAAGAACAACCAAAGGAGAAAAGCAAAGGCTCTTTATGCTGAACTCGATAGAGCTAGGGAGTCAGTCACCATTGTATTTTGGCAGAGACTGAAAGGCAGGAAGAGGAAAGGGAAAGCTTTCTAGGAGAGAAGAGGGAAGGCTTCAGGTGATGTCCTGAGTGATTGGAGGCTGTTGGCAGGGGAAGTTGTAGGTGAGGTCACAAGAAGGGGGGGACTTCTTTCTGATTGGTTAGGGCTGTCTGATTAGTTGGCTTTCTCTGATTGGTCCTAAGTTGGAAGTGGGGACAAAAAGAGAAGAAGCTGTCGGTTGTTAATGAAGTCCTGAGCCTTTGGGGCCAATAGTTTATAGAAATTATGATTTATCTTCCTGGATTGTCATTAGAGATAACAATTTGGCTTCCTGCAAGTCTGACTTACAGCAGGCTGGCATTCTGAGTTGTTTATCGGAGATGAGGGGGCGGGTTTCCTGCCAGGTTGCTACAGGTTGTGGGTCAAAGTTTTATTTTTATATGTGGTCTGCCCGTTGTCCGTTTGTATATTCAGACTCACAAGCAAGCCAAACACAAGGCCAGCTTTCATGAGGGCAGCAAGAGAGATAACACAAGGAGAAATAATGAGTTTTGTTGTCCGATGATTTGATTCTGGGCAAATTATGTAACCCTGTTATGTCTTAGTTTCATTTTCTATAAAATAAGGATAAGAATATTTGCCTTAATAACATAGTATGTGGAATATGGTTTGTATGGTGTTCTCATATTTTTGGGGCCCATTTGTACCTTTAAAAATTATTGAGGACCCCAAAGATCTTGTGTATATGTGGGTTATATCTATTAATATTTACGTACTAAAAATTAAAACTGAAAAAAGTTTACTAATTTATTTAAAATAACAATAATAAACACATTGCATGTAAACATAAATTACATACTTTTAATGAAAAGAACTACATCTTGAAAAACAAAAATGTAGTGAGAAATGTGATATTGTTTTGTATTTTTGCAAATCTCTTTAATGTCTGCCTTCATAGAGGACAGCTGGATTCTCATATCTGCTTCCTCATTCAGTCCGTTGCTCTATCACATGTCATGTAACCTATAACCTCTGGAAACCTCCACTGAACGCTTGTGAGAGAATGAGAATGAAAAAGATAGATAATAGTTTAGCATTATTTTAAAGTTTACCTCAGAGACTTTCTGAAAGAGTTTGGGGGCCCCCAGGCCATATTTTGAGTAGAGCTCCTCTAGGCCTCCAATAAATTATTAATAATATTAGCAGAAGTTTATAGCACTGTTGACACATATCTGACAGGGCACATCTTTATATAGAGGTACTGCTAGAGGTATATAACTGATAGACTCACATCTGAAATATACTAAAGGTAGTAGCTTGTTAACCAAAGGAATGAAGGAGCTCACAGCAGTGGGTGTCACAGTGGGACCACCTTCCCTGGCCTCTTCAACTCATACCACCTGTGTGAAAGGCTGACCCAGACTCTTAAGGTACATTGTTGCCCCTTTATGGTAATGGAGGGGAATAATGTGCAGATATAAATCATTTCATTTTATCTTAGCGGGTAGATCCGTCCTCCTCTTTTAAGAAAAAGTACAGTAGTGACTTTTTTTACCCCTTCAAATTTTGCAAAGCAATTAACCTCTGGGTCAGGATAAGCTCAGATTTCATCTCTACTGTTTAATTCTTCACAAATTTATAGTCAATTGGAAACAAGAGAGTGAGAATTGAAAGCGTTTTTCTGCTTTGCTCTGTGGCATGCTTCCGTGAATGCTGTAACGGAGTCTGTAGGTCTGGTTTTGAGAGTAAAATTCTAAAGTAAGTTTTGTAGTAACATAGCTGCCAAGGGTTGAAAACAGAGGTGGAAGGACAGGCCCTTTACTCAGGGACTGGTGAAAATCAAGACCTTCTGAGACCTCTTTACCTGGCCTTGTTGATGATACCTACTCAAACAATGTAAAGGCGATTCTATGGTTGGGAGGCTCTTGACTCTGCAGATGGACGGATCTCGGAATATGAGAGAAAAACACATGAAAGTAAGCACAGAAGGCTGTATGAAGCAGGGTCCTAGCGTCAGCACCATCGTTCCCCAGAGGAGTGTCTAGTCAATGATTTTAGCACGGAAACCACAGTCTCTCCAGAGAGACAGTCCTCAAAGTGTGGCCCCAGAGGCAGGCACTTGTCAGAATAATTTGGAGAATTTGTTAAAAATGTAGATCCCAAGCCCACCGAGTCAGAATCTCTCTGTGAGCAGAACCAGGGAATCTGGATTTCTAACAAGATTCCCAGATGAGTCTGATGCAATAAAGTTTGATAACTGCTGCTCTAAAGAACAGGTCCCACTCAAATGGACCAATTTACTCCTGTCACATCGTGTCTGATCATGAAGAACAGGAGGTAGGTCTACGTTAGTCTGTTAAGGTCGAGGATAGATACGGGGAGGGGTAGACTTAGATATTCAGATCTGATCTCCTTCTGATTTCTGGAGCCAGAGAACATCATAGGATGACCCAAATGTGGCTTCTGGCTGGAGGTCTATCCTTTGGAGTAGCTGGAGATAGGGTATATGTGTAGCATCGAAGCTTCAGGGCCTCCAACATACTCTACCTGACAATGGGTCCACCTGCTTCTTCATCCCGTTCTCCTCTTGCCCTGTCTGCCTATCATCCTTCCCTTACTTCAGGATTAAATACAGCCCTACTCCCCACTGGTTGCTAACTTTGCTCCTGATTCTTTTCCCTGCTGTTTTTTTTTTGTTTTTTTTTTTTTTTTTTTGCGGTACGCGGGCCTTTCACTGTTGTGGCCTCTACCGTTGAGGAGAACAGGCTCCGGACGCACAGGCTCAGCGGCCATGGCTCACGGGCTCAGCTGCTCCACGGCATGTGGGATCTTCCCGAACCGGGGCACGAACCCGCGTCCCCTGCAACGGCAGGCGGACTCTCAACCACTGCGCCACCAGGGAAGCCCTCCCTGCTGTTTGATACATCCTTAGATACTGATGTCTACACGTACTCTCTCTCTATTCCCCTTTAGCTCAGGTTTTTATTCTGTGTCTCTGAATACATCATGAACTAAAATGGGAAGGTTCCAGTACTCTCTCGATCTCAAGCAAAGAGGTTTGTTTCCTCAAACTCTTTATCATTTGCCACAGTGATTTTCAAATATTTTTTAGGATATCTAGTCATTTCTTAAAGACAGGCTTGTGTGGTATCCTAGTGACTGGAGAAAACTGACCTGTTTTAAGCAAGTGAAGAGCCCAGAGTCCATTCCCTTCAACTTCCTAACCCCTTACTGAGATGAGGGCAGGGAAAGTGCAGCCTGGAACACTACTATTCCACATATCTTTTAGAATAGGAGCCTGGAGAACACATGGATATACCTCTCGCTGACTCTGTCCATCAGGCATACCCCCTGCAAAATGGCAGCTCTTATGGACAGAGCCCAGAGGCTCTAAAAACTAGGTGATGGGAAGGAAAGTGGAGGGGAGAGCATCGGCTTAGGACATCTCACCCCCAGGGGGGATCTACCAGGACCCTAATCTTTTAATTGGTGTATTTGAGTGAAGATTCAGTAGTGCAAGGAAAAACATTTGGTGGACACTCTTTCCACATAGAGAAGAGGAATGAGTCAAGATAAGAGCAAGAGATTAAAACTTGCCATTAAAAGTCATATTAGTAATTGATATTTACATGATCAATCTGTCATTTAGTTTTTTACTTTCTTCCAATAAATTATGAGCTTCTATGGGGGTCATAGACTGTGCATTATTCAACTCAGGAGTCCCAGTGTCTGTGATGGCTGGCCCATGGGAGCCACCAGCACACGTTGAGCACATGCATGAGCATGTTTATGTCTAATAGAGTTCTAATCATGCCCATTTGCTTTATAGATATTTGGTTGTGAAGTCTATTTGGTTGCAATCCTAAATTTTATCCACCTATTTCCAGTTCTCATAACCATCACCATTCTTCCCTCACATTATTTCAGTTGTCCAGGTTGAAGAATATTTATTCACACCTTTTAAAAGTTGGAGGAAATATTGCACAAGGAAAGCAGGTTCCCTGCAAGAGCCTCTGCTTCTCAGAAGCCAGAGCAGCATCCTGGTTAGGGGCGCAGGCCCTGATGGCAAAGTGTCTGGGTTCAAATCCTGAATCGTGGCTTCCTAACCTCTCTCAGCCCCAGTTACTTCATCTGTAAAATGGGCACAATTAGGATATCTCCCTCTCATAATGTGTTTATGAATAATAATAAATGTGTACATCACTTAACCTAGCACCTTGTAGACAGTAATACCCAATAAAGGTTAGTTCTTGTCACTATTTGTGGCTTGGACCCAGTAAAAACCTCAACATCTAATCTCAGAAAGTTGTGTGTTGTCATTTTGAGACTTTCCCCTGTTGATATAATATGACCAAGTGAGAGTGCCCCACTGTCACCGCTGAGGAACATAACTCTCTGACCTCTTGAGAAACACTGGACGTTCTGTAAGATGCTAGGAGACCCACAAATTGTATGAACTCCAGGCCTCACAAAACCTGCATTCACCCACATTTAGACTTCCCTTCCAGGGCAGTGGGAAGAAACTTGAGCTCAGTAACAATATATTGGAGGTTGCTGATCCTCACTGCAGACGGAAAAGTCATGTAAGATCAAGACTTGTAGTGGGACTAAAATAGAGATAGGAAAGGACAAAATTTATGCAAAAGAACAACACTTTTTGGTAAAAGTGCATTGTTGAATTGAATTCAGTTCAATTTGGGTGCCCACAGTAAGGGGGGCATTTGACGTAAGAATACTCTGTGAGGCGACAAGGAAATTTGTTGCCTCTGTGTCTATGAGTTGAATGGATGAGACATCTGAGCCATCTGTTTTGGAGACACAGCTCTGGAATACTGATGTGTGTGTAAAGGTGATCAACCCTTCTCTAGTTGCTCTGAGGACAAAGGAGGAAGTGTGATACTAAAATGGCCAAATGACAAGCTTATGGTCAAATGCATAAGGAAGAATATCTTGTTTTGTCAAACATGGGATCTGTTACATGGCGTGCTTGCAGTCCATCCTTAACAGAAGCTTTCCAAATGAATACATCTTAATCTAGGTGCAGGGCTTCCCTGGTGGCACAGTGGTTGAGAGTCCGCCTGCCGATGCAGGGGACAAGGGTTTGTGCCCCGGTCCGGGAAGATCCCACATGCCGCGGAGCCTGCGCGTCCGGAGCCTGTGCTCCACAACGGGAGAAGCCACAACAGTGAGAGGCCCGCGTACCGAATAAGAAATAAAATAAATAAATAAATAAATAAATAAATAAATAAATAAATAAATAAATAAATCTAGGTGCAATAGTTTAAAGAAAGCAGAGTAGTGAATTGATGACTTAAAAAGGCTGCTCCTGCCTCCAAAAAAATAAGTTTTTTGTTAAGTTGTGTCATCTGGCATGCAGAATGATCTCTGTGTTGATAGGAACGGTTTCTAGAGAATTGGATATTTTCTAACCAAGCACAGAATTGTCATCCTAGGAATCAAAATCAGACTAATTGCGTCTGGACCTGGAATCCTCCGTGTCTTGACTGGTGTTGTCAGGACCAGGGTTTGTACATCCTCAGGTTCTCTCTGACTTCCTCCCTGAGTCCCTGAGGCTGTACTTTAGAGCACACTGTACCTCTTGACTGATTGTCCCCTAGCTTTTGCTTTCTTTCCTGACACAGAAAGGAAAATGAAATAACCCTTCTGTTACAGTTTCAGAAGGCGCATGGCCACATCATAGCTACCAGGGGACTCAGGCGCATGCAGGTCACTAGATGGTGGACAGCACATGGGGTTTGATCATGGAAACAGCAGGAAATCATAGGAAAGGACATGTGTTACAGTTATGTTAACATGTTGTGTAATTCTGCTTATCTAATTTATAGTTACTTTTGGGGAATGGATTAAAAGAAAACATTGGAAGTCTCTGAGTTTATGGAAAAGCAAATGTAAAAAAAACAAGAAAAGTTAGAGGACCACAGAGAATATAGCATTATGTTAATTATCTTTTAGACTTATTGCTCCTGTAGCTCTCAAACCTGAACACTTGGGACAGCTGAAATAATTACTTATTATTTGGGCTCCACCCCTACTTTGAGACCAATCCTTCTTGGATGAAGGGAATATATAAAATCCAAACGTATTTCAAATAGATCATCTACCTGGTTTTCCTGGGATCCTGATTTCCTAGAAACTGGAAATTTCTGGTTTCCTTTATCTTCCATTCCATTCTCTTGCAGGTGGCTTCTGCCTAGATGTCCTTCCTTAATATCACAATCATTTTAGAAACTGCACGCCTGCCCCTGAATGCTAATGCCTGTATATTGCTTGGATTCTGGGCAGGTCAACTTTGAGTCCTATCTATGGACCCATCCTTGTGTGTTTGCCTCTTGATTAACCATCACTCTGCTTTTGCACTCTCGTTCCTTTCTTTACTTTTGCCTCACCTTATTGATCTGTCTGCACTCGTGCTCTTGAGTTGTATGATTTGACTCCCCATGTCCCAATCCATTATTTGGACTCCATATTCAGCAGATGCTTCCTCCATCCTATTTTCAATTAAGATTGTTTTGTCAGCTGCCTCTAATGAGGCAAGATCAAACGAAGAGGGAAAAAATGTGCCAGACCAGGATGACAAATCATTCACCCACAAGTGGTGAATCATGATCCTCCGAGTCGTCTCCTCCAAAGTTCCCAGGCTGTGGCCATGAGAAAAAAAAAAAAAGGGCATATGAGCATTTCAACCTTCTTATTTTTGATTATGTCAACATGTAGTACACGCTTTTCTTAATTTTTTGCCTTTGTGTAACTTTTGTATATTTAATACACCACCTCAAAATGTTGGAGAAACTAATAAGGAGCATATGGAAATCAGAAATCTGATTAGGAAAGAAACTTTGGGTAGTACATTAGGTTATTTTTCTTGCCAGTTTTACAATTATTGGGTAGTACTCATGGAAGGGGCTTGAGCACAAGGAGAAAGCATTATCATTTAATTTATTTTATTCAAAAAATAATTTTTCCATTTTTACTTTCTATTTGAGTGGATTTAAAAATTTTACTTCTAGTTCCCCACTCTTGATGTTTTCTTATATACAGAAGAGTCATATTTGGAAAACCAAAACATTTAATAATCTCTTAATAGTCTTTCTGACCTTTAAGACTCAAGAAGGAAAACAAAACAAAAACAGTCTCAAACATCCAAGCTACATTCTGTAATTCTGTACGTGCTTTTCTGTCTCTTCATTTGTACTTCTCTTTTCCCCTTTCTTTTTTTCTCCTGCCATCACTCTCTCTCTAAATGACTAGATAATTCATTATCCTTGTATATTCTGGTGCTAGAACTATAAAAAAAAAACTAGACTCTCTATCGCTGATGCCTCCAAATTCTTTCCGGAATTTTCCCATAAAAGGATTTAACTGAAGAAAAATGATGTAGATTTAGAGTGACTTTAAAATTCAGATATACTATATTAATATGTTCCTTTAGAAGATAAAAGTTTCTAAACGAAAAGGAGGGAAGACAGAAAAAGTAGTTGAAGCTGCCTTCAAGTAGTTGAAGTTGACTAAGTTCAAGTCTTAATCATAATTAATTTTAACACTGAAGTAGATTTTTGAAAAATAATTAGTTTTGACTAGTATTTTAAAAGTACATATGGGGGCTTCCCTGGTGGCGCAGTGGTTGAGAGTCCGCCTGCCGATGCAGGGGACACGGGTTCGTGCCCCAGTCCGGGAAGATCCCACATGCTGCGGAGCGGCTAGGCCCGTGAGCCATGGCCCGCAGAGCCTGCGCATCCGGAGCCTGTGCTCCGCAATGGGAGAAGCCACAACAGTGAGAGGCCCGTGTACAGAAAAAAAAAAAAAAAAAAGTACATATGGGCATTGTAGAAAATATGCAAATATAGAAAAGTAGAAAGGAAATCACGAGGAATGTTACTACCCAAAGATAGCTATTAATAGTTTTGTGTATAACTTTCCAATTGTTTTCTATATGTATAGTTCATATTTAAAAAGAAGATACATGCTATATCACCAACCGTGTTTTCTCTTCTATGTTATGAACCTTTTCTAAAATATTTAAATATACTTTGAAAGCCTGATTTTAAGTAGCAACATCATAAAAATTTATTTAAACAATCTCTTATTGCTAGTTTTCTTTTTTCTCTGATTTTTCTTTTTGCCACAGTAAATGATGGGAATTTGCATGGATACCTCTTTACCGAATTTACCTCTTTCTGTGGGTGGGCAAATCGTATGAAATAGAATTTCTCGGTTTTTAAATTTAAAATTTTGTAAATTCTGTTATGCCAAGTTGACATAACAGAAATGCTCCAGTTCTACACTCCCAATAACAGGGCACAAGATGCCCATTTCACTGAACCTGTAATAGATAGCATGATCATTCTTTTCATTGCCAATTTTATATTTATTGTAATTTCACTCTCATCTCTTGGACTGTCTTTTTCAAATGTTTCTTTGCCATTTGCATTTTTTCTTACATAAGTTACTAATTTTTCAGCTATATATCTTTATTCTTATTGATTTGTGACACTTTTTTCCTGAACATAAACTTGTATTTCTTGCAAGTAAGTTTTTTCCCCCTAATTGTTTGCCTTTAGTTTTGTTTATGGCGTATTTGGGGCATACCTTTCTTTTCCTCTCATTTTTACGGAGCCACATCTATCAATTATTTCCTTTAAAATGATTGTTTAAAAAAACAAGCCATACTAATGTCAAAACCATTATGAAATCATAAATATGTCCTTTCTCTTTGGAAATTATAATCCATTTTACAACTCAAGCAGATGTGTTAGGCCTTAAGTATAATGGAAACTTCAGCAAAGACTAAGAATCTGTGGAACAATAATGTCAGAATAGACTCAAAGTTTGGAATTGAATATAGCAGGAAACAGATGATGTATGTCACCTGGGGCGTTAGATGTGTGCGCACCTTTAAAAGGAAGAATAGGAAACACAGTTAGAAGCTCTTCATGCAGTTGACATCATCATTCTAAAATGGTCTTTCCTTATTAAGTGGCTGTGAGTAGCAGATGCTCTTAGGCCCCCACCCATCTCCTTGGCCTGCTTCTGATTTTCAGCTGCAGCGAGCAAATCTGTGCATGCTCAGTGGTCTACCTCAAGCATATCACGCATGCCTTTCTGCTTTCTGCCCCAGGGCCTTCTAAAACAGCTCAACTCACCAGGTCCATGCCTGCAAGCACAGCCAGGAAGTGCAGGGCTGTGAATCACCCCTAACCCCGTAATAGCCCTCAATTAATAGAGACCAGAGCCAGGGGATGGCTTTTGTCTTTTTCTCCTCTCCTGTCTCATTCTCCCTATTACTTCTCTCCTGTTTCCCAGCATCACCTCCCCAAAAAACTACCTGCTCTATGTTCTCAGGCTCTGCTTTTGGAGGAACCAAAATTCCAACAATGTCTTTTTCTTTTTTTTTTTTTTTTTGCGGTACATGGTCCTCTCACTGTCGTGGCCTCTCCCGTTGTGGAGCACAGGCTCCGGACGCGCAGGCTCAGCGGCCATGGCTTACGAGCCCAGCTGCTCCGCGGCATGTGGGATCTTCCCGGACAGGGGCACGAACCTGTGTCCCCTGCATCGGCAGGCGGACTCTCAACCACTGCGCCACCAGGGAAGCCCAACAATGTCTTCTTAAACATATATATGTTAATTGCACTTGGATGCAATAAAATCCTCAAAGATCCTTTATAATTGTAAAGATGTTTCCTCTTCCTTCCCCAACAACGTTTAACCATCAGGGATTCCAATCTCTGTGTCCCCAGGTTCTGTCAAATAATCGGTGATTTTTAAAGGTACTAGAGAATTTCATTGCATAAATGGAATCGACTGTACATATAGGTATAGTGTAAAAATCCCCTCATGCTATGCATTCTTTTTGCAAAGACACATTCTATTTCTAATGTCTTTGTAAAGTGCGGTTGATTTCTCTCTCACCCCCTTTCCAGCTAACAATGAATCCAGAGGAGAGAAAGGAGGGAAGTTTCTCCTGATTCCTTTCCTGGAGTCAAGCTCTTACCTGGCTCTTGGAAAGAACTGAGCTTCCAGCTGCTGGCAGTAAATTTGTCTGCCTGCCCAGGAGCTATTTTGCACCAACCGACATCTCTGCCAGGAAAATGAATATCGGGCGTCAGTGTGTGGACGTCAGAACTTCCAAAGTAGGATAACTATCACCTCCCTCCCCTCCAATTCTATGCATTTAAAATAACCTCTAGGGAGAGTGAGGAAGGGAGGATTCAGGCTGACTATGAAATTACTCTACCACATTATTTCTATTTGGATAAACATTTATCCCACAAATGCCAGGAAGGTTGGCGATCACCACTGTGGAAAGAGCTCCATTAAAATTTATGAGCCAACCTACCGTGCGGAAGTAATTATAAATAATAATTACTATGCTGCTTAGTGCTGTTATTATTTGAAGCTGCCCTGCTTCAGGTGGTATATAAGATGCAGCTGAAATATATGACTAAAAATACTCTCATTAGCATGGTCTAAGAATTCCTGACATGGAAGAACAGAATAAAATATCAGATGTCTTTCAGGGACGGTGTCGTCAGAGTAGGTGCCCTCTTCCCTAGGATGCTAGCTGCACTTATTGTTACAAAATGAGAACAGCAATTCTTTTACTGTAAACTAGGAATCAGGTGCAATATTGTAATTTTACTAACTTTCCAATTGTGTAACAGGGAAGCTTCCAAAAAATAATTTTAGTTGAGTTACATTGTTCGTATTCTGCACTAAGGTTTTAAGAACAAGGAAATAAATCTTTTCATCAGATCTTTCCTTGGATTATGGTTTATCCCCTCAGACCAACCATCATGTGAGTGAATAAATTGCTTTTGCCACTTTTGATCTCTCCTGAAGGCTGGTTGTCAACAACTGTAATCAACTTCATATAAGAGAATCAAGCATGCTTTCTCAGATTTTTATCAGAGCAAGGTTAATTGTGTGAGCAGGACATGAGTTGACCCTTAAAGAGGCAGGGGGTGCTGCTGGAGCGACTGTGCTCAGTGGTCAATGGGACGGAGAGCTGGAGGGCTGCTTCCACACTGTCCTATCTATCAAACTTTCCCTTGTTCTCACTCTCTTATCTGAGAATGTATAAGAATGAGCCCTGCCAATTGTAGTGCAAGTAAGCCCAAGGGGAAAAAAAAAGTCATTAAGAGAGACAGGAACCCATCTGGATATAAGAAGAGAAGAGATGATGGGATTGTGTCCTAACTGATCTCCACCTCAATATCAGCATCTGTGATTCTCAGAACCCCAGGTAGACTAAACACACCAATAACCTCATCATACTTTATTCCAACAATTTCAAAACAAGTCCCATACATTTATCTTATATGCAATCTCTATCTTAAAAATGTGTTGTTGGGCTTCCCTGGTGGTGCAGTGGTTGGGAGTCTGCCTGCCAATTCAGGGGACGCAGGTTCGTGCCCCGGTCCGGGAGGATCCCACATGCTGCGGAGCGGCTGGGCCCGTGAGCCATGGCCGCTAAGCCTGCGCGTCCGGAGCCTGTGCTCTGCAATGGTAAAGGCCACAACAGTGAGAGGCCCACGTACCGCAAAAAAAAAAAAAAAAAAAAATTTGTTGTTCATACTTCCAGATGTTAATTTTTACATCATCATTTGTAATTAGGACATACTTTCCTATTTAAAAACGTTACAGAAATGGTTAGTTTCCTGGTAGAGCTAAAAACTGTATATAATTCCTAAGGTACCAAAAAAAATTGTAATTGTAATAAAGCGTTCTTGAGAACTATGTTCAAGAAAGAACTTTAGACTTGACTGGATACAAAAAGATTAGGAACCTGTTTAGTTTTCGAGGAAATTATATTATTATATTGCCATAGAAACCAGGGCACTGGCAAAAATAAGCCTGTGACTTTTTTTTTTTTTTAACAACCCTTGATACTCATAGAAAGTGGGTTGCAAAACCTGCATTTCCCAAGGAGGGCATCCTGTCCAATGCCAACATCAGATGAGGCCACGGAGGAACAAGGACAGAGGGTCCCAGGGTGTGGAGTCAGGGCCTGAAGTGAACAGTGAGGAAGGTGCTGCTTCCTGACGCCTGGCAGAAGACACACCTACTTATTAAAAATACTGGCTTTGAATTGGCATATATTTTCAACCTACATTCCTTTGACAAGAATCAGCTTAATGGCTACACGTAACTATGAGAGGCTAGGGAATAGAGACTAGCTGTGCATTTAGAAGGATGTTTCACTAAAGCAGATTTTAGTGAACTGTTGATAGACTGGGCCATACCTACGCTTCCCCCTCTCTGCTCATTTCCCCTCCGAGCTGACTGCCCTTGTTGCCTTCTCCTCTTCTCTGCCAGCCCTCTTAAAAGTCCCCTCTTCCTGGGTTGCAGTCACTCTTCACATCCATTCAGTTTGGCTTCTGTCCCCACAGGCAGGTGAAGTTGTTCACATAAGGCTGGAAGTTATATCCTAAGTATTAAATACAAAGACCTATTTCCAGGCCTCATCCTCCCGATACTCAGCCACTGTTTCCTTGGATCTTCCTTGAGGTCTGTGGTGTCAGTCCCTCCTGATTCCCCTTTCAACTCTCTGACCACTTCTTCTAGTTCTCTTTATTAGTTGTTCCTCTCTGCTCTTCCCATAAATATTGGCACTTCCTAGATTTTTCCTTTGATCTTTTTCTTTTTCACCTCTACTCTGTCTTCCTAGATGATCCATTTGACCTATTTATATCTCCAAAATGTAAATATCTGCTTTTGACCTCTTTTGACCATGCATGAGACTCACTAGACAATTCCATTCCTCAGACATTCAAGCTTAATAATCTAAAATGGAGCTAAGTTTCCTTAAAAACTCTCTCCCTGATCCTTGAGGTTCTCAGATGTCATAATGATGACTAATGTTTAGTGAATATCTTCCACCTATCATGCATGCCAGCACTGGGTGAGGCATCTGACGTGCATTTACATGATGAAGTCCACACAGCACAAGGTAAACTCAATATCACTATTCCCATAAGAGACAGCTAAATTTCAGTGAAGTTAAGTAATTCCCTTCCAGTCACCCAGCTAGGTAGTGGCAGAGCTAGGATTTGAATACAGCTCATAGATCTCACACTGTTATCTATTAGGCTACTGTCTGACTCAATTTCTAGTAAAACGATTAATAAGATCTTTTTTTAATCCTGTTTTTCTATACATATTACTTCATAAAGTTCAATAATTTGTGGGAAAAAAACAGTATTGCTTTGTCAATTTAAACACACTTTGATAGAGATGAAAATTGATGCTAATTGTTTCAATTTCATAATCTAAATCCAGTTAGCTCTATGACTTGATAACATTGTGGTCAACTTAACTTGGATTCCAGTTTCTATAAATAATTAAATAGAAGAACAATTCCTGAAGATATGTAGAAAGAGAGAAAAAAAAAGTTATTCTTTACTTGGGTTCTAAAAATAGCCGTAAGTGTCACCAGTAGCAGAATAGCTGAACATGCCTAAAAATAATCTGGCTAACTGTTATTGATCCATTGTGTCATTTATCCTAAATTCACCAAAAAGGATTATTTTCATATTGAACTAATATTGAGGGTCTTAAAGGACAATGATCTTTTAGCTGTTATGACTTTATCTGCTAACGTACTTGACCACCTTTCCCATACTTGAGAAATCTAAGGTTACACATGACAGGCATCAGATTCTCAGTGGTATGTAATTGGTAATTAGCTATTCAGACTAGTTATTGGCAAATGTGCCACATTTTCATTTTGGAAATTTAGGCAAATTGCACTCCATTGAAAACATATATTAAAATGTCTGATTTTGCATCCAGGTTGATACATGATTGAAAGTAATCATTTTCTACCTTTCGAGCCATCACTTGTGACCTTCTGAATTCCCTATTGTTAATTGCCTGTTTCTGAAATTGTGCCTTTGTGTAGCCACATCCAATTAATTGCAACACCACTCCTGAAAAGGTTTCCTGCTTCAATCTCCATAAAGTAGTTCATTAGCTTTGCAGGGATTTTACTTCAATACTATATTTAGTTTGTACTCCCTGGGATGCTGCAAACAGAAGAGTGAGTTCCCTAGGCAGGAAGCAGTGGGGTTAGAAGAACAATCAAGAGATAAATATCTCGCTTTAAAAATGGTCTGCGTTGTAAAGAACAAAGCAATACCAGGATGCTAGTAAATCAACAGCGCTGCTTTTCTAATGGGCTTTCTCTTACATGAATTATCTTGGGCGAGTCAGATTTCAGCTTTCTCTAATAGGAAAAATATACTGAGAGGCTCAGGGAGCAATATCTCGTTCTTCTTGTTGTTGTAATGCTCAAAATTCTATCGAGGCCTGGTATTGTACCCTCGGAGGTACAATGTGATTGGCAACTAGACTTAATAACTGCATTAAGTGGGCAAGTAGAGTGAATGTGAGAAGTGCAGTTAACAGAAATCATAATTGTGAGAGCAGCAGCTAAGGTAGAGGGAGATTCAACGGGCCAGGTGTCCAGACAGATGGGATATCCTGGCTTGGACCTGCCATGTGCAACCTTGGGTGAATTACTTCTATGCTCTGGGCCTCCGTCTCATCTTCCACTGAACTAGGATCTAAAGCTAAGATTTCTCGGGTCTCTTTTGGTTCTGTTATTCTATGATTTAGTAATGGCTCAAGCCAAACAGTTCAGCATGTTTGGAATCAACATTAGGTTGACATCCAAGGCATTCCATCAAGCAAATGGCATGGCTTAATGATAACAGAAATAGCTCACAGAAACTGTGTTAGGCTAGTATACTCCCAGTAACCCTATGAGTAGGCATTATTATTGCCCCCATTTTGTAAAGGGGAAACTGAAGTACAGAGGAATTATATTATGGGCACAAGGACACACAGCTCACAGCTGATAAATGGCAGAGCCAGGATACAAACCTAGGAAGCCTATATCTTCAATTACCACACTTCGGCAAACAAACCACCGGTGACGTATATTCCAGAAATTCTACAACATACATAACATAAACAATAATTCTCTTTCCTGTCTGAGTTTCAGAAAAAATGAGAACAAAAGGCAAAATAGTTAACGAATGGAGGAAATTTTAAAATCACCTTTATTAATTATAAGGCAGATATTGGAGAGAGTGGCTTAAGTGTGAAAGCCCCAGAGTTAGACAAACTTATCCCCCAGCAATGGAAGGTAATGGTCCACCTAGGCCTCTCCTTGAGGAACAGAGCAGAGAGTGAGCCTTCCGTAAGCAGATTTTTCATTTGTTTGCTTTTGTTTTCCCCAAACCCACTAATCACATAAGTCACTCTGGGCAGAGTTGAGTGAGGGAAAGAGAGAGGCCAGGAGTGTTCCTCTCACTGATCTTCCCCAGCTGAAAGGAAAAATGAGGAAGGGAAAAGAAATGTCTCTATCCTAACCATTTCTCCTGGTTCTTCGTTTATAATTTATTTCCTCATTTTCATGCTATATCTGGTGTTAAAATTGTTTAAGGTATTTGACCAGTATGAAGATAAATTGTTATAACCAGCACTAGCTGAGCTGCCATCATTTCGAGCTTCTGTTCTCTGTGTCTCGTCACATTTGAAAATGGACCCAGGAAGATTGGGAAAGTTACACAGGAGCACACAGTGAAGAAAGCGTGATCCTTACACATCGTATTTACAGAGCACAAATGAAGGGCTGATTCGGCTCTCTGTTGGTTAATAACCAAACTGAGTGGTTTGAGAATCAAGTAATATTAACAAGTAAGTGATTTATGATCAAAAGCAATTGTCATTTGGGGAACATTATTTCCAAGAGAGTGTTAAAGGCAGAGGAGACATTAGGAAAGGGAAAAGAGACATGATTCAGAGGAAGCCTCTTGCATACAGCTACAAGGCCATCAGTAGACATATTAGAATCACGGGGGCTCAAGTGAGATGGAACAGGTCTCCCTCTGCAAAGTTTATTAGGCTGCAGCGTGTCAACAAGTGCCACAGGCCGATTATAACGCCACGGAATACAAATTGAGAGATCACTGGATTCCAATTTTCTCTTGTAGCTCTCCTAAATGAATATGCAGAGCATACCTTTCCATAACCAATCATGTGTCTCGCTTCTAATACAGAAAATATGCTTCAGATGCATGAAATACAACTAACTGGAAATATGGAGGAAGAAACAGCACCCATGACTCTCTGAGTGGAATAACTGGGGGAGTCCTAGGGTCCTTTTAAAGACAGCAGAAAAATAAGGGCACAACATCCTTCCATTCATCCATCCACCCACCCATTTATCTAGTCTACACACGTGTTACGTGTACCCACAGTTTGCCAGGTGCTGTGTACAAAGAAGAAGACATAGATCTGTCTTCTTCAAGCAGACAAAAGGAAAACTGTAAGTCAGGGTTATTAGTGTGATTTGTGACAAATTAGAAGTAACCAAGCAGTGGGTATTGTGGGAGCAGAGAAAATGAGAATCTCAGTTTATGGGAGGAGTGCAGTATGTTTTCTGGAATAAGAAGTGGTAATTTCTCTGAGTCCTGAAATCAAGGAGGAGTTAATTAGGGAGCAAGGGGGTTGGGAAGGAGGGCACTCACTCGGGGCAGAGGGAACAGCATGAGGCCAAGGTGGGCCTGGGGCCTCAGGTAGCAGATACTATGGGCAACACTGGTCGGGAAGGGCCTGAAGTGAGGATCTAAGTCTTCTCTACTCCAGGAGAGGAGAGTGATTCCAGAAAGGAACTTCATGTACCTTCACTTTGCTGGTTGTGATTTGGGTGGGTCAGGATATGGTGTCTGGAGCCTAAGGGACATTCTACCAGCACAGAATCTCATGAGGAATCTTTGAATAGGTTTTATGAGAAAGATGAGGCCTGATGACTTTTCCCTTGGTGGTAGGCTTGATTACTTTGGGGCTGTTTTCTTTGAGTTATGGGTAGCCTCTGGGGTGCCACCCATGCCCATCCAAAGGTGGAGTTGGGACCCCCTCTGTTCTCCTCACGCTCTCACTGCACTTACTGTGTTATTGCTGTCACTGACACTTAGAAACAGCTTCCGCCTCCGTTTCTTGAAGGTCAGCGGGCAATGTGTTTATTCAGTACCTTTGCATCCTTAGCACTTGACAGAGCCTGTCACATATTAGCTCTCCATAAAGGTTCTCTAAAAGAATGAACCTATGAGAATATGATTTGGCTCTTCTGATGAGTTTTAAGGAAACCTGTTATACATGAGATTTCCTAGGAAAAACCCTGTCAATTGGGCAAGCTTCATACCAGTCACCCATCCAGCAAAGCAGAGGCGATGTTCTCTCGAGGGTGACTGGCGGGCTTCCAGGCCTGCTGTGGGCTCCTAGGAAAGAGCAGACTTTTCACTGGTGGACACCAAGCTTGTTCCGCTGGGTGGGAGCTCTGTAAGTGGAGAGCAGAGCACACAGTGGAAAGAGAAGGCGGCAAACTCGATATTGCCTGCTTCTCAGTTTTGCTTCCAGCCTTCCAAGGTTGCCCCCCACCTCCACTCACTGGGGCAGGGAAAGCCAGCCCCATGCCTCACCAGCCTGGTTTTACTTTGTTCGTTAAATCGTGAGCCCAGTGATCACTCACGGCTGACATATCCGATTAGGAGCCACACAAGTAATTTTCCCCAAGCTGCCCCTTGGCACCTTCTGCTGTATCGTATCAGAGTGTGACGAGTCAGTTATGGAGAACGATGATCACACTCTGTATTGCTCACCTCCTATTGCAGGCAGTGATTATTGGTGATCTAGGTCCACCAGAAGTATCCAGATATAAAGGAGGAGCATGCTATACTCAATCCAGTGTTCCTCTTTGAAGCTGCATCTCAAGTCAAACCGAGATCCTCTATTTTGAAGAGCTATTGGATAAGGCACTGAAGACAACTAAAAGAAAAGCAGGACTCGGGATAAGAAAAATCCCTACAACCAGCTTTTTAGCTGATAAGATACTTCAGCTCTTTTCTGATGAACAGAATAATAACTTCCTTACCCCCAAACTTTTAGTTATTACTTTAGCTGATGGTTTATGTCTCACAAGAGTATCTGAGAGCCGATGGAATTGTGTTGAGTCCAGGAGAAATAAGTACTATAGGATTTTTTTAATGACACACTGAATTTAAAGATAATCCCAGTCCTCAGGTTTAATGATGCACACATGTCCCTGAGTTACCACACTCCTTTGATATTGAGTGCAATATAGCACTTTGATACCGCCTCGTGCTCCCTTTACAGTCATTGTGTGAGGTGAAATGAATGTTATCTAAGTTTTGCAGATGAAAAACAACTGAGAGTCAAAAATAGTAGATGCCGGGCTTCCCTGGTGGCGCAGTGGTTGGGAGTCCGCCTGCCGATGCGGGGGACACGGGTTCGTGCCCCGGTCTGGGAAGATCCCACATGCTGCGGAGCGGCTGGGCCCGTGAGCCATGGCCACTGAGCCTGCGCGTCCGGAGCCTGTGCTCTGCAGCGGGAGAGGCCACAATAGTGAGAGGCCCGCATACCACCAAAACAAACCCAAAAATAGTAGGTGCCACAGTAAGGGAAAATACTACTACTCTTCGATTATGAAAGTCAGAGTTTTCATCTAAGTTTTGATATAAAATAGTTCTCTGGGTATGAGCTGATCACTCCTTCTCAGGGCCACAGAGCTCTCTCCCTGGAAAATGAGAAGCCAAAACTCTAAAGTCACCAAAGTCCGTCAAAGAAATAAGGACTAGAGAATTCTATATCATAAGGTTAATTAGCAGAAGACCCCAGGTTGCTCTCCATAATTGCCTTCTAATTTACTTTTCCTCAGAACATTGCTTTTCTAGTAGCAATGACATCATTCATTCATTCAAAAAGCACTCACTGGATGAGCCCTATAGGCCCCCTCTTGGATACAGAGTTGAATGAGATTTTGCTCTGAGCATCTCCCCTTAGAGAAATCAGTTTACTGTGTGATTGTGTGGGTTTGGGGTTTACAAAACAGGCTTTTCAATGTCATATAGGAACCCCTATAGTTTTTTATAAAAGAAGGAGAACTCATGTTCCAAACTGTAAGGAAAACAGAAAACAAACAATAAAACCTCTCATTTCTTGGAAAGATGAAACTATAAGATCCAGATACTTTTCATATTTATTTATTTATTTATTTTTATTGAAGTATAGTTGATTTACAATGTCATGTTAGGTTCACGTGTACAGCACAGTGATTCAGTTATATAACTATATATACATATATATATATATATATATTCTTTTTCAGGTTCTTTTCTCTTATAGGTTATTACAAAATATTGAGCATAGTTCCCTGTGCTATACAGTAGGACCTTGTTGGTTATCTATTTTATATATAGGAGTGTGTATGTGTTAATCCCAAACTCCTAATTTATCCCTCCCCTGCTTCCCCTTTGGTAACCATAGAAATTTATGGTTTTTTAATTGTGACCTAAAAGTCCCTGTAGAATGTTCTGCATTCTCTCAAAGGAGACAAGTAAACTAAGAAATTTGCTCATATTTATCAGTGCGAAGTGGATGCATTAAAATGCTAAAGTATTTTTATTCCGTGTTTTGTTCAGGGTTAGCTAATTGCTATAAAAATCCTAAAAACTGAGTAGGCTTATACAACAAAATTTAATTTCTCAGTCATGCTGAGTCCAGTTCTGGTTTTCCCGTTGAGCAGTTCTCCTGAGAAAGGCCTCCTTCAAGTAGTAACTCAAGGATCCGGGGCTTCCGTCCTATGGCTCCATCCTCCTGTGGCTTCAAGATTTCCCTGTCATCATTGGGAAAATCATCTTACTCCCAGTGCTTAGTTACCTCAGCTGTGAACCAAACAGAACTTTCCTTCATATTCCTCTGTCAAGAATTAGTCATACGGCCCCTGCTTGCTGAAAGGGGAGCCCAGAAATGTTCTGGCTAGGCAGCCACTTTCTAACATATATTTTAGTTATTCAGCCATGTTTCTCCAGTAAATACATAGCTCCCGTCTCAAGTTCCCCAAGTGCCCCACCACTACCTGGTCCACTGGGAGCCCCTGAACAGTCCAGCAACTAAAGGGTTAATACCCAAAAGGAGCTGGCCTCCAGAATACTCTTCCACTGCTCTCCCTGCCATCTCTTCTGATTGGTGGTGCTCATTCTGTACTGATGAGATATTTTGCAGATCACACCTGCAATTCAGGTATCTTTCCAAGCTCCATTTTCCGAACTCTCTGGCTCTAACTTGCTTGTTGTGGTCACTGACCTCCAATTCCAGATTTCATCCTCCCTTTGGGAGCTCCTTTGGACTTGATGACTGGTACCTTCCCAGAATTCTCCATCTTCCCTTCCACCCTGACTTAACAGCCATAGTCCATCCCCACCTTATTCATGCCATTCCCCTCCTGAGTGTCCTAACCACCTAAGTAGGGAGTCTGACATTCCAAGGCACACAGAGTCTTCATAATTCCCTGGGCTTTCTGGACTCATCACTGTCACTCTCCCCCACGCCTGACACAGGCTCCTGGCCTCTCCTTCCTTACTGTCTCTCTCTTAGCCTCCCTTCAACGAAGAGGTATTTCCATCCCCTCCTCATCAGGATCTGCCTGGCCAGTGTTACTTTTTCAGGGAACTCGGAACCCTATTAGCCAAAGTAATGAACACATCTCTGCTAAAATGTCTTAATGGTCTGCCCATCTTAGACAGTACATTTGTCTGACAGCTGGAGACAGGTGAAGATAAAACCTTAGCTCAAAAAGCAGCACACTCTTGTTCTTTCAAGCACTACAATGGCATCAAACTACACTCTTCTTCCCCTGTCTCTGACAGGCCCTGATTTCTTTCCTGCCTTCCCGATTCCCTGCCTTTCTGTTTATAATTTACAATTTATATGCAAAGAATTTTCAGCATCTGACCATTACAAACTGAAAAAAATTGTGTAATCTCATTCTTGGAACCCTAATTACATGCATTTAAAACCTCAACTCATGTAGCCAGCGACATTTTAAATGAACAGGTATAAAGTAGTGGCTTTGCACTGGTTCACATTTTCTTAAATGTGACACGAGGATTTCTAACTCTGATCTCCATTCAAATTTAAGGTGCAAGATTCATCTTGTACTAGTGATTTAGAAAAAGGACGATTCTTGCTAAATTCTTAGTAATATCAGGTAAGAGAGCAAAGATCAGAGTCTAGGAAGAAAGAGAGGAAGCAAAACAGGGAAATATGGTGGGAGTACAAGAGAGAGGGTGTGGAGGAGGGAAGGCTGGTACAGTTCGACAGCAGAGGAGCAAACAGTAAAAGTTAAGAAAACCAAATGTAAAACTCTGGGTTTTGAATGAAGAATGAGGAATAATAAAGAATGGATTTAGCAAGAAATATAGTAACTCCAGTTGAGTCAGAAGAAACCCTGGGAGTTTTAGATACATGTGATAATTGGCATATGTGTGCTAAACAGGATCAACTCTGCATTCACATATAATGAAATCTTTCATACCTCAGTTTAATCAGCTTCCATAATTATGGTTATAAATTATAACTAGAGATGCTACTGCTGGAAGAAGAAATATGGCCATATTTGTTAAGCTGCCATTTATTATCATCTGTGAATTTCTTGTAGCTGTGTTTTCGTAGATGGTTTGAGGACCGGCATTAACGACTGTGATTCCCCTATGAATTATTGAGAATGGCTAGGAAATCCTTGGCACCCACTTTGAAAATCACTTCCACATTATTCTTGTACCTTCCATTCTGGAAAAGACTAATCTCCAAGATGAAGAAAAAAAGGAAAACTCAGAACTGAAATAGAGAACAGCTTTGAATGTTTGGATTAAGCAGGATTACTCATGATCCAGAGGGATCACTGTTTTGGAGCCTAAATTAAATTGGGCATTTGGTTCCACAGGAGCTGGGTAATGTCTTTACTTTGTAGTTTGATCAAATTCAGTCTATAATATGTCACTGATATGGGGATGTTAAACTTAGGCAAATCAGACCTTCCTTAAAACCAGATTGTTTCCTAAAAACCAGATTGTCACCGTGTAATCTGCTGGATCAGCCACAGTAGCAGTGACCGCAAAGCTCTGATATAAACTATGTCACATCATAGAGTTTTGAGATGCAAATGTTGGTCTTTACTAGCTCTGGTCTCGTACCATTGACCACTTTCTTAATTATGACTGACACTGACTGTTTTTCTAGATTCCTGTTTATTTTGCATGTTTTCTGTCACCATTCAATAAGTCAGTAAATGAGGCTGTCAGTAATTCTTTAGATCAGTTATCTTCAAAGTGACAGGGGTGATGGGAGATGGTAGAGGTAGCATTCACTCCAGAGGGGGTACAAGATAATACATTAGCAGTAAATATTAGAAAATGTGTTTCCATATACATAATACATTGGTACAATACTACAGTGTATACTATGTTATACATGTTATACATGTTATTATATGTGTTTGTATGTGTGTAAAAACAAAACTATACACAATGAAGAATTTTTATTTTAATCCCAGGGCATTTAATTAATTATTCATGCACTCCATAAACAATTTTTAGTCTGTATCTTGTGCCCTGCACTATGCTAGGGACTGAGGATACAATTGTAAACAAAATAAATACAAGTCCTCATTCAAAGCTTACAGTCTACTTGGAATAGTAATTCTCAGGGTGATGAATATAAGCTTATAACAGAGGAGCTTGGCTTAGTCTAGGGGTGGGAGTTATCAAGAAAGCCTCCTGACTTCTTATTCTTTTATAGTTTTCCTTGGAAATTGGAATATATTTTATAATATCCTCTCATGAATTGTTCCATAAAGTATAGTATCCACCATCAGTTTATATTCCCTAAAAAATGGGAAAGTGAATTTTTTTGTCATAAAACTTAATTTTATATGTTTTCTTTTCTCCATCACCTACTGTAGAAGTGAAATTGTTATTATATCAGCTGCTGAGCTGGAAGAAGTATCATATCTAAGGTTAAGCATGGCCCAGAGGTACAGTCATTCCACTGGGAAATAACAGGAGAGATGCAGTTAATGATACATTGTGACTTGCATTTCCAAACCTCTGGTACTGGTATGTGCACACAGGCGTACACACCCCTGCAGAGCTATATATGGAATAGTTAGGGGATTTTTTCCTTGATAAAGAAGAAAAACAAAGAGAAAAGATGAGACAAGTTTGCTGAAATTTATATGAACTTTTGAGTATTAAACATCTAAGTTTGATTAAAAAATAATTAGGGCTTCCCTGGTGGCACAGTGGTTGAGAGTCCACCTGCTGATGCAGGGGACATGGGTTCGTGCCCCGATCTGGGAAGATCCCACATACCGCGGAGCGGCTGGGCCCGTAAACCATGGCCACTGAGCCTATGCGTCCAGAGCCTGTGCTCCGCAACGGGAGAGGCCACAGCAGTGAAAGGCCCGCATACCTCAAAAAAAAAAAAAAAAAAATTAAAATTTTAAATGAAAACAACTTTTAATAAAATACACGTCCTTCAAAAATCAGGTAACATTTTAGTTTAAAATTCTAATCGGTCCGACGGTGAGGCTGGGGACGGGAGCTGAGCATGGAGGCCTTATGATGGGGCACCCTGGCATGCAGTATGCCCCAGTGGGAATGCATCCTGTGGGTCAGAGAGCGAATAGGCCTCCTGTACCTCATGGAATGATGCCCCAAATGATGCACCCAATGGGAGGACCACCAATGGGACCAATGCCTGGAATGATGTCTTCAGTAATGCTTGGAGTGATGATGTCTCATATGCGTCAGGCTTCCATGCAGCCTGCCTTTACTGCCAGGATTAAATAACATGGATGTAGCAGCAGGTACAACACCCGGTACAAAATCAACGTGGACTGAACATAAATCACCTGATGGAAGGACCTACTACTGCAATACTGAAACAAAACAATCTATTGGGGAGAAACCAGATGATCTTAAAAGTCCTGCTGAGCAACTTTCATCTAAATGCCCTGGAAGCAGTACAAATCTGACTCTGGAAAGCCTTCCTATCACAATTCTCAAACAAAAGAATCCCACTGGGCCAAACCTAAAGAACTTGAAGATCTTGAAGGATCCGAGAATACCATTGTTGCTGAAGTCTTATTACAAAATCAAGCCTGCCCACAATGATCAAAGCTGAAGAAAGCAGTAAACAAGAAGAGTGCGCCATAACATCAACAGCCCCAGTTCTTACAACAGAAATTCCAACCACAGTGAGCACCATGGCTGCTGCCGCTGCAGCCAATGCCACTGCTTCCACCTCTGCCTCCAGTACTGTCGGTGGAACTGTTCCAGCTGTTCCTGAGCCTGAGGTTACTTCGATTGTTGCTACTGTTGTAGATAATGAAAATACAGTCACAGTGTTGACTGAAGAACAAGCACAACTTGCTAGTACCCCTGCTGTTCAGGATCAAAGTGCTGAAGTGTCTAGTAATACGGGAGAAGAAACATCTAAGCAGGAAATTGTAGCTGATTTTACTCTGAAAAAGGAGGAGGAAGAAAGCCAACTGGCAAAAAAACACATATACTTGGAATACAAAGGAGGAGGCAAAGCAAGCATTTAAAGAATTATTGAAAGAAAAGCGGGTACCATCTAATGCTTCATGGGAGCAAACTACGAAAATGATCGTTAATGATCCACGATACAGTGCTTTAGCAAAGTTGAGTGAGAAAAAAGCAGGCCTTTGATGCTTATAAAGTCCAGACAGAGAAAGAAGAAAGAGAAGAAGCAAGCTCCTAATACAAAGAGGCTGGTTAATCCTTTCAGCGTTTTCTTGAAAATCATGAGAAAATGACTTCCACAGCTAGATACAAAAAAGCAGAGCAAACGTTTGGAGAGATGGAAGTCTGGGATGCAATATCAGAACGTGATCATCTAGAAATCTCTGAAGATGTTTTATTCTTTCTTTCAAAAAAAGAAAAGGAGCAAGCAAAGCAGTTGCAAAAGAGAAATTGGGAAGCCTTCAAAAACATACTTGACAACGTGGCTAACGTGACATACTCTACTCCTTGGTCTGAAGCCCAGCAGTATCTGATGGATAATCCAACTTTTGCAGAAGATAAAGAATTACAGAACATAGATAAAGAAGATGAGTTAATTTGCTTTGAAGAACACATTCGGGCTTTAGAAAAGGAAGAAGAAGAAGAAAAATAGAAGAGTTTGCTTCGGGAAAGGAGACGACAGCGTAAAAACAGAGAATCTTTTCAGATATTTTTAGATGAATTGCATGAACATGGACAACTGCATGCTATGTCATCTTGGATGGAATTGTATCCAATAATTAGTTCTGACATTAGATTCACTAATATGCTTGGTCAGCCAGGATCAACTGCACTTGACCTTTTCAAGTTTTATGTTGAGGATCTTAAAGCATGTTATCATGATGAGAAGAAGACAATAAAAGACATTCTAAAGAATAAACGATTTGTAGTTGAAGTAAATACTACTTTTGAAGACTTTGTGGCAATAATCAGTTTGACTAAAAGATCAACCACATTAGATGCAGGAAGTATTAAGCTGGCTTTCAATAGTTTACTAGAAAAGGCAGAAGCCCGTGAACATGAAAGAGAAAAAGAGGAGGCTTGGAAGATGAAACGAAAAGAATCTGCATTTAAGAGTATGTTGAAATAAGCCACTCCTCCACTGGAATTGGTTGCTCTCTGGGAAGATCATGAATGTCAACATCATCATTCAAAGAATAAGTAACATTCTAAGAAATCTGAAAAACATCACAGGAAACACTCCCGCTCTCGATCAGGGTCGGATTCACATGATGACGACAGCCATTCAAAGAAAAAAAGACAGCAATCAGAGTCTCGTTCTGCTTCAGAACATTCTTCTAGTGCTGAATCTGAGAGAAGTTATAAGAAATCAAAAAAACATGAGAAGAAAAGCGAGAAGAGAAGACATAAATCTGACTCTCCAGAGTCAGATGCTGAACAGGAGAAGGATAAGAAAGAAAAAGACTGGAAAAGCAAAAAAGACAGAACTAGACAAAGATCAGAATCAAAACACAAATCACCTAAGAAAAAGACTGCAAAGGATTCTGGTAATTGGGATACTTCTGGCAGTGAACTGAGTGGAGGGGAATTGGAAGAGCACAGAAGCACCCTTCTGGAGCAACTGGATGATGATCAATAAATTATACCAAATACGTTTACAGTATGATGTAAAGTCTAATTCAGACCAGGGATTCTATTTTAAGTCAATTGAAATAACACTGGGTTTTAATTATATCACAGAAATAAAAGTACATTTACGTATTGTTATTGTGGACTTTATAAAAGCAAAGGAAATTAAAAATAACTTTTGATTCTGTATCCAGAATCATATTTTCATACAGTCATAACTGTCTGTGACCCTTTCATAGGGCACTGCAGAATGGATTAAAGGTGGCAATTTAAGGGGCTTCCCTGGTGGCGCAGTGGTTGAGAGTCCGCCTGCCGATGCAGGGGACATGGGTTCGTGCCCCGGTCCGGGAGGATCCCACATGCCGCAGAGTGGCTGGGCCCGTGAGCCATGGCCGCTGAGCCTGCGCGTCCAGAGCCTGTGCTCTGCAGCGGGAGAGGCCACAGCAGTGAGAGGCCCGCGTACCACAAAAAAAAAAAAAATAGAAAGGTGGCAATTTACTGATAACTGCAGGTGTCTCTACTTTGTTCTAAAGTGTAAATCATGAGCTGATTTGATTTACTTTATACAAGTTGGATTTTGAAGATATTATGAAAGGTTTTTGATATCTAGTAGTACAAAAAAAGCACCAGCAATGGATAAAACTGCTTTTTTGTGCACTATCCAGCTGGTTAAAGCCAATATGATCTTTAACGGTGAACTCAGAAATAGGTGTTCTTAATGGAAACCTGGTAGACCCTTAACTATAGTGGTGCTATTGAGCACTACTATAATAAAGCCACAATTATTTTCTATGTCTTCTTCTTGGATTGATCCTTTGATCATTATGTAGTGTCCTTCTTTGTCTCTTGTAATAGTCTTTGTTTTAAAGTCTATTTTGTCTGATATGAGAATTGCTACTCCAGCTTTCTTTTGATTTCCATTTGCATGGAATATCTTTTTCCATCCCCTCACTTTCAGTCTGTATGTGTCCCTAGGTCTGAAGTGGGTCTCTTGTAGACAGCATATATACGTGTCTTGTTTTTGTATCCATTCAGCCAGTCTGTGTCTTTTGGTGGGAGCATTTAATCCATTCACATTTAAGGTAATTATCGATATGTATGTTCCTATTACCATTTTCTTAATTGCTTTGGGTTTGTTATTGTAGGTCTTTTCCTTCTCTTATGTTTCCTGCCTAGAGAAGTTCCTTTAGCATTTGTTGTAAAGCTGGTTTGGTGCTGCTGAATTCTCTTAGCTTTTGCTAGTCTGTAAAGGTTTTAATTTCTCTGTCAAATCTGAATGAGATCCTTGCTGGGTAGAGTAATCTTGGTTGTAGGTTTTTCCCTTTCATCACTTTAAATATATCCTGCCACTCCCTTCTGGCTTGCAGAGTTTCTGCTGAAAGATTAGCTGTTAACTTTACGGGGATTCCCTTGTATGTTATTTGTTGTTTTTCCCTTGCTGCTTTTAATATGTTTTCTTTGTATTTAATTTTTGATAGTTTGATTAATATGTGTCTTCACGTATTTCTCTAAATGCATTTAAAAAAGGCTATTGTGAGGGCATTATTTTGAGGTGATGTTTAAAAAGTTAACGTCAAATTAAATTGTAAATTAGCTTAAATATATTGCCTTAAGGACCTAATAAAGAATGTGCCACCAAACCTTAAGTGATGGTTGCAATATCCTTGTCTAAAACAAATCAATGTTGACTTCAACGATTTTTTTTTCTTTTTTTGCGGTACACGGGCCTCTCACTGTTGTGGCCTCTCCCATTGCGGAGCACAGGCTCCGGACGCGCAGGCTCAGCGGCCATGGCTCACGGGCCCAGCCGCTCTGCAGCATGTGGGATCCTCCCGGACCAGGGCACGAACCCGTGTCTCCTGCATTGGCAGGCGGACTCTCAACCACTGCGCCACCAGGGAAGCCCCTTAAACGATTTTTTTAACAGTTGTCTTTTTTCTTTTTTTTTTTCTTTTACAATCTGATCTTTCTCTTGCTTTTTTTCATTGAGGAAGTCTTACCTTCCCTACTCACTGAGAAGTACTGACTTCGTGGTACACATTCTAAAGCATTTCTGATTTGAATATTTTTGTACATTTTTATCAATTATTAAATCTCTTCTAGTGAAAAAAAATGCTCTAATAAAAGGGTTATTAAGCATTGTCCTATGCCTAAAATATGGTTCCTTATATTTCTTTATATCAGTCAAAAACAGATAAATTGAGTCATAAATATCTTAAATGATTATTTTATTTGCATGGTAAACCAGAGGATGAATTGAGAATGAAATATAATAAATGATGAATAAATAATTAACTCTTTTTGAACACCAATTCTCATAGTTTCTCTCTTACGTGTATGTGAATTATATCCTCTTTTAAAAAATATGGAGTAGACCAAATGGAAAATAGCTAGTGCGAAGCAGCCACACAGCACAGGAGATCAGCTCGGTGCTTTGCAACCACCTAAAGGGGTGGGATAGGGAGGGTGGGAGGGAGACGCAAGAGGGAGGAGATATGGGGTATATGTATATGTATAGCTGTTTCACTTTGTCGTAAAGCAGAAAATAACACACCACTGTAAAGCAATTATACTCCAATAAAAAATGTTTAAAAAATATATGGAGTAGTAGTTTTTGTTTATTTTCCTTTTGCAGTATTCTCTTGGCTTTTTCCTGTGTTTATTATTCCATACAAATTTAATTTTGCTTAAAATAGCTTTATTATTTTTATAATTATTATAAATGTTTATTATAAACAGTTGAAACAATGCAAATATAGTCAAATAATATAAAAATTATCAAAAATCTTATCCCATGCCTATGAGAATATAATAATTATTATTTTGTAGCATATTCTTCTAGACCTTTCTTTATACATTTATAGATGTATAGAAGTAGGTAAACAGTCTTATATAAATGGCATCATGTTACAGATTACTCTTTAATCTGCCATCGTACTCATTAATATTTCATATGTATAAAACCTATTTCATATATAAAAGGATTTTAATTTTTTGTCATGTATTGCTATTTTTCCAATATCTCTTTTATTATTTAATTTTCCATAAATAATTAATATGTTTAGAAAGTACTAAACTTCTGTGTTTTCTTTTGGTAATTTTATCTTTGCTTTTTACATTTAAATCTTTGATTCATATAAAAGTTATTCTGGGAAAGGATAGAGGGATCCAGGTTTTTTTTTTCAAAGATACTAGCTTGTCCAAGTCCATTGATTCAATAATCATTTCTCCCCTATTGTTTTGGAATGCCATCTTTGCTTTTCCATTGTATATTTGACTAGATTTCTATACAAAGCTTCCATTGATCTGTTTAATCCTGTCCCAGTACATTGGTTTTAATTACTCTGGCTTTATAATACGTTTTTAAATCTGGAAGGATACTTTCTTGCTCTATACTCTTTATTGTTCGAAATTTTCCTTTATTACTCTTCCAGATGTACTTTAGAAAAATTCTGATAACTTGTAAAATAAAATACTATTGGGGTTTTATTTTGGTCACATTGAATTTATGGACTGATTTAGGGAAAATTGATGGTTTCACAATACTGAGTTCTTACAGCAAAGAAAAAACGTTGACTCTTCATTTATGCAGTTTTTACATTGCACTCTTCAGTAGTGTTACATAATATTCCCTATACAATATCTTCACACTTCTCTTCAAATTTATTCCTAGATATTTCAAGATTTTTATTGTTAGAGTGAGTTGAAACTTTACTTTTCACCTGTAAATTTCTGTTTCTTTAGAAAAGGTGTCAATTGTTATTGGTTTATAAGGGTCTTTTTTGTTTTTTCAAAACAAACAACTCTTTATTGAAGTATAGTTGATTTACAATGTTGTGTTAGTTTAAGGTGTACAGCAAAGTGATTCAGTCAGACATATATATATATATATATTCTTTTTCAGATTCTTTTACATTATAGGTTATACAAGTTACTGAATATAGTTCCCTGTTCCATGCAGCAGGTCCTTGTTTTTTATCTATTTTATAAATAGTAGTGTGTATCTGTTAATCCCAAACTCCTAATTTATCCCTTCCCTTGTCTTTCCCCTTTGGTAATCATAAGTTTGTTTTTTATGTCTGTGAGTCTATTTCTGTTTTGTAAATAAGTCCATTTGTATCATTTTTTTAGATTCCACATATAAGCGATATCATATGATATTTGTCTTTCTCTGACTTACTTCACTTAGTATCATAATCTCTTCTAAGGATCTTCTTTTTTTTTGCCGTTATTATTTAAAATTGATATGGGTGAGCTTTTATTGTAAATCTGGAAGAAAAATTGCAGATCATTACTTATGCATTATAAGTGTTTTTAATATATTTATAAAACAAGTATACACAACTAACAAAGGTATGGAAAAAATAGTTTCTCTAAAAAGTATCAATAAATTAAGTTTTAAATGTACATAAAATTATGAAACACCAAGATGAAAGAGTAATATTATATGTATTCACAATTTTACTGATATAAGGAGGAATATTGAGTTTGGGAAATATTTCCTGTTAACAAATCAACACCTCCCAAGAAGAATAATCTTCAGCAGCCTGAAGGAATGAAGGGAAAATGAAAGGCAATGATCTGGGGAGGTGGTGTGAGACTACATTGTGAAAGATGGTTAGAAGTTTGGAATCTGAAGGTAGAACAACAGGTCTGGTGAGTGGTTAAAGAGAGAATGAGAGTGAGAAAGGAAAACTGCAAGACTTCTGCTTGGGGAGCCTGGTGGGTTACTGTGTCATGGGATGAGATAAGTAGTACAGGAGATAACTGGGTCACGTTGGCTTGGTGGTTGGTGATGAGGTGGTGGTAAGACATTTACTTGGTGAGGACCGTTGGAACACTTGATAGAGAAGGGAACTGGTGACAGATTTAGACATCATTCGCCTTTAGGTGGTAGTTGAAGTCACGGAAAGATAAACTTTATCCTAATTGAAAGAAAAATTATGACAGAGTTTTGTGCATATTAAGTTCCATAGTCTTCAGTTTACACATAATCTATTTAGGGTGCCTGTTATGCATGCAATGACAGCAGCCTGAAGAACAAACAAAGCATTTTAGATGAAATGACCTGGAAATGAAACCCCAAACTATAAAAATTCATATTTTCTGATTTTCTAAGTTAATGTTTTCTGCATTTGCTTCTCCCTCTTTTTTTGCCCTGATTTCTTCTGCTTGCTCTTTTTGTTAGACGAACTGGCTTAGTCTAAGCATTTGATTTTAAAGCTTAGAGCAATTTAAGGTTTCCAAAGCATTCTTAGATCCACTGTTGGACCATAATATGTCATGTAGGCAATAAAGGATTGCTTGGAGAGTGCAATTTGCCTGAAGGAAATCGTTTTTAACAGCAGATAATAAAAGGGTTTTCATGGTCAAGGATTTATAGGTTCCTTCCGGGAAACACAGCAAGTTGGAATATATTTTAAACTGAGAAATAAGAAGAGTTTCCAAAAGAGTTTAATTTTACCCTATGAGATTCAAATCCAACTTTTCAAATCAGTTTTATGACAGAGTATATATGTCTGATTATGCTGTTCATAGTTATAATTTAACTGTTTTAAGTCATAGGAACAGTTTCTACTACAGAGAGTACTTACATAATTAATTAGAGTTACTATTCAAAATTTCAAATGAAATCTTCAGTCTTAGATGAGAAAATATTTTAGGAAATCCTCATTGTGATGAAAAACCATTAAAAGGCAAACTGCATAAAGCAAGCAATAGTGAAATCCCTTCATGTCATGTTACTTCTCTCTCTTTCTAATGTCTTTCAAAATTGCATTTGAAAAAAAATCTTTGAATTAAATGTTTTCCCACGAATGTGTAAGTTTGTTTCATAGTAATGATTGAGAAGCATTTGTTCATTTATCCTTTCATTCCACAAATACTTATTGTCTACTGTGTCCCAGGTGCTGTGCCAGGGGTGGGGATATGAAACACAAAAACCTCAGAGAGCTGATGTTCTTGTGGGTGAGACAAACAATACTAAGTAATCAAATATGTAAGTGTAGAAATATACACATTAATTTCAGGTAGTGATAAGCAAATTACACATATATGCACATACAATATGTATAATGTATAATTTATAACTATATATAATATATACAATATAAACATATACATAATTTCTTTAAAGGTAGATGTTATATGTGTAATAAACCTAGTTTGTGTAAAACCCATGGGGAAAAAAGTTGTTTTAAGCAAGGGAGAGGCCACTAGAATGAAAGTTAGTTAACTCTGTTTCAAAGTGATAGTTCCAGAATTAGTGACAGAGGGGGACACTGGGAATCACTGCACAATTAAAAATAGAAAGAAACAGAAAGCTTGGGAAGAAAAAGAACTGCTTTGTGTGTGTCTATTATGTTGCAGGTATAGTAATGGACAATTTACTTATGTCAGCTTATTTAATCCTCCCAACAAAATTCGATGAAATAGCATATCTCCATCTTAACGTAGGACAAACTAAAACCTGAGAGGCCAAGTGACTTCCCCGAGGTCTACCTAGTAAATAAGTGTGAATTTGAGATTTAAACTCCAGCTTGCTTATGTATTTACCACAGTGAGCACTAGAGGAAAGGACTGTAGTTTAGGAATGAGAACCTTACTTTTAAAAATAAGTAGAATATTATTTAGCAGCCTACTAAAAATTCTTCCATGGTTAATGCATACATTAAAATCCCCCTGTTGGTTGCATCACTTATCTCTTGCTGCCTAACACACCATGTTAAAGCTTAGTGGCTTAAAACAATAAAAATTTATTTAGCCTACTATTCTCTGGGTCAACAGTTTGACTCAGCTGGGTGGCTCTTCTGAGCGTTGAGTTTTGATCATATTTTCTCACATCTGTGGTCAGCAGCAGAGAGGCTTTACTTCTGTGGTTGACTGGCTGTTTGCTGGGCAGTGGGACAATGGGACTGTTGGGCCACATGTATCTTATCATCCAGCTGGCTAGCTTGGGTTTGTTTACATGTTACCTTGACAGTTTCAAAAGAGGGAAGAAGCATACAGACCTCTTGAGACCTAGACTCAGAACTCGCATATCATTACTTCAGTCATATCTATTGGCCAAAGCAAGTCAGAAGATCAGCCCAGGTTCAAAGGAGAGGAAAAATAACTGCCATATTGTGATAGGAGAAGCTGCAAAGTTATAAAAGGGGCATGCAGACAGGTAGGTTTGAAGAATTGTGGCTATTTTGCAATCTACCACATTAGGCCAAAATGTGAGTTAATTGCATAGAAAAATAATTCTCAGTATTGCTTTTTGAAGTCCACACACATGTATGTATTTTTATGAATGCATACATACACATACATGTATTATATAAGTATTTCCCTATAAGGTATTTTATTTCAGATGAATAAGTATAATGAATTGAAATTATATCTCTTCTTTTGGAAGGGGTAATGTCTTCACTACATATAATATTTTCTTTGGTCCCTTTTGAGAATTTATGCCTGTCCCATAGTAAACTCTCAACAAATATTGGGTGAATAATCCTTTCCAGGCTTTATGTAATCTTTTTCTTCCTTTAGTCCCAGAGAGTAAGAAGCAATCATCTCTTCTTATATCACTCATGTTTGCCAGTGAGGGAGATGACAGGACTTTTTTCCTAGATAACACGTAGTTTACCCCTCCAGAGTCTGTGGTGGGCAGGACCATTTAGTTATACCATGGGTGCTCATAATAGAGAACAATTAGTCTACTATTTACTCTGGCAGAACCAAGCCTCATTTTCCCAGCTGGCTTTTTTATAGGAAAAAAATATTAGATTTTCAAAGAAATAATAAATTTAATTACTGCAAATATTAGATTTTCAAAGAAATAATAAAGTAATTCTTGCCAATATTAGATTTTCAAAGAAATAATAAAATTAATTCTTTCTCAAGCAGCTAGAAATTGGTTCTAATTCACTGGCCACTGATTTCATGATGATCACCTCTTTCCTTAAGTTCTTAATATGGTAATTACCTTGGGATGCAAAAACCCAAAAGGAAACAAACAAACAAAATAATATTCTGCCTCTATGTCTGCAAGGTAGACAAGTATGAAACATATTATAAGGTTCCCTTAAACCCGTAAGATTTTAGTAGTCCATTATAGAAATTCTAATTGTTATGCCTTACCTGGGATTTGAAAAGTAAGAGACGATATGGTCCCTGAGACTGACTCTTAATAAGGGTATACTTATCCCTCTACCCATCCATCTGCTACCCCACCCCAGCCTATACAGAAACAACAATAAAATATGGAAGTAAATGGTTCTTCAAAGATAGCTGCCTGTGTTTTCCTGGAGTTGGTTCTGTGAATACCAACCCCATTTCATCACACAAATCAGATATGGGAAAGAGACTACATTAGCCAGGGAAATTAATAACACTATAGACCAACCCTAATATCATAGTGACAATGTAATACAGTTTTTTTCTTGTGGTTATTTATTTCTTATGTTATGGTCTGAATCAAGTTGGGTAGCTCTTCTGTGTAGCCCTCCTTGAAGCACAAAGCCTAGGCTTCTTCCATCTTTTAAGTCTACCATCTTGGATTACTTTATGTTTAACTCTAAGGAAAGGAGAGACTGCATGGAGAAAGCACACACACTCTTACCTGCCATGGATAGGGCTCACTTCCCTCACATTCCACTGGTAAAACTGAATCGTAGGACCCATCTAGAATGGATGATTGGGGTTGGGGGAGTATAGAGGAATACCAACAACCTCTGACTCAGGGGGATATTCAGAGAAACTTGATTAACATGTACTATCAAAATTAAAACATTATAATGTTCATGTCCCCCTAAAATTCATCTCTTATTTCAACGTCCCATTAAAGCCTTAATTTTGTGAATATTTCGTTTCTTTCATGAAATAACAACAGGGTTTTCGTTAGCATGTGAAAGAACAGAAGCTAAAGCAAACCTTAAAGGACAGTCATGTCTCACGGGTTTTTCATTAGAATTTTGCTACCTGCAGCAAATATCATTCTATTCAGAGAAATAAACAAGTTCAATAACTGGAAATGAATGCATCTGAATATCATTTGGAATCATGTGTCCATCTTACTTTTTTTCCTGCCATGTTATTTCTAATATACATACCCATGTTAATTAGACATGTACTTTCCATCCATAGCAAAACAGTTTGTATCAACTCCAAAGAATTATTAATTTCTTGGGACCAAACACTCGCTACTTAAAACCATTTTTGTGCACACTTTTTTTTGTATTTACCGTTGTACGCTTGACTAAGCCACTCTAATAATTCAAGTGTTAAAGACCCATCTGAGCAAGTGGGGCTGCAGCTGACTGATTGGATAAACCCTAGATGAGACAGATCTAAGTTTTTTTTTTAATGGATGTAATAAGTTTTATTTGGATATATTCAGTATAATTTTTTTATTGAAGTGTAGTTGATTTACAATGTTGTGTTAGTTTCAGGTGTACAGCAAAGTGAATCAGTATACATATATAAATATATTTCTTTTCAGATTCTTTTCCATTATGGTTTATCATAGGATATTGAATAGAGTTCCCTATATATAGTAGTGTGTAGAGACAGATCTGACTTTGATCAAACACATGAGAGCTGTCTTTTGGTTGGTGACCTGACTACACCCAGTGGGTGGCAATGCTTGAGAAGCCAGGGGCAGTGCCAAAAGAGAGGTCTTTCAGAAGATTAAAGGGACGCTAGTTAAATCCATTAACCCTATTCTTGAAAGTTGCTAATTGCCAGAACTGTAGGCCCTGTATCTTTCCTCCTGCCCACCCCCCAGCTTCCTGTGAATGAATGTTCATATTATAATATCATGAATGCACCACAGAGGAAGAGATGGACAAAAGTGTAAGAGAACAAAATGGGGTGAACAGTGGTAAAAGCAAAAAGCAGCTAGAATATCAATCATTTTCTAGTGTGAGCAGGAAGAGATTTGGCAGAGGTGACCGATCAGGGAGGAAATATCGAATCTCCGGCTGCTCTTCCTCTCCCATATCCCAAATCCCCACTTGATGGAATCAGGTCAGGAATGATGAGATTTTTGTTAGGAGAAGGAAAGGCCTCTTGTGCTTAGTCTTTTATATCGAGAAAGCCCCTGGAGGGGGCGGCCTGTAGTTTCATTTTCTCTTTTACTGTGTTGGGAGGGAAGGGATATCGTGCCCTTTTCTTGGAAGTCATTTGACTCTGGAAGGGGCAGAATGGAACCTAGGGCAGAGAAGTCAGAGCTGCCTATAACCAATTTGCTCAAGGCCAAAGGAGATGGGGAAGAAAGAGGCAGAAATTCAGGGGAGTGTCTTTGTTCAATAATAAAATTATGATGGCAGAGTTTTCTCTGTGCTGGTTTCTCTCATAGAACATGTTGAATTAGGCTTGTGGCCGCTTCAGAATTATCCACTTCTCCTTTGATAGGAGAGAATGAAGGAAAAAAATATAATGATATAAATCACATTTATATCCATACGGATAAAATTATTGAGCACCAAGCCAGCTACCTTGATATTAATTCTCATAACAACCCCCTCAGAAATGTACGAATAAGACAATTCCTCAGCTGAGAAAACAGAAGTTAAATAATTGGTCCATTTGCCATACAGCTCATAAAAAGAGCTGGGATTCAAATCCAATAAACTAGATGAATCTCAAAAGCATTATGCAGAGCAAACAAAGCCAGATACAAAAGGGAACATATTGTATGGATCCATTTGTATGAAATCCCAGAACAGACAAAAACTAAGCTGTAGTGATAGAAATCAGATGAGGGGTGACCTGGGTGAGGGGTGGGAGTGTCCTGACTTCAAAGGGGCATGAGAGAACTTTTTTGGGATGATGAAGATGCTCTATTTCTTTCTTTCTCCTTCTTCTTTTTCTTTCTTTTTTTCTTTTTTTTGAAGATACTCTATTTCTTGATCGTGGCCATGGTTAAACAAGCATATGTTTATCCAAACTCATTGAACTCTATGCAAAAATGGATTTATTTTAATGTATGTAAATTTTAACTCAATAAAATTGATTTTTTTTAAAAAAAAAAAAAGAGGAAATGATCCTACCAATAAAGCACACTTTCCTCAAAGAGACACTGCCACAAAGAAGGAATCTGTATATGTCTACATAAGGGAAGATGGGATAAAGAATATAAGTGCAGAATCACTGGCTCTTAAAGAAGGAGCTGTTTATGTTTCTTTCATCCGAATCATCCAAATAGTACTTCTGCATTTTTCTAGTCAAAAACTGAATGTTTCACTGTATTTAATTAACAGACACTTACTAAAGTTATATCTAAACATGCAGAGTACACAGAGTACAGCATCCATTCTTTCGCTTAATTATTTTTCTTCTTCAAATTAAAACAAAAGCACATTTTGGGGAATTAAAATATTTAGATGATTACTTTCATTTGTACTTATATCTGTGGACATTGTTATGTACAGATAAACATTGTTGACTAACGCTTAGCTTGACCGCAGTAGGAAATGTGGGTTATAAAATTAATGTTAGTTCAGATCAAAAGGATAGTATTAGTAGACCCACCCTTGGCACAGATATTCTGCCTTGTAAACACATTTTACTAAGAGGTTTGAATAAAACTTCATTGTTATTTGTTGGAAAATTAATTTTGCTAAGGGATTAGTTATCTTTCTCCTAAGAACCTTGAGTTTTAAATATTAAAATGTAACAATTTACTAAGGTGAAATAGAAGGGGAAAGATTAACCCAGATGTAGCTATTAGCTAAAATTAAATGTTACTTGGGCAAAAGATCTGAACAGACATGTCATCAAAGAAGGTGACAAAGAAGGTGTTCAGATGGCTAACAAGAATATGAAAAGATGCTTAACATCATTAATCATTAAGGTAGTCCAAACTAAAACCACGGTGGGATACCACTACACACCTATTAGAATACTAAAGTAAAAAACAAAAATAAAAACAACAGCAAGAAGCTGACAGTGCCAAGTGCTGTTAAGGTTGCTGAACAACTGAACCTCTCCTGCTGTGATGGTGGGATGTGAAATGGAACAGCCCCTCTGGAAAACAGTGTAACAGTTTCTTGTAAAACTAAACATGTGGCCCAGCAATAGCATTCCTGAGCATTTATCCCAAAGGAAGAAAAACTTATGTTCACACAGAAAACTGTACATGAATGTTCATAGCAGCATTATTCTTAATAACCCCAAACTGAAAACAACCCAGATGTCCTTCAGTGGGTAATGGCTAAACAAACTGTAGTTCATCCATACAAGGGGCGCTACTCAGCAACGAAAAGGAATGAACCACTGATACACACACCAACCTGGATGAACCTCCAGGGATATGCTGATTGAAAAAATCAATCCCCAAAGGTCATATACTGTAGGATTCCATTTATATAACATCCTTGAAATAACAAAATTATAGAAATGGAGAACAGATTAGTGGTTGCTAGGGGCAGGGACAGAGGAGGGGGTGGGAAGTGGACATGGCTATAAAAGGGCAATAGGAGGCATCCTTGTGGTGCTGGAAATGTTCTGGACTTGACTGTATCAGTGTCAATATCCTGGTTGTGGTGTTGTGCTATAGTTTTTGTAAGGTGTTATCATTGGGGGACACTGGGTAAAGAGTACACAGGATCTCTTTATATTGCTTCTTACAACTACATGTGAATCTATAATTATTTCAAAATGAAAATTTAATTTTTAAAAAGCACATTAAATCATATAACCCTCCTTTTCAAAATCATTCATTAGCTTCCCATCACACTCAAAACCCCAAAATGCCTCAAAATTACCTCACAGGATTTGCAGGATCTGGCCCCTGGCATCTCCTTCCAGCTCCTTTCTTACCATTATTCCTCTAGCTGACTTTGCACCCCACACTTGACTTCTTTCCAATTCTCAAATACTCCAAGGCCCTTCACATCTCAGGCTCTTTGTACTCTAGCCCTGAAATGCTCTTCTTCCAGACTTTAGAATGACTTACTCTCTCCCTTTAGTGCAATTGCTCACAGGTCATGTCCTTAATCTCACTTGCTCACTTAATGCCATTTGGCAAAATATCCCCTCCTGCAAGAGGACTTCTCCGACCACTGTATCTAAAAGGACACAAAACCCATTCCCATATCAGTCTCTGTTCTCTGATGCTGCTTAATTTCCCTTTTGGGTATTCTTACCTGACACTACAATATCTTTTTTTTTTCCACTTTTTTTGGTGGTAAAATATACATAACATAAAATTTACCATTATAGTATCATTTTTCTTTATTTACCACAATGAATAGTAATTAAGTTCCATTAGGGTAGAGCCCACATTTTCCGTACTCACTATTAAATCCCCTGGACCTAGAACAAATATTTGTTAAGTAAACAGTTCTTAAATTAATGAATAATTGAGTGAACAAAAGCAATTTGGGAAAGTATACATACCTCTATGAGAGTATTTGTGGGTAAAACTTAACACAAAATCATGATATATTATTTAGTCCTGCCAGGTTGGTAATGCATATTGCTGTTATGGGTTGGGGACGGGGATTAGTATATCACAAGTGAGAGAAGAGAGAAATAATACCTGATGGGCATTACTGTTTTACAGAAGATATGGGAATATGATCTACGGAAAAATTTTTGTGTGCAAACTTGTTAGCAACGTCTTTCAGTTGCAATAGTTTTTCTAGTTACTTCTTTTAAGCTGTACTCTTGAGGAATTAGCTGCTATGGACCTCTCTTTATTAGAAGACACTAAAGCTTGGGCCCTGCCTACAAACAAAATAGTCTTTATGACTGCCAGTGTATAGTACCAGTGATTTCACATTGAAGCAATATAATAATTGGTCAATTAAATGCTCTTCAATCTGTGGGCACTCATTTCATTGTTGTTATTTGATTAATTCCTTAATGGACCCACACTGTGGAAGAATCATCTTCTCTATGCAAGTCCTGGGACTGCTTCTCCTTGAATTATTCAAACTCTGTATTATTCATTTTATATCTTCCTGGTATCATCAGAATGGCTTGCATTGTATAGGCTTTCCAGAAATGTATTTTGGAATAGAGAAATGAGGGCTTCCCTGGTGGTGCAGTGGTTAAGAATCTGCCTGCTAATGCAGGGGACACGGGTTCGAGCCCTGGTCCGGATAGATCCCACATGCTGTGGAGCAGCTAAACCTATGTGCCACAACTACTGAGCCTGTGCTCTAGAGCCTGCGAGCCACAACTACTGAGCCTGTGTGCCGCAACTACTGAAGCCCGTACGCCTAGAGCCCATGCTCCACAAGAGAAGCCACCACAGTGAGAAGCCTGTGCACTGCAACGAAAAGTAGGCCCTGCTCGCCGCAACTAGAGAAAGCCTGTGCGCATCAACAAAGACCCAATGCAGCCAAAAATAAATAAATAAATAAAATTTATATTAAAAAAAGAATAGAGAAATGAATAAACAAAGGACATTTGATTCCATTTCACATGTTTAGGAATAGGAAACTTTCATAAGCTTATATCCTCTGAAACCCCATAAAGTCATGAAATGCTAGCCTTCTAGACATTTTTAAGTGAAAGAGTTAATGAGAAATCTGCACGTCCACTGAGGACCATGGAGGCTAACACCCCTCACTAAATTCTTGAGTGACAGAAAAAAACCATTTTATTGCCTGCACTGCAAACTCCTCTGGGTTTGCTGCCATAGATTTTTATGAGGAGATGATGGGCTGTACTCTATTTTAATTCAGTGCTTCTGGCAGGTTCCAACACAGGTGTGAAAGGGTGAATTGCTAAGTAGGAAGCTATGTTTATTCGGTTAGGGACTGTATAGGGTGACATTCGTTGGCCCTCAGGAAATCAGCACAGCCCAATATAATTGACTGCATTTTATTATGTTTGGAATGTTCATGTTTCCCCAAGCCAGCTCTGCTCTGACTATAATTAAACCAAAAATATCCAAAGCATTTTCTGCTTGTAAATGGTAGTTGACAGAGAAGGCAAATAAGCTATTACACTGTCTGAGTGGGTAGCCTGGTGTCTGAGCATCTCTACTTCTGCTAAGTGTTTAGGTTAGAGATATGCTAAAACCCACCTGGAGGACAAAGACAATGTTTCTTGAGTAAGAATTATCTGAAGAGTTTGTTAAAAGTATGAGGTTCCTGGGCCAATTCTATCTCAATAAAGCTGAAAAAAAAAAAAAGATTCCTAGGCCCTACGCCCAGAGATTCTGATGCCAGACACTCAAGGAGGGCACAACAAATTGCATTTCTAACAAGCTCCCAGGTGATACTGGTCTGCACACCACATACTTTGGAGCACCCCGCCAGGCCAGCCAGAGTTAGCCGTGTAACGAGCACTAGAGATGGGAACTGCTGGTACTCCACTTGGCTGCAAGTTAGGTGCAAATCAGCCAGAGGCCTCAGCTGAGGTAGGAGCAGAAAGGCCTTCGTCTTCCCCAGGAAGAAACTGCAGAGCCTCTGAAGACAGATGATGAATGTGATGCTAATTACGTGGGAGCTGACTCACAGGATAATGGAGGTGATTTATGGAAAGTGCTGCTGCAAAACCGAATGGAGATGTGAAAACAAGTGGTGACGTGTGTGGGGGGAACGTCAGGCCAAAGCCAAAGATTTCTTTTGTTGCCTCTGAACCTTTGGGCATTTTATCCAAAGGAGAAAACCCATTGCCATAGAATTGGAAAACAAAATGATATGATGCCTTTAGATAGACTATATGGTGTGTCAATGCATCGTGGTAATAGCTGTGTCACACCCTCCTGGTTGCTTTCCCAATATCTTTTCACCCATCCTCCATACCAACAGCACCACAGTATGATGTTAACTGAGGACAAATGGGATTAGTTTTATACACTATTTTTTTTTTTTTTTTTTTTTGCGGTAGGCGGGCCTCTCACTGTTGTGGCCTCTCCCATTGCGGAGCACAGGCTCTGGACGCTCAGGCTCAGCGGCCATGGCTCACGGGCCCAGCCGCTCCGCAGCATGTGGGATCTTCCCAGACCGGGGCACGAACCCGTGTCCCCTGCATCGGCAGGCGGACTCTCAACCACTGCACCACCAGGGAAGCCCAGTTTTATACACTATTGATGGCCCTTGCAATGGAGGCAGATTTTATTGAGTGTAGCAACATGTCCAGTTATAAAATTACATTTCTCAGCTTCCTTTACAGCCACGTTCATCCACATGGCTGAGTTCTAGCAAGAGGGATATGAGCAGACGTCTTCTAGGCAAGCTTCCAGGAATCCTGTTGTTTCCCTGATTTAAAGAAATAAAATGACAGACAGAGCTGCAATAGTGCTCTTTGCCATTCCTCTTTATCCTTTCCTAGAATGTGGTGGTAAGACTTGAAGGTATAGGACCCATCTTTGCAAGCATTAGGACAGAAGCCAAATGGAAAGATGGAAGGATCTGGGACCTTGATGGCATCCTGGAGCCTCCGTGCCAGCACTGGGCTGCCTACCCCAGGTTTCTACTGTGGAAGGAAAGTATTTGGTTAGGCAGCTGCTTTTGTGTACCTGTTATATGGAGCCAAACAACATTCCTAACAGATGAAACGGGTATCATTTATTGAGAATTTACTGTATGTGTATGCCAACTACTTCACTAAGCATTGTATATGTATTATATCATTTAACCTTCATGGCAACGCCATGAGGTATATTGTTCCATTCTACCAAAAGTTTCTAAGGAGAATCAACAGCATTAAGAAAAAGTGCATGTTTAATAATGCCAGTGTAAATCTACTTGGGGAGATTTGAGTCTTATTTATTTTAACCTGGCCCAGCTCCTAAGATAGTCTCCTGACACCTGCTTTATTGTGATATTGTCCTATGCATATTATATTGACTTGTAATTATCAATCTTTACCTCCCACTGGGTTCAAATTAGGTGAAACTTCTCTTAAGTGAAACAGTTTTGATTCTTGTAACATGGACATAGACTACGGAGAGACATTGGCTTGATAGAAATGGCTCTGCTGTAGATTCTGCCAGTATATAATATAAATTACCCATGCACAGAAATTTCATTAATTTTTATTTATTTATTTATTTTCGCGGTACGCGGGCCTCTCACTGTTGTGGCCTCTCCCGTTGCGGAGCACAGGCTCCGGACGCGCAGGCTCAGTGGCCATGGCTCACGGGCCCAGCCGCTCCACGGCATGTGGGATCTTCCCGGACCGGGGCACAAACCCGCGTCCCCTGCATCGGCAGGCGGACTCTCAACCACTGCGCCACCAGGGAAGCCCCATTAATTTTTTTTTTATTACAGCTGCCTACCTTAAAAGCCTGTCGTGCTAAGTCATGTTCCTTCCTTTCCTTTTTAAAGAAAAGTGATTAGAACACTAAGTGGAGTAAATTAACCTGAACCTCAGAGGTAAAGGGGAAAATTAGCTTGCAAAGAAATGGTTCACACTATCTAGAATTTATTTGCAGCTTGGATATGGGGGTGGAAGGTTAGAAACCTGAGAGATAAATGGAGAATCTAGTTTTAAATTAGATTTTAATGTCAGTCTGGAATTCTAGTTAACCTCAAAATGACTGAAATTTCTTTGGCACTTGAGTGTTTCACAAAATCATTATTAAAACTCAACTAATAGTTTTAATTCCCCTGTATGGAGAGGATCACACAAGTTTACAAAATCGTATCTTCTGAATTCACATGAAGTATATAGTTATGTCACACAACCAGGGTCAAATCATAGAATCATCAAATTTTAAAGACCTCAGGGTATCTAGTTTAATATACCCATTCTTATATGAAAACACTATAGCTAAGAGGTGGGAGTCATTCCTGCTAGTATCTAATCCAGGACTAGAATTAGGGGATCCTAAATCTTACTTTAAGATTCTCTCTGGTCCCCCATGGCCTCCTGTGAAAGATTTCCCTAGTATTGTTTTTCCACATTCTAAGTCCCAGTAGATGTGTATAATTTTTTAGCTGTAGGCTCAAGCAACTGATGACTTTCAAGTGTGTCCTTTGTTGTTGAAATCAAATCCCCATCCCTAATGTGGTCACGTATAATATCATTTCCCCTTGACAGAATTAGAGAAAATCCCACTCTTGAGATGCAACCCCATGTTCCAAGAGCCTGCTCCCCAAGTCATAGCAGACCACACCCAGAGGCTGTTAGAACATGGGGGTGGGTAGTTAGCATGGGGCAGGGGGTGTTCACCTCACATCCAGCCTGCTTCCTGACAAGCTCCCTCAGCCCCAAATTCGGAGTACAACTAACAGTGATGGTATAAATCCAGGTTCCTAGGTCAGCTGGGGCCTCCCTGGAGGCAGGAGGACCTCCGTGTTAGGTGCAGTGGCTCAAGAGTCGAAATAACTGGGGTCACATGCCAGCTCCTTTGATAACTGGTCCTTAAATTAACCTTGAGCAAGTCGCTTGTCCTCGCTGTGCTTTGATTCTCTCATCTACAAAATGGGCCTAACAATATTAACTCCACAGTGTTGAAAAGATCAAATGAATGAATTATGTAAAGGTAATCCCTGCTTGATCCTAGCCCTAGGGTCTGTCATGATCCTACATACTGTGCATACAGGCAAAACCAAGGTGTGAGTCATCCTTCTGTTCTCATAAAGACCAACTCTTCCAATTTGTTTTTCATTAACCAACACTTTTTCCATGGGATGATTTGGAGATTTCTAAAGAGTATAATGTTTTTTTGCCCTCACCCTCTTTTGTTTTGAGAATTTGGAGAAGAGGCGACAGGCAGCCATTTATACCATCTGCGTGAATATTCCCCAGGACTGCACACATCCACTAATCATTTTTCCACCCCTCTCATTATTCTCAGAACTGGTTTTTTTGATGGGGGTGAGGGGGGAATCATAAAACCTTTTGAGAATCTGATGCAAGCTATTGTCATCTCCTCTCTCGCCAGCATTACTATCACATGCACGTGCAAGCAATTTCAGAGGCCAGGACACCCCCTGGTGCCTCTTCCTGACCCTTTGGGAAGGCCTGTGATAAAGATTCTAAGTCTACATACACTCTTTAAAATAAAAATGTTTCCAAAGGATGGATTAAAAACATTTTTTTTTAAACGTTGGCTCAGATATAATTTGAGGGAAAAAAATTGCTCAACAACAGAAGTGATTTTTTCTCAGCATCTATGGAGAAGACACATTTCTCTTCCACTATCTTTCCCTTTTTGGTGATTTTGGACTTCCTAGGCTGTGCTGAATGTGATAACGTTCTAAGTTAGCCAAATATCTGTTGAGGATCTGCCAAATTTCAACGCAAAGTTATGTCATTATGCCTTTCCAACATAAAATTCAAAGTGCCCATAAAAATGTGCCTAAAAATGGGGAAATGTTATCAAAGACAAATTATGTATTTATCACCTTAAAATCAGAATTGCAGTTATTTGTTTAAACTCTAACCTGATGCATAATTACATGAAAGGAAGTTAAGCAGAAGCCTTATGCCTGCTTTGTGTGACAGCTGGGTCATTTTCATTTTATTGATTACATGTAGAAGCTGGCCGACTTCATGGTCAAAGTCAGATTCTGGTCTCATTTCCACTACAGACTCAGTCCAGCTTTGCCCTGATGATTCACAGAGTGCACTTCAGGTGCCATATCTACATAGTCAGTATGGAATGACGTCTATGAAATCAAACTCATGCTAATGCTTTGGCCGTCATACATTTTGCAGGACTTCTGAGCAGAGGCAATCCCAGCTCTTGTTTCTGTTCCAGTAAGTCACAACCTCTCTGGGCCCCCGTTTCTTCTACCATGTGACAGGTTAACCTTACCTCTCAGGTCATGTTCAATGCTCCTTCTCCCCTTCCTCACGATCCATCAACCGCGGGCTGCTGCTGATTGTGTGCTCTTTCCTTTCCTGAAGATAATAATACTAACAGTTACCAAAAGCCTGACACTGACTCATGCCAGGCACTGTTCTTTTTTATTATTATTTATTTTTAACACCTTTATTGGAGTATAATTGCTTTACAATGGTGTGTTAGTTTCTGCTGTATAACAAGGTGAATCAGCTATACGTATACACATATCCCCATTTCCCTTCCCTCTTTTGTCTCCCTCCCACCCTCCCTATCCCACCCCTCTAGGTGGTCACATAGCACCGAGCTGATCTCCCTGTGCTATGCGGCTGCTTCCCACTAGCTATCTATTTACATTTGGTAGTGTATATATGTCCATGCCACTCTCTCACTTCGTCCCAGCTTACCCTTCCCCCTCCCCGTGTCCTCAAGTCCATTCTCTAGTAGGTCTGCATCTTTATTCCTGTCCTGCCCCTAGGTTCTTCATAACCTTTTTTTTTTTTTACATTCCATATATATGTGTTAGCATACGGTATTTGTCTTTCTCTTTCTGACTTACTTCACTCTGTATGACAGACTCTAGGTCCATCCACCTCACTACGAATAATTCAATTTCGTTTCTTTTTATGTCTGAGTAATATTCCATTGTATATATGCAGGCACTGTTCTTAATGCTTAATAAAAAAAATTTAATTCTCACAACAACCTTATGTTTTAGGTACTGCTATTATCCCCCATTGAAAAATGAATAAACTGCTTATCAGGGAAATTAAATAGCTTGGTCACGTTCACACAGTTAGCAAGAGGCAGAGCAGAGGCTCTCTGGTTGCAGAGCAGGCACGCATGAAGACTCTGCTGTTGCGGTAAAGCAATAGAGTATTTCTCGTTAGACTTCCTAGATTCAGTTGCTTATTTTCCAGCATATTTTTCTGGACTTTAGACATTTAACCAAAATTTACATACTTTGGAATTGGAATCATTTACAGAATTGCACCCCTAAAACAGTTGACGTAATTTTTTCTCCTATCAAGCATATTTGCTTTTAATTAAGGCCTTCACATTTCTTCATATCAGCACTCTGGCTACGAACATAACAGATTACCAACTGGATAGAATTTCAAAATAAAATGTGATTTACACTGAAGAGTTTTTTTTGTAGTGTCTATGACTCAAAGTTAATTGAGGTTTCACTTTTCATCTGTTTTTATGTGTGCTGATATCCAAAATCTTTGTGAGTTCATTTCCATAAGAAATAGGATATTAGTGAAATACAACTGTTATTCAGAAATACTGAGAATATACCATTTCCACCAGGAGAAAGACTGAGAAATTAAGTGAAATTAAAATACATTTAGAAATGACATGATACAAATAAGACATGTTCTAGAAATAACTTTTGTGCTAACTAGGAATTATGTACATACTCACCAGTGACTCATAACTCATCTTTTCAGCTTGGTAGATTATAAACTAGGTGCCATAATGCCAGAACTTTACAGTAAAGATACTTTTAATATGTGTTACTATAGAGCTTTCAGGTGGGGCTAAAAATTAAAACAAAATGTATATATTTTTGGGGAGAAAAAATTATCTTTATTAATAAAAAGTAACAAAAATGTTGGTAATCAGGACTGATCTAAGAAAAACAAGTTAAAAGATTACTTTGCCTAGGAATTAAAAGTTTAAATGTAGATGAAATATACCTTTTTTTTTACATCTTTATTGGAATATAATTGCTTTACAATGGTGTGTTAGTTTCTCTTTTATAACAAAGTGAATCAGTTATACATATACTTCCCATATCTCTTCCCTCTTGTGTCTCCCTCCCTCCCACCCCCCCATCCCACCCCTCTAGGTGGTCACAAAGCACCGAGCTGATCTCCCTGTGCTATGCGGCTGCTTCCCACTAGCTATCTATTTTACGCTTGGTAGTGTATATATGTCCATGCCACTCTCTCGCTTTGTCCCAGCTTACCCTTCCCCCTCCCCATATCCTCAAGTCCATTCTCTAGTAGGTCTGTGTCTTTATTCCTATCTTACTCCTAGGTTCTTCATGACATTTTTTCCCCTAATTTCCATATATATGTGTTAGCATATGGTATTTGTCTTTCTCTTTCTGACTTACTTCACTCTGTATGACAGACTCTAGGTCCATCCACCTCATTACAAATAGCTCAATTTCGTTTCTTTTTATGGCTCAGGAATATTCCATTGTATATATGTGCCACTTCTTCTTTATCCATTCATCTGATGATGGACACTTAGGTTGTTTCCATCTCCGGGCTATTGTAAATAGACATGCAATGAACATTTTGATACATGACTCTTTTTGAATTATGGTTTTCTCAGGGTATATGCCCAGTAGTGGGATTGCTGGGTCATATGGTAGTTCTATTTGTAGTTTTTTAAGGAACCTCCATACTGTTCTCCATAGTGGCTGTACCAATTGACATTCCCACCAGCAGTGCAAGAGTGTTCCCTTTTCTCCACACCCTCTCCAGCATTTATTGTTTCTAGATTTTTTGATGATGGCCATTCTGACTGGTGTGAGATGATATCTCACTGTAGTTTTGATTTGCATTTCTCTAATGATTATGATGTTGAGCATTCTTTCATGTGTTTGTTGGCAATCTGTATATCTTCTTTGGGGAATTGTCTATTTATGTCTTCTGCCCATTTTTGGATTGGGTTGTTTGTTTTTTTGTTATTGAGCTGCATGAGCTGCTTATAAATTTTGGAAATTAATCCTTTGTCAGTTGCTTCATTTGCAAATATTTTCTCCCATTCTGAGGGCTGTCTTTTGGTCTCATTTATGGTTTCCTTTTCTGTGCAAAAGCTTTGCAGTTTCATTAGGTCCCATTTGTTTATTTTTGTTTTTATTTCATTTCTCTAGGAGGTGGGTCAAAAAGGATCTGGCTGTGATTTATGTCATAGAGTGTTCTGCCTATGTTTTCCTCTAAGAGTTTGATAGTTTCTGGCCTTACGTTTAGGTCTTTAATCCATTTTGAGCTTATTTTTCTGTACGGTGTTAGGGAGTGATCTAATCTCATACTTTTACTTGTACCTGTCCAGTTTTCCCAGCACCACTTATTGAAGAGGCTGTCCTTTCTCCACTGTACATTCCTGCCTCCTTTATCAAAGATAAGGTGACCATATGTGCATGGGTTTATCTCTGGGCTTTCTATCCTGTTCCATTGATCTGTATTTCTGTTTTTGTGCCAGTACCATACTGTCTTGATTACTGTAGCTTTGTAGTATAGTCTGAAGTCAGGGAGCCTGATTCCTCCAGCTCCGTTTTTTGTTCTCAAGATTGCTTTGGCTATTCGGGATCTTTTGTGTTTCCATACAAATTGTGAAATTTTTTGTTCTAGTTCTGTGAACAATGCCAGTGGTAGTTTGATAGGGATTGCATTGAATCTGTAGATTGCTTTGGGTAGTAGAGTCATTTTCACAACGTTGATTCTTCCAATCCAAGAACATGGTATATCTCTCCATCTATTTGTATCATCCTCAATTTCTTTCATCAGTGTCTTATAATTTTCTGCATACAGGTCTTTTGTCTTCTTAGGTAGGTTTATTCCTAGATATTTTATTCTGTTTCTTGCAGTGATAAATGGGAGTGTTTTCTTGATTTCACTTTCAGATTTTTCATCATTAGTCTATAGGAATACCAGAGATTTCTGTGCATTAATTTTGTATCCTGCTACTTTACCAAATTCATTGATTACCTCTAGTAGTCTTCTGGTAGCATCTTTAGGATTCTCTATGTATAGTATCATGTCATCTGCAAACAGTAACAACTTTACTTCTTTTCTGATTTGGATTCCTTTTATTTCCTTTTCTTCTCTGATTGCTGTGGCTAAAACTTCCAAAACTATGTTGAATAAGAGTGGTGAGAGTGGGCAACCTTGTCTTATTCCTGATCTTAGTGGAAATGCTTTCAGTTTTTCACCATTGAGGACAATGTTGGCTGTGGGTTTGTCATATATGGCCTTTATTATGTTGAGGAAAGTTCCCTCTATGCTTACTTTCTGCAGGGTTTTTATCATAAATGGGTGTTGAATTTTTTGACAGCTTTCTCTGCATCTATTGAGATGATCATATGGTTTTTCTCCTTCAATTTGTTAATATGGTGTATCACGCTGATTGATTTGCATATATTGAAGAATACTTGCATTCCTGGAGTAAACCCCACTTGATCATGGTGTATGATCCTTTTAATGTGCTGTTGGATTCTGTTTGCTAGTATTTTGTTGAGGATATTTGCATCTATGTTCATCAGTGATATTGGCCTGTAGTTTTCTTTCTTTCTGCCATCCTTTTCTGGTTTTGGTATGAGGGTGATGGTGGCCTCGTAGCATGAGTTTGGGAGTGTTCCTCCCTCTGCTATATTTTGGAAGAGTTTGAGAAGGGTAGGTATTAGCTGTTCTCTAAATGTTTGATAGAATTCGCCTGTGAAGCCATCTGGTCCTGGGCTTTTGTTTGTTGGAAGATTTTTAATCACAGTTTCAATTTCAGTGCTTGTGATTGGTCTGTTCATATTTTCTATTTCTTCCTGATTCAGTCTTAGCAGGTTGTGCATTTCTAAGAATTTGTCCATTTCTCCCAGGTTGTCCATTTTATTGGCATAGAGTTGCTTGTAGTAATCTCTCATGATCTTTGGTATTTCTGCAGTGTCAGTTGTTACTTCTCCTTTTTCGTTTCTAATTCTATTGATTTGAGTCTTCTCCCTTTTTTTCTTGATGAGTCTGGCTATTGGTTAATCAATTTTGTTTATCTTCTCAAAGAACCAGCTTTTAGTTTTATTGATCTTTGCTATCATTTCCTTCATTTCTTTTTCATTTATTTCTGATCTGATTTTTATTATTTCTTTCCTTCTGCTAACTTTGGGTTTTTTTTGTTATTCTTTCTCTAATTGCTTTAGGTGCAAGGTTAGGTTGTTTATTTGAGATGTTTCCTGTTTCTTAAGGTAGGATTGTATTGCTATAAACTTCCCTCTAAGAACTGCTTTTGCTGCATCCCATAGGTTTTGGGTTGTTGTGTCTCCATTGTCATTTGTTTCTAGGTGTTTTTTTATTTCCTCTTTGATTTCTTCAGTGATCAGTTCATTTTTAAGTAGTGTATTGTTTAGCCTCCATGTGTTTGTATTTTTTACAGATCTTTTCCCGTAATTGATATCTAGTCTCATAGCATTGTATTTGGAAAAGATGCTTGATTTGTGACCCAAGGTATGATCTATCCTGGAGAATGTTCCATGAGCACTTGAGAACAAAGCGTATTCTGTTGTTTTTGGATGGAATGTCCTATAAATATCAATTAAGTCCATCTTGTTTAATGTATCATTTAAAGCTTGTGTTTCCTTATTTATTTTCATTTTGGATGATCTGTCCATTGGTGGAAGTGGGGTGTTAAAGTCCCCTAGTATCAATGTGTTTCTGTCGATTTCCCCTTTTATGGATGTTAGTATTTGCCTTATGTATTGAGGTGCTCCTATGTTGGGTGCATAAATATTTACAATTGTTATATCTTCTTCTTGGATCGATCCCTTGATCATTATGTAGTGTCCTTCTTTGTCTCTTGAAATAGTCTTTATTTTAAAGTCTATTTTGTCTGATATGAGAATTGCTACTCCAGCTTTCTTTTGGTTTCCATTTGCATGGAATATCTTTTCCCATCCCCTTACTTTCAGTCTGTATGTGTCTCTAGGTCTGAAGTGCATCTCCTGTAGACAGCAAATATATGGGTCTTGTTTTTGTATCCATTCAGCCAATCTGTGTTTTTTGGTGGGAGCATTTAGTCCATTTATGTTTAAGGTAATTATCGATATGTATGTTCCTATTCCCATTTTCTTAATTGTTTTGGGTTCGTTATTGTACGTCTTTTCCTTCTCTTGTGTTTCTTGCCTAGAGAAGTTCCTTTAGCATTTGTTGCAAAGCTGGTTTGGTGGTGCTGAACTCTCTCAGCTTTTGCTTGTCTGTAAAGGTTTTAATTTCTCCATCAAATCTGAATGAAATCCTTGCTGGGTAGAGTAATCTTGGTTGCAGGTTTTTCTCCTTCATCACTTTAAATATGTCCTGCCAGTCCCTTCTGGCTTGCAGAGTTTCTGCTGAAAGATCAGCTGTTAACCTTATGGGGATTCCCTTGTGTGTTATTTGTTGTTTTTCCCTTGCTGCTTTTAATATGTTTTCTTTGTATTTAATTTTTGACAGTTTGATTAATATGTGTCTTGGTGTATTTCTCCTTGGATTTTTCCTGTATGGGACTCTCTGTGCTTCCTGGACTTGATTAATTATTTCCTTTCCCATATTAGGGACGTTTTCAACTATAATCTCTTCATATATTTTCTCAGTCCCTTTCTTTTTCTCTTCTTCTTCTGGAACCACTATAATTCGAATGTTGGTGTGTTTAATGTCGTCCCAGAGGTCTCTGAGACTGTCCTCAGTTCTTTTCATTCTTTTTTCTTTATTCTGCTCTGCAGTAGTTATTTCCACTATTTTATCTTCCAGGTCACTTATCCGTTCTTCTGCCTCAGTTATTCTGCTATTGATCCCATCTAGAGTATTTTTAATTTCATTTATTGTGTTGTTCATCATAGCTTGTTTCATCTTTAGTTCTTCTAGGTCCTTGTTAAGTGTTTCTTGCATTTTCTCTATTCTATTTCCAAGATTTTGGATCATCTTTACTATCATTATTCTGAATTCTTTTTCAGGTAGACTGCCTATTTCCTCTTCATTTGTTAGGTCTGGTGGGTTTTTATCTTGCCTCTTCATCTGCTGTGTGTTTTTCTGTCTTCTCATTTTGCTTATCTTAATGTGTTTGGGGTCTCTGTTTTGCAGGCTGCAGACTCGTAGTTCCCATTGTTTTTGGTGTCTGTCCCCAGTGGCTAAGGTTGGTTCAGTGGGTTGTGTAGGCTTCCTGGTGGAGGGGACTAGTGCCTGTGTTCTGGTGGATGAGGCTGGATCTTGTCTTTCTGGTGGGCAGATCCACGTCTGGTGGTGTGTTTTGGGGTGTCTGTGGACTTATTATGATTTTAGGTAGCCTCTCTGCTAATGGGTGGGTTTGTGTTCCTGTCTTGCTGGTTGTTTGGCATAGGATGTCCAGCACTGTAGCTTGCTGGTCGTTGAGTGAAGCTGGGTGCTGGTGTTGAGATGGCGATCTCTGGGAGATTTTTGCCATTTGATATTATGTGGAGCTGGCAGGTCTCTTGTGGACCAGTGTCCTGAAGTTGACTCTCCCACCTCAGAGGGACAGCACTGACTCCTGGCTGCAGCACCAAGAGCCTTTCATCCACACGGCTCAGAATAAAAGGGAGAAAAAGAAGAAAGGAAGGAAGGAAGGAAGGAAGGAAGGAAGGACAGAAGAAAGAAAGAAAGAAAGAAAGAAAGAAAGAAAGAAAGAAAGAAAGAAAGAAAGAAAGAAAGAAAGAAAGGAGGGAGGGAGGGAGGGAGGGAGGAAGGAAAGAAAGAAAGAAAGAAGATAAAATAAAATAAAGATTAAATAAAGTGACTAAAATTAAAAATAATTATTAAGAAAAAAAAATTTTTTAAGAAAAAAAACAATGGACGGATAGAACCCTAGGACAAATGGTGGAAGCAAAGCTATACAGACAAACTCTCTCACAGAAGCATACACATACACACTCACAAAAAGTGGAAAAGGGGAAAAAATCATAAATCTTGCTCTCAAAGTCCACCTCCTCTATTTGGGATGATTCATTGTCTATTTATGTATTCCACAGATGCAGGGTACATCAAGTTGATTGTGGAGCTTTAATACACTGATTCTGAGGCTGCTGGGAGAGATTTCCCTTTCTCTTCTTTGTTCTCACAGCTCCCGGGGCTCAGCTTTGGATTTGGCCCTGCCTCTGCATGTAGGTCGCCGGAGGGCGTCTGTTCCCGCTCAGACAGGACAGGGTTAAAGGAGCAGCTGCTTCAGGGTCTGTGGCTCACTCAGGCCGGGGGGAGTGAGGGGTACAGAGTGCAGGGCGAGCCCGCGGCGGCAGAGGCCAGCGTGACGTTGCACCAGCCTGAGGCACGCCATGCGTTCTCCCGGGGGAGTTGTCCCTGGATCCCGGGACCCTGGCAGTGGTGGGCTGCACAGGCTCCCCAGAAGCGGGGTGTGGATAGTGACCTGTGCTCGCACAGAGGCTTCTTGGTGGCGGCAGCAGCAGCCTTAGCGTCTCATGCCTGTCTCTGGGGTCCGCACTTTTAGCCGCGGCTGGCGCCTGTCTCTGGAGCTCCTTTAAGCAGCGCTCTTAATCCCCTCTCCTCGCGCACCAGGAAACAAAGAGGGAAGAAAAAGTCTCTTGCCTCTTCGGCAGGTCCAGGCTTTTCCTCGGATTCCCTCCCGGCTAGCCATGGTGCACAAACCCCCTGCAGGCTGTGTTCATGCTGCCAACCCCAGTCCTCTCCCTGCGCTCCAACCGAAGCCCGAACCTCAGCTCCCAGTCCCGCCCGCCCCTGCGGGTGAGCAGACAAGCCTCTTGGGCTGGTGAGTGCCGGTCGGCACCGATCCTCTGTGCGGGAATCTCTCCGCTTTGCCCTCTGCACCCCTGTTGCTGCGCTTTCCTTCGCAGCTCTGAAGCTTCCCCGCTCCACCACCAGCAGTCTCCGCCCACGAAGGGGCTTCCTAGTGTGTGGAAACCTTTTCTCCTTCACAGCTCCCTCCCACTGGTTCAGGTCCCGTCCCTATTCTTTTGTCTCTGTTTATTCTTTTTTCTTTTGCCCTACCCAGGTACGTGGGGACTTTCTTGCCTTTTGGGAGGTCTGAGGTCTTCTGCCAGCGTTTAGTAGGTGTTCTGTAGGAGTTGTTCCACGTGTAGATGTATTTCTGGTGTATCTGTGGGGAGGAAGATGATCTCCGTGTCTTACTCTTCCGCCATCTTCCCCTCGTCTGCCTCTAAAACAAAATGTATTAAAAGTCCAATGCTCCATTGTTTTCAGGATAATGGGACAGAGTGAAAACCGCATTTGTATGAGTTAGGAGTCCTATGTTCTCTAAGCTGCACCTTTAATTTTCCAAGTTACTCCTTGAGTCTCAGTTTCCTCACCTGTAAAACGAGATTGGACAGGATGGTTCTTGAAGGTCATGTCCATCTCCATCATTCCATGGTGTTGAGACTGAAAATGTGTAAGGAATCAAACTCTGGGAAATTTTATCCTGCCTTATATCATTCTTGCTTCTTCTTGGACAACTCTTTTATCCTGTAGTTTTCTTGTAAGTTGATGTATGCTCTGAGAAAACTCAACCCACTTAGTTTCTGGTAAAGCCCTACGGTTCTCTTATCCCTCACTGGCTACATTTATATGCTGGTAAAAGATGAAACCATATATATATATATATAAAATGATTGTTATTTTTGGACTCCACCCCCATTCAGTCATCCAGTTGTTCTAGTCTTTGCTATTCTAAGTAATCTCTAAGGATTTTCCAGGAATGTATTATATGTTAGTATTTAATTTTAATAAACATATTAGGTTCTTGGAGTTGGGTTCTTTGGGGTGAGGAGAAGTTGGGGATGGGCAAGATTACTATGTATTAAAATAGAAAACTTTTAAGAGTGTTTTCTTGTATTCTAGGCATTAGGCAAGGTGCTTTGCATTGAGAACTCTACTGAATAGACTGCCCTTGATAGAACCCACAATCCCCTTAAAACATGTTCTGTTCCTGAGCTTTTCCCTGCCCGGTGGGATATTTTGTCAGTGTCCACAAATTCTCCGATTAGTTTTAGGTATTAGAGTGCTATCACTCTCAGATATTAGAAAGTCCAACCTGATCCAAAATGAAATGTTCATCTGAGATCCAATTCAGAGTTTCTCCCCCATCAAGCCTGATCCAATTTGGAAATTGGTATTGAAGAAGTGAGAGTTTGTTTCCTTTCTTCTCCTCAACAAGCCAGTTACATACATATTATCTTCAATCCTCTTGACAATCCCATAAAGTAGGCCTATTTCCATTTTATATAGACTAAAACTTGAAAAACCTGTGTTTCATAGGATTTGACCCAGGGGTGTCTGATTTTAAAGCAAATTCTTTCCACTGCCCCTATGTTGCCTCTCAAAATTTCAGTTGCCCACATGGTTGGATGTTTTGGGGGGTGGGGCTTGGATTTGGATTTGATTCTCTTATATTATGTTTCCAAACCAAGAGGATCAAGATTTTCAGTTATGTTCCAATACTTTTTGTTTATCTGCATCTGTTTGGTAAGATTCAAGGGTGCCACAGCTGATCATGTCTATAATAACTCGGAGGCATTCAGAGTTAATGCAAAGAGGGGTCATGACTCCTACCATAAGACCTAGATACTTTCTCCAGCACTGGCAAATATACACAAGCAATACATAATCAAAGAAATGTGTACTGTATATAGAAATTATTTTATAGACATAAATGACATAAATCAATGGCATAAATCAATGAATTATTGAAGTGTATTTAGTGGATTAGGGAACAGGTCAGTGACAGTACAGGCAAATTGCAGCATAGGATTGGTAATTCTGAGAAGATGCAGGGTGTTGGCATTTTTCAGAATAAAATCTCACTCTTAATAAATATTTGAGAGAATCTAGACGGGGAATTTAGAAACTATCTCAGGATCAGAACTGAGTGTATTCCATGTGATGTGATATATATTATTAGTAAGAACAATGAGTATGTATATTCTATGTAAATCATCCCTGTGTATATTAGATTTAGACCTCAGGACATAATGTCTCTAATGCGCCAGGAAACAACTTTAGAGCTTGAGTCGTTGCTTTATCTCTTTAAAATGTACATTGATGTGTTTTTCGGTAAATTTGATGTGTCCTAGTTTTTTAATTGAATGCTCTATAAAGAATGTGTCTGATGGATGCTACTTGAAAGTTTTTCTCCTATACAAGAGAAAACAATGGGAAATCATGCCTAATGCCAAGAAATCATGCTTTCTGCTCAATCCATGTGAAGAATATATGGATGACAGTCAAAAAGATCTGCCAAACTACAAATGGAGATGGTACAGGAGCTTGTGTGGGCAATGCAATACAGCAATGTAACACTTAACACTGAAATTTAGTTTCCAATAGCATGAAGTTCAACATGCATGTTATGATGCTTTACATTGAATAATGTATCATATTTTAAATGCATAGAGATCTTTTCTATAGGTTATAATGTGTTAGAAGATGTGAAAATATGTTCAAAACTTAAGACACCAAAGAAGGTAAAGATATAAAGTATAAGACCTGTTTTGTTGGTCTTTAGAAATTTGAATTCTCTTTGAAGTTAGTGAAAGTAACACTTTTATGCAGATGAAACATCTGCATAAAAATATAAACCTTTCCCAATCTGAAGTCTAACTCACTCCTGAATGATACGATAAACAACCAAAGCACCATAACTTTATGAACCTCCATTTATTTTCCTGGGGTTCAGAGGATTCCTCTGAGTGCATTCCTCAGACCTAATGGTGACTCCAACACCTTTGGGATCATATTGAGGTTTTTGAGTTGAGTTCCCAAACCCTACCAACCATTTCTCATGCATGTCTATCGTTTCGGGTAGCTTTCTCATGTTCACCCCAACCAAGGTTTGCTTCAACCACAGACCTGTCTCAGGCTCAGTACATACCTTTCAACAGACTTCGTGAAAATGGCTTTGTGTCCATCCCATACCCCATTCATTTAGGCTCTTTGAGACTAGATTTCAGATGACATTAAATATCTCTTTAAAAGAGAAACATTTTTTTTCTCCAAATCTAATTTTCTTCACCTCTATCAATACTTCCTGGGCTATACCATTACTTAACTCCCATCTCTGTAATCACAATTTTTCATTAAACGCTTTTAAGATTCCTTTGTCAAGATACATTTTAAATTTTCCATATATCATAATTTAAGGTTTCTGTTTCTTTCTCCCATCTGCTATTTAAATTTTCTTCTCAGCAGAAAGCCTTGCCATTGCTTCATTTCCACACATGGCAGACATTCAAGCACAGCAAATTGGAGTCACAGTTACACTGAAATGGGAAGGAAATATGCTTCCCAACACCCCATCAGCATCTCCCACCAGAGGCCATTTGTCTTATCTCCCTTTTTTTTTTTTTTTAGCCTTTTAAGCAAATGACTACCAAAAGAAAATATCAAAACCCAAATCAGTAGCACCTGCCACCAGTGCTACGCAAATCACCGGATTTGATCATATAATGTTCAGGATTCCTGTTCAAAAATATTCCTCATAGTGATCTGAGATGAATGTATCTTCTAAGCTCTCAGTCATCCTTACTCAGCTTTCTGGTTTCCTACTTCGGTGACCCCTCTTCTGACATCCACTTTCTCCTCCAGGTTGTTTTTCTTGGGTTTGGTTCCTTTCCATTTAGCTTAAACCTTACTCTTTTAGCAGGTCCCCATCTGGCCCAAGGGATCGGCCCTATGTCTTCACCCTGTGGCACTGTGAAAGGACACCCTTTCCTGGCACAGCTTGGCTCTTGGCTCTGCCATGCAGCTTGGTCCCATCAGCCACTTGCCTTTAGGGTCACTTCAAAGAAAAAGTCCCTGTGTTCCCCAAGCCTCAGGAGACCCAGGTTGCTCTTCCTCAGGTATTTTCTGAAGCCTCCCTCATTCCACCTCCATTAAGGACTAAGGAAATTCTATAGCACTCTGACAGCCTTCTCTCTAACCACTGAAGAACCCATTGTCACCCTGAATTCTCTCTCAGCCCTTGCTTTTACAGACTCTTGGTGGAGGATGGGCTAATCTTGGCAGCCGTTTGATTACCCTCTTTTCAGGCCCTGCATTGATAACCATAGAACCTGATTAGTATGTGAGGATACTTGATAGATATTTTCCTCAGCTTTGGGCCCTCAGTTGAAATTCCAAAACAGGAAGTTTTTTGTTTTATATTCTGGTTTGTTTTGTTTTTCTTTGTCATACAGATTTTTAAAAAATTATCTACTTAAAGTTATCAATGATTTTTATAGTTTCTAGTTTTTATATTTGCTTAGAGTGGCTTTTCTCACTCTGTATTTGGGTTACCGAATCAGGTCCGACTACTTGCCATTTAAAAATCAATATTCGGGAGAGGCAATGTTGATAGAAAGGAACATTGCCTTTAATCAAAATGCTGGCAATCTGGGGAGATGGTGGACTCAGTGTTCCTCAAAAACCACCCCCAAATATTTTGCTCAGCCATGGAAGTTTTTAAAGGGAAAAAAGGAAATAATCTCAGTTAATCATTGAGATCGGGGGTCAGAGTTTTCACCATCCCCCACTGTGTGTAGGCTTGTGTTGCAGGCTTGTCAACTTGTGATTTTTTCTTTTAGACACTATCTTGTTCACACACTTTGTTGGAAAGATTACTGAAGGGAAAGCTAGGGGAGAGATCTGGTCATCTATTAATTACTTATTCTTCATTTTTACTTCTTTGATTTACGGAAAGAACCAGCAGACTAGGCAAGATATTGCGTGATCAAAAGATTTGAAAGGCGTGCTAGGGGCAGAGATGAGTAGAGCATGGGGTGCCTAGTTTAAGGTTAGTGACAAGACAAAAGGGGCCTCCTGCAGAACGCTCTTTCCTGCCAAAAGCCGCTTACAAATCCCCACTTGTCTAAACATTCCATTATTATGGGATTATGGGTGAAGGTCCGTCTTCTGTAACTTCTTCCTGCTGGCATAGGGTGCCCATAGGCTGCCGTATTCTTAGAGTGGAAGATGTCAACAAGGGTCTGTAGCATCTCTTTGTTGACAGTTATAGTTGTCCGTTTACATATACGGGCAGAGCAAGCTACAGTTATTTTGATGTCCCCAAAGGTATAGATGATTATAAGCAATAGTGTTAATCCCATTCTCTTAAGGCCAGTTCTTGGAATTGTGTTAGCCATAAATTCAGTACTGCTCAAGATGGATTCTGGTCATCGTGCAGTTAGCTTTCTTCTCTGGTGGCAGTTATAGTATCTGTAAAATGACTCAGGAATGTGCATCAGACACTGAGTCTGTGACTCTATTGTCCTAATCATTAACTGCTCGAGCCTCCTCTTTTGTGACTCAGGGAGGCCTGGAAGACTGCAGCTTTTCTATAAACAAGAGGCAGGAGACATGGAGGGGCCTTTGTACTTGGGGTGGGGGGATGCAGGGTTCTGCTCGGTTCCGGTAGTTTACTAGGGGTGCCATAACAAATGTCCGCAAACTGAGTGGCTTGAACAACAGAAATGTATTGTCTCACAGTTCTGGAGCCCAGAAGTCTGAAATCAAGGTGTCAGCAGGGCCATGCTCCCTCTGAAGGTGCTAGGGAAGAATCTCTTCCAGGCCTCTCTCCTAGCTTCTGGTAGTTCCTGGGATTATGGCAACATACCTCCAATCTTCACATGGCGTTCTCCCTGTGTGCTTTCTATTTCCAAAATTCCCCTTCTTGTAAGGATACCAGTCATACTGGATTAGGGGCCAATCCTACTGTAGTATGGCCTCATCCTAGCTTAACTAATTATACACATTCTGAGGTACTGGGGGTTAGGACTTCAGCATATGAATTTGGAGGGGGGCTCAATTCAACCCATAATATGCTCCAATATTTATTAAAACTATCCTGACTTTCCTATAGAGCTTTCAGATGGCCAGCAAGCCAGACTGATAGTTTTGGTTTGTTTTTTGTTTTGTTTTTCTTTTCCCCATCTGTGGTCCACCTTAAATTTATTTTGGTATAAAGTGTAAGATAGGGGTAAGGATATGCCTTGATATTTTCCTAAAGAGTTAGCACAAACTAAAGTGTCTTATCCATTATATTATCCTCTTCAGAACCTGGCAAAGTATTTGAATCATAACCGGGTACTAAATAAATGTCCTTTAAATTAAGTCAAATCACCGACCAGAGAACTGAATTGTTAACTTCCTAACTAGATGATAGCTTATCTAACTGTTTGATTTCAGGTTGTGAAGAAATCCTAGAGAAATGACAAGGCCCATAGCTGTGAACCAAAGGATATTGGGTTAAAGGAAATACTAGCATTTTCTACTTATTTAAGGAAATAAACAATGTTTCTGTGACATATCTTTTTCAGTAGCCTATAGGACAGGGTGATGAGCTAGAATTGAAGACTGATTTGTAAAACGGATGTCCTTTTCTTTCACTGGTTTACTGGGAGGTATCAGCTACGTTATTTGGGGTGTGTGTGTGTGTGTGTGTGTGTGTGTGTGTGTACATGTATTCAGTGTACATATGTGGGGGGTGGCCAGTAAGTAAAGAGACCAAGAAGCAGCCATGTAAGCTCTTGAAAATACTTATGAGCAACATTTTAGAGCAATGATAAAAATGATTGTTGATCCATTCTAAATTTTAAAGCTTAGATAATCCTAATTTATGGTGCTAAATTCATAAGTATTTTTCATATAAGACATGAAAGTTATAGAAACTATTGAAAACTAAGTTTTGATAGTAATGAAACTTATGTGGGTCATATTTGATGTTTGGTAACAAAAAGACATACTTGGAACATTTTACTGCAAATAGATGAAATTCATACAGTGTCATGTATATTCATGTTCAAAGTAATTACAGTTACTCATCTGTAATTTGAAGGAAGTACATGGAGTCAACCAGACTGTTGATTAGCTTCATTAAGTAAAGATGCTTTGTCATATAAGGTGACAAGATAAGTCACTGACTTTGGGGAAATGATTAGGAAAAAAATTATTATCAAGTGGTCATCTCTCAGTAAAACAATGTGTTGTGGGTTTTTTTTTTTTTTTTTTTTACTGCTTTGTATTTTAACAGTCTTCCCTGCGTGTCTCAGAAAAGAGCATTAATGTGTTAACTTTTAGAAAAAAATACTTCTTACATTACTAGCAAAATTTTTCCCTAACTCTGCCTAAGAGATTTATTTTAAACTGAGTAAAAATCTCAATACAGCTATTCTCTATTTTAACAATAATCAAACTGCAAGTCATTCCAAGTCCAATAGAATCGTGATTTTTCTAAAAAGCTTAGAATAATATGAATAATGCTAAGCTCCTTTATCATTGACTCAAAAGGATTATTCTGATAAAAAGAAAAATCTCCTTTTGCTGTCTTTGCTGGATGTGGGTATAAATAGAAAAGCCCTGTATAACCAAGGAGAGGCTATTAGGAGGCCATTATATATTCAAAGAAGACTTTTTTGTCTGCTTAGGGAAGGTTATCATTTTAGATTCTGGCTAATAGGTGCTTCCTGACCTGATGGACTCCATACTGGTTATATGTGCCCCTGACATACTCTTCCACCCCAGTCATCCAAGCCAGAACAAGGAGACATGTCGGCTGCTGTGAGGAGGGAATGGTGTGGAGTGAAGGAGAAGACACAGTGTGGGGTGGGTGGTACAACTAAGGAAAGACAGTGAGAGTGCTGCAAATGCTGTGGTCCAGGGCTTGAGTTGTGGCTCACTTTCTCTGTGACTTTCATTGGGTTAACTGATTGCTTTGAGTCTCATCTCAACAGCTGGAACTAGATACTCTCTATAGCCCCCTTCATCTCTCAGATGCTAGGTTTCTATTACTCTTAACAGGATCTCCCTTGAAAGGGGAATCTTTGTCCTGATTGAGGACACAAATTTGCAGGATTGACATCTCAATATTTTGGAGGCAGACAACTCTGTTACACGTTGAGCCTGCGTTCTCATCTAGAAGACACTCGTTATCCTGTCAAGTCCTTTCATCTGATAGTTTTTCCACATGGAATGACACTTTCTATTCCTGATAGTCTCATAGCTTTCTTTTCTCTTACCAAAGGCAACTTTTCCAGTTAACATTTTCAGTAGCTGTCTTCCTGAAAAGAATGCCTTCAGGTGGTCTTTACTGTATTCGAATGATTTTAACCTCAAATTAAGCTATTCTCTGCTGCTCCTTGGCTCAAAAACCAGAATCAGAACCAGCAAATCCAAATGTGAATTAGTCAGCAAATTCATGCAGCCTTTTCTTTGCACAGTGAAATAAGCAGAGGCAATGTTTTCTTCTGAGTCCATGGATGGCAAACTTATCCTTTTAGGAAACGGAATGTTTGATGTGAAGTAAGAAATGTCTGCTGAGCTCAGGCTTTTAGAGGTTCAGTTTGTCAGCAGATTTTTGTGCCATTCAAATTTTTGCTTATTTCTTTTGAAATCTAAAATTCCTCCATGTGAATATTTTAAATGACTGATGGCCATAATTTTATAAACTGAAACAAGTGGGGAAATCAGCTTTGTTTACAAGTGATAGGGAAATGTGGCAGTAATTTATAGCAAATAAAATAATCAAAGCGAAGGAGTTATATAGTTTATGAATCAGGAGTTCAGAAATCGCCCATTTAGAGAAAATGGAACACCTCAAGACAATACCAGCAATTTAGCTCCATGTTAAGTGGGCCTTTGAACCTTCCCTCAAAGTCCTAGAACCTAAAAAAAATAGGTAATTTTTCCAGGCTGTCTAACCAAAGAGAAAAACTTATAATGCCCAGAAGCAGATCAAGAATGATTCAGAAAGATCACACTTTTTGAATGTAGCATTATTGAAGTGAACTGTGAAAAGATAATGACCTGGATGCTTTTATAATGTATACACACCCTCACACAATTCCAAGCAGCTATTTAGGAAAAAAAATCAGTTACTCCCTGCATTAGTTTCCTATTGCTGCTGTTACAAATTTCCACAGACTTGTGCTTCTCCTTGCCTGGAGAGATGGGTTATCTAACTTGCTAGCCTCTCATTTCCTTGACGTCTGTATCACCTTCACCTTTCATTCTAGGTCATTTGACTACTCTTAGGGTTACATCCTGGGCATCTCTTTTGAATTCTTAAAGTCTGACCTCCCTCTCTGACTAAAACCACTCAGTTCACCCAGTTTTCTCACACAGGAGCTCCACTACACATACAGTGAAGAAGTTGAGGTTGTAAGGTGATTTGTTAAACAGTAGAGAAAACAGAAAAGTATAGGAAGGGAGACTTCTGGTTAAACAGAGAAGGCTGAACATTGTTATTTCTCTCTGCCCTCTAAGCCCCCAATAAGAGAGCAGGAGAGAGGAGGGCATGAATGTTGCTCACAATTTTTGAACAGGGAAAGCCACTGGAAAGAGGAACTGACTTACCAGGTGGTAGGAGCTGCATTTCAGGTCCAAGGAAAGGGTAGATCCATGCTGCTGAACCTTGTAAATCTCAGAACTTGAAAACATCAGGCACCATAAAAGGTGGAAATGATGGAGATGATCTGATAGATTCCCTGATGTGTTTGACCAAATGATAATAGTATTAAGAGGTTGATGGAACTACTGGAAAGAATTAATCATGAGCCCACAGACTATGAAACAAATGAAGCATGAGGTCATTATTAACTTCAAGAAAATCTAAAAGATGCACAAGAGACACTACTTCTCTCAACAGTGAAAAATAGTCACATAGTTATAAAACAGACCATTTGATGGATTGAAACCTTGTGCTCTTTTGCTGTAATTTCATTGAGAGTTTGGAGGGAAAGGAAATTGGGGTAAGGGTATCACTGAGCTCAAACCTCCTCTATTATAAAAGGAAGCCAATAGATAACGTCTAAAACTGACCAATTAGAAATAGCAAGAAAAATATATTACTGAGAAATATAGGCATCAGAGTGTTGGGGCCTTGGACTGCTGTTTTTCATAATATGCTTTTTAAACTAGGTGTACATGTAACTATGATTAAAATTAGCATTTATTAAGGTAAAAACAAACAAAGGTTTGAGAGGATCAGGAGAGAGAAGCACAGAGCAGAGGAAGTACAGATATCTAAAGGAGGTTACATTTTATTTGCTGATGTATATGAAAGCGTGGACTCACCATTAAGATCTCTTGAAGCAATTATTAACACTACCCATCACAAGCTTCCTTTCAGTAACAGCAAGTTGAAGAAATTTGTTTTGGTTATTTACCATCTTATCCATTAGGCTAACTATGTAGCTGAGCAGTTACATAATGAGGCAACCTAATACCGGGGAGGAATTGAGTCCACAACTTTGGGAGCAGAACACTCTCTAGCACCACCCCCCCTCCACCACAGGCCATCCCAGGGAGAGACCAGAGAGTGCAGGTGAAGGGGGAGCTGGAGGCTGGCCTGGGATCTTACAAAACTTCCTGGTAGTGCTGAGACTACAAATCAGATTTTCCAATTTTCAGTTTTCACTCTGATGCATTACAGTGGCTCTCTAGGCTTCGAGAATCATCACTACCATAGGGGAAGGAGGGAGAGTTGAGTTGGTGGGAAGTGGCAAGTTGTGGAAAGAAATGTCAGAAAAGAAGAGCCCTAAGGAGTTATATAAACAATGGAGCAAGAAGGGGAGTGAGTGAAAAGAGAGGGTGGCAGGAAATGGCTTGATCAGCATCTTTGTTCATTTTTATTGATATAATCAATCAAATAAAAATTTGCTCGTAAAACCATGCACAAGATCCTAATAGGACTTGATTATGTCCAATGGATGTGCTCATTTCTTTTGACACTAAAGTTAAATATGCTTCAGGCAGGTGGGGAAGAGGGGGCTGGAACACTTGTTAATGAGATGAAAGACTGAGCAAAGCGAAATTTTGTTTTTTGAAAAAAAGGTTTAAAAAATTCTTAAGAGGACAAGGAAAGGGAAGAAGAAGTAATCAGCATCTACCAGCTTACCATCAGATAATTTTATTTCCCATCTCATTCAGGTCATTGGTTCACCTCTCCCTGTGGCCCCTCGTCTATGCATTCCACAAAGGCAGGGAATATATTTTCTGTGTCTCTCTATCCTCTGGGCTTGATGAGGTGCTTGGCAAGTTGTAGGTTATCAATGAATGTTGCTTGAACTGAACAGAATTAAATGTCATTTCTTCTTTCAAATTTTCTTTTCCCACTCTAAAGTTGGGTATTACACTAGGTTATTTCTGCTTAAGGAATTATTCCTAACCACTTATTCACTAGGATTTTTATCTGGACGTGATAGGTATAGGGGAAACTGAGACAATTATTTGTATAATTGAACTGAAAAAAATTGTGCCCAAATCCTCTAAGTTATTTATCTATTCTATGTAAATTATGTATATAATTGTGTATACAATGTCAAAGACAAACAAACAACAATATAGTAATCACCTACAGTTGCCCCTAAATGTCTTCCTTTTTAGGTCCAATTAACAAAAATATCAACAATTACTCCTATTATGACCTAGGAGTTCTATCATAATCTGTGTCCATCTTAAATATGTGTCCATCTTAAATATGTGTCCATCTTTTCTTTGTTCTGCATCTCTCTGAGTCTCATTCTCTCTCTCTCTCTCTCTCACACACACACACACATACATACACACACACGCACGCACACACACACACACACACACGCACACACACATGCACACAAATACAAATTGAATTCTTAGGACCAGCTCTCCTATTTAAATAGGGAGAAGAGGAAAACCTCTTATCAATGGTTTTAATTTTGAAATAAATTTATACATAACAGGGTCAACTCTTGACCCATCCAGTTATCCAGTCCAGTGACTCCTAAAACAGTCACCTGGAGGAGAGTAGAAGCTTTAACCTATTTAACAAGATCTCCCCCACAACACTACCAGTTTTAACTTAAGCCCAATAACTCTAAAAATAGAGTTGAAAAAAAAAAAACCTTTAGTTTTAAATCTCCAGGTGATTTCAACCAGTGACCTAGAGCTCCACAACTTTTTTCCCTTGCTAACAACCCCAATCACCCAGCTCCCTTGTGAATAATAATGACAATATAGTCATCTTTGTTTTCTTTCGTGGTTTATTGGGAACAGGATCATTCTGTCAGCCTTCGTGAGTCGAAACCCCTCTAGAAATGATTGCGGTTCATTTTGTCCACCCACTAGATACCAAAATAACCTACTCTCTTGGCAAAATGTGCAGCCACTCCCCAAATCATATTTTACGCCAAGTTTTAGCAGAGAGGGAACCATGCCAGAATTCATTTTAAAATCAAGTTCTCTTTTCTATTTCTAGTGCTGGCGCATGGTAGACAGCTGGAGGGTAGTTTCATTTAAGTTGATTTCTTCCTTGACACTCTTTCTTTTCAGTTATGAATTAGATAGAATTGTGTTAAAATGAACTTAATTCTGTACTAAAACAACAACAATAGTAATTGCAAGTAAATAAACCTCAGTAAACATTTCAGTAATAATATGCTTGGTGCAGCAGTTAACCTTTTTTCCTGCATTTAGGAAATATATGAATGTTAGGAAGCTCTACCTAATAAATCCTTGTCTATATAAATGTGCCATAAATTGAGATATAGGGCAAAAAATAAGGAGATCCAATCTACCTAGAGACAATAGGGCACATATTACATTCAGTATAACGAGCCTAACCCAAGTATTAGTGCAGCTGATCCTGCATATAAGATAAATTCAAAATATACTTAAGAAGGAACATTGGCTGGGCATTTAGATGTACTGGTATCTTTTCTAGTCACTGCTGTATTGTTTTGCATTCTTCAGTTTATGAAGTCTTAGACTTTTACTATTGAAAACATTTCTGATCTAAGTTCCTGAACAGAATTGCTAAGGTTTTATTTGGCTGATAATGTCTGTTTATTTAACCTTCCTCACCTATTAACCATCTTTGACACTTTGATTGAATATGCTATTCCCAACATATCAGCTGTTTTAATTGATTCTCGCAAATGTTTTGCAAAGGCCAGAATGTTTGTTTCTATAGAGATGCCTCAAATCCTTTTTTCTTGGTACCAAGTTTGCTCTCTGGTAGAAACTGGAATTTTCTAACTGTGACTCTGGAGCCGAGCGTTCTCCTGGTTTCTGCAGGGTTCCCATAAGGAAGGAATCCCATTAAAAATGTTATCAATTTTGTTGACTTTTCCTTGTTTACTTTTTCCTCTTTTAAACATAAGATGCCCCTCACAGCTCTGAGCCTGGCTGGCTGAAGGTTTTTTACCCAACAGCATATTCTTTATGGCAGCTGTGTGTTCCATGGAACGACCCTACCTCTTCCACCTTTCTCTTTAAGGTAAATAGAAGGATTTCCAAAACCAAGAATAAGTCAAGGACAGCTCTAAATTGCAGGCTTCAGTATTTGGCAATGTGTTTACCTCTCTCAGGTCTATAGGAATGGTCTTATTCATTTGTATTTAAATGTAGTCTATTCCGTTTTGAAAGTCAATCTTTTTACGCTGCTAAATTACAAAGTCCTTAACTAATGTACTGCTCTATACAAAAGGTTTAGCTCTTCAGCTATCATAAGAACACGTCAGTGCTACTGTCTTCTCAGGCCAAGGATTCAATAGAGAAATCAGGGCACCTTTAGGTTCTTTATGATTTCGCAATCCATTTTAATTTCTTTGGATGTTTTATTGGTATTTCTTTGACCTTTAATTCTGTGAACAGGAATTGATTATAAATTAGGCTCTCTAAACGTAATGTGCATCTTTGGTTATTAATGATGATAACTTAATACTATTCAGAAAATCAGTAGAAATGGTCTACTGATGGATTCAATAATGATTTCAGTGAAGTCAAACATGTATTTGATTTGGTTTTACCTCCTTTGTAATTTTTACGTTAATAATATGTTGGAATTCTTGTTGAGTTGGATATATATCCTCTATAGTAGGGAATAGAGACAGCTGACATTTATTGACCTTTTTCTGTGTGCCAGGCACTATGCTAAGTATTCTATGTAGTTTATTCTCATTTAATCCCCACAGAAGCTTTATGACGTTGATGTTACTTTTATTCTCATTTGTACAAATGAGAAAACTGAAGCCCAGAAAAATTGAAGTAATGTTTCCGAGGTAATGTGACTACTATGAGGTTAGAACAGAATTCAAGTTAGAAGGTCTGACTCCGGAACCTGAATTCCCAACCATTATTATATAGTACCTCTCATGGTAACTAATGTTACCGACTACTGCAGTTCCTAGTTTATAAAACAGTAATGGGATGAATAAGATTTGTAATAACTAATAAACCCAGTTAACACATTTAAGAATTGTTGCAATTGATCATGAGATAAGAGGCTATTATTAATGGTAATTTGCAGAGGTAGATTTCCATGTTAAACAAGTTGCTCTTAAGCCATTTTTGTATCTAGCTTATTAATAATAGCTTATATTTAATTCATAAAGAATTCACAAATTATGATGTTCATAACATTTCCAGTAAAAAAAGTAACCTGAAAACCTTTCAAAACCTGCCTGGATGTTCTCTTGGAAGTTCTATAAGCTGGTCAGGGAGGAAATAAAGAGAGAAAATGCTCCGTGCTGTGGTATGCTTAACTTGTAAGTTTTGTTGAATGTCATGTTGTGTGGTATTTTAAGACCAGAGCCTCTGATTATAAGGCATGGTAACTTTATATCTTGTAAGATTAAGGTAAAGACTGGCAATCACTCTGACAGGCAATAAAGTTTATTATAAGTATTATTATTTTAAAGAATATTAGAGAAAAGGGGGAAGTCACAGTGTATGGAGTAGTTATGAAACTAATGAAAAACTTTTCATGGCACCATGGAAGTATGAGCTTGGAAAAGTCCAGTGTTTGGTCCATATTGAGATAGAATGAAACCAGAGGAATCATTGAAGGGAAAGTGTTTTTATGTGCACTTCCCGCTTTTGAAAATTAGTTGTCTGGCTGTAGCATGATTTACTGCATAACAGTAGCCACAATTCTTTGACATCTGTAGATGTCGACATTTGTAGATGTCTTATTTTGCTATTTCTAGGGACACTTTGGAAGAAATATTGCGAGTCTACTCAGTGAACAATGATAAACCTACATAGCTCACTTTGTTGATATGATGAACAAATTGCTGTGGAAACATCGAAATATAAAAGAGCAAAGTGGTGAATTCCCCACTGCTGGGACCGTAAGGGTGGACAGTGTCAGAGACTCACCAAGAAGCAAGCATTCATACTGAGCTTTGAAGCTCAGTAAGTTAAAATTCTAGAGGGATGCTGTTATTGGTTCCAAAGTCACATCCAGGATGTCTCAACCTACTAGACTATTTTGTTCTTCCTCCTCCATTTTCCAAAAAGAACCTACCTATTTTCAGGAGTAGGAAGAACTTGCAAAGGATAAGGTCTCAGGCACCTGCATTTCCCTCCTTTACTACCTTGATCACCATCAGTGAAGTTAATATAAGGGGGTCATGGGACGTCCCTGGTGGTGCAGTGGTTAAGAACCCACCTGCCAATGCAGGGGACATGAGTTCAAGCCCTGGTCCGTGAAGATCCCCATGCTGTGGAGCAACTAAGCCCATGCACCACAACTATTGAGACTGCACTGTAGAGCCTGCAAGCCACAACTACTGAGCCCACGTGCCACACCTACTGAAGCCTGCGCGGCTAAAGCCCATGCTCCACAACAAGAGAAGACATCGCAGTGAGAAGCCTGTGCACCGCAATGAAGAGTAACCCCTGCTTGCCGCAACTAGAGAAAGCCTGCATGCAGCAACGAAGACCCAATGCAGCCAAAAATAAAATAAATAAATTTATTAAAAAATATATATATGTATATAAGGGGATCATGATGGAAGGCCAGCATGGTGTGACTGATCCAGCACTCAGAAAATCAGTTGTGTCCCAGACAGGAAAATACCTTAGATATCTAAAGCATATCTGAGATGCTTGGCCGTTCTGTTTTGAAGAGATTATCAAGTTTTAAGATTTTCTAAGTTCTCTTGAGATACAGATCTAGTAACTCCTGACCTTTTACCATCAATTAATTTCTTCCATACAAATGACATGTATATTGAGAATCTGTTATATACTAAACACTGGATTTTTAGATTTGAAAGACCCAGTCCTTGCTCTGAGCAACTCATGGTGGTGTTTAATGTAAGCATGAGACTAAATGAAGTCTTTTCATAAATGGCATGTATATGCCTGCTACATAAGTCAAATTATAGTCAATTTTTCTATTTTCTATAGTAGATTTATTATATTTTTGATTCATAACTCTTTCAATAGATGGCTATTTTCTTTATTATCATATATATATATATATATATATTTTACAATACAATTTAAAAATTATGAAAATGGCACCAGAGCTGAAGGAGTAAAGATGAGTTGAATTTATATTTTCTTTTCTAATATTTTTTTTATATTCATTTTGATTCTTTTCCTGAACTCTCTTTATACTAGAATTATAGGTCATCAGACTTGCATTGATCCCTTCTATAGTGGCAGTGGAAAGAAATAAAGTGGACAACACTTGGATTTTATGGCCTGAATGGACAGAGAAGCAGAAATATATTCAATGAATCTGGCAGTAAGACACCTCTTGTGGTTCCTAGACTGACCCATCTATGCAATGAAGTAGCTCCTCTATAGAATATTCATATCCTCTTCATTTTGTTCAGTCCTTCTTATGAAGGATTCTGGTCAACGTGGCAGGAATGAAGGAGAGATGGGAAGGAGAGAAGTTGGAAGGGGTAGCTAAGAAACAGATTACATAGGTTCTTATTGATCATATAAAGAGTTTGGATTGTATTTCAAGTTCAGTGGGAAAGCACTGGAGGACTTTACATCTTAGATTGTCTGCTGTGGGTGAACCTGTAGTGGGATAAGTTCTACATGTTTTCATAAATGGACTAAGGTTTCTTCCTCCAAACAGAGAAGAGCTTTAAATAACCAGAGTATTAGGGACACAGAGATGGGGCATCCACTTGGTGAGTATTGATAAAGTCTGGAGGAAATGGAAAGCCAAGGGAAGAAACAAAGAAGAGAAAAGAGATAATTGTCTGTGTTTGTCTCCAGAAGCTCCACATTGACGTAGATGTCAGAGGGAAACTAGCCAAAACACTTTCACAGTCTTTAAATGCACTGGTCTAGCTGGAAGGGGAAAATATGGATGATTACCAGACATAAAGAACTGTGTGAGAGACTTTGGCGTTCAGGAGGAACTGACTTGGTACAAAATGTCTTTCCAGGGAGCAGAAAGCTTCTGATACGTGGGGATCATGACTTGGGCTTCCTTCATTGCACATTGCGCCTAGAACACAGATGCTCAGTGAACACCAAGTGGGTGTTTGATCCTTAAAAAAAAAAATATATATATATATATATATATATATATATGAATATATATTTTGCATTATATTTGGACAAGATTTTACCTGTTTTCTGTTCACCTAATGTCACTGAAAAAAGTACAGCAGATAAATCCCATTTATACCATGATTTAATTAAAATGTGGAACTGTTCTTCTTGTTCTTTAATCATAAATGAATCATTCTACTCTTCTTTTCACAAAATGTGATTGTGTTCTGAAGATTGATGGATCCAGGCACATTTTGGACTGGAGGAATCACAGTCTAGACTTCAGCTAAAGCATAAAGTGATGCTTTTTCTTCAAGGTCAGAACACTCAAAGATGAGTAGGCCTGCTGCACAATTTATTTAGATTCATGTATTACATCTGGCATGAAAATAGTTCCAAATGGTTGCATACTTAGAAACTCAAAGTATGTGTAATATACAAATGAGAGAATAAGATTGTATGTATATGTAATTTAAATACATCCCAAAATATAGACACTTGCCTTTTTTTTTTTTTTTTTTTTTGCGGTACGCCGGCCCCTCACTGTTGTGGCCTCTCCCGTTGCGGAGCACAGACTCCGGACGCGCAGGCTCAGCGGCCATGGCTCACGGGCCCAGCCGCTCCGCGGCATGTGGGATATTCCCGGACTGGGGCACGAACCCACGTCCGCCGCATCGGCAGGCGGACTCTCAACCACTGCGCCAGCAGGGAAGCCCGACACTTGCCTTTTTATTGCAGTGTTTTGTAAACTCAAAGTTTAGCTAGTAGAATCATCAATGTGTGTTTAAATGTTTTAGATAATGCATTTGTCAAAAAAAAAATAAAAAAGAATTGATGTACCGTTTACCAGAAATACAAATATATATTTCCTCATAAGAAAATAATATGCAGGGATAAAGACTAGGCTGACCTCATATTTGTAAATGAATAGTAATGCACACATACCATCTCCTCTCCTCTTCCTCCTCTTTCTTCTCCTTCTTCTGTCTTCCTTCTTCCTTCCCTCCTTCCTCCTTTTCTTCTTTCTTTTTTCTTTGTAAAGGCAAGATTATAAAAATATAATAGGCTTTGTAGAAAAAAATTTAAATACAGAAGAATAAACAGAAAATAGGTAACTGCTAATATTTATATATTTTCAATTAATCTTTTTTGATATCTAGATCGATATACTTTATTAAGCAAAACTAGGATTCTACTATAGAATTTTGTAACCTGCTAAGAATAGACTTGGCTTTGACCTGGATAGTAAGTGTGGCTAGAACCTGAACTTTTTAACAGAAAAATCTAGGGCAACCTATATGTTGGGTTAGCTAATACTCAGGGTATGTGGTAATTAAAGGTGACTTCCATGAGGAGGAGAAATGTAAAGAACTTTTAATAAAAGAAGAAAGGGATCATTCAGAAATTGCATGTGGCAGCCAAATCCGAACTCTCCTTATGAATAACATCAAATTTATTCTTTTATAATCCTATTTCTGAGGGCAAAAGAAGGTTTTATTTGGAATGATTGTGTCTTAGTATCCTGTTGAAGCAGTTTTTCCAGGCATTAAGCCAGGATTTGAAGAAATTGCTTTATTTCTTTCAAGCTACTAGTTTAATCTCAAAGTAAGGTCCTCAGAGCACCTCCATCAGAATTTCCTGGAGAGCCATTCATAGCGCAGATTTCTGAGCCCACTCCTGTCCTCCTGAATCAGTCTTTAATGACGGGGCCCAGGAATTTACAATTAACAAATCTGATGTATAACAAAGTTTGAGAATCACTGCACTGAAATGCTTAAAACTCTTAAAAATCAATGTACTAAGCAGCTTTTTAGGGGCCCTACAGTGTGTGTTAATGTACAATCTCCCAAGAAATAAATTCCTTTAAAAAGACTTAACCTTAGTAGTCTTTAGAATTGAAAGAGACCTTAAAAATTATGTAATTCAATCACATCCCTATACAAATGAGGAAACTCAAAAGATGAAGTGACCTTTCCGAAGTCTCAGAGCCAGTTTGTGAAAGAACTGAGCCTGGTACCCAAAAAGAACCTCTGACTCCAAGTCCAAAGCCCTTTCCTTCTGCAGACTGGAGTGTGCTTGACCGTAGCTGCTGGGTGACTTATGTCGAGCCTCTGTTTCCTCACAGTAAATGCCATTTTAATCCTTGCTTATTTACTTTCTAATGACAAATCCTAACACCAAGTTCTTTATAAAAACACATTTTGGTGTTTAGAGAGAAACACGCCTGGCTTTAATGTAATTATGAAAACTGCAGAGCCATGAAGTCTCCTTTGTTAACTGCATACAGCATATAATCTGTGGTCCATAATTCTTAAGTTTGCCTGCTGGTGTACTCAGATAAGAGGAAGCAGCGAGAGCTCTAAATTAAAGGATTCTGATAGAATAAACTGCATAGATATCTCTATTTCCAGAGCAGGAAAAAATTCTCCTTGTTTAGTGAGGTGAAAAGTAATCTAAATAGCGGAAAATAATCTCAAACACAGTTCTTGAAAGCACTGAGAATCTTATAAGAACAATGCTGTATAGGTACTGTATATATCACTTATACGTGGAATCTAAAAAAGCCGAATTCATAAAAACAGGGAATAAAATGGTAGTTAACAGGGACTGCGGGGTGGGGGAATAGGAGAGATGTTGTTTAAGGATGTAAAC